>NC_064886.1:21557790-22182790 GCF_929443795.1 Astur gentilis | reverse complement strand
AATGTCAGGAAAAATTACATCTGCCTAACACATTAAAGATAACAGCAACAGCCCCATGGTTACTGTATTATCCAGCACCGAACAATTTCATGCTCTTAATCTACTTCATGGGGGAAAAAAGTCACAGCGAGTCTTGGCAATATCTTAAATGGAACAAAGTGAAAAACAGCCCGAGCTACAATACAGGGAGCTGTTCGCGTTCAAAGTAACTTAATCTTCTAATACGGCTGTGTACTTTAAATGCACAGGAGGAAGGAGCTTTGAGGCATTATCTGCTGCAGACAGAGGATCCAGGGTAAGCAACACTGGCTGGGGCTGCTCAGCTCTGTGTGGCAGCGTGGGGGTAGGTCAAGGCTGGCAACAGCTGCAGAAAGAGTAAACTAATACCCAGGGTCAACATTTTGTGCCATCTTATATAGGCTAAAATAAATTGCTCTGATTGGTACATGCCCCAATTTTAGGGATGGAAAACTTGGACACAGCTAAGAGGCTAGCTGCACAGCAGTAGTGTGTAGATGCCGTCAGGAGAAACATACGCATAAACATACGTGCAGCACACCTGGATTTAAATATCTTTTAAATTAAAAAGGTTGAACAGATGCAAGTGGCAGAGAAAGCTTTTGTTACTCCTGCTGAAAATCTTGGGAAGGGAGGCACAGGGAGATTAAGATAACCTGTGAAACATCAGAGCTGATAACTGGATTTAAGTCCCGATATTACGCATATAACCAAACTCTCTCTAGCCTATCTAGCCTGGAACTAAGCACTGCTCAACACAGATAGTGAGAGATATTCAGTTTCCTGAGATATCACCTCATTTTCTATCCTCGCACCAACAAAGCAGCAGCATCTTAGGCTTTCATATTAGTTGCAAGCACTCCCACAAAGGAGAAACTTTTTTTCTTTTTTAAACTAATTTAGGTTTAATGAGCTCAGTTCCCATTTCAGTTTCTCTGCAAGACACAAAGCTATCACAAGAGGCCTGGTAAATTATGCACCTTTAAGGATAAGGTGAACTTCAGACTTAAGAAAAAAAAAAAAATCTTAAACCAAGATAAAGCGTTTTGCGGAGTAGAAATGCTGAAGACATTTAGTGTTACAGTGGGACTCCCTCCCTCCCCTTGGAGAGTGAAAAGGAAAGTATCAAAGAAGTGACAAACAGAGAAGAAAGGGAGCATGCCTATCAGGTTGTCAATCTGCCAATAAATCCCAGAGCTCTGCTAATGCCTTCAGTTCCCCATACGTCTCTCACTGTTTAAAGACACTGTGATGTGCACTCTGAAGAATTCAAGGAGGTGGAAGCAAAGCCCAAGGCCTTTATGCTTAACTGTTGAGGAAGAAAAAGGAAGAGGAGAAAACCCTCAGCTACAAGGATTTAATAGACTTCAGCGCTGAAGTGCACCTGCAGCCTCTCCCATTTATCACTGTGCCTCTGTAATTTATAGATTTGAACTTTATGCTGATATCCAGTCTGACGTGTGAATATCTGTGCATGGCAAAGCCTGAAGGAGAGTCAGAGAAGAACACCTGCTTGCCCAATATTCACCACCCTCTGAAAAAACAAGAGGTGGGGGCAAAAAAGACACCACTGCGTCACAAATTAAAAATTCACGTTTATTTTTTCCCCCAGGAGAATAAAATGCATCAGACTCCCAAAACACTGAACTCCTTGGGGTTAAACACTGCCTCATCTAGATTACAGATCTTGAAATGGGCTTCAAAAGCACTACAGCTCATCAGAGCAGATTTACACCAAAACCAGCATCGTAGCATTCCTGCTGTTCATCTTTATCATCACAGCTTTCTCAAAGTGCCAAGTGAGGTCAAGACCTTCCTCCTTTTTTTTTTTTTCCTTCCCCCACAAGACTTTTATACTTCTTCCTATGACTTAGTAGCCTGCTTCATGATAAACCGGGCACCTGGCTCTCCAGGGGTGGATTAATAATCACGATAACATATTTGTAAGACTGCTTGAATGAATTGAGACTGACTTCCAAAAAGCACCTTTTGCATCAAAACCTAATTACAACACCTTTTCCCAACACCCGCCAGACCAACATGGATACAGGTTCACTGTGGGAGAAAACAGAGGTGGATACAGGCCATGAAAAGTCAAAGTGCATCCCAAAACTCCAGCCCCTTGCATTTCTCCATTTTAAATCCCCCAAATGCTTACTTCAGTCTTTCCTGGCATATTTTAAGTAAGGTACATACTCTATTTCTTTTTTTTTTTTGAGAAACTTAAGAAATCTTTCTGGATTTTTTTTTTTTTAAAGTTTTATTTTTTTGTGTGTGTTTTTTTTTTAAAAGCTGGTCATTAACAGCCACTGTGTACAATTTAGGCTGTTTAAAAAGTGTATCATGCTCTGGTTTGTGATTTTCACCTCTTTAAGCGCAGAGGTATTTCTCACAGCACTTATCCACGCATGCATTTCAGGGGCTGATCACTTCCCCAGCACACTGCAGTCAGCGCTGCCGTAACGTTCCCCAAGCACAACCCAAGTTCTCTCACAAAGTCTCCAGAGCAAGAAAAGCCAGGCAGTGATCAAACATCATTACAGCCAGACTCTTTGATATTTGCATGCTGTATCAAAGCCAAAGAACAATTCATTTAAAAATATTCACCACGGGCTACTTTAAATTAAATTTTAAATTTATAAAACCGTGACAAGAAATTGAGATTTCCATTTTATGAGTTTTTTAAAAATCCTGTAAGTTGGGGAGAGGTAGGGAGAAGAAATTTCTCAATTTTAATAAGGATACAATTTTAACTGCCAGAAATGCATTGCATTTGTCTGATGAGTCTCAGAGCAACCCTTAACCACCCTGCCCTTCCCGACATTGATGGATTGCATATTTCCAGGAAGTAAAATATAATTATGGAGACAGATGAACAGACACCCAAGAAACAGAATAAAAAGATACTGCATAGCCATAAAAAGCAATATTTCACATATAACATTATTAAAACTAAGAAAATGTTATCTAAGAAAATGTTATCTGCATAAAGACGCTTTGCCTATTTAAACTCATAGGGAATAGGTAGAATTTTGTTCCATATATGGTCTACCCAGAATTTATTTGTACAGTCATTTCACAGCAGCACTTTAATATACCTGTATCATTATGTAGACACACTGTATGATCTTAGAAAATATAATACATAATAAAGCTATCAGAATCCCCACTAGCCAACGTCAGAACATCTTCTGTATTACCCATCTGAAATGGTGATCAGGCTCTTTTTTCCAACACTGAGTATCTGCTTTAATCACGGAGGAGCGGAGGTTGGACGGGACCTCTGGAGCCCATCTAGTCCAAATTCCGCTCAAAGCGGGGTCAGCCAGAGCAGGCTGCTCAGGACCACATCCACTCGGGTTAATGCGATGGGTCAGTCAAGTTACACACAACTGCATCTCCCAGTCAAATAAAGCTCAAGAACCTGACAATAATTAAGATTTGATTTTTAAGATCAAGTGGCATTTAAAATCTTTTTCTTTCTAGAGCTAACACACAAAAAGATGCCACCTTCTCTCCATCCCTACTTTATTCACACAGTGTCGTTTTTTCTATCCATTTTCCCCAATTGATATCAATAGCTCATCAACCAAAAGCCCTCAAAAAAAAAAAAAAAATCCCTCCTCCCCAACTTGCTTCACCTAAAAAATCACGGACTTAGCCCTTTCCAGATCAAAACTTCCACGACAAAGCCTCACATTGTGCCCTAAAGGTCAGCACAGAGCCCCGCTTGGACAAAGAGGGGGAAGCAAGTCCACAGGCTGGGGGCTGATTGATTCGGCCGGATTATGTATCTTAAAAGCAGGAAATCCCAGGGGAGTCCATCTCAGGCTACAGACACTTCTCAGAGGTAATTCCTGAACTAATTTCAAAGTGATGGCACGCATCCCTTGGCAAGGCAGAGCGCAAATGTTTCTTGCATGCATGAACTGCTGGGAGCCACCGGAGAGCCTGGTACTGCTCACGATGACCAATTAAGTTCACAAAACTTTACTCCAGACTGTAAGGCACTTTAAAACAGAGACAGTATTTGTTGCTCTTTTCTGTTCTTTAGCACAGTAAGGCTAATCCTTGCTCAACATTTAAGGGTGCTTCCAACATGAATAATCTCCTCAAAACACAGTTGATTTTTACCCTAACACTGGAGTTGTTCACTGTAAGTAGAAAAAAAATTACATTTTCTTACTGCAGAGTTGGTCTAAAAAGCTGAACTACAATAAGCATTTTTCTGTCTGTATTTTTAAAAGACTTTAATAACTAAAGGATGGAAGACCACTGAAGAAAAGAAACTTTAAACAAAAAGACCCAAGCAGCAAACCAAGCAACAACATGCACATATATCTTACATATACAGCCTTCCCCTTCAAATCACTTAAGAAAAATGTTTTCTAGACAGATGGTGTTTTCCCTGTCTTGACTCCAGTTCAAATCTCCTTTTTGGAGAGACCAAGTTTTCCACTGAACTGCACATTATACACCAACAAAGAATAAATAGGCTAAATATAGCTTGCAGCCAAATCGCTGCAGTCTTGCAATGCAGCATATTCAGAAGTCCTTTAAGGACAACCAGCATGCTGGCAATGCAGCCTGCACTAAGTTTAGGTTCTCCACTTTATAAATCATTACCTCCACATCAATCAGTGCCATCCCCTTTAGAGCTCACTTGAAGCACGCTGCTTCTCAAACTGCCAAAGTGATGGGATACGGAGCCATACCTCTGTAAGCTGCTGGTTCCTTCGTTATGTTCTCCTGCTCAGTAATGACTACAATTCATTATCCCACCGCTGCTCTTCAATAAAACGTATGAAGTGGCTAGTAGGACTCTACACCGTTAGGGGATGGCCCATCTTCTTTTGAGCAGATAGCCCACTGACAGAGTGAAGTCCTGAAGGCGGGGAAGGCAGCTGCTTATCTTACCAACTTTTAACGCATCTGAGACATCACAGCTGAGACTACTACCACTGTCAGACACCAAGGATGCCGCTAAAAACTGAAGAAAAAACCCCAAACAACCACTACAGACACTTAAAAAAACGTTCTTTAGGGAAACGCTGAGCATCCACGCACTTTTTGTGATGCTCCCCGAGAGGTGTGGGCTTCTTTCCTGCCCTCCCTTAGCAAGCACTGGTGAATTTGCGGTTTTCCGACCTCAGCTGCCTCTTCTGTTTGTGGCAGCTTGTCCAAAGCCCAGGACGCGTTTCGCCGTCCAACAGCACAGCACTTGTGCTCCACAAGCAGCATACTGTGACATTCAGAGATCTGGCCCTCTTGGCAGGACGCGGGGCTCGCTGCAGGCACTACGGCGCGGGCTCCACCAGCCGCGCGGCGGAGAACACCAGGGCGCATGGTCGTAATTGGCTCTCCTGGCACCGAAAATCCCTTTCATAGGGAAGCAACTTGGGCCAGCGAAAGCCCTATCAATGGTTTTCAGGAAATCTCTTCGCAAAGCTCACTCCACTTTATACGCCCGCTGCGGCACGGGCTACATGACGTGCTACCCTCAAGCAGGAGGAGAGCCAAAACACAGAAGAAAGATTCACTGTTCAGGCTGACCGGGCACTCGCAAGAGACCTGCGGTGCGAGCTGCCCCTCGCACGCTCCCAGCTAAGCCCGGAGGCACAGCGAGGGGCTTGAGCTCACTGAAGTTTCCAAACCTTACCCAAACCAGCGCTAAACTGACGGCGCACGCAGCAGAAGCAGATGCACGGTGCCAGGGGCTGCCAGCATACCAGTAAGCCCAGACCACCTACACGTAACTGGGGGGAAATCGAGCCGGGACTTTGAATTCAGCGCTGCACCCCACAACCCCAGGGCTTCGGCGTGACCCTGTTTTAGCACGATCCCGGGCACACTCCTGCCGCTCGCTTTGCCATACCTGGCTGGAAAAGCTCTGCGAGAACTCGGGCACGCCCCGAGAAGAGCAGCTCTGGGGCTGTTTGTAGGGGAGAAGAAATGCTGGGGTGGGAGGGAAGAGATGGGAAGGGGAAGATGGAGGTGGCCAGTGCTGAGCAACAAACTGGAGGTGGGATGTAAAAATAAAAATCAATGACCTTCAAATCTACAGAGGGGTTTTCATTGTTGGTTTGGGGTTTTGTTTGGGTTTTTTGTGTTTGGTTTTTTTTTTGTTAAGCAGTCTGTTACCTGACCCACCGAGAGCCATCTGGCCCCAGGTGAGCTGCTGCCTGTGTACACATTTATTTAGGTTTTATTTCAACAGGCGAGCTCCCTGTTGCGGTGGCAACGCAGGAAACGCTTATTGTTTTACATGTTTACAAACAGCCCCTTCAGATCTCCCTTCCCTCTCTGTCCCCTGAGGTAATATGTATTGTAATAAATTCATAATTCGCATTACGATGATTTAAACAGCTTTGGAGTGGCATGTTTTAGTGCCTTGATTCAATTGTCTGTCTCGCAAACTGACAGCCTGCTCGCTGCAAGTCCCCGGCGGTGGGAAGCTGCTCCCTCACGCAAACAGGGATAAATATGCGGGAAGAGTCACAGTTTCTAGAAAAGGAATTAGTAACAACGTCATTTAAGCTCTTCACCAAGGAGATGTGATAAATACTGCTGTCTCGCCCCAAGCACATTACTGGGCTACAAAGCTTTATGTTTGGGGTTGCTTTTGGACAGTGCCATCAAAGAGCAGCTTTTCCTTACATTTATGATAAATTCCTGCCATCCGGGCAAAAAAGTCCTAGCAAGCTTATTACCACCAAACCTCCTTCGATTCGTACAGCATCTTGCAAGACGTATGTAAAGGAAGGAAGGCTGGACCGCCGCAAGGCAGGAGGAGGGAAAACTACGTGTCAGAGGGAAATGGCACAGGAGTCCCTAACTCTGGTTAAGGATCTCAAGCAGTGAAAATTCACTGACAAAACGTCAGCATTTCCGCTGCCATCACAACTCAAGGAAATTGTATGACAACAATGTGACAGCAAAAGTTAGCTTTTAAATATTATAACGACTGCCTTAAAAAGTATGCAGCTGCATGTAAATACATAATAGGTCTTGGGTAACTGCTTAGTGTTTTCACCTTGTACTAACCCCAAACCACTCTCGTAAGTATTCACAAGCTGTTAGTCACTACCTGCTTTCCCTATAGATGCAAGAATATGCAGACGAACAATGAAAGAATAAAAATCAATGTCATAGATTTGCTTTGATGTTTTTAAAACTGTGAAATTTCGTACACATCCTTTCTATTTTCATGTTACAACTTTTGTGAGCCACACTGGTGGAAGTATCAAAGCATCAGCAATTACACTTGTGACAGGAAAACCATTATAAAAGGGTCACACTGTGATTAAAGCATATTTTGCTATTACAATCTGGATGTCTTTTTGTTTTTAATTAGGTGCATTCTAGTTAAAATCAAAATACATTAAATTTTTTTCTTTCTTTTCCTATTATTAAAGCACCAAACACAGAAGATGCTGTTAAGCGCAGCTGTTGATAGATCTGTTCTGTATTGCTACACCTACTTCAAGAAACAGAATCAGTCATGAGGATCGAAGAGTTTTTTTTCCTTAGGAGTAATTAAGTGCAGATTATTAGAGAAAGTAATCAAACTGCACCTTCATAAACACAGAGGAACAGGAGGGACTGTCCCACACCGAATCCAATCCCAAATACTGTTTGATTAGTAGAAGTTCATCTGGCAGAAGCTCGCCCTGGATGCGAAGCGAGCCGCTTTGCATGGAGACGGTCGCCTTTGGCAGAAGCGTCTGCTTACACCCCAAAACCTGACTTGAAGGCCAACAGCCACAGGCAAAGAGCGGTGACTTCTCTCCCGTCCCCTCTGCAGCAGGTCTCCAGCAGCACGAGCTGGGAAACAACTGACCTCCACAGGCTTCACCTCTACGTGCCTCTGCCCCTAATCCACAGCTCCAGGCAGACAAGGGAACTGTAGGGGTTTGGGGGCAGATTTGTTTTCCACCACCTTTTCCAGGTCAGTTGCTAGGGAAACTGGGACTCCTCCATTTCCCAAATCCAGGGATTATTTAGTGCTACATCATCTCTACACAGTCACAGACAGTTACCACAGCCAAGAACAACGGCTTCAAGCCACTTCTGCCCACATGTTTTATGACAAATGCTAGTGACGGCCCTCCTTAGTCCTAACAGATCAGTCTGAAAGACAGATTTTTACACGTGGAAGATACTAAACCCATTATTTGCTTTCTTAAACCATAAGTCACCTCTTCGAAAAGACTGAGATGAACTACACTATTTGCACCGGAACACAAGGGAATGGCCAGCAAAAGGTGGAGATGCACTGAAGCAGAAAGCAAAACTTTCCTATAGCAGCGGGAAGAATTTTTTTTATTTTTTTTTTTTAATCAGGGGCCACCCCCAGCCCCCAGAAATGCTTTAATAATAAAAAATAATCTTTGACACACCCTGCTGAAAAGAGAGGGAAAAGGATTGAAGCACTCTAAAGGAAACCTCTCAAGGAAAGACAAGAGGCAGCACTAGAAGGCACCTGGCGGCAATACGCATTTCACTGAATTTTAAGGAACCGGGAGAGCCCTCCTCTTGCCACCTAGCACACTCCTGCACCCAGAGCCAAACGCGATGTCGCGGCGTTACCTTACCCATGCACTTAACTCATGGACCATAATTCCAGCATGTTCTTCAGGCTCACCTCTGGCTGCAGGAAACCCCCACCATCACTGGTGTCTCCTCTCTGCCCCACGCTCTGGAATTACCATGCTCAGCTTGCCCACCACCTCCACCACCCGTTATCTGCACACGCTTCAGGGAGCCTGTTCTTACTTACCTTCACTTTTTTTTTTTATTTTTTGACATGTACAAAAAAAGACGAGCACAATGTTCCAGCTGACATCTCCCAGCCACAGTGGAGATACTGCCTGGCAGTATTTGCTGTCTTTCCCACATCCATACCATCCCGGAAGAGTAGCCATCCCTGACCAATTACCACAATCATCTTTCTCTGTCTCTCCACGTACCATAACTCCTCAGTTTGTTTTTGTTTTCAGGCTGTAATCATGGCATTCGGTGCTATTAAGTTTTACCCTATTTCTGTTATACTTCTGTTCTACTCCAGCTCATACTGTAATTTTAAACAGCAATAGCAACAAAATTACTACTTGTACTGCAATCAGCCAACTACACAAAGATAAAACTAATCATTTAATAAGTCATCCCAGGGATTTTTTTTCCTCCGTAGCAAAGGGCAGCAAGGCATCAGATCACAAATTAATCAGGCTCCAAGACATCTTCATCTTTGCTCTTCTTCTTTCAACCATGGAAGTGATGTTTTCCACTGTCTCGCAAATTACTTAATATACTTATTCTAAGTCCAGCCGTCGTCAGAATAATTTCAATTACAGAATTCCTCTTTTCTCCATTACGACCCTTATAGATTTGAAGCACGTCGTACTCTCCTCAAAAACACTGAGATGTAACACCCTCGGATCTCATTTACGCGGGATAAGCCACAGCCTCAACTTTGCTTTCCTCCCCCTGGGTCTGCAGTGGAGCCTCGTAAACACGAGGGACCACCCAGCGAGGGAAGCAATGCACGAGCTGCTGCAATAACCACGATTCGGCTGCCAGCTCCAGCGCTGAGCCCCTCCTTACCCCCATCCTCGACATCTTTTCAAGCACTGTAGACACCTTATACTTTCTTCAACGAGTGAACACAGAAGCAAGTATTTATGATCTCAGACCACAGCACTTTCTAGGTCTCAAATAAAGTCTGGTGAACGAACAACAAAAAAAAGTCTTTGGAGCAGGGACAACCTTTTCATCCTTGAATCTCTGAGAAGATCCAAGAGCTTACATAGGGGTAGGTACTGTATTTTAGCACAATCCTCCTCCAAACCTCACAGCAGACTGTCAAGCCGTATTAGCACAGATGTGTTTCATAACTCACTCGGGATGCACTTTTCAAAAATTCAAACCTCAGAACATATGTACCCACTGAGATAGGGCATAAAATAAAAAAAATTTCAACAGAAAAGTCAACAAGAGTTTATAAAGAAGGATTATGGATGCAAGGAGATTTGCATCTGATATATAAGCAAATCCCAGTGATCTGGATTAAAGCAGGAAAGCCTACTTCAGACACCCAGAAAGCCGGGAGGGGGGACGACGGACGGACGGACACACAGACGGACACGACAATTAAGAATTCTACAGGGCCATAATTTAGCCCCTAGTGCAAAACATAAAATTTCATTATTCAGGAATGGAATTCAGTGGACATAATGCCCCCAGCAGTTTGAAAAGAAGTGTTTGGAAATAACCAGGAAATGAGAATCAGTTTATGCAAAGAAAATTCAGGAGATTATATGGGTTTGGGAAAAAAGGAGAGGCCACACAGTCCTTTCTCCTTCCACCTCCTGGCATCTTTTGTTCCCGGAAAATCAAGCCACAGCGCTGCAGAGGGTAGGGAAGAAATGCCCCTAAATCACTCAGACTGGAGCACTCCACGAAGAACTTTAGCTTTTCTCCAAAGCTGTTTTTTAACCCATTTCTCTGCTAATAATTCCATCTGGGTCAGCGTTAAGACAGGTCAGCGGCCGGGGAGCCAGGCTCCACGCAGCCTCTGCACCCCTTCGCTGGCAGCAGTGCCCAACCTGGGCAGAGCTTCGCCAAGGAAACGAGATGGCAGTTGCCACCATCAGCTCCTGCAGCAAAGGAATGTTTTAATTAACGCAGTGTCAGGCAATAGAGGAAAAACATATTTAGACCCGATCAGCATATGCTTCGCTTGACAATAATCGCCGTGTTCACAAAGAGCTTGACAGCTAAAGTATACACCGACCTGGGACTGAACAAGTGGGTTTTTTTGTAATGCTTTGCAGGACATCAGCAAAAAGGTATGAATTAAGGAAAGCATTGTCTTTAGCTGACTTTAGTGCCTTTTAAAACCATTTCATTCCTACATCCTATGGAGAAGAGCTCTCCTATCCAAACCACGTGGCAGAGACCAAGACAAATCCCGACTCCCCTTTTACAAACTGTTTATTCACTGTGACAACTGGTTTTTTGTTTCCTAAACAGAGTAAAACTAGTTCCATCTGCATTTTAATGAAGAAAAGACTGCAGAGCTGTTATCCAAGGATGTGAATGCAGACTTTTTAAAGATACAAGGTCTTTCAGCCTCCCTCACCCTCTCCGGTGCCTGAAGAGGGATGAGCTGTATGTACAGGGAAGCTGAAGCAAACCTGAGCAACCTGAGCTCCAAATGCTCCCCCACTATTTGACCTAGTACTTGGTTACCAACCAATTCACTAGCACACAGTGAACTTACAGAAAGAAAATACCCTTTTTTTCAACTTGGCCAAATGCTGAATTAGAGAAGAGTTAAAAGTTATTTGATAATGGTAGCAACCAGTGCAGTGTTTAACCACTGATAGTAAAAGGTAGCTAGCTAAGCAAGCATCTCAAACAGGGAAATTCTCAATTCTTTGCAGAGGGGGGGGAAAAAAAAAAAAAGAATCAATCACAAGCTGTCATGATATCCCATTGTTCAGCACTGTTAGCATTAGAAAACAGTCACTAGGGATTAAGTCAGCAGAGTACGTATAGTAGTTACTGACTGTTAAGCAAATGCAGGCTGCCTGGTAACACATGGTACAAGGCTGTGATTAATCATTACGATGCGACAGAAGGCATACTGCTGTGAGATAACATGGGGAACTGAACTGTGCCCTGCCTCTAATGACAAGTTGCTTATCCTAACATGCTCCATATTTGTATGACTAAGAAAGCATCCTCAACTTGCTCATCCCCTTCTGACCGATGCTGAAGCCTGAAGGATGCAGCCAGGGTACTGCTGGACAGGTGAAACACTCAGGGTTCGATCCTTGAAAGTGCCAGCACTAAAAGCATCTTTGATGGGAGCTGGTGTAAAGTGTTTCTCCTGGAAATCACTTAAAACCATCATCTTTTACGCCCAGATCACACCACTAGAGAAGCTCCCCTGGATTTACAGCAACAATATTTTTCTAGATAAACCACAATCGGTGGTAGCCTGTAGTGAAAACAAAGCTGGTATTTTTGTATCTGTTTTGTAGACTAAAAAACAAAACAAAGAAAAAAAACCAAAAAATCAAGAAGGAACCTAAGCTTCAGATCTTCAAGGAATCAATACCCACCTTCAGGAAATACCTTGCAAAACTGAACCTATACTCTTTATTTTCCCTGATACTCATTGTAACTAAATTTCAAGTGACCCCTGAAAACTGTGCAGGTGGTTATGAATCCTGTTTCAATCTATTCCCAGAATTTTTTTGTTTTTTTTGTTTGGGGCTTATAAACATGGGACAAGAAAAAACCAAAAGCTCTGTACCATCAGCAAGGGAAGGAAGAATATACTGCATCCTTCACTCTGCCCACTGCAGTGGGCAATTAGTGAAGTTCCACATTGCATCAAACAGTATTTCACAGGAACAATTATTTATTAAGGGTATGGACAATAGCATTGATTGTTACAAGTTTGATTGATTAAACAGACAAATTGGCACAGTTTCTCCTTCCCTGCCTGCCATATGTTTCTTCTTAAACATCTGGTAAAGTCTTTGTATTTCCTTGAGTAACCTAACAGGTGTTGAACCAAATCCTTAATGCTTCGGTTTTCCCATTGGAAGCAGATGGGTGAAGGAGACAGAAGAATATTGCATTGCCAACATCTCTCTCTCCTTCCGCCTCCTCTGTGGTGGCCTCACTAATAGCCTGAGGTTAAAAGTAGTAAAGGAGATTTCAGATTAATCATTAAAGTGATCTTTTGATGTGGAGAAGACTCTTTATATTGAGGCAAGGAAGTCAGACTTTATCGATGCAATTTTCCCCTCTTCCTTTTCACAAGTGCAAAGGATTAAAAAAAAAAAAGAGAGAGAGAGAGACTTTTACATCAGCCTTTCATATTCCTATCACTAAAAACGTTTAAAATTCTGCTTCCCATCTGAAGGTGGTTATTTGTACATCGTGCTTAGGCCACGGGGGAAATGCAAGCCACAGTTCCCTCTCTCCTCTGCTGCTGGAAGCCACCGACTGCCACAGAATAGCAGCCCTCACTTGGAGTCATATGTTGGGCAGAGCGCCAAATATGTAATTCTAGCTGAAAGAGCAGAAACACAGGTGCCTAACATTGAGAGGGCACTCTTTATTTTGAAAAACGCAACACCACTTTAGCTAATTAGGTCTTATCTGTTTAAAGCTACAGGATAGTTTGATAACAATTAGGAAAGACTCCCAACAGGCTGCTGGGATCAAAGGCCCTTTCTGCTACGACGTTTAACAAGGAAATTAACACTTTTGCCAAGTAATTTGCACATGCTGCCAAAGTTGTTTTAACTTGCTGCAATATTTTAGTTTTAAATATGTACCTGCAGAGATGCTGCTTTAATTCGAGAGTTCAGTGTGCCAGCTACAGGCTCCCCACCACACCACCAGCTCCCATTTCTTGCTGGAGGGGAGCTCCCACAAATGGTCTAACAGAACAGAAGTGCTTCCTTCTATTCACTTAAAAAAGAAATTTAAAAAAGAGGAAAAAAAAAGAGAGAGAGTTGGAGGCAAAAATTCCCTCACCGCTTTTTTCTTCATGGCAACTAAATATTTCCAAAAGACTGCCTGTGGGATCCCAACCCTTAATGTCACAAAAATTAATGAGAACTATGATGCCAAGATGCCATGCGTGCTTGGAAAATTCCAACTGGACTCTTGTGATGGGTTTTTAATACTGGAGACTGGAGAGCAATCATGACTCCAGAGAACTGTAATGATGAATGGCTGGGGGACAGTGAATACAATAAGGGAAAATACAAATTCAACAGCTGTATTTCATAAAGAAACAATAAACCCGTGCATAGCAGTTTTTCTTTTTTAATTCAGTGCAATGTTTAAAGAGACCTTCTGATACCCAGTAAATTATGCTCGCATATCCGCTGCTGATCACTCTTTAATAAAATCAAGCTTCCAGCAGATCAGGGTACTTGTCTTCTGGTTCCCTGGGATCCAGGGCAGGGCTAAGCACCAGCACTCACAGCTGGAATCTCGTGTTCTTTAAGTACAGCGTGTTGCATCCTAACGGAGAGTCACCCTATCGTACCCCGCGCCATGTACGTGCCACAGCCGCTGCAGTTTGTGCTCCTAAACAAACGAAGGATCGATCCTGGAAGGAGAGCCTTTCCCCGGGCTGCTGCTGTACGGAGACCATTCATCCAGCATTAGTCAGCGCAGGTTAACGGCCAAGAAGCCAGAGTTTATCGGGGGATTTCCCCGACGCAGCTCTTCCCAGCCAGGAGGCTGTGCACCAACTCGAAGCTGAAATTGTATTTATTTCTTCTAGTAAATCAAGAGTAGACCCAATTAAGAGAGACAACAGCACTGTGGTTAAAGCCACGCAGTGATATTTGGAGGGCTGGGGACAGCCTGACATTGGTTTACTTCAATTTCCTTCAACGAGGAGGGCAGTGACAGCTTTCACTGACTGAGCGATGGCCAATGTTGAACACTACAGTGGCTTCCAGCCTTCACCATCACCTCACCCACAGCTACAGCATCATCCAGCTTCTGGACAGAGATCAGGCTGCCCCGCCACAGCGAAGATTTCCGCTACCCATTGCTCCTAACTAAACACTGGTCCCATTTCATTAAAACTTAACATGTAGATTTCCACCCCCCCCTCCATTCCCTCAGTGACCCTGAGCCCGCACTGCAGCACCAACAGCCCCGAGCCACCAGCTCAGCGCAACTCCTGCAGCACGTTGGTTTACAGGGGGGGAAGATGGAAGTGACATCCTTGGATATGGAAGCAAAGGATAAACTGTTTTTAAATCTGGAACCACTAAACATGGCCTCTCACCATGCAAGCATACCACTTCCATGGACTAGACGCTAGCAAAAAGCACTTTATTTTCACTAACGCTTCTTTTGTTCACTTCAGCAACTCAACCGCATCACAGTCAGTGCCCCGCTGCAGTGCTGTGCAAAAATACACGATCAAACCGAGATGCTTCTGACTCAGTAAGACATTTACTATACCGAGAAATCTGAATGCGACGGTTGGAGCTGCAGAGGCGGCGGCCAGGTACGATCAGCACAGAACCACATCCTGCCCCTGCAGCAAACCCCACGGCCGTGCCGCGGGCTCGTCCGCTGCTGCCGGCAGCCAACTTTCAAAGCCACCTTCAGATTTTTATGGCCCTTCAAAGAAAGCTTCAAGTTTTCTACCACTTTTAATTAGAGCACATAGAGCGCACCAGGTTCTCAAGGTTTTAATCATATAAGCTTTGTGAATTTATTAGCAAGACAGCAGACAGCATGAGAAAAGGAATTAGAGTATTTGCAGTCCTTTTGCTACTTCTGTCCAAATGATGATCGTTACATGCCGAGAGACTCCAAGGGCTCAGCATTACCATATTACAGTAGCTCCTGTACTCTGAAATCAAAGGCTAATGGCTTAAATCAAAATCAGAGTGCTAGGTGCTGTAAAAAGGGGGGGGGGGGGGGGGGGGGAGAATAGCTTCTGACAAGTTCTAAGCAGACAAAGGAAGCAAAGAATAAGGAGACACCAGTAACTGCCACGTATTTCTTATCTGACCTCAGGCAAATTGTTTACTTTTTGCCTCGCTTTCTTATTTGTAAAATCTAACGGATAATACTAACTGCCTTCAGAACTCCCAAGCTCCATGCCTTAGCCAATACACTCCATTTCTAAAAATGAAAAATAATGTTGCAGTCAAGTAAGATGAATAGTTATTCAAAATTGGGTGTATGAAAATCTCTGCTGATCTAGTCACTTCAGAATAAACCTTGAAGTGTAAACCAGTGTTTTGTTAGAAGGATTTTATCCCTAAAATTAATTATGAAACTGGATAAATTAATACCTTATTTCAGAAGTGATGTTTAATATTGCGTATGTAGTGCCCGTACCTTCCCCAATCCCTAAACACAGCAGCATCTATGACAAAACCAGTGTGTATCAATAGGCAGTTATACAGAAAAAGCACTGCTTCTACATTTGGCTCAATATCTACATCAAGAGACAGACTCAAATCACCAGGAACTTCACTCTTCAGATGGTTTGTTGGATTTCTGAGAGTGAAGAGCTCATTCTGGCTCATACATATAGTAAGCAAAGTATAGCGAGAAAATTATTCAGTTTTGAGGACAGGCCTTTTTTAACCCAAGCCAGAGAAGGGTTTGAGCCCTATTTTAGATGACTAGCAATTAAAACCCAAACCAAAAACCAGACCAACCCCTCCTTCCCCAACAGTAACAAGAAGCCAACCCCAGAACACAGTAACTGGAACCAATTTTACACGATATTTTCTGGAAGGTGGAATTCTGGACGGGTTCCCAGTTTGACTTTTTCCCTGAAGAGCTCACATGGTATCTGCAGGGACAGCAAGACAGGTGCTCTCACCCTTGTAGAAGGTCTCCAACTCCTTGCACAGAGACATAAGCCTACACGTAATTTAGTAAACTCATTCAACTTCAGTTTTCTCTTGCTTCCCTCAGACAGTTCCCAACAGCTTCTCTGACATCCAGAACGACATTACAGAAAACATATCCTTGTAGCCCTTCAAAATTAAGGATGCTGCACATGTGTTGATTACTGTCATGAGCAGCCAACACACAGATCCAAATAATGCCAGCGCAGGACAGACAGACTCACAGTGGTCACAGCCCTCTTCAGAGCAAAGATTAGAGTCAGTCAGTCACGGTAGGACAAAGGTTGACCAAAGTCAGTTTGATTGACGTTCCTCCTTAAAAATCCTGGCTTAATACCGATGTCAAAAATAGCTTTGATTAATATAACAGAACTGTTCGGTCAGGTCTACTCACGGTACCAAAAAAGTCACCGGGAACGTTAGCTGAGAATAAAAAGATAAACATCTAGGAAATAAAGCAAGCCCAGAAGGTTCATTTCCATTTCTAAGAAAATAATTTAAGTTCCAGAAATAACTGGATAAGGAGTACTCAGGTACAGTCAAGTCCCACTGACTTCCCAAACCTACCGGCGAAGACCAAGGAATCGGATTCAGCCAGTTCTGAAGGCAGGATCTAGTAGCACAAGATTTTGAACATCTCCTTCCACTGACTCTCTGGGAAAGGGGAAAGCTGCAACGCCACACAGAAAACAGACTTTGGGAAGAACAAATAAGCAGTGAGGATCCTTCTCCCCACGCTGAGCACCTCTGCTTTCCTGGCTAACCAGAGCCACCCGCATCCCAAACAGTTCAAACTCTTCCCTTCCAAATTACCATACCATTTTAGATAAGCACCCTGTTACTGCTACAAGAAATACAGGGAAGTTTTGCAAGTATGAGAGTGGTAGCAGGCAACATAGCAAAGTGAAAAGCTGCTGTCGTGAGCCCTACCAGACCCCTCAGCCTTTCAGTTTGTGCATGCGTGCCAGAAAAAAAAAAATCAGAGTTTAGACAACCACGTTTGGTGCGGTCGTTAATCACCATCACCAGCTGAACAGGTTCCACACCAGAGGGGCGACCAGCAGAACAGATGGGGAATTAGGCTTGGAAAGAAAGGGACTGCTCGGAACTGAGAAAGGTAAGTAAGGAGGTACAAGGCAATATGAGTAATTGAAATACAAGTGCCGTATGAGAAAGGAAGTTTAACGAAAACAAAAATGCAAAAGTCCAACAAAAAGTATAAAAGCGTATTTTGAGTAGGCAAGACTACAGAGACTTGCTGAAGAACTACTGCGCCTTGCTTTCTGCTCGATACAGAAAAACGCAACTCATCCACGCGCTTGACCTGTGCATTATTCCTGTAAAACCACTCCCACCAGTTAATTCTACAGCCAAAATCTCACCAGCCAGTCCTAATCCCTTTAAATGGTGGGGGATTTCTGCTGATCTTCTATATCTAGGGATCAAACCAGCAATGCAGAAACAGAAGGAGAAAAAATTGAGTTTAGTTTGATTTAGCACTGGGATATTTTCAGTTGAGCAATGAAGTTAAATGTGACATAGCTTTAAAATAAAATCCATAATGCTCTTCGCTGCAAGCATCTTGGGAAGCCTCCTCTAAGCATTAATAGGAGCAAAAGGACCTTATCTTCCAGACCTTCCCCTTTACGGTTTCCTAACTCAGGCTTACACATGCTTAGGAAATCCCCACGGCAGACATGGATAAAAGGTCTCCTTTTCACACCGTTTTCCACCTAGAAATGGTGCTAGCACATAAGCAAAAACATTCTGCTTCTACTTACAGTTATGAAAACCTCACAAAGGGGAAGCTCCGGTATAAACACCACAATGCTGTCTGCTCAAGTCTGCAGGCAAGCCGCAAAGGTGCATGTTTCAGCACTGTTAATGGTAGTTTCATTATGGACATTTTAGCATCAGATGCAGCAGAAACAAACCCAAGTCTCCCCCCTTAAAACACTTTCAGATCTGTCAGTAACTTCTAGAGAGACTGGGCTTTTTTTTGCACACATCTCCTGTGTGCTGAAATGTCAAAATTGAAAAGAATTGGAGACCACATGAGGTAAGTAGGATTTAATAACAACTGTCAAGAGAACAAAATTAATAGTCTCCCATTTCCACATTTCTATAACAAAAACTTTAATTTCTGGAAGACCAGAGCATCGCTGGTGTATTTGATCTGCTCCATTAGTTGCCAGTTTGGAATCAACGGTATCGGCCCATCGTGGGTTTCGTTATTTAAAGATGTGAATCAATGCAGCAGCGGATGGTCCTCGGATAGCTACAAAAACTGAGAGGTCTCAGGCACAGGAAAACACACAGAAAACTGCAACGCTACACACTTGTCTAACAGGACATTTTGGTAACGCTCATGACGCAAGAACAGCTGCATCTGTACTTCGCCCACCGACAGTTCAAAAGCCGACTGCCAAGTCATTCGTGAGGCTTACTGACACTGCAAACTTCATTGAAATCTGATTTATAAACACTGCTCAGCAAGTTGGGGATAAACTTTTAAGTAATTACACAAACAAGGCAGTAGACTCCATCTAAAATTCAGCTTTACAGTCCAAGCAATTTTATGTTTTGGTTTTTTTTTTTTAAAAGTATAGTTCCAAGAGCATGAGAAGTTTGATGCAATTCAGCTGTGTGGAACAGCATGCCAACAAAATACATCTGTCACTAATAAAAATAACAAAATGGAGCCTGGGTAAGGCCTATCTGTACTTCTGCATCAACTTCCACTCATTCTTACCAAGTTAGACTATTAATAGCACCATCAATGTAGCAATAAACCAAATACTTTTAATAGCTGTACTAGAAAGTTTACCAAATAAGCAACAAACTGTGCAAGAGTAGCAGTACAGTGTAATACACCATAGCTGCAAAAAGAAGCCTTATAAAACACACGTATTGCTGTGCTACTAACTCTTGAGTTTTTCTTGCAATTAACAGAGCTTCATTCATTACTGAAATCATCCTTGTGATGACTCGGGAAGCTCCTTCTCCTCATTTCAGGGAAGAGCACAAGTATGAAGACTGCAGAAAGACAGGGTAGACTGAGGCATGGCGGGGGGTTGGGGGGGGACAGCGATCGGCTGAACGAAATGAAAAGCTCCGAGCCATCAGGCCATCACGGGGTTGCAGCTGCAGCAGCCAAAACCACACCTCTGAGATCCAGCAGAAATAGGAACACTGAGGATGTTATTCATAAGAAGCAAACTTTCATGCTCTTTACTACAGTTGGAGTCAAGAAAGCTTGACTTTTCTAACCTCAGAAACAAAGATCAAGTTTCTCATGCACTCTCCCCTTTAACCCTTGCTGTTGGGAATCGGGAACGATGCAAGGCAAACAGAGATGCATCTTTGGAGATGGAGGTTGATAAAGGTACATTCCAACAGTATCAAGTTTTTCTGTTCACTCAGCTTACATTGCAAGCTGTCACACATAACACGGCGTGAATTTCAAATCAGACATTTCTGATCTGCAGATTTCCTCTGCCATTTCAAATTCTTACTTTTTAATCATGTGGAAAAGGCCAGTTATTGCGCAAGGGAAACTCCTCAAGAACTGTGGGCATGTCAGGGAAATCAATTAAAAATTTTCTAGTTTCACTTAGGGAAAAAGAATCATTCTGTTTTAACCACCTTATCACAAGAGTGAATGCAGAAACCACACTAAACCAAGCAAGACAGACCGCTGCCATTAGAAGTGCCTATAATGTAACAGAGCTGCCATCCAAAGCACTCCACACTGCATTTGACCGCTGCCATTAGAAGTGCCTATAATGTAACAGAGCTGCCATCCAAAGCACTCCACACTGCATTTTATTTTCTTGTAGAACAACTATCTCAGAAACAAGCAAGTTTATAAAGAGGTTTGGTAGCACACAAATTGCCAAAATATCACTTTCTGTGTCCGTAAGAATCTCTTTTTTTTTTTTTTTTTTTTTTGGTCACGCTGGGTTCCCAAGTTCCCCTTATAAACAGTAAATCTAAACAGACTGAGAATCACGCCTGACAATTTCGCTTGCCCTCCCAATCTCTATTGCTTATGATATTCTTAATTCTCTAGAAATACCACATCTCTCTCAGGCATACTTCTATCAATTTAGCTTCTTCACCATAAACTGCAAGCAAAGAAGTACGTTCACTCCCAGCAGAAAGCAGAAATAAGCTGCAAGATTTGTTGGGGTTTGGATTTTTTTTTTATTATTATTATTTATGTGCACAGACACACAACCATGCCATAAACACCAGGATGGGCTCAAACCTCTGGGAAGCCTTTCACGTGCCTTTATAAAACCGTACCTGCAAACTGAGGACCTGAAGCACAGCTCCTGCAGTTTGGGGTTAATAATCTTTCTCCTCCTTCTTGTCCATCGTCTTTGCTTTGCAGACCCTTGGGACGCAGCTCTTGGGGCAGCTGAGTAAAACACAACCCTGTCAAGCAGGATTTAGCACAGCACCAGCCTCACTGGGATCTCTACCATCTACCACAGCACCAACTAAATATTACTGTATTTATCCACCTACATGTGAGTTTTGAGCCAGCATCTGCTTGAAGAGCTATACACATATGTAAGCCAGCAGTAGGAAATTGGGTCTTCTGGGAGATCATTATCTCTCAGTGCTCGCAGGGACAGGATCCCTTTGAGAAAAGCACCAGCTCTTAGAGCATAACGATGGTCTCCGTGATGCACCTACAGAAGGTACATCATTCCACCTGCGCAGCTGCGACGTGGAGTAACTAATGCACGTCCCCTCCCAAATCACATGTAAACATCTCCTCCACACCAGGCTCCAAACTCAGGATTCAACGTCTGTATGGAAACAGCTCCCTTCTCCCCCGCTGCTTTGGATACAGGAACTGACTCATCCGTATGGGGTTTTTTTTTCTTCTCCTCATTCCAATGCAGATATGAAAAATAATAGTCTTCATTTCAATATTTAATCATATGCTTCATTTAATAATGAGTCCAAGAATAATTTAATCCTGGCTATCAACAGAAGAGAGATATTGTTCCTTTCGCTTGACTATGTAAGAAAATAAAAATGCTCTGTGCTCCGACTTCTCGCAGGCCAGGGGTTTGCTCACTCTAACTTATAAAGTAAATACAAATTACGTTATATATTTGATTATGCACACAAGACCTTGACCTGCATTTGGAAAGGGGCACAGGATGCTCCTGCTAGCAATTTCACCTGCCTAATTACAAATGCTGCCATCTCCCTTGAACGAACAAACTCGCTTATGAAACAGAGAGCGAGCTGACATTTCATGGCACATCGCCTCGTGCCTCAGTGAAGAAAAACACATCACGTGCCACAGATTTCTGGAAGCATCACCGCTCCCTTATGGTACGTGATCTCTTGCCAGGAATAAATAGGACAGAGTCCAGCATAGGAATCACATAACTCTTGGCTCGCACATCATTGTTATGTTACTGTATGTTATTATATACTAAATGCACCGTTCAGGTACCGTCCACTCTGGAAAAATCTCATTAGCTATGAAAAACTTGGACTTAAGTACAAGGTGATTAATAATCCGGAATGTCTTGCTTAGATGCTCAGTGAAAAGCTTGAAAAGAGTCCAACTCTCTGAAGAAGGCAAGCGCTTTTTGCATAATACCTTTACGTGATTTAAATGATCCCCCCAAAATGTGCTCTTTTGAGGACAAACGGTGCTTGTTCTCTATACATTGGTTAATACTCTTGGGACTGATCTCTGAGCATTTTGTCTATCTATAAAGCACAATAATGACAATGCTGTTATTTTACATTAAAATATTTTAACATAAAATTATTTCTAACTTGGCGATATTTATGCATTTAAACTCTCTGCTTTGTTTTTCTCTTAAAAGCTTTAATTTCAGCTCCCCAATCTTTTTCCTCCTAAAACATTTCTGCTCAGTATTACATGTGTGCACTCCCACACTTAAATCCCTCTTCCTCCTCTATTTCTCATTCTGCATACTTTACTTTCAAAACATTAAGTAGAATTTATCACTTATTTCTGGAAAAAGAAAGCATTTAAAATCTGAATACAAGTCCTTCGGAGATAAAGCATCCCAGGTTAAATCTAATGATGTCCAGGGGAATTCTATGCAAGTGATGAGCTGCCTGCTAATATGTCAATGCTTTAGGGAAGAAAAATATCAATTAAATTTCATAGCATGCAACTGCATATTGACCTTGAAAGCTATCTGTAACTTAGTTTAAACTTGAAAATTCAAAGTCTAAGTCAGAACTTCTGCCCTAATTGGTTTTAACTTCACTGAAGAATGGCATAGCTCTATAGAGACCCCAGAAAAATTAAGAGAATCAATCTGGAGAAAAAAAAAAAATTCCCCCAAATCCTATTAAGTGTTTAACTATGACATTTGTGTGTGCCTCTAGTCTCCCTCCCTTGGGTTCTGGCCATTGCTTCAAGAGATATTAGTGGTTCTTTTCTCTTTCAGCCTTCTCATAATGAAAAAAAAAAAGTCAACAGTCATGATAGCCCAACGCCTGCCAGCTCTACAGTGGCGTTGCGCCGGTGCTTGTGTTAAGATTTCTACCACAAAGTATTTTATTACCAAGAGAATTACAACGTGGCAGCATACTGCGCAGCACACGGACAGCGAGGGCAAGTCAGATGAAGGAAATCCGCTATTATAAACTGTTCCATGGGTCAAAGGAAACCCAGAAGGTAAGTCTCTCACCTGGAACTGGACTTTATCTTTAAAGCCTCTCCCACTGCAATGCCCTTTACTAAACAAGGTGTAATTTGGACTGCGCCAGATCTTCCACTGTAATTTTAATGGTAGGGCTTTTTTTTTTTTTAATTATTATTTTTATCTGTGCTGATCTAGCTTCTCAGTCTGAGAAAAGAGTGGTTTCTTCTTTGGTTAGTTAGCATAATGTTTTCTCCATCAGGAAGAAGAGGAAGGAAAGTAGGATATGTGTCCATCTTTCCTACTACAGAGTTCAAGCACACACACACACAAACAAATCCAATATGCTTATTCTGAATAAATATACTTAATTTCATCAAATATGTATGAGCTGAATATCCAAGCCACCGAACAGAAAAAGGAGAAGGAAGTCATATTTTGTACTTATTGAACAGGTCTAGAAAAGCCTAGCTCCTTGTTATTACAATTCAACTTGCCTTCTGTAGATGTTTACAGACCACAAGCAGCAACAGTGGGACCTAATGCACATCTCGTTTTTGGAGAACAACCAAGCATGCCTTCTCACTGAATTTTTTCTGGGCTTTGTATCAGTAACAAAAGATTTCAAAATTCCCCCAACATTCCTTGGAGGTTGAATTAAAATTTGTGACGCCCGAGCTGATGAAAGGGCACCATGTTGAAACAGCACAACTCCTTCCTCATCAGCTAATAACATGTATTCTGGGCAGAATGAGGCAGGAGGCATTTACTTTCTGTGAGAATTAACGTGATGACTCTTTGCAGGTAAGAAGTTCATTTACACCGTGACTGGCAGCCCTTCGGACCACCAGGTCAAGTGAGCTGATAGTCAGAGCCATTAACCCTATCAAACGATTAACCCTTATAATGGTAGTTTCCTTTCCCTTGCAGCAGGAGGAATATAAAACCCTGCACAATTAAAGAGATGTCCAAGTCAGCTCGGAAATCCTCTGTAGAACCCAGCTCACGTGGATTTAAAGTTAAAAAAGAGGTGGGAAAAGAAAATGCTTCTTTTGATCACAACCCACAGACCCACCTATTTGAGACCCTTTGCACACTGGCTCAGGCCGTAGCTTAACGAACCTCCACCGGCACCGGACCACGGCGACTTCTGCAGTATCCCCAGGCACCTGGGAGGCACCTGGGGCGTCCGCATCCCACCAGACACACAGCTATATATAGACATATATAGACACAGACACCCCCCCTCCCTCTGCTTTGCAACATCTTGCAGAAGCTAAAGCATGAATTCCTGCAAAACAGCCTGGGGTCTGTGTAACACATGAGGTTCCTTCATCATGAAATCTGCGCTCAGACTTTTTAAAGTTTGAGGAATTATTTGAGGAGCAAAGGACAAATCAGACGACTCCTAGCATTGCACAAAGGATCCCAGAAGCAACACGGCAGCTCTTTATTCATGGAGTATGAGCGCCGGGGCTCAGCTCAGAGAGAAGCCTGTGAGCAGAGGGAGCAGGAACCCATTTGATTGAAAAGAAATGCCAGAAATCCACACGAGAGGCTCAGGCAGATCCTCCTGGAGCACCACTCAAGTCCAGCCCCAGCACTCCTGCAGCAGTCGGACGGCTATACCTTTCTTAAGTCTCTGTATAAAGGGATAAAATGAGATGCTGCGGTTCAATGACACAGACCGAAGGGAATTAAGGACTGACACGTCCCTGCTTAGAGGGGATAGAGATAAGCCTAGAGAGAACTCTTACCTAGAGCAATACCAACAGGCAAAGTACCACACGCACTTTTGGATTGCTGTAGCGCTTTAGAAACAGGAATATTTAACATAAGCAGGACTGCCTGGTACGGACCCGCAGCAGGGCTCTCCGGCTGAGCCACACCTCGCCCACCACGTTACTTGCCCAGAAACCTGCATCGTTCAGCAGGATGAGACCAGGAACCAACTTATTGTCACGCAGGCGTTCCTTCAAACCCGTGGTAGCGCACCGGTGATGGAGTCCAGCTTCGTTGACTCCCCAAGGAGACAGGCTGTACCGGCTCCCATCCAGGGCTGCAACCAGCTACAAGTCAAGAGGGGAAAGTCGGAGGTGCAGAGAGGAAGGGGATGCTAAGCACCAACAAGCCCAGGATGAGCTACGTTTGTGACAAAAATTCTTACAATATATTATCTAATCACCCAGAGCTTCTATTTCAGGATTGTTTCCACTGCCTCTGGCTCCAGGAAAGTAACGTGGCTTTATTTTATTGCATGAGCTGTGAGCCTCGACGCAAAGTTCATTCCCTCACGCTCCAAAACTGGTATCAGGAGGGAATTTCACACCCTCCCCAAGGCGTCCACCAAGTCAAAAACAAAAGCCTCCCTGCAGCAGGAATCGGGTAAATTACACTGTGTTTTTAACAGCTGCTTGTGGATCAGACATTGGCATCTCAAAGGGGACATTTCTTTGGAGACTACTTAACCTTTTGGAAGGGCTTTGGCGCGGGATGTCTGGGCTGTCCTCGGCCAGGGTTTTCCTTAAGAAACTGCTGGCAAAGGCTACTGCCACCAGCCTCGCCGCAGCCCAGGAGGGGACGAACTCAGACCCAGCTCCTCAGCAGCGCTTCAGAAGTACCACTTTCACCTCAGCAATAAAACATCAGAAGTCTGGGTGTCTCTAAAAAAAAAATAATTTTCAAGTTCCAACCCCTTCCCTAATTTCCCCAATCACATTAACAGTTTCACCACAACAGGGAAGAAAAAAAAGAAAAACCCACCAACAAAAACCCCTTTGAGCATTTCATATCTGGATGGGGGTTTAGTATCACTAAAGCCTCTCACTGGTTTTCAATACAGCTTTATTTTAAGAAAGCATCTATTATACGAAGCTTGGGCTTTGGCAGGCACAGCAGAAGCCTGGCCAGTGCAGAGAAGGAGGACAATACTGAAAGTGCACTATTATTTTGTCACTTTTGCACATTTCTTAATATCAACTTAGTGAAAAAGTTTACTACTTACTGGAAGTTACTGATCTTATGATTTCTGCATTATTCTGCAGCCAGGATACAGCCTCTCCCTTTCAATCCTCCTACACAGATTTAGCAGAAATATTTTCTAGCAGTTAATGTGAGCCAGCTATTTAGTTTTGGCTTGGCAATATTTTCAACGAGAGGCAGGTCCGGCCTCCAGGAAAACAAGTTATGCAGCAAGAGGGTGGGACACTATCAGAGAACACATAATAAAGTAAATACCAAGTATGACCCATGAAAGGAGAGGAGAACTAAGAGATCTTGTTTCCATAACAGCGTAAATTAAAAGTCATTTACACTGATGTAAAATGTGAAATTCCTTATGGGCTGCTTTTCATTCTTTGGCCAGAGAGGCAGAAGGCCAGACTCGCGTCCAAAAGAAGGCACGCTCCAAAAGGCCAACACCAAAACCAGCCGTAACCCAACATCAAAAGAACAGCCCAGGAAGCTTAAGAAAAAGATCATCAACCCACCTCGTAAACCTTCCACCAAATCTCTGAGGAAGAACAACTTCACAGCAGTTTGCCCTCTGCTGTGCTCAGAGTTCGACGGACCTAAAGCGGCTCCTCCATCAACCAGGGTCCTGCTGGTACGGATGGAGAGATATTGCTGTGCATCTATTGATTAACTTCAACCTAGCATTTTCCAGTTGCCTGAGAATCAATTTAATATCACTGCTGAAAGCAATAAGGATAAAAAAAGCTAGATGGATACCTTTGATCTACACAGTTTTACCAGGCACCAGCAGCTAAAGCATTGCTGAGACTCTCCTTAAGACATTTTCCCCTCCTCGGGATTATTTTGCAGTTCATTCAATAAAGCAGCAAAACAATTTCCTGACAAACTAGGAAATGAGCGTTGGACCGAGTTCAAGAACTTCAGAAAATATTAGAAACAGAGATTTAACAGAAAGCACTTGGATCCCACTGACCTTACAGACAAGTCAGACTGTCATTTCCTCAGCCATCAAACCGAACCTGTTCAAACGCAGGCGGGAGGGAAATAATCCTCACTGCGAGGCACGTTTCACTGCCTTTCACCTCAGACACACTTCCAAAACCAAGTCTGAAGGACTCACATACATGGCAACCCTCACCCACCGAGCCTCCACCACAACATTTTGCTGCAAAAAAATAACACCGTTGGTAAAAAAATATATTCAAAAGTCTGGGCCGCCTCTAGTTGTGCAGGAAAGTCTCCATGGAGTAGGCGGGCAGGGAAATCACACCGCCAAGTTCAACCTGCAATGGCAGACAGCTTACTTCAACGAGTCCGTGCCTTTGTTCTCCTTCTGGGAGCGAGGGCAGGAATGCCAGCTCACCCACGTGGACTGCAAGCTCCGTGGGGGAGAAGCCGTCCCCTGTCTTCAACAGCAAAGCAAGCACAGCAAGACCCTGGGCTCAGTCACAGCTGCGAGGCAATGCTTGAGTAATTCAAATAATAGCTGCACTTTTCTACCTTAGTTCAACACCCTGTTTTCCCAAATATGTTGTATCAACCATGTGCAGTATGATGCCTTTCACAAACAGCTCAGTTGAAAGCAAAGCTAGGGAAGTTCCTCAATTATTAATGCTCCCTATTGCTTCTCCAGAACGTGTGCCACTGCCACCAAAAGAAAACCCACACAAAAACCAAAACAAAAAACCCCCAAGAAACCAAGTAAGAGTTGTTGAAGCTCTATTTTACCTGCTGCAAATGAAAAATAACCGCTCCTACTTATTTCAGCTCTAATAGCTCACTTTCAATCTCCTTTTGACTCTGAGCAGTGCCCAGACAAAGCAGTATTTCAGTGCAACACACACAGTTTTGAATTTAACGCCCGATGATGAAGTGAGTGTTTTGCTCCTGGAGTAGCTGTCAGACCTCTCCATCTCTACAGTTACAGCATGTAACCCTAAAACCAAGAAACCAGAGAAAGCTCGAGCTCATTAGGGTTCACCGCTCTAGAACTGGAATCTCCGCTGAAGAAAGGTAAGGTGCTCACAGAAAACGCAGTACGTCCTTGTGTTTTCTGCCAACAAACTACACCATTTCTTAATTCCACTTTCAAAAGGCCCAAAAGTGCTTTGAGCAGTGGCCAGCACAAACCCTCCCTGAGCCTTGCTAGGCAGTCTCCCATCTGCTCCAAAGAGTGGGTGAAGGTCACTAAAGGGAAAGAAAAGATTACACAGGCTCATTTATAGGATATAATGTTGTAGTACAGTTTATTCCTCTTCATAGAATAAATGCAATATATGGCAAATTGACCTTTTTTTTTTTTTTTTTAAAGGCAAACCACATTCAAAGCTGGCACTTCCTAAGGGCTGCACCATGGGCTTTAGGCAGTAGGATGGGGTAACTCTCGACTCAGCTCAGATGGAAGCTGGAGACAAACACAGAGATGAGACCCAGTGTTACACGTGTGTGGGGAGAACAGGCAACTGGGCTACACCACGAGGGTTTGGGGTCAGGTGTTGCAGTGACGGCATTAGCAGCAGCAAAGTGAGAGTCATTTCAACAGTTTACCGGAAAAATCTAAGAATCACTCTAGGACTTTGCGAATAAGAAATCAACTAGAAGCACCACTGTACAGTTTTCATGCAATTTTTTTTTTTTTTTTTTGGCTAACAAAATATTAGTAGAAGAAAAAAAAAAAAAAAACCAAAAAACAATTGAATAGGGCATTAGCCTTGATCCAGCAGAGCCACAGCATGTTTCCAAGTACTTCCCCCAACTTCCCATGGGACTTCTCATTTCCTTAACTGTAAACATGCGAGAAGGCTCTGCACGACTGAACTAAAAGTAGTACATCTGCTTTCTCAACAGTTACACTTGCCTATTAAACTTTAAACTCGGTTCTTAAGTACATGAATGTTTGTGTGCCCAGTTAGGAGCATCAGATTCCCTCACACAAGTGTCTCGGACACACTTCTTCCCGGTCAGCTCTTCCAGCAGATGCTTTGAAAGGAACAAATGTAGCTGCTGGTTACTGCTCAGCACATTGGTTTTTCCAGAAACCGACACCAGCCATTTCCATCCAGAGCTTTGACATGTTTCCTTCAAAAAGGAAATAATTCAGGGTTTTTTTCCAGTAGAAAAGACCAATTGTTTCAATATTTAAATTCTCAAGTTAGTGTTTAGTCCCGCCACTTAAGGGGGGGCACTGCCAATCTGTTTGAATGAAGCTAATCAACTCAATGAGCCGCCGCTATTGGAAACTCATCTCTGGCTCAGGTATATGTACTGAAGGAAACCAAAGCAGTTTAAGAAATGCACAACCAAAGCAGTTTAAGTCAGCAATGTATATGTTAAACAGGTGTAACTATCAACACCTATGTGACCGCAGTCAATTCAGGTTGATCTCAAAATGCAGGAGCCTCCAGTATTTAAATGGTATCATTCAAAAGGCCGGTGTTCCTAATCTTCAGAAAAAGGCACATTACTACCCCAACACTAATGCATACTGGACACTATATAAGCATTTAGCAAAACTCAGTCCCTTTATGGAAAACGTAAACCTTTCAGCAGCCGTAACAAAAGGCGGGTTGAGAATAACCCATGGCAGCAAAAGCCAGGCTCCGCCGGCGCGAGCCTGCAGGCACCCTTCTGCAGCGCCGAATGGGGTGAGCACACGGGCACCCTCCGCGCAAACCTCGCCTTCCTTCAGGTTGCTAAAACCCAAGAAGAGCCGCTCTCAAATTTCAGCTTCAGTGCCACGTACCAGGGTTTTGTCAGCCAGCCAGGCTAATGGAGTTCACCCGTACCAGCTACCGGGAGTCCATCCCAATAACACAAGCGAGCGCCCAAAAAGAAAAAGGAGAAAATTTAATCAAACGCCAGTTTTGTACGAAGATGGTCATTATTGATTCTCATCAGACACAGCTAAGCAGACAAAGAGAATAACTTGAGCCAAATAAATCCTTAATTTTTTCCCCACTGAGATAAGATTACAATAGCCTTCCAATCTTTAGCTGCTCTCCTTTGTGAGAGTTGCACATATGTGCTTTTTATTAGTTTTTGGCTTAGCAATTAGATGGATTTTCAGTTACTTCCAGAAATGTTGCAGGATGACCGAGCTGCAGCTAATCTTTGCTTCTCACAAAATGGGAATATGAAAAATGCAGCAGGGCTCTCCAACGCTACAGCCAATGCATCTCAATTTTGCACTTTCACACAGAAATGTAAATGCTGTATTGCATATCTGAACTCTTGCGCAGCTGCCAAAAAGGGAACCATAAGGAGAAAACTAGTTATAATCATTGATTTGTATGGAGAAGAAAGAAAAATAACACGGATGTTCCCTGCCAGGAGATGACCAATTTTCCAATAGTTCTGCCACACAAAAAGTGACTTCTTAAGATGGGGGGTGGGGGGAGCTCAAAGCCATTGAAGCAAAACAGAAGATTACAGCTGCAACAAGCTATCCATTAACTCTAATTAGCAAGTATTTGTTGTCTGGATTTAAAACTTCCCAACTTGGTGTTAATGAACTGTAACATTGTAGCAAAAAGTATTAATAAAAACACCAGACTGTGGGCTAGATAATGGATCTCTTCTCACATTTCAGTGGAAACTGGTGAGGGAGTTTTCTTTGCTGCTTCAATCCAGGAAATGCAAAATGGGGAATACAAATATTTAAAGTGGTTGCACTGGAAGACTAAGGGAAACCATTTACCTTGCAAAATTATATTTTAAACTTCTACTCCTGTATTGGTTTTGTTTGGCAAGGTTTTGGTAGCGGGGGGGGGGTTACAGGGGTGGCTTCTGTAAGAAACTGCTGGAAGCTTCCCCTGTGTTCGAGAGAGAGCGAGCCCATATTAGCCGGCTCTGAGACGGACCCGCCGCCGGCCAAGGCCGAGCCAATCAGTGATAGTGGTAACGCCTCTGTGATAACATTTTTAAGAAGGAAAAAGTTGGGACGGAGAGAAACTGCCGCCGGAGTGAGGAGTGAGAACATGTAAGAGAAACAAGCCTGCGGACACCAAGGTCAGTGAAGAAGGAGGGGGAGGAGATGCTCCAGGCGCCGGAGCAGAGATTCCCCTGCAGCCCGTGGGGAAGACCCTGGTGAGGCAGGCTGTCCCCCTGCAGTCCAGGGAGGTCCACGGTGGAGCAGATCTCCACCTGTAGCCCGTGGAGGACCCCACGCCGGAGCAGGTGGGTTCCCGAAGGAGGCTGTGACCCCGTGGGAACCCCGCGCTGGAGCAGGTTCCTGGCAGGACCTGCGGATCTGTGGAGAGAGGAGCCCACGGAGCAGGCTTTCTGGCAGGACTTGTGACCCCGTGGGGGACCCGCGCTGGAGCAGTGTGCTCCTGAAGGACTGCACACCGTGGAATGGACCCATGCTGGAGCAGTTCGTGAAGAACTGCAGCCCGTGGGAATGGCCCACGTTGGAGGAGTTCGTGGAGGACTGTCTCCCGTGGGTGGGACCCCACGCTGGAGCAGGGGAAGAGTGTGATCAGCCCTCGTCCTGAGGAGGTGAAGCGGCAGAAAATAACGTGTGATGACCATAAACCCCATCCCTGTCCCCCTGTGCCGCTGGGGGGGCTTGGTGGTGAAATCCGGGAGGGTAGTTGTGCCTGGGAAGAACGGAGGGGTGGTGGGAAGGTGTTCTGAGATTTCATTTTACTTCTCATTACCTTGCTCTGGTTGATTTGTAATAAATTGAGTATGTTTTGCAAATTGAGTCTGTTTTGCCCGTGACGGTAATAGTGAATGATCTCTCCTGTCCTTATCTCGACCCGCGAGCCTTTTGTTATATTTTTCTCTCCCCTGTCCAGCTGAGGATGGGGGAGTGATAGAATGGCTTTGGTGGGCACCTGGTGTTCAGCCAGGGTCAACCCATCACAACTCCCTATTCTGTTTTGAGAGGATTAAGTCCCTTGTAATCTACAAATGTAGACAAATTATGCTTTGGTTTTTAACTCCTTGAAAAAAAACCAGCCATACAGCAACTGGAGGGAAGGAGACAATAACAAAACTTAGTTTTAAAATTGTTTGGGGGGGGGGGGGGGGTTGTTGTTTGTGGGTGGTTGGGTTTTGTTTTCTTTGCTTGGGTTTGGGAGGGAGGTTGGTTGGGTTTTGTTGTTGAGTTTTGGGGTTTTTTTTTTAGTTTGACTTTTATCTCCTTTTAAGATTCCACAGAGGAGCAAACAAAAAACGACTTTGAAATTGCAGCATCCTGTGGCAATTTGAGAGACCTTGTCCTGGAGGTCAAGTCCTTCTGGTGTGACAGCAACACATCGTGGTGTCAACTCCTCACGCCAGCCTGGTCCACAGGGTCCACAAGCTCGCCTGGCCCCATTGCACACCCAGGCCAGCCACACGTGTGTGTGTCCCCCAGACTACTGGGTTAAGGGACCCCCAGGTACCCCCAAACTCAACATCCTGGAAAGCGAAACTTCGCCACTGAGAGTAAAGCCATCTTCAGACGGCTGCACAGGAAAGAGCTGTTTTCCCAAAGTGATGAGATGCAAGAGTTTCACTACTTATTTTAGGATTTATACTGGCACGTGCTTCTGGCTGTACTTCTTAAAAGGCCACCCCTTTTGGATTTGGCCAGTTGTAACAACTACAGTATAAAGCTACTGAGAGCCTTTCCTGGTGTAATGCTGCCCCAGACACCCCGGGATACCCTTTTTTTTGCACAAGCACGCTTTACAAATGGACAGACAACTGCAAGCTTGGGTGGAAAAGAGCTTAATACCACAGCCTCAAAACAGTGCCTTCAGGCCAGCTGCAGAAATGGGAAAAATCATACCCAGTGCTGTAAAGGTATCCCAGCCCTCACTTCCTGATGCGAGAAAGAAAGTCTGAGCTTCCCAGAGCCCTCGTGCCAGCTCTGGCGTGCAATGAAAGCTCTTTCATCTTTCCCAGTTTAATTTTGCCCCATGGAAAGTAACGACCACCCAGCTGCCACAGATAGCAGAGGGGTGAGAGACACCGGTGATGAAGGACCCACATAGGGAAAGGAAAGGGCTCTTCTTCCACCCACGTGCAAATGAGTTTTCTATCTTCCAGCACAACCCCCAATTGTCTTCTAAGGAATTTCTCTATTTATCTTTCAACAGGGTATTTCATTCATATCAAAAGCCTTCATTTCTACACATCGCTGTGATCAAACTCTGGCATTACAAGACATGATCTATTTAATACACTGTATGCATGCTGATTTCATACCTGCCCAGCCTGGATCTGTGCACAGACTCTGGATCTCAGTGGCCATCCAACACCATAAAGCTGCTGCCAGAAGCCATTTCAGCAGCTCCTGCCCAATTTGTCAAAGCAGTACTGGCCCAGTTTGCTGTACTGGTCCAGTCTGGCTCTCCCTGTAAAGCTTGCCACTTCAAAGCTTTGAAGTACAAGCAGCTCTCCTGATGTCAGAATCGGTACAAGGGGTATACCTGGACCCCTCTCCAATGTGCAATAGCTACTAAGCCGCTGCGTTCGATGGAAATGATTTCACCACCCCAGCACCTTCCTCCTCGGGCACCCAGAGCCAGGGAGGAACAGAGAAGTCCTCCAAAGGTCTATGCAAAAGGAGGAGAAGGGGAGAAAACAAGGAGGGAGAAAGAGGAAAACCATTTACTGGTCACTGAATCCAAGCCGTAACCTGACCCTGGCTGCGTCTTGCCACCAAGAGCATTAACTACAAGCAGCTTCCATTCAGCAGCTCCTGCCAAAAATAAACAGTGCCGGCTTTCCTGGCTGCTTGCTTGGGTTTGCTCTCAATGTTTTTCTTCTTGCCTCTTCTGGCTAATTGGGATACGCTACGTTTCCTCCAACCAAGTAGTTTCTTCGTTTGTTTCTACCCACTGCCTTACTAAAATTGGAGCAGTTTCTCACAGTAAAGAAAGAAAATAAAAGCTGTTTGATCAAAGATGGCCACAGCAGGCTTCTTGGCATTTTAGTACAGAGATGGGAGGAGGGATAAGAGGGGTTAAAACAGGTAGACAGCAACACCCCGCTGTAAGCGCTTCCCCTGCCACTGGCACTGTTATCCTCCCTTCAACGCTCTCCCCTTTTTACTGGGGAATCATCTATTTACAAACAATATCAGTGCCAGCTAATTTTTAATTGGGCCAAAATATTCATGCTGCCCATCTTCATTTGGCAGTGGTGGGTTTTTTGGGGGTGTTGGCTTTTTTGGGGGTGTTGGCTTTTTCTTTATTACACAATCCACTGCGCAAGGAGCCAGCACATCCAGCTCCTCTGACTACAAACAAGCCTTTCTCCTGGGTTGTTTTTTCTCTAGCACAGCTCCCCGTTTTGCTTGTGCATGAAAATAACTCCTCCTCCTTATAGACCACTTGTTCTACACTTTTTAAATTAAAAATAGATACCGGTGGACAAAGGTGGAACGGGGTAACTTAGCCATCACTCATGAATAAAAACAGCTTATACCAGTAACGAACCAAACTGCAAACTGCGAGATGTAATGAAGATGCTCTAAAGGCATTATGCAAATACAGTTACCTTCTGGAAGAAACTCCAGCAGCCAACAGCACACGCTGAAGTGCTTTGAGTTGTGGCTGGCAAAAGCGTTTAATCACCACCACAGCAAAGCAAGAATTAAGAAACACATGACCAATGCTAGCAGTGTTGAAAGAATATTTAAGAAACCCCAACAAACCCAATTGATTTAAGGTTTTGGGCCAGCTTGCCTTTATATAAAATCTCCTTTCTTGCTCCCCCCTCAACCCAGCGATGCAAGGAAACAAAAGGGGAAAGAGTAGTTTTGTCAAGCTAAACAGCGCGTTTCTGACCCAGCCGCCGAAAAATAAGTTCAAAGGCCCTTTAAAACTGTGCTATTTTAATATGCCGTAAGAAGCGCTCTCTGCCTTCTAATTTGTTCAGTTCTTTGAAATACCTAATTTCCTCTGCACTGTCACTGCACAGCACTCTGAAGCCTCGTGGAGCCCTGCCACTTGATTCAACACCAACAGTCACATTTCAATAGGCAATTCCACTTGAAAGGCTATAAATGAAGGGAAAAAAGATGTCTTCAAACCAGAGAATGCAATGCAACACCATTTATTTATATCCGAGTCCTCTTTTCTGTGGCTGGCTACTGTAGGCAGGAGCCAGAGAAAGGGAGCTTTAAAGCCTAGATAATTAATTCTAAGTGGTTTTAAAATGGCTAGAGATTTAAGGTAGACAAGATGCAACACTGGAATCAGAGTCAAGCTGCTGTGCGCTTTACTCCGCTCTGGAATGCAGTGTTTACTCTGGCATCACATAAAATACATAATTGATTTCTCAAGGAAAACAAAAAGAGAAAAAAACAGCCCCATAAGCCTCATTATTCTATAGAACAAAAGTAAAAAGGTGTGTTTCAGGCCAAATCACAGTTGTATTTCAATAAGGATGGGGAAGTGCAACAGAATCATAATTTTGTATTTATTAAAATTCATTTACAACAATTGCCATCAACAGGACTGCAGGCCTGTTAATAAGAACCTCCCTAGAGTCAGAAGCATCAAATTCTACAAGCATATACAGATTTAAAGAAAAATTAAATTAAAAATAAATTTAATAGTATTACTTTGGAGAACATTTGTCATTCCTCAGTGTGGGTTTTTTTTTTTTCCTTTCCAAACTTCCTTATTAAGATTTTGCGAAATTATAATGAAACTTGACAATAAACCACATGGTGCCTAAGCACACTTCCAAATTAGTCAGTTGATAATTCCACCGACTGCACAGCAAATATTTGCGTGTCCTCAGTCAGCAAATGCTCCTCTTCCTCCAAAGGCCAAGCCAGGCTTTTGGGGGTTTCAGAACATCTCTGAGACAAAGACAGTGTGAAACACTGTGGAGCTCTTCTGTAGCATCCCACCGCTCAGTGGAACATTTTCCGCACTCCTTGTGAGCCAGGGAAACAATATTCCGGATGGTCATTGGGTCACACATTAGGTTAAAAAAAAAAAAAGCCACACTGAAAATATTTTGATTGGAGAAAAAAAGATGTAGACACACAGAAAATAGATTTCAAAAGGATTATTTTTTTACATATGCAAGACTAGCCAGACATGATGATCAGTAATATCACGGCTACCCTCCACTTTGTCAGCCTCCAGTAATACCAATTTATTCTCCTTCAAGTTTTGTAAGACAGTGTCTTACAGTTATCACCTAATGCTTTCACTGCCACAGAGCCCAGCCCTCTACATAGATTTACCCTTTCAGAGCTACTTTAAACTGAATTTTCAGCCAGGAGGGTTAGCATCACCTTAAGCACTAAGTGAGGGTGACCAAAGCTGCACTGCTCTTGCCTTTGCAGCCCCAAAAGGACAAGGTGCTCTGACTGTCTCCATCAACAGGCCACCGATCACACACACATCCCCACTTTGCTGAAGCTAGGCATCCCACAGCAGTTTTGACAACCCTTCTTTGCCAAAACATCCATCCATTCAATACTCACTGAATATCTTTTTCTGAAAGGCTGCTACTCAGCTTCTATACAGGAGATATAATATATAGTCAATTTATACACCTAAGCAGCCATCTCGCTTGTAAAGAGCAGAGGATATCAGCAAAACAAGAGAGCCGTACTGCGCATGCCATCGCACAGCAGCTGAAAAGCCACGACCGCAAACCACTACAGGGAAGTCAAAGCTGGGTGATGGTGCAATGAATTACAGGCAACTTGTCCAGAAGTGAAAGACTACAGCAAAGAGATGCAGCAGCCAGAAAGAGCCTTCCAGCTCCATCCATCATTTCTCCTCTCTGCTCCTGTTTCCCCATCTTAAAGGGTTTGGCCACTTTAGTTGTCCTTTGCCAGCAAGGCAAATATAGGAAAAAAACCACTTTTGGGGCAAGAAATGCACTGCACTATTCAATTCTGGACAAAAAGAGCAAATAGCTGGTGGCATTCAGAGCCACGGGCAGGCTGGCAGCAGCCAGAAACCTTTTCTCTTCGTAGCATGTCTGACACACCACTAACATCTCTGCAGTTGTCGCAAAAGATAGAAGAGGCTGATTTCTATCTTGAAAGGAGCTGGAGCCCGAGGCCATTACAAGCACAGCCTGAAGAGAGGCTGATTTCACGGGTTTGCTGGTTTGTAGCACAGTTCCCACTCCTACTGCTACCTCACAGCGTAGCATCCTCAAAGCATTCTAATGACTCGGGCAGCCAGCTGGTCGTCTTGCTCAGGTCTGTGGAAGAAACTATTACTGATGGCTTTCAAAAGTGACCTATGCACCTCACCAGGGTACCAGTGACATACAAAAAGCAATGGGCATCAACCGCATCTTCACCCCATCTTTGTTTCCACCATGAGCAAGAGACAAGTCCAAATGACAGGTTTTGCTTTCTCCTTCCCACAACCAAAAGGAAAAAAAAAAAAAAAAGATAATATTAAGTGCACCCTCAGGACTCACTGAAGCCCCTGCAGCTGGAGACTACGTACCGCTAGCCCCCCTCCCCGACCCAACAGAGGAAGGTGCGGGACCCATCCGTGCTGCACCCCTCGATCTGGCCCGCAGGAAAGCTGCGACCCAACCCGCTCTGCTTTCACACATAAAGCAAGAAAAATCAGTGTTGGTCACTCAGCTGAGTCTCAGGACTACGAAGTGAGTGGAGGTCTTCAAACATTCAAAGAAGAAAGGAAAAAAAAAAAAAGATCTGTCAAAATGCACCCAAAGAAACACCACCAAAAACCCTCCTACAGCAAATTTAAAAAACAAACAAAAACCACAAATAAATGCAATTAAAGTATAGACTATCTACAATGCTAGCAAAAGGGGAGGGAGGATGAGGGGAGGAACTTGACACAATTCAGAGATGATAGTTTTTGGTTTTTTCACATATTCAGGAATAATAATTAAAGGCAGAACACAACGAGATCCAATTTGTCACACAACACCTGCAATCAGCTGAGTGAAAAAAACTACATAAATAAAACTCCAAACCAAAAACCCCACTGTTAAACTCCTACACTGCAAAGTATACTTCATGATTGTTTAATTAAAGTCATTTTTAGCTTTGCATGGCTGCAATCACCAAACATTGTCTCCCTGTCAGCATTTGAGGGGCTAACATACTGTTGCCAACAATTAGCACAAATCTGGCTGACATTGTTTTCTCTAAAAATAAACCATGCATGTTACGTAGCTTGAGAACAAACATGAAAACAAGATTTTAGGATAACATTTTTCTTCTCACTGGAAACACCATTCTGCAGGAAGCCCGAGTAATCACTCCAGGATCTACTCAGCCACCACCACACACCTTTGCTGCTGGAGAAATACCACCAGGATGTAAATTGGAAGTTCTGGACACCTGTGATTAAGAAACCTTTCTATCAGAGGGAAAATGTTAACTCCAGTCTCTTGGCCAAAATCCATGTGGGAAAATTCCTGATTTCCCTTCCTCACCAGCAACGGTCTGAGCACGGGCATCATGGCAAAACAAGAGTGTGCAAGAAAACAGCCTCTGTGAAGTTCTTTTCTTGTGGAAACCTGACTTTTCTCTAACCTGACCCGTCAAGACAAAAATCCAACAACACTGAAATAACGCCACAAGCGCACAAGTCACTTGGCTTGGGAAGGATGCAGTCCTCTGAATTAGGAGCGTTTGAGAAGCAAGCGTGCACGCACACACTTTTAAAGGCTTCTTTGTTCACCACCCATCTCCAACTTCAGGACCCAGCCACTCACCCACGACACGCTCCACCCCAGATGGGGTTGCCCAGCAAAGATGGTTAAACGTGACTCGGAGAACAGAGATGACTCCACAGTTCTCCTGAAGAAACAGTATTTTTAAATACAGACTGAAGCTGCCAAAAAGGGAAGAAAACACGTTCTTCTTGTTGTTGTTTAAAATCAGGACTACTTTAACTCCTGCACTGACAATGGAAATCATGAGCCTAACCTGAGGATTAGAAGCAGATGCATACCCCAGTTTTGAAGCCAACACATCTCCTTTCCAGCACTTGCCTGACACACGGATTAGAAGTAAAAGTGGCTTTGGGTGGCAGAGGAATAGGCAGGGGCCTCGTCCATACTCTGACTATTCCCTCTTACACTAAATACGCTATGTCACTACAAAACTAATGCTGGAAACACTTTACCAGACTGAAGAAGTTAACATTTTCTACTCAGTGGATAGGAAGTCTATAACTGCTTATTTTATACCCTGTTCTCATCTCTGAAGGCTTTTATTCTCTAGAGCAAATTAATCAGGCAGCTTGCATTATATGTTCTTTCTCTAGGCCTGGCTCCTCTCAGCCATCTCTATTGATCTTCACTCAGTAAGCCATTAGCAAAAGGGCTTGAAAATTTGCTGGTTTTATAGTTCCCAGAGAAAGCCGAGTCCAATTTAGGGGGATTGCCAGATTCAGGTTTGAGAGCTCAATCCTTCGGGAGAAGATCACCATTTTTCAAAACAGGCAACAATGTTCAAATCCTGTTCTGCTGTTCACTCGCATGTGCCTGTGCCTGTGCCTCTACTGCTCAGTGCTCCTCCCTGCCAAAGGAGGTTTTAGATAACCAGGGAGAATGGGATTGACAGAGAAACGACAAGTGCCACATACCTACAGCCAGCAAATAAGCCAGAAAAAAAAAAAAAAAAGAAAGGAAAAAAGAAAACCACAACCAAACAAAACACCTACAAGATTAATGCAAAAAAAACAACAGGAGAAAGATATGAAGAGAGGGGTAGGAAGGTGACAACTTTTAATAAGTAACTGTAAGCTTTTGGACAAATTATTTTTCCCTTGGAGCTCACAAGGTCGTCTCTCCAATATACCTCCCTCGGGTTCCCATTTCCTCTCTAGTCCAATAAAGCCAGAGCGGTAAAGAAAATCAGCGCCACTTCAATGTATTTTTGCCATGCTTTCTTATTGTGTGTGTGCGCGAGATGACCTTTGCTCCTCCTCTTGTAAGTTGTTTTCTCTTTGCGTGCACGAAAGCAACTTAAGATACGCCAAACTAAAATTGATCATCCGTCCTTCCCATTAAATATCGTATTAGTTCCCGCATGCATAAGCCAGACTTGCCAACTCAACTAAGAGACCTGGACTTGCTGGAGCATGCCTGACCCCCACCAGAAGGAAGAGGACCGCACCAGAAGATACGCACGCAGCCAGAAGCGCAGGCTGTCCCGGGGGCTTCATGCACCACGTGCATGTGCGCACTGCAATTCTGTTGTGTCGAGTCTCCAGCTGACTTTCACACTGTGCAGACATTATCCCCTGGCAAACAATGGCGCTCATTCTCCCGCCTGCTCCCAACAGCCGGCAAAACACCGTGCGTCCTGTTGAACCCAGGGAACGCAAACGCCAGCCTGGTATAACGTTCCCCGCTCGCAGCCTGCACGCAAAGCCGGGCTCGCCGCTCGGCCAAAGCCCGTTAAGCGAGCTGCAGCCCGGCCCGTGCATCTCTGCACCCTTCAGAGGGAGCAAAGAGGTGGAAGGAGCTCAGCAGCCAGGGAAAGAGCCCGGGAAGGGGTGGCAAGAAGTGCCAGAAACATGAGAGAAAGTAAGATTCTGCAACAAAAGAAAACCTCGATTTTAGGCCTGCGTTTGCCCAAAGTCCCGGGATGTGGAGATCTCAATTAACAAAGAAGTATATTTGTTTTGAATTATTTGCAGTTAGAGACCAGGCACTTCTAGGACTCTTACACTGAAGACAAGGTGATGTAAAGCACCTGTGCCAACCGCTCCTCTCTCTCCCCCGTACAGTACAGCCTCCCGGTCCTAACTGCCATTCAGAAGCGTGCGTGACTTTATAACACCGCCTCAAACCCGTGGTTTAATTCCTTTACAGCCACACACTGCAGACAGATCTGCTGTCCACAGCCCACCCCGAGGGACAGTGGCTGGAGGACCACGGGGCAACCAGCCCTCTCCTCGGCTCACCGGACCTCGCACCGCTCCGACCAGCGGCTGGCCGGGAGCTTCCGTGGAGCTCTCGAGCACGTGGGGATCAGCTCCGCTTCTGCTTTTAGCCTGCAGCCTCCGTGTTTTACGCAGGCTCCTTCGTCTCCATCCTGCACCCTGGCAGCGGGAGCGATGCCCGATGGCAACCAGACGCCAGCCAGCCCTGCAAGCCACCAACCTCAGGGTGAAGGAGGTGATGGCTGGGGGGGGGGGGGGGGGAGGGGGGACGACACACAAGCACGGCTATTTCCCTATTCTTTCAATATTTACTCTAATTCAGCTCGCTGCCCTCCGGTTTCGGCCGCGGCAGGTCCGTACGTGCCCCAGCGCGCCCACCCCGCCTCCGAAGCCCCCCCGGCAGGACGGCACACGGCTCCCGCCACGGGGAGGGTGACGGCGGAGCGGGGACGAAGGCGGCAGCAGATGGAGGAAGCGCTGCCCTGCCATTTCCTGCAGTTTCTAATCTGCACTGTGCAGCTGCGCAGCCCCAGCCAGGCACGGCTCGACGGCGGTACCCACCGACCCACCGCGACGGCACGGCTACCCCGTCCCAGTCCGCAGGAGGCAGGACTGCAGCGCCTGTGTTCAAGCCGGGAAAGCCCCGTCACAGTTAAATGGTGGGGTTTTTTCCCAATTCTCCTGAGAGCAAACGGCTCAGGCTGCAATGCAAGCCCGGATCGGTCCAGCCATGCTGAAGGGGCGATGACTGGCCCTGGGCTGATCAGCTCTGGAGAGAGCCCGGAGTGGTGTCACAAGCAATTAATGTAATTTAGAACCTCCTCTGCCCTGTACCTAACATCCCGATTAAAGGAAGGAAAGAGAAATTTAAAAAACAGAAAAAGAAAGAAAGAAAAAAGGCAAAATACACCCTGTGTTCCCACTGCACTCAGCTCCCCCAGCAGCCACCGGTGGGGAAGGAGAGGCAGGATCAATCTACTTCATCAGAAGAGGCTTATAACTCACGGGGCCATCCAAACTCGCTTGACAAGGGGGATAAATCTGTACTCGGGAGGAAATCGAGCTCTCTCCACTATAGATCCGATATAGATTGCATAATGAGGTGCTTCCTTGCCCACGCCACCAGAAACACAAGCCACCTGCATGTGACAAAATAAGTACAAATAGTTTTCTTTAAAAGTCCACCACCCATTTCACCTCCCCCTCACTTCGAGCAGTGAAAACAGCTTCTGTCCAACTGTCACGTGAGATTTAAGCAGAAATGACAAGAAAGGCAGCTTTGTGCAACTCTCCCTGCAATTTCCCCATCTATGATGTACATGGAAGACAGAGGGAGATGGAGAATTTGACAGCACACAGAGGACAAATAAAATGACCAGTAATGATATATTGCATGTATACACCCCACATATACTGACCCACAGACCAACGACTACTGCCTGCTTCTCTATAGCTGGGCAGTCTGCTGCTTTTTGTTGGGATTTATTAAAAAGGTATCAGCAAAATAATGGGAATAAAGCCCCAAAGGAATATTTCCTCCCTGCTGCTCCTCTGCCATTGCAAGGTTCCCTCTTTAGGCAGGGATCTAGAGCTCTAGCAGGGTCTAGAGACAGTGCCCTAGCCCCGACACACACTGGTTTGATGCAAACATGTTAATACCATGCTACAAATGTAAATTTTTTTTTAATTTCTTTTTTTTTTTTTTTTTTTTTAATACAAGGACTTGAGGGATGCAGACCAGCCCTGGCAACAATTACTATAGTACCTCCATGCATAACTCTCCTGGTTATTCCAGCTGTGACCCCAGTAACATGGCCCTCTGCTCTCTTTAAAGTAGCCTTTCACACAGCTGCCTAAACTATAATTTGCTCATTTCCCAAGATCTAAGGCTTGTACTAGCACAACCTCTTTTATGGACATTTAACCCACATGATGGGCTAAACGGTGCACCAATTTGAATTCTGGGCAAGCAAACTGCTCACAATCTTGATTATATGCATTATGTGATTTGGGTGGGTTTGGGGTCTTTAATTTTTTTTTTTATTTTTTATTTTTTTATTTATTTTGATCCACCATTGAAAAGCTTTCCAAGACATCTGACCCCAGCAGCTCAGTATTATTAACAAGTCCCCGAAGCAGGTATGAAAAGCCTTTGAGATTTTCTGGCTCAAAACCACAAGGGAATGGCACAACAAGATGATGAGCTGTGTTTGTGGAAGGGGCTGGGAATGAAGAACAACCCACAGATACACATCCAGAAATACCCAAGTGTAGAGTCTGGAGGAGAAACTGTCTTTCAGTTTTTCATCTTTCCCTTCATGGAAAATTCAAAATCAGTTTTGAATCTTGTCACCAAAAAGCTTTAAGACAGTGGATCCACTAGTGAGAAGTAAAGAGACATCTCCAGCTATCGGTTATAAAATCATACCCCAAAGCCAACTTCCCCCTCCCAAATTCTTCAGTATCCACACAAACCTCTCCCCCGTATTTACACAATATCCAGTAGAGCTGGGGGGGGCAAAGTAAAGCACTGTGCCTGTACAGCAGGGTTTCTACTGCACTTGGCAGACCTCCGGAAGATGAGACGCAGAAATCCCAAGGGCAGCCTGCACGGGAAGGAATCTGCTCTGGGCAGCTCTGCAAGGCACTCTCACGTGCTTCAGCAATCCCAGCCGCATCGGCGAGCGATGCCAGAGCCGCTACGCTGAGGAGAAAGGATGAATTCACAAGCATTTTACAGAACCAAGGAGAGGCAGGGAACAGTTAGTGGGGAAAATATGATCAGGGAGCAACCTATTGCCTCGCTATGCTGCTGTCTGCATTTTCCGACTGATTAAGCCAAAGGATGGGGGGCGCAGGGGGAATTTCACAAACTAAATCCTGAGGATATAGAAAAAGGTGGGGGAGGAGAGAACAGAGACAGCTGAAGGATGTTGAGTAGTAAAAGATGCTTTTTGCTGTTACAGTAACAAAAATTCACAGTTATAAACAGGTGGAGAGAAGACCCTTTTAACAGGAACAGCTGAGACTGATTTGAGAATGAGAAAAAGCTCATTTTTAGAGTGAAAAGCTCTACCCCATGTAGCTATTTGTAGCTAGTAGAATACACTGGATTTCTTGCCTTTATCACCACAAACAAGAGCCTGTTTGTAATGTAAAGCTGCAAGTTACACGGCCAGTACCACTGTCTGTTCCTTTATACTTCATCTCCCAATTTTATCATAAACAAACACACAGCTTACGGTTGCCTATAAACTTCATCCTCAAACTCTTCAGAACAAAACACTGTGTACTTTAATCTTAATGTACTTCCTATCAAAAAGATCCTGCATGCGGGGTTTACAACTACTAAGCAGTAGAAGTACCGTGAGATAAGTTATCCTTGTTTTACAGAAAAAAACAGAGGGACAGAGATTAAATAACTTATCTAGACAGGGGAAAAAGTGACATGCCCCAATTTTCAACTCTGATTTTCCCAGGCACCCTCCCCAAGCTGTGCTGAAAGTACTCCGGAGGGGCTCTTTGGCAGCTACTGCAGAGAAAATATTTGCAAAAATTAAATTTCACACCAGTTTTAATAAAACTTACACACTTGTTCGATAAGCTGGACATGAAAAGCCTCACATGTTTAAACAGCTCAGAGAACTTAAACTAGGCACTTGTGCACCTGCATTTACTTGAACAGTAGTTTTATGCAAGACCAGGAGACTTCACATGTGCTCCTCTGTTCAAAAAAAGCATACAGTGCCATCAGAACTCAGTCCCAAAAGGACAGGCAAAGGAACAAGCAGGAGTTTACAAGAAACCTAAGAGAGGTCCAACTATTTTTAAATACATGGAAGAGAGAAAATACATATGTTCATGCATGGATGTACATGCACATACACTTTACTATAGCTAGTATATGGTTAGTATATGATGCAAAATGAGACATTCCTTCAGCTACTAATGAAGCTGGGTAACACCATGTGGAGGCAGGTAGATACAACCGCCTTCCCGGCATCCACCTTCCAATGTACCAGTTTGTTATCAGCTTAAGATGAAGTTGTCGCAAGAAAATAAATATATAATTTCCTTAAAATACTTCTCAAACTGCAATCTTTATTCCGCAAATCCAGCAGAAGACTGCTGAATGCTTGACAAGGCATTGTTTTACAGACCCGTGAAAAGGTTACATTTACAAAAACCTTCACCTCTCACCAAAAGAGGAAATGCTTAAGCAGTTTAAATTTGGTGTAGCAAGAAACTTGCGTACAGATTAGCTAATTTATTTGCTATGATGTTGCGAGATACTGTTTTATTAGTTTAATTTGTCTTTAACTGCACTGGAGACCAAGGTAACTACAGCTGAGTTGCTGGAGCCCCTATAAAAAAAAAAAGGCTTTTGAAAAAGTATATTATTCTTGCACTCGCAAACTGGTTTTTGTTTGTTTGTTTTTTAAAAAGGCTTGCTATTTGAAGCAAGTGAAGCTTTTAAAAGTCTAGCTGCCTGTTGGCAAATATTTTAGACCATTTCTCCACTTCAAAGACTCTTCATATCAGAGATTCTACGAAGTCCACAGCATGCTAAATTGACACAAATCCCCGACAGAAACAGAGCTTATATTTAACCTACTAGCAAAATTCACCTACCTGAATAATTAATATTTTTCAAATTAAGATTTCACTTAGCTCTCTAGGTGTACAATATCAAATCTATTACCATTTGTTAATTTTCAGCACACCAGTGGAGTTAAGATCAAAATCAGAGAGCAGACATGGAAACTTGGCGCCAGTGAAGGCTGAGGGTTTTGACACTGGCTTCAGCAAGGCAGGATTTCACCCCTGGTCACTCCATGCTGCTTCAGTTTATTTTTCCTTTTTTTCTTTCTTTCCTCCAGCTCTTTTTTTTTTTTCCCCCTTTCATATCTCTTCTGAAATACACTGCAGCTCCAGCGAGTTCCCAGACCTCGAACAACGTGTTCTCAAACTACGCAGCCAAGAATGCCAATACAAATGAAATCTGCGCTGCAACTTCCACGGAGCTGGGATCACTTTACATCATCCTGGCAGTTATTAAAAAAAAGAAAGAAAGAAAGAAAGAAGACTACAATAGAAGTGAGCCATCTTGTTTCCTTTGAGTGTGAAAAGGCTTTGAGAGTGAAAAAATACAAAGCAGCTAACGGTAATCTGTTACACAGAAACCCGCATCCGTGCATTTTGCTTCCGGGGAACACCAAGCATACAAGACCAAAAGGCAACATCAGATCCACGTGAAATTCTGCGCCTAATCTGCAAACCAGTTACCATGACTGCACATGCAAATTGGTCAGATAAAAGCCAGTCAGAGGAATAATTGGCTATTTGGAGGTACAAAATGACTAATCTATCACAGCCACCACATAAGTAGTTTTTTCCTCTGCTTCATAATTGCACCAGTTAATTCTCCAAGTCCAACCCAGTATTTCAGATGCAATATGGTACAGTAAGTACTGCAACGAAGCGGGAAGCAGGGGACCAGGCTCCATCCAGAGCCCCACCACTGCCGTGACACAAGTCCAGGCTTTGATCAGTGCCCCACAGTCACCGGTGGGAACTCAAGGGACAACTTCTAAAGGCGACTACAAAAAACACACCCACTCCCAGAAGTCTTAAACACATCTTTGTAGGGAATTGTGTAAGCTCTGAAGAAGGCTTAGAAGCTACCAGTGCCAAAAACGCCAGCGGGGGTTGCATCTCTGCTGTGTGTCACCAATGCCACTTGTGAGCCCAACCATCCACCAGGACAGGTACTCTCTCCTAAACAGAGTACCTTCAACAACTGACCTTCAGCATCATTTTCCTGATGTTATTCAAACAGTGCTTTCTAAAAATCATAAACTTTGCAGAACCCTCAAATTTTCCTGCCTAGCAAAAATTTAGCAGAAGTACAAAAACCCATCACCATTTAGTCTTTTAGTAATTCAAACCAGCCTCATTCTAGGTCCTCACAACTGAGGCAGGAGCAAAGCATTAGTCATTTCTCCCCTCATCCAGGAGGCAATGAATATCAGCGACAAATTATTTTCCTTATCGGCAAACACAAAGACTAGCTAGCTTCAACTTTAATGCCATTTTTACCTACTAAGATACCAACTATTTTCCTGCTAGAAGTATTAATAATTTTCTTTTAATGCCTTCTTCAAGGGATATGAAATTAAATCAACTAAGGCAGAATAGTAGAAGAATATAGGAAGGCAAAGCAGAACAGGTCTGTATAAAACCTCACACTCAAACACTTACACTTCAGGGGTGCCATGCCAGCAAGCTTTCTATTAAACACTTCAATAAAGTAGGAAAGTTAAAGCCTTGAATATTCTCCCTTCTAGACAGAGCAAATGGATCAGTTGCTAGTAATTATTCACTCTCCCTGCACTTTAGGCATTCCCATCTGTGAAACGGGCCTAATATCTTCATTAATCTAGACAGTAAGTGTTAAGTCCTACACAGTAGACACACCACTGTCATCTCATTTCTTATGTTCAGAGGTTTATAACAAAACACCATCCTCTATTCGTATTTTCAGCCCAAAATACAAGTGCTTCACCTTAAAAAATACATAAGCAAATCCGCCTCCCACCTGCGCAAAGCTGGACCTGCTCATACCAAACCAACAGCTGTAGGCAGGATGTAAAAGAACATTTGTGCACATGAAACTATAGGGAAAACCCAAGGCAAAAAGACAGTCCTGCGTCCAAGACTACCTAATTGTGAGACTACCATGGGAAGCGTGCAGGTTCCTTAGAGTTAAATTTCAAGTCCATCGTCTCGTGGAGCTGGGAGTCCAGGGCATAACGAAGTGCCCCTTCCCCTGCAACTGGGGTCAAGAAAGCCCCTGGCTCCAGACAGGTTTCTCCCATGCAGTTCTGGCAGGTGCTTTCCCATCTCCTCTCGCCTTGTGTTTTCTGATGAGTCCATATGAGCTGCTGGAGATGGGATTTGGCATGGATGCGCGGATATAAAAACCCTCTGCCCAGATGTGCTAATCCCCTATGGCAACCCACTTCTCCACACATGACCTCCAGTGGCATGATTTGACAAGGTCAATGACTACTGTGCCACAGAGGTTACTTATGCTCACTGAAGTCTCCGATGTGCACACAAGAGGGTCCCTCCCCCTCTTTTAATGCAATTAAATGCTTTTTATTTAGAAATTTGCACAATTTACGTGCAATTTTCTCACCCTCCCCACACAACCAGCCTCCATCAAAACCATTTTCTGCAGCAGAGCCAGCATTTCACTGGGCTCAAACACTGATCTTATCCTCCCGACACTTTCTTCAATCCCTCCGTGGGATTACAGCAGGGAAAATGACACTGATGAGAAGAGCTGCTGCTTCACCCACTCTTTGGATTTAATATCCAATACAGGCTTCTCCTTTACACAACACATGCACAGGATAAAGTAGAGAAAGAAAGTTAGGAGGGGAAAAAAAAAAAAAGAACAGGAGGCTAAAAGGAAGAAATTCTTGTGTGAACTGAGCTACAAATGCCATTTACAGACTGAACTACTTTTAACCTTCTGCCATCAAGAGGGTTGGATACCTCATCCACTCCAAGCACCCGACCAAGCACAAACAAAAGCTTGTCTCTTCTTTCTCCCTGTCACATTGAAACTAATCAGTGAAAACAAGGTAGAAACTGGGTTTTCAGAGCAATTAAATTGCAAGTGAGGTTTTATCTCTCCAAGTAATCCCTTCTACCCTCAGCCACTCCCTGCTACCCCATACATGACCACATCATCCCAACTTCACAAGCTTATCCGAGACCAGAGTCATTCCAGCACCAACATCACTTTACACCATCCATTTCAGCAGACCCCTGACTTTCAAGATGACCTAAAACACGGAAGGAACATGTAGCTATAATCCTGCTACAAAGGCTCAGGCCATATTTGCAGGGTTTCTTTAATCGATACACATCTGCTCCACATCCCCCTCTCCCCTGCGTCCTGCCGCCCCTGTGCCAGAAGGGCATTTGCGTGGCTGTGCAGTGAGCCAGATCAGGGAACCAGGGAATTAGTTTTCCTGGCAGCATAAGCGCTAGCGCTGGCACAAGGGAGGTAATCAGGACAAGCAGCCAGGGCAGAAAAGGACCATCCCCTTCAGCAAAAACACGTACTTATGTCAGATTAAAGTGGTCACAGCCCCAGCTCCCTACTCCCTCTCCCTATTTCTGCAAGCGTGGGAATTACCCAGCAGCGTGGAAGATCAAGTCATTTAGCTTTGCAAAAGGGTGTCTGTCGAAATACAGAGCTACTTTCAGAGCTTGTTTCTTCTCTCACCAGCTTCCTCTTCCTTTAAAAAAAAAAAAAAAAAAAAAAAAAAAAAAAAGATTTGAATAAAGGGATTTGGACCCCATCAGTCACCATGTTCCTGTACCCAGGTACAAAACGAAGGACACAGTACTGTGCTGCAAGGGGCTGAGGACAGCAGCCCTGGGCTCCTAAATGGAAGAGTACTAACATTTTCTCTGGCAAGGTAAACAAACCCCAAAGTACAAAGATTGAATGACTCCACGAAACAAAAGGGAAAATAAGGTCAAACTGAAAAAAAGAAAAAAAGAAAAAGAAAATGAAACAAGAAGCAGCTGAGAGAAGAGAGCTGTGACAGATACAAACACACAGACCAAAAACCCCAACAGGCTGCTCGTTAGCTCTGAAGCCAAGCACATGGAAAAAGAGAAGAATTTACTTCTTCCTCGACTGGAATGTTTGCATAATTGTCACTTTCAATTTTACATAATTCCCTTTCCTACACGTTTGTTTCGTGTCTAGGCCACCATGCATGAAATAAATCCCTGTATCAGAGCACGGCCTGTCTGTGCAACACGCGGTGCTAAGGAGATTGGGTTTCCCATTTATTCCTGTATTACATTCCAAGAAGGTGTGAACAATGCTTTATCAGACTTAAAATAATATCGACCAAACAGATATCCGCCCCAGCCAGAATGTGTTTTCCTAGGCAGGTTTTTCTAAAATCATAAAGCTAAGTGAGTAAGGTATTACTTAAGCACTAATTAAATACCATTTTCCCCCTTCCCTCCACAGGGCACACTGAACAGAGGACAAGCACCACACCAAGATATAATGCAATCTGAAGTTTTAGGGCTGTTTCTTCCCCCACTCCCAATTAAAATTACATGCATTCACTTTGGGTATAGGTTTGATTTTCTTCAAATTTAGTGCTGATACCCAGGTGTCCTATTAAAAAAGCTAAATTATAAGCCCAGATACTGAAATATCAACACTAATTAGGTCTTTTAGACACACACTTTTAGATGCTGTTTAGAAAATCTACATTAAGAAGAGTGTGGGCAAAGGATGAACTTTCAACATTAAAAGGAGTAGCACTAAGTAACTAGGCACTCAAATTCTCATTCTTCATTTAAAAATAGAGACAAAGCATTTCAGTGACCATAGTCTAAAGAGAACACAACACTGTTTCTTTGTTTAGGCTAAACAAAATAGAAAACAGAAAGATTAAATGCTGTTAAACACAGGTGATATTTAAAGTTCATTCAGCTTTAAAGCTTGACAACATATTATTAGAAGAACCAGAAAGTCTAAAAAAAAAAAAAGTTTCTGTACATCACTACAAAGGTTTTACCTTATAATTCAGCTGCAACCCAAATTGTGACCTTCTTGAAAGGTGCCTGCAGCCCCCAGAAACAGACATTTGAACGTTTCTAGTTTGGCAGCTGCCTGGGAAGCATAAGCAATGGGATGTCGATTCACCAGTCAGAAAAACCTCCAGCCTATTTCTGTTCCTTTCAGCAGCATCAGGAATACGTTGCAAGACACCAGCATTTACTTTTTTTGAAAAGGCTTGATGGCCATGAAGACACAAAGCCAGCTGATTTTCTTTCTCCATGTTTTTTCACTTCCAGCCTTGCTTCCAGACGCACACTGGTTAAACTCCACTGCTGCAAGCTGAGCATCTCTCTACGGGGGGAAAGGGAGACCCCTACACTCACACCACTTTCTGCTCCCTGCCATCAGAATGGCCAGTCTTACGCCATGATTAACCCCTTCCCAACCCCAAAATATATACAAGGGTACTCCAAGAAAATTGGTAAAATAAGCTACACTTTGTGGTTTGGGTTGGGTTTTTTCTCCCCCAGGTCTGTATTCTTATTGGCATGCTTTTTGTGTCTGGGTTTACGCTTTAGGCACAGACTCATTATTCCTACAGTGTTCAACAGAGACTGAGTGAAGAATCACATTTTGCTTACTTTCTGAACATCACAAAGGTAATACTACGAAAAACACCAGTGAGTTCATCTGCTAAACATTTATAAACAGGGAATGGGAATTTTAACACACACATGCACAAAAGGAGAGAGATGCAAAAGAACAAAAAGAATTCATCTATCACTTGAGACAAAAATCTATACCCCTCCTCAGTACTTGCTCCTTTTTGCCCAGGCAAGCGCACCGAAACAGTTAAAATTCACCTACTGGTAATTAGCAGAAGATCAGAATTACATAAAAATCAGGCTGAGAAATACCCCAAGCGAAGGCAAGCTTTACTTACTCACAGGAAACACACCACCAGAAGCTGCCCATTTACCAGCCCCAATGCTGAAGCATGCTCCGCATCACGGCATCTCACGGCGCTTCACAAGAAGCACCACGGCATCTCACGGCGCTTCACAAGAAGCACCACGGCATCTCACGGCGCTCCCCAGGCGCTGGCCCCACGGCCACCGCTGCGGAGGACAGGCACACCGGGGGAGCAGATGCCCACCCAGCCCGAGGTGACACAGCCGGCGGGGACAGACGGATCTCTCTGGCTCCCAGCCCTATGGCAGCCCACCAGCAGCCTCCTGAGAGTTTTTGGTGCCTGTTTCCATTCAGCCCAGGTCTGGCATTTCCTGAAAACCGGACTCGGTTGAAGCTTGAGAGCGGCATGTAAGCGTACCCATTTTGTTGTAGTAACTCCACATTACTTGCTTGCTTCCCAACACCACCATGCACAAACAGGTCGTCTTTCGGTCCTGCTGGTACAGAGCACAAACCTCTCATCTCCAAGCAACCGCAGTAAGGGGTGGCAGTAAAATCTGCCAATTGCTATGTAAGTATTAAATAGAAAGAACCCGTCTTTCTGGCAGCACACATGCACCATTAAGTAAACCAAATAACTTCATTTTAGATGACCAGTACATTGTACTAAACCCAGATAAACATCAGCGGTTTACACCCTGTCCTTTTCGAGGTCTAATTAACATCCTCACAGGTTGTAGGGACCTCGCAAACAAAGTTACAGGGAACCATCATAAAACGTGCCCCAGTTTGTGCCACATACCTTTATGCCAAAAACTACACTGAAGACACGCAACCAGACATGGTGTATGAGTGCAGACCACAAACATGTCAGGAAACAGCTATTTAGTAACAGTCACAGCTAGCTGACCTTCAGGCAGAAACTCAGTAACCCGATGATGACATTCCTGGCCCCTGGACTGTCTGCAGCATTTATTTTGGCAGTGGTATAGAAAATCCACTGATAATATATTTTGACCAGGAAGCACTGATCAGGAAACCAGCAAAGACCTCGCTCCTGTCCCACAGGGAGCCTGGAACACCTTCCCCTGGAAACCCACACAGGCCCGCTTCATCCGAGCAACACAACAGGTTTCAATAACCAAGAGAAATCATTTTAAGACCTTAAAATCCAGTAGCACGGCTTGCCTCGAATTTGCAGCACAAGAGCAATATGTGCCTAGAGACCGGGAACTTCATAAGCCCAGCGATGACAACCCTGAGCTCCTCCTGGGCGGAGGAAAACCAGGCAATTTGCTCAGAGACTGCGCTACCCAAACTAGAGATGTTCCATCTAGAAACAGTTTGTGTAAACTGTGTTTTTTAAAAAAAAAAAAGACCAACTTCAGAAATAATTCTTGGGAACCTATTAAGAGAACAAACTACATATAGTTGTTTATCTGAGAGTATCACCTGGGAGTTTACACTAGTTTACACAGGCCCCCCTTACAGCAGTTCATAACCTCTGTTTTGGAAGTGGCGTGTCCTATACCTGCCAAATCACAAGCTCATTTTCTGAGGCAATCGGGTTTGACGTTAACACAAGGCTCTAGACAACCTCCTATCCAATAGCTGCTAAAAAGATCATCTTTCCTTGCAAAAAGCCTACAACTTGTACAGATTACTTTGTAACGAGCATGGGAACCCTTTTTCCCATAGAGCCCTGCAAGCACTTTTGCCCAGATGCAGATAAAATTTTCATTTCTAAGTCACATACCCTATGTGCCTTAGTGTCATCCAATGATGTGGAAGAGAAGTCATGAGCTGTATGAAATCAAGTTACAGACCATGTGCAGCCCAGAGGCTCTCATTTCGGTTTCATTAACCCTCTTCCCAATACAAACAGCATCAGAAACGCCAGCGCCTGTATCGAAGTCGTCTCAAAATGGTTCTCTCTACACATCGACCCCGCAGATGCAGCCATCTCCATAGCAATGGGAAGGATCTGAGAAAGTAGCTCAACTCCAAACTCCCACCTAGTACCTGCAGGGACAGCCTCCAAACAAAAAAAAAAGCCCCACTCACTCCCCTTACTGCCAAACACACACTGGGGCTGGGAGAGGGGGGAAGCTGCCCGGAGAGCGTTAATAGAGCTTGAATAGGGTTATCAGTTTGTTTGATGTAATCAACAACATTACCATGTGCACATTATAATGAACGTACAGACATCTGCAGAGTTTGATGGATGAGCTGATAGCAGGCGAGTTATAGAATCCATCTGGTTGGAAAACCATTGTCATTTCAGCTAAAAATCACATTAGCAAACTCATATCACAACTTGGTATTATTTAGCTTCAAACTAGAATACCAGAGTAAATGGTATACTTTTTTTTTCTGAAGAGAGCTTGCAAAATATTCAGCAACTTGACACTAATAGCAGTATGGCGGGATTTTTTTTCCTTTTTCTTTTTTTTTTTAAATGCACCGAGTGCTTTAGTTAAGTCTGAGAAAAAAGGAAGGTGGTTTTTGCCTATCTTGCAACAAAACCTCTCTTGAGATATGGGTCTGCTCTGCATCAAGAGAGTTTCCTAGTAAATGCGTGAATGAGTGCTTCTATGAGAAGCAAGATTATAAATCCAGAGCATCAGTAAGGACTGATGAAGCCTAGGAGAACTTAAGAAGCCCTAAGTCAAGGCCTGTATTTTCACTCTAAGAGGAGGTAGAGGACTAAAGCTTGGAAAAATCGCATACTAAATTTACACTTGCAGCAGTACCCAGAGCATAGCATGCTCAGCAGGACACTGCACTGGTCAGTACATCCCACGTGAAAGACGCTCACACACCACACGTGAACCTGAGCTGGGGCAGAGGCCAAACATTTCACTCATGTTTCACACAGGAAGATTTCAATTTTGGCTGCAACCTACCAAAGCGACAAACGAGGCCAGAAGACACTCGTGCACATACTTGCTCCCCATTATAACACCCAGCAGACAGCCACGAGCGGCATTGCAGCACGCTGTGCTCGCACCCGCGCAAAACCCGTCCCTGGGAGCATCCCGCCACGGACAAGCGCATCCCCACCCCGGAACACCGCAAAACAGGGAATGCTGCCGCAGCTCCCAAAGCACGAGCAGCTCTTTCATCTGAGGCTCTCCCATCACCTCCTAAAGCACGAGCAGCTCTTTCATCTGAGGCTCTCCCATCACCTCCTGTGCAAACACAGCACGTATTTCAAGCTACACGTACCAGGGTTGAAAGACCGTTCCCTCAAGTCAGAGGGGTGACACGAGTTTCCCTACGCAGCAAATCCAGCCTCCCATGGGGTACCCAAGCAACGGCACCAGCAGCTGAGGTGACACAGGCAGCGACGGAAGGACTTGCCCGGAGCTCAGAGAGGAAACTTGTGGCGGAGTCAGAAAGAAAACCCCGTTATCTCGACTTCCGGACCCCTCTGCTAACCGCCAGACCACAAAACACTTTTATTGTAGGATAACATTACAACAAATAGCCATTTTCTGTTAGCAGAAAACCCACTTTGCAGTTTTACTTTTAAAAATCCATTTTTACTCCAACTCCGTAGGATCGCAAGCCAGCCTTATGATGCAGCATAAACAATTTTTCCTTCCTTTGCATGCCCCAGTTTTATTAAGTAATCCCCATAAAAGCAATTACTGAGCTTTGGATTGAAAAATAACTAGGGAAAAAAAAAAAAAAAGAAGAGACACAGCAAATTCTGTGTATCTTCATTTGCATAGAGATCCCCTCCCTCCCCCCTTCTAAGGTTTCTGCCATGAGGTCTTTTATGTCTCTTTCAATAATCATATAATTATATGATTCCTAAAGTACACGCTGGCAACACTTCAGGGGATTTTAGTCATTACAGGTGACAAGACTTTTCTCTCATGTCTAATGCTCACTAGGATTTCCTTCCACTTCATTCACAGATAAGATGAAGAACCGAGTGACACCCAAAACCCTCTCCCAGACAGATTTGGGGGGGAATCAGCCCTCTTTCTTCTCCACTGTGGATACACAGAAGTGGGCAGAACTGAACTGTAATGAACTTCAACTGGAATGAAGCATTTTTTCAATTAAATGGCCCATCATTTTTTCCCAGGCACCACGTCCAACTATTTTAATGGCTTTCACATTTTTTTCTTTAATTTTACAATCTGAAAGAAATGCCAAGGTTCCATCAAGGACCAAGAACGCCATAACTCCATTTCTTCCAATGGTTGCAAGTTATTAACAAGCTGTCAAAACACCATAATTATTTTATATCAAGTTTGACTGATTCCATAAACATCTCTTAGCTGCATACTATCTTGAGTCTCGCTCCCCAAGTGCAAGTATGTGCTCAGGCTAAGTGGAATAAAGAGGCTCCACGTCCTCTTCGACAGCAGTGCAAGAGACATTTATGAGCCACCAAAAAATCAACGGCAATAACACTTTTATTAGCTACTGCACTTGATGTCATTGTAAGGTTTGAGACACTTCTTCCCTTAAAATTCTTCGGGGTTTTAGCTCGTCTGTACAAATTAGAGCTACCAGGAAAGAAACTGCAGCCTCGCTAACCAACAGGAGGGGTTAAAGAAACGAGCTTGGTGCCCGTCAGCATGCCACAGCCCGCTGAATAGCCAGAAGCCCTAAATTATCATTTGTTTCCCAACTTGGGCTGCACACTTCCTCCTAACCTAAGCATCTCCTCACTAAGTACAGGCTAGATCACGGATACGCTAGCATCAGAGTAAATCAATCTATATTTGAAATTGGAAAAAAAAACCCAAACAATTACAGTCATATTTTCACAAAGCTAAAAAGCACAACTGTGGGAGAGGAAGATAATGCGATGACATTCAAGCACAAACACTACAAACTTCACGTTCAGACTACAGGCACAAGTGCACTATGTATATATATATTTATTTATTTATTTTCTGAATGCCTCTGTATCACAACCTGTTCAGAAGAGAGCAAGGCAGGCTTTGGACAGAGGAGAGGAGCCCAAGCGCAGCTCCCTTGCCCTGCCGACAGTGCCCGGCAGTCCCCAAAATAGAACATTTGCCTTCAAATTGCCATGTTTGTGTGGCACAACTATAGATAGCCAGTACAAGATTAAAAAAGCTTTGCTCTGAGCACAAAGGGAGAGACAGGAATGGTGCCATAAGCCCATGTTTTGCAGCCAGTAGCACAGGGAAACCATTTTGATCCCTTCAATCCCCTTATCCATGCCAACCACTGACCTTGCAGATGCAACTTTTGTTCAAGTTTAGTCCCTTTTTGGCTTGAAGCAAGACAGAGCTACAAAGGCAACTCTCTCCATTCATCTTGGATCATGCAAGCGCTATGTACATAGCTGCCCCTGCGCTCCTCTTCGCCAGGCGTTTCTGAACTTCGGATCCAGCCACTTCGTACAAAATAATTAAGCTACCAAAATCGACATGCACCTCTTCACCTGTCATTAGGGCTCGGCACATCTGCTGGCCTGGCTGGGCACAGGGCGGGAGAGCCCTGCGGCCGCGGTTCGTCCCTGCCCAGCTTTCACAATTGCTTGCACCAGAGGAACTGGACCGACAACTAAATGCAGGTTGCAGGTCGTGTTTTGCCTAGGCAGCTCGGAAGCTGTTTAACCCTCTCCTCCATTTTAAACATTTTGGATTAATAACATAGAGACTGATTTCCTTTCAGCATTTGAACAGTATTCTTAACAGTTCATTAGTTTTGGAAAAGAGACTATTTTTCAAGGAGATGGAACAGGGCTGGTAAAATAGTGCTCCGACTCTCTTCTCTATGCGAGGAGCACGGCTGGAGCAGTCACAGCCCCTGTTGTGCTGAACACAGCAGAGCCAGAAGATATTTAAACAGCAAGAGCCACTTCACCTACATAAAACTCTTTTATACCTTTACCATGATAAACTGGAGGCATTAAAGTGCAGTGAATTGGAAATTGTTCTCACTTACAGCTGGATGTTCACATACAACTGATACCAAGATGCACGCCCTACGTACTGTATTTCAAATCTTTATTTTTTAAAAATATTGCATCAAGCAGGACACAGTGTTCCAGTTCTGCTGATACTGTTTGCTCTCAAGCGCTTGCTGCGGCACCACAGACAAACTACACTATGTTCCCCACAACCTGTATCACCAGGACAAAGACCAGAAGCTAAAGAAGCTGAAGCAATAAGCACATTTCGGTTGCACTTTCCCCAGCCAAGACGCACACAGGTTTAGGATCTTTAGGCGTACAAAGCCCACCAGATCTAGTTAAGCCTGATGCAGGAGGAGCAGCCTGCAGTGGCTGTGCCTGGAGAATTCAACACCTCGCACCAAGAAACAGAGTGCAGGAGAACAGGACACCAAGAGGAAAAAAAAAAAAAAAAAACACACCCCAAAACCTTTATATCAGTGTAACTGTCTCCTGCCCAGATATTGTATCTCTGTACCTATATGAATTTTTAAAGAGGTACAGTTGTGCGATACATCAGCCCTTCTACAGAGCAAGCAGGAACCCATCAAAGAAAAAGTGAAATACGCCAGGCTGGTCCTTCCTGGCTCCCCTGTTCACTGTTATTTTCCCAGAAAGTAACATTGTGATAGTCAGTCTCATTCTGTGAAATAATTGAGAAAAACAATAAAAAGTGCATCTTATTAGCATACTGAGAGAATAGTAAAGTATTCAGTTCTTACTAGACAAGAAATCGAATGCACTGCTGGGAGTAAACATTAATTTGGATCCAATACCATCTATTACTTGGGTGAAGTGGAACACTAATTTTATTATAAGCCTTTTATATAAAAAAGAAAACTTATCTGAGCAATACAGAGTACCTTATATTTCTTAAATATTATATATTAAAATTTTTTTAATTAATTATAATTTATCTTCTGAATTTCTCTGTGGCGGTTGGTCCACTTGACATTTCAGCAAGCTTCATCTCATGTTTTACCCCAGGTCGCAGACCACTGAAGAAAGGCTGAGCAGTTATGCTACAAGAAATGATTTTGGAAAAAATGGTAAGATATTAAGAGGTCTTTCAAAAAACCTAGACAGACAGGGTCGAGTGCAGTTTGAGCTAAAAATGAGACCTCAGGCAGGGATGAGGGTGACCCCTGAGCTCGGCTGAGATTTTCACATGCCGTTTCCTTTCTCCGATGCCATTGCAGCCACGTTAAATGCACTCATGGTGCCCCGACCCAGGCTGCAGGCATCGCCCGGGTCGGGGGCTGTACTCGCCGCGCACCCAGTCACTCCTGTTGTGCAGCTCGCTCTCCCGTGTGTAACACGCCCGTTGATCCCCGCAGGTTTTTACTGATGAGGTAGAGAACTCCAGCTCCAACAAAAGAGCTGGATCCTTCCTCACCACGGCCAGCCTTTGCGGGGAACCTAGCTCCCCTTGGTTCCTGGCCCAACCAAGCAGATATGTCAGGCTTTCCAGAGCTCACCCCTCTGGTTTAGGTCTGCATTAGCCACCTCTTATACCTTAACAACAACAAAAATACCTTAAGTACCCACTTTGGACAAGATGCAAAAAATCAACAGCTAGGAGAACAAATCAATGGAGACTAACAAGCCTTTGGGAAAACCAAAAGGCGTTCACAGCCTTTAGAGCACCATCCAGAAAATCATTAGCTTTCCTGAGGTTCAAAGCACTTTTTTTAAAGGAATAACTGGCCATCAGAAACACTGACTTGACACACCATCACTTGACAATTAAGTAGAAGGGAAAAACACTTAAATATCTAGAAACTTGTTTGAAAACATAAGACTAGCTATGGAAAAAACTAAGCTGCAAAGTACGTATAGAGAGATATGATGATAAATGAGAAGTTACATAGCTAGGTCAGTGGAACTAGCACAAAACCTTTGGAACAGGAAGCTGCAGTTAAATGCACTGGTTTTCTTATCAATGAGAGATCAGAGCAACAGTAACAGCACAGTGTACAACACACATGTGAAAACAGCCTTATCAAGATAACAGCTGAAGAACTTATGGATTCTGTCCAGAAGTCTACTATCACCATTAGGCTTTCTAAACTCTGCTACGCTCAGGCACAAACAGCAGAGAAGGAACTGCGATTTAGCACTACCAGACCCCTGGATACAAACAAAAAAGTAAGAGTGGGCAAAGTGTTAATCTCCTTACGGTCTGCAACCAGATGCAGCTGGGCCCTAACTCGGCTCCTAAGGGCAGCATCGCCACTTCACCACGACGTGCACGAAGTCAAGGTCTGCCTCTTTTCAGCTCGGGGATCTACTTCCGCACAACGTGTCACTCCACGCACATTTGCGAGCGGATTCTCCAGGAGATTCTATAAATAGGTTAAGCATTCCTAAAAAACCCATTCACGCGCACACCGGGAAAGTTAAAATTTCCATGCAGCGTTCCAAAGCTTTGCTGGAATCTGTAAAAATGATAAACAACAGCCAAAAAGAAAACACAACCCCTTGTCTTTCCAACTACTTTGGGAGAACAATTGCTCTCAAAGATCGCATTCATTAACATTCTGATGAAGTTCCCTTTTAGCGCTGTTTTTCATACTTGAAAGGAACAGCTATGATCAGAGAGAGCCCTCAACTACCGACTCACTCATTTAGATTCTCTCGCTCTGATTCACCAATCACCTTCAAGAATAATTAGCAGCTTCGCCTGAACGTAATGAATATACACACATGCTTACATACATACCATTCATTTCGGAAGGCGGCAAGAAATCCCCCGTTTCTCAGCCCGCCAGCTCTTCTGACCCCCGGCATGGGAACCATCTCCTGGGCAGCACCATCACCTGATGGTTTTCCAGCAGCTGCCCATCTCGCTGACCGCCCCAAGCCAGCAGGTCAGGGCAAACTAAGTTTCCAAGGTGTTAACTCCAAAGTTGTGTTCAGTGACTGGGTATTTAAAAAAAACACACAAAAAAAACCCCAAAAAACCAAAACACCACTACACATACATCAGCTGCATCTAACCTGAGTTGGAGCCAGATTTGTACAGGAAGATTCAGGGGAAGGAACGGAAAGGGGAAGTTTTCACTTCTTATGCACAGAAAGAGGTTGCTGCTAGCTTGTCTGTGGGCTTTCTCTTCTTCTTTTTTCCTTAATTTAAAATATATATATAATCAACTCTGTATATGAAAGATGGTAGGACAGAGGATCTGTAAGTTAAGTCACAAGTATCACTGAAACAAGATGCAGTATTTTCAAATGACAACTGCCAAAGGAAACATTATCACATGAGTTAAATCAAAATCCAGAATGCTTAAAATTCACACCAAAGAGCCAAAGGAGACTTCATAAAGCCATTCCTCAGTATCAACCTTAACTGCTCACTCCCCCAGGTCAACACAAAGGAAGAATATATATATATATATATATTTATTTATTTATTTATTCTGTAAAGCACCCTTTATTTACAGGAACACCAGTGGTGAGAATTTTCTTCAGTGGGGAAGGGGAATTCACAATATTTGGAAATAAAAAGAAAAACAAACAAAAAAAAACACTTCACCTCTCCCAAATGCTTCTACCATTAAGTTCTGCCTAACCACTTAGAAATTTAATTTCCAAGGGGAAGCCCAAAGCTTAGCTAGCCTATAAAATGTAAATCACAGATCACTGTAGCATCAAGTGACAAACAAACCTAGAAGAACACAAGAAAGGACCACAGTGAACTACCACATATGCAACAAAAGCTCCTTTTAGGATTAGAAATTTCATAAAACAGACTTTCTTAGTTCAGCACTGTCCCTAGGCCGCGTACTCACTTTTATTCTTTCTCCCCCCTCGTGAACATAGAAGGTTTCAATTCTTACCTATTTTCAAAATGTGATCACAGCAGATTTTAAGAACCCTGAAAAAACAAATACTCACTGAAATACCAATCTCCTCCAAAGCAGAAGAAAACCACCTGTGGCAGTCAAGTGCACGAGAGAACACAGCTCCACACCACACAAAATGACCTTGCCGTTTCAGTCATTCACAGGGGCATATATTGCTTTAAAGTAAGTTTTGCCTTAAGAATCCCCTTCCCTTGGCGCTGCGTCAAATCTGCCAGACATCACCCATGGTCAAAGGCAGCGCTGCATGGAAAAATCCACACAACACGGAGTATTTTCTCCTTTTTAGCGTTACCAGGATTTACGAAATGCACACAATCATTAGGGCTCTCCGAGAACCTCGAATACAACAGGCCTCCTAGTTCAGCACCTGAGAGAAACAGAAGAGTTCTGCTCGCACTATTCCCTCCGAGGTGCCAACTACCATCCGAGATGCTGAGGTGCACGTGTTCTCTTGCATGCTGGTAAATACAGTAGAAATCAATTAATTTCAGGTGGTACTGAAGTCTTTTGCAAGAGTTTGAAAGGGGACAGTTTTGTAAAGACATACTTTTTCTTTTTTTTTTTTTTTTTTAAAGAAAAAAAAAAAGAGAAGTGCTTCCACAGACAGATGCGCTTTGGGGTGGCAGAAGTTTAAGGTCACCTTCTATCCTCGTGCGCACTATTATCAAGGTTATGGTTTGGTTGATTTGATAACAAGGCTTATCCCATTTGAAAAGCCCGGAGTTTTCCCTGTCAGCCCTGGAGGGACTGCACTATCATTTGAATTCTATTTCCTGATAATGTGCTCATCATGGTAGAAAATTTCTGCAGGAAGATGAATTTTACTTTCTTCACTGACAGCTCAGTAGAGACTCAGGGGTTTAATTGGACCTATCTGCTGATGCATATTTGACTAAGAGCATGCCCAAGAAAAAAAAAAAGAAAAAAAGGAAGATACAGACAGGTCTACGGCTTGTTTTAGAGGCACGAGAAAGTGGATCGCCCGCTCATTATCAGTTGTGCATAGACAAAACAGTTGGCTTTCCTCTTAGGACAACACCCCACAAATGACACCGCAAGAGGCCAAAGAATAGCCATCGCTGAGCCAACACAAATCATACACACTATCTACACACCTAGTGCTGCTCAGGGACTGTGGGCTAAACGTCCCTCCTGAGCAGAAGTCCAGGCTCCCCAAGCAAAGGTTTCATCGCCCTGACGCCAGGGTAGACGGCCAAGGCCACTGCTGACACCTCCGTGGGAGCACAGGGACCACCTCTGGGACTTCGAGAAGTTGGTTCCACGAGCAAAAAAACCGCCCGACGATGCCACCAGAGCCCCGAGGCCTGCGTGGCCGGAGGGGTGGGCCGGGGAGAAGCGAAACCCACAAACAAAATGGGATCTCAAAGCCTGAGCCAAAGATGTTAAGAGATCCTGGGGCAAATCTGAGATTATTCATTAGCCTGCCCGCACGCAACCCTTCGTCACTGCAACGGGGGTTAAGTGATACACGAGTGACAGGAAATCTGAAGTAGGGAGAGCACCCAAAACTTTGCCTACGTTTTTACCACAGCGTGTCAAAGAAAGCAGGCAAGGCACCAGGATTGCTCATATTTACTGCAAATTCAAGTTGTTGTGCCCGTCGAGTGACTTGTTCGGTGCTTTCTCTGGACAACTCACTTCTTCCCCTCGCATACAAACAAAACAAAAATCAAAAGCCAAAGTCTTAGTTTGTCAGTGCCCCTCTGAAAATATTAAATTTCCTGCTCTGCTTAACTTAGCTCAGACAAGGCAGGCAGTATTTGCTCAGCAAATATTGTTTGTAATAAGTTAGACAAGCAATATTTTTTGCCAGCCTATTAACACCAGAAAAATATGTACAGTCAACAAGAGATGAAGAATTTGTTCAATTACTTCAAAAATGGGAATTACAACCAAGGGATTATTATCCATTTAAACATCTCTTTTCCACAAAATGTCAAACACTAGCCATTTGCTAACAATCTCCGGAGACAGATAAAGTAACATTTTGGCAATGCAAACACAAACTCCTCGGGGCGGGGGTGGGGGGGGGGGGTGGGGTGGGAGGAAGAAGGGAGGGCGAGCGGGAGGGGGAAGCTCCACCATTCACAACAATACCGGACCATCCCAACACATATTTTGCAGCCCTCCGCCATCCAATTAAAACCCCAAACAAACATTTGACTTGCCCCAAGTGATAGTTAACACCAGCCGGAGCCGGAGGGAAAAGGGGGGCTGGGGAAAGGGATGGGGGGGGGGGGGGGGGGGGGGGGGGGAGGTGTGCAGCAAGTTGCCAGCGGGGCTGCGAGCACCCGGGCTGGCTCGCCACCCTCCTGACCGCAGCCCCGAGATCCCTCCGGGCTGACAACCAGGATTAACGCACATTAATTGCTATTTGCAAAATTCAGCAGCCTGAAAGCGCCGCGCTTCCTTTTTCAATTTTTTTTCTTCCCCCCCCCCCCTTTTTTTTTTTTTTTTCTCTTTTTCCTCCCACCCCCTTCCCTTTCCCCCAACCCAGCCTACCCCCCCCCCCCCCGGCTCCCCAGGAGGGAACAGCTTTCCCCCCCCCCACCCCCCCCCCCCCCCCCCTTACCTCCAGGGCTTCCAGGGTGTTGAAGCTGGCTATGGCGAAGCCATCGATCAGGTCCTCTTCCTGGGAGCTGGACTCGCGGCGGCGGCGGCGCGGGGGCCGGGCGGCGCGGGCGGCGGGCGGCGGGCCCCGCGGGGCGGTGCAGTTCTGGCCGCCGTTCTCCTTGCCGGGGCTCGGTTCCTTCTCGGAGCCCGAGGAAGGGCTCTGGTTCCGCGGGTCGCGGGCCGCCGCCTCCCGCCGCCGCACGCGGTCCCGCTGCGACCTCGACCTCCGGCTCTGCCGGATTTTCCCATCCATCGCCGAAGAAGAAGAAGAAGCAAATTTTACACACACAAAAAAAAAATATTAAAAATAATAATAATAAAAATAATTAAAAAAAAAAAAAAAGGAGAAGGCCGGGCGGGGGGGGGGGAGGGCGGGGGGGGGGGCGCGGGGGGGGAGAGAAAAGTCGCCCCCCTCCAACTCACCGCTTCCCCTCTCCAAACCCCGGAGCCCCTTCAAAAATAATAACAATAATAATAATAATTTAAAAAAAAAAATCAACAACAACAACAACAAAAAAAAATCCTGCTGTTCAGACCCTCGGATCCAGGGCGATGATAATCCACAGAGCAAGGCTGGGTGGCGGTGGCGGTGGGGCGAGCGGCACACACACACAAAAAATATTAAATCCACGGAATGACCTTGACAAATTTCCACCCCCCGCCCCCCCCACCCCCCCAAAAAAGCAGAGACGGGAAGAGGAGGGGAGGAAAAAAAAAAAAAAAAAAAAAAAAAAGAGAAGGGGGGGGGGTAAATATCTGGATCAGGACGAGGACACCTCGGATTCACTCGGCGCGGAAGAGAGAGGCAGATCCAGGAGGCTCGACCCAGCTCGGGATAATCCAGGCGCGGCGCCCCCTCCCCGGGGGCAGCGCCGCTCCGGGGCCCCGCTCCGGCCGCCGCGCACCGCGGCGGGGGGGCCGCCGCCGCCGCCGCGCTCGCCGCCCAACTTTCTTGCCGCGGAGCGAGCGAGACAATCCCTGGGCAGCCCCCGCCGCCGCCCGCCGCCGCCGCCGCCCGCCGACGCCGCCGACCCCTCCTCGCCGGGCGCCGCCGGCGGCTCGCAGCCCCCCGCCGGCGCGGCGCGGCGCCCCCGCCGCCGCCGCCGCCCGCTGCCGGATGGCGCTCGCCCGCCCCAGCCCCAGCCCGGCCGCCCGCGGCGCGGCGCAGCCCCGGCCCCCAGAAGCGGCTCAGTCGGCGCTGCCCGGATGCCGCCCCATTCTCCCCGAGCTGGGACGCGGCGCTAGCACCGCCCGGCCGGCCGCGCATGAGCAGGGCTGCCAGCTGCGCGTCATTCCCCGGCGCAGGCCCGGCCGTGCCCCCGGCCCCCCCCCTTCCTCCTCCTCCTCCTCCTCCTCCTCCTCCTCCTCCTTCCCGCCCCGCCGCCGAGCGACCGCCCGCCCTGCCTTCCCCCTCAAGCCCTCAGCGGGGGTGGGAGGGGGCGCCGCGGCCCGCCCTCGCCCCCGCCGCCGCGAAAAGTTTCCCCCCTTGCCGCCCCGGCCCGGCTCCCTCACGTCCTCCCTGCCGCGGCCCGGCGACCTCCCCCCCCCCGGCCCCTGCCCCGCTTGTCGCCTCACGGGGCCGGTGGAGCCCCCGGGAAATGGAGAGGGGGCGGCCGGAGGGGCTGGCCGGGGTCGAGGGACGAGTGGAGGGGACGGGGGTGAGGTGGGGACGAGCTGGCAGCGAGCAGTGGGACCGGGGGACGAGCTGCAGGAGGGGTCGGGGGTTAAACGAGGGAGCGGGGGACGAGGGGTGAGCTGAGGGGACGGGTCGGGGGTGGAAGGATGAGCCAGGGACAAGGAAGGAGCTGAGGGTTAAACGGGGAGCTGAGGGACGGGGGACAGGCCGAGGGGCGAGGACAACCTGAGGGGCGCCGGAGGAGCCGAGGGCCATGGGAAGAGCCGAGGGATGAGCCCTGGAACAACCCGGGGGTCAAGGAGGGGACGAGCTGGTGGTGAGGGAGGGCGCACGGGCGGAGGAGCTGGGCAGCCGGAGCTGCAGGTGGGACGCGGAGCAGCACAAGGGGGCCGAGGGCGAAGGCCAGGGTCATGGAGACGGAGGCAGGAGACCCTTCCCGTTCATCACCCCCTGCGCCCCGTCTGTCCATCTCGCGGAGGTTTCATTCGGGCTCTGCAACACGGGCGGAGGCTGCAGTGGCCTTCTTGTTTCCCTGCTGTTTCGGGCCCTGTCCTCTCTCCAGGATCGCCGAGGTTTGGTCCCCCGGCTCGGTGGCGGACTAAGGAGCCGTGCAGTGCCCAGCCCCAGGGATGGCGCTGAGGGAGGTGCGCCTGGATCAGGGCCCCGGCGCAGAGCGCTGGCTGTCCCAGCTATCGCAATGGTAGCAGGACCTAATCCTCCCGTTATCGTCTTTTATTGCACGCGGTCAGATATTGCCGCACGTTACCGTCGCTCCTGGGTACTCCCTTCCTTGTGCGTGGCTGGCTTTGCTCCATTTCACTGACTTGGCTTCATTCCTTACGCCTTCAGCTGCTTTCGCCTTCCCCAGGGGGGTAGCCTCCAGTTCCGGACATGAGAGAAGTTAGAAGGATGTTGTGAAACGGAACCTAAAGAGAAGTCCACCGAGCTTCATAAACAAGCAGGGGAAAAAAATCCATGAAGGAGATTCAGTGTAAGCGGGAGCTGTGGAATTAAGGAAAGCCAAAAAAGTCTCCAGCCACCTGCTCCCGCTTGCGTTGCAGTTCAGTCACCGGGGACGGTGGGTTCCTCGGGCCGGTGCCCCCAGCAGCGGCAGGCTGGTAGCTGGGTGTCGAACACACCCGTCAAAGGCTTTGATGTAGGGACTGCAATGCGTACTTTTCCTCGGTTTTCTTATATTCCTAATCTAACTGTAATAGCGGAGCAGACGAAAATTAGCGTCCTTCCACCTGGCCCCGACAGGGTCTTTTAGAAGGGTTTCTGGCAACAGCTTTGCCCTACCTTACTTAAACAAGAGCTAAAATAAATACCATCCTTTTAAAATGTAGCATAGAAACGTCATTTAAACTTATGCAATTTTAAAGCCAAAGGTAGAAATCCCATGTGTAGTACAAAGCCTCTTAATGCAAATAGTCAGTCATGCATCGCATGCCTCAATCACATTTGTATCGGTGTCATTTGTGTCCTAATAAAATCCTATAATCTTTTGCGTGCCAATTAAACAAGGAAGATAGCTAAGTCTAGCTGCTTCCTTGGGTAATTACAGGCTAGTGGGGAGTCAGTTATCTGCCGTGGGTTTTGCTGGACCGTGGATTTCCTACGGGGTATTTTCTCTCCTCTTTCTTTAAGGGACAGTACTGTAATTTTTTAGACATACGGTATTTTAAAGCTATAACCAAGATCCAGGGGATGGTTGTTAATGAAAGACCTGGAGTTTAGATACACCCAGTTAAACAATGGATTGAGCTTAACAACTGTATTTGCTTTACCAATATTTTAAGACTCAGTTTCTAGAAAAGAGGATTTACACTGAGTTCAGTAAGCTGTTTTTACATTTGTGAGCCTGTCCTTTAATTCACAAGGTAATTTCCATGCTGGTTATAAGTACATCGTAAGGGTAAGTTGTTAAAAAAGATAAACTGGGGAATTTCTAACAGTTTCTCTTGCTAGCGCTCATTTCAGTCCCATTGTGCTTCAGGTCCTCCATCATTAATATGCATTTCTAGTTCTCCTTTTTTCATTCACTTCCAAATTTGCTGACCAACAAGGACGGTGGAAATTGCCTGTAAAGTTCCCTTCTTTGTTTCCTGTCAGCAGGGTCATCAAGATTCTCATCCCGCTTACGTGGTGTTTACATACAGGAGTTTAATGTCGCTGTGAATGTACACCAAAGGTGCCTTCTGGGGAAAGTTGTGAATACAATTGGTTTTTTTCAATTAACTCCACAAATTCAGCAGCGCTATGATTATCCATAGTTATCCCCAATTTTGTATATATGTATTTTTTTGTTGAAAGGTGCAGCAGAAAGGTCATCCAAAGGAATTAACAATATCAAACAGTCCACATGTGAAAGGATGCTTCTATTTGAGACAGCATCTCTGAATCAATCCTGCCTTTCCTTCCACCAAGGCAATTTCACATTTTCAATAGAAGGCAGACCTACAGTGATTCTCCACCCCCGCAGCCCCCCCCCCCCCCCAGCATCAAATAGCTTTCCGCACAATAATATTCATCATGTTAAAACTCTAGGTGAATGATAATGGATCAGAGGGAATGAAAACAGATGGATGTTAAAACAGACAATTCCCTGCCACGAACCTGGGAGCCCTCCACTGCTGCCTAGTCCGTTCATTCAGTTCATAATTGTATTAGACATTCCAACAATAGAGAGGCCTTCTTCATTAATCCTGAATTTACTGAAAAGAAGCTTTGCAGACTATAGCTCTTGCAGTGCTTAGACAACACCAGTCAAAATTTACCAGGGGCTTAAATGGATAAAACTCGGCTAGGTAGAAAGCAGCACAGAAAATTCCAAAAGAAGGGAGAGAGGTGGGCCGGTGAGACAGGGAAGGAGGACAACCCAGCGGCCGCACCGCGGGCGACCAGGAGACACTGGAGTACCTTCGCCAAGAGAGCGGCAGCTTGGGTGATACCAAGGAAATGGAGAGAAAAAGCTTTCCTCTTGCTGGAGCGCAGGCATAGCTGAACTTATCGATATCGCGCCTGCGTTTGATCTGATTTTCCCTTTTCGGCAGCCAGCCTACAAGTAGCCACATGAGCCAGCGAATGCCAATCCCTGCCATGTGATGGGGCACAACCTTTTTGTAACCCTGGTCTGCATCAGGTGACTGGGGCTAAGCAATACAGATCAAGTCTCTTACCAGCTGTCCTGTGAGTCAGGCCTTGATTACAATATTGACATTAACATTTTAATCACATGCATGCTGCTGCAGATTTTAATGACCAACTTGCCGTGCCTTTGCTTTTTGAGGATCAGAAATTAGACCCTTGTCCGTAGCTTGAGCGAGTGCAGCATCCGAGCAGCAGCTCCCCTCGCAGTAAACGTGGCATTGCTCTGGCCACCAGCCTGCCCCTGGACATTAACCTTGCTGGCAGTGGAACACCTCACTGGAACGGGGACTTTGTTCTCAATTACTCTACTCCTGTGTCCCGGGCAGGACTGGAAGTTGTGAAAAAAGGAGAGAGGTGGTGCTTTTGTGTTCTCTGTAGCCTGAGGCAATGTGAAAATCTACGCAGTCCCTGTCTAACTATCATTTTGGGATTCCCAGGGACTTTAATCAGAGCAGAGTAATCCGGGGACGTTTCCTTCATCCTGCGGAACTGGAAGCAGAGCGGCTGTTATACTTTCCCTGCCTTGTGCCGTCAGAGCAAGGTGAAGAAACTTCAGTGGAAATGAGAATCAGGCCCCAAACCCGTGTTGTTCCTCTCACCCTAGAGGTGCTCCACAATCTATTGCAAACACCGCAAGCTGAATCTGCGAGGCCTTGCTCTGTTAAAGACTATCGTGTCCAAGGTGGAAGGACAGCCAAAAGGTCAGAATAAATAAACTGAATACAAAATTGCTTAAGGCAATAAAAAGAGACCACAGGCTTTCATTGCAGTTCTGACACGCACCAGAACATACTTCAGGATGTTAAATAAGCTGGTGTTTGCGTCGCTGGGCTTAGCTGTTTTCCGTCATTTCTCCCCCCCCCGCTACCCCAATACTTTGCTAAAACGATCAGGCCTTAACTGCTTGGTATCCCTTCCACAAACATGGGCTGCCTTTATCACTGGATTCACCATGGTCATTTGCACTGAAAATACATAATCACTGTCAGAGTACAAAGAATCATTACGAATAATTAGTTACTTCCAATATGGCAAGTCAGTCTCATAAATCTTGAATATTTGGCTTTGGTTTTGGAAAGAGATTCCTTAATGGCTACACTTGTGAGACTCTGTTAATTGATATAAAATTGTATTCAAAATTAAATTTGTTTTAACAGATCTAAATCACCCCAATAAATCAGCTTCAGCCTATCTGCTTTAAGGGTTCAAGTACGCTTTTTTTATGCCTTTGGGAGAAAGTGCACGCTCGCAATCAATGCATAGATGGCTGGATCTGACCCTCCTCTCATTTACTAACCGCTTCCATATGTGGACATGGGAGTGATTTTGCTGGCCTGAGAAGGCATAAAGGAGGGGGAAGGGGGTACAACACCTTCTCCTTCCCTGCCCAGCTGTGGCAGCTCTGGGGCATTCAGCTTTCCTGCCAGGCAGGTATGTGGGGAGCACAGCACAGTCGGGGTTTTAGCTGGTCTCGGCTACGGCGCAGTCAGTGAGTGAGAAAGGAATCGCCTGTCTCTGTTCCAGGTGGGCAAAGGAGAGGGGAGGGAAATTTCATGAGGAAAAGAAGGAGTTCAAGTCTATGTCTAATGGTCGGATATTGATGTTTTATGTTTTTATGGGTAATAGCAGTGTGAATGGTCGTTCTTATAATGCTCTTTTTTCCTTCAGGGAAAGAGTTTTTTTCATCTGATATCATGGGTGAGAGAAGGTGATGGTTAGTAACAATAGCTTATTTTACTTGACCGTATATACTCTATTTAGCTCCTGAAATTGTTTCAGGACAGGATGTTATTATCTTTGTCCTTATTTGAAACTGGGGAAATGGAGACACAGAGACAAAACCTCAGTATTCCTCTCCCATAACTTCTTCAGTAGACTGTCTTTGTCACCTATGCAGTGGGGACCACAAATGCTTCCTGAGATCCTGTGTGGTAAAAATCTGTTGGAAGGATTCCGCATTTGCATCCTGTCTGCTCTTACTGTCTGTTATCTTAAATCTCCCTCTAATTTTTTTTTTTCTCCTCCAGAGATTCTTTCTTGCCTACTTCATCTCAGTAAAACTTTCCCCACCCTTCTCCTACCTGAGCCGTTGCCTGTATTTCTGCCTGTCTGATCTCCCTCAGGTTCTAGCTGTCGAACTTGTTCCATGTGGGCAGGCTCCGACTCCTGCCTGCAGCCTTATGAAGTTTGATGCTCTCTACTTGGGGATTTGCATACGCATGGGTCAGATTTCAGGAGGCTTTAAGCCTTGCAGGATATGTGCTGCCTTTTGCTTCATATGTGTAAAGTCTGAAAACTGCCGTGTCTGTTGTCGGGCCCTGCAGCATAATGATCGGTAGCTAATATTATGTCTTGCTTGACTAGGTATGCTTAAATCCTGTTGGGCTCAGTGATCTATTTAATGATTCTTTTACTTGCTTTGAGAACTTTGCTAGTGCATAAACACCTTCTCCGGTGCTCCATGTGCTGTGCAGTACATGGTATTTAGGGGTGAATAAAAGTGAAAATCTTCTCAATGGGCTTTATTAGGTGCAACTGTTGCAACTGTTGGAAACTTTCCTTGGATAGAAGTTGCCTCTGTTTCCACACATTTTGTAGGCTGTGCTCATTTTACACTGAAACTTGTTAAAGTGATACATTTATTTTAATCTCTCAGTGTATATTATCAATCAGCTAATAGTTGAAAGAAAAAACTCTTAAAAAAACCCAAACAAGTAAAAAACCCCCACCCACCCACCTTGGGAAACCTGAAAATTAAAACTGTAAATATGTTTTTCTGTTCTAAGCCTGGAAACTGGGGGGAAAGCTAGTAAAAACTAACTCGGAGAAGATCTATCTGCCGATCTACAACTTCCAGAGCTCTCCTAATAAAGGCTGGCAGGGTGTGCAAATGTAACTTAACACGTGGTCGGCTACTTATGATAAACAGGTGCTAAAACATTTCTGCTGTATTTCCTCCATTAATATTTTGTCTCTTTAAAGCAACCATTAGGAAGATGTGTCATCTTAATTACAGTATTTGGGAGTAAGGAGTTTACTAGTATGTATGTAACTTGCTAAGAAAGGCTTCTGACTTCTCTGCACTGGGGATTTCAGCTCTCCGTGTACCAGCAGCAGGCTAAACACAAATGTAGACTGGCAAAATCACAATGATACATAATTTATACTGGGTCAAGTTACCCTTCGTGGAAAGTAGGTGAGCTGGGCAAGCGTCAGACAGAGCTTCACCCTCACTGTTATCGATGGCTAGAATGGGGAATTTGTTCCCAGAATGGACAAGGCTTTAACAAATTACTGCATAATTTTATGTCCTAATGTCTTTGGGTGGTCAGGCCAACTTTGCACGAGCTAAATCAGAAGCAGATTCAAAGATATTTAGGAGAATATAGTAGTTAAAATGTTGGCTTGAGTGCCTGGAATCATTGTGTGAAGAGAAAGGTAGAACTGGAAGCTAAATAAAAGAAAACAGGGAAGATTGAAATGGATCACTTGCTGTTAGAGTGAGTGTGTAATAAGGACTGAATTATTCTTAACACAGAGGACTATTTTTTGCATGCGCCTCATACTATTGCTAATCTCTTGTTGTTCTTCATCTGATTCACTGATTTAATTTCACTTCTGCAAAGGAAGCAAGGAGCCTCAATTTATGAGGGGACTGTGAGGGCCTTTGGAAGGGGGTGTATTGAATTTCAGAAAGCATTTTACAAGAAGGTAGCCCGCCACAATCTTGTGCTATAGGACTTCCTTTGGAAGCATATATTTCTCCCCCATAAGTCTTTTGAACAGTTTTATACCACACATGTTTCAAGAGAATTAAATCAATAACAATCTGTACCTTTCTAACCTGAAATGCAAGCTCTGCACGGCAGGAGATCAAGCTATGCAATTAACTGTTGTCCTTTCAAAGGAATTCTGACAGATATTTATAGTTTACTGTATTCCATTTTCCTGCCATTGGAATATAACAGTACAACTGAATGCAGCTGACTGGAACTATGAAATAATTATAGCAATAACTATTTCCTCCTCTACTGGGGAAATCTTGTAAAGTGCTGAATGCGGGAACTGCTGGTGTTCTTACCCCTCAGAATTCGGTCCTTACTTCGGTTTATCATGCATCCCTAGGTAAGTCACCCAAGAGAGAATATTTGTTTTCCATTACCTTCAGCTTTTTCTAATGTCACGTTCTAAATCTCACGTTCAACTTGACGTTGAATGAATCAATACTGTACAAATAAATACACTTTAGAAAGCTTTCTGAATTTGGGCACGGTCAGTGTATGAAGTAGAAAGACTTCTCTGTAGTAAAATAAGTCATATCTTTGTGTGGGAGCCTGGAACAGTCTATTAAGAAACTATGCAATATTACCAGAAATGAATAGATTGGCATTTGACTGCTAGGCACTTTGCAAATCTCAGTATAAAGGCAGTTATTTTATACCCTGACCTGTCACTGTAACTTATGTGCTCAGGCTGGTGACTTAGTAGCATAATGACAGGCCATTGTTACTAAGCTAATTAATTTTAAGCAATCTTTCCTAACAGTGTGCTTGGGAATGACATTCATTTGCTGCAAACTTATGAGACGTTGATGCAGCAGGAAAATAGTAATGCTGAATCTTTGAGCTACCTCTCTTGCTGGCTCAGTACGAGTCTCTTACCAGAGGATATTTGCTGTGTTGGGTGCTTTAGATGCCTCTTTTACCAATAGTAATATCCTCAGCTACTTTGCTTTATGGCTGTAAACCAGCAGAGGTACACCGTAGGTTCCAAACACCCTTTAGTTTTGCCACTCGACCATTTTTCGTCAAGTGGCTTGAAGGTCTGCAGATGGCTTACCAGGACCTAGCAAACTGCAAACTAGGATCAGATATAGCTGTTGCTTGACTGAGGTGCTTTGGGGAGCAGTGTGGTAAGGGGTTGTGGTGTGTTTAAAAAAAGTCCTGTAAGGCCAGAGTAGGCTAAGTAGAAGTGAAAATGTCTCTTCAAATCAAAGGAAGTATTGGAATTATTTTCCTAACAATGTTTGCCAAGGGGTAGAAAAGAAGAAATATCTGGTTGCCCTCCACCTTTACCCACATGGACTGGGCATGAAGTTAAACCCTTCCTCCGACAAGAAAAGAATGAGAACAGGGAAGAGAAACTATTCTCACTTTATTCTCACAGGTGGCACAGACTCCTTGTGGCTGTTGAGTAATATTGTATTGTGTGGCCGTCTCAGCAGGTGATGGTACTGAGTCATTCCTGGGTAACTGTAACAAGTCCCCCCAACTTGTATTAAGATTGGGTGGATAAGTGGTGGTACTGTAACAGGAGGAAAAATCCAACAACCAGCTTCTCCCAAGTTTACGTTTCCTGGGAGTGTTGTCAGAAATGTCAAGTCCACTAGAAAGAAAGCAGTTAAGAGAGTGGAGGATGTCTTCTAAAATAACCAGATCTGGAGACTCCCCATCATTAGTTTTTTTTCCATGTGAGGCTCTTATCCAGAATGCAGCTCTCTGATGACTAGACCCGCTGGTGTAGTAAAGCACCACTCTGCAACCCAACCTGTGTGGCTCAGCTTCTGGAAGTTTACTTCTGTGCACAGAGAGAAGATTTGGGCTTTCTGCACAGTGAGCTGGTGTGGCATGAGGATCAATACTATAGCTGAGAACTCTCCTCCCGAGAAGTCTGTAACAAACAATACATTATTTATGTGCTCTTCTCATGTTTCCCTGTGTGTTATGTAAATACTAATCAAGGTGAAATTGGACTCAGCCATGTCTAATTTTGACTTGAGTTTATTTTGGCAATATCCAAGCAGAAGTCAGTTGCTAAATGCTCTTCTAGAGAGGCCCTGAGGTTTCCTAAGACTTTGCATGGGTTTAAGGCAGAGTTCCTGCATAGGGTCATAACTGGCCATTGGAATCCCACGAGCTGGTGTTCTGTTGTTCCCATGCCTTGCGCTCTCCTTTGCTTACAACAGGAATGGGAAAATACCAAGTCCTATCCAGTCACTGCCCTTTGACCGCAGCTGATGTTACTCATTCAGATAAGCAGCAGCATGTTTTATTCCATTTATTCAACATTTTGTTAGCTTTGCATCCTCTCCCCGTATCCTTGAGTTTGTGTTTATGACTCCTTCCAGTGTGTTTTTATTCCGGTCTGTCTGGGAGCAGGGGGTTTCTTTGGGAATACTCCGTAGTTTTCAATTTGTTTTGGAGTTCCAGGTGTCTAGTTTTGGTTGGTTGTATTTACTTATAATTTCATTATATTTTTTTCACCTGATTCTAGATCTGGGGAAAAAAATTTGCCTTACTGACAGCTTTGCTAACCGAAGTCTTGTTCATACGTGGTAAAAGCTAGTGCACTGCAAGGCTTTCTTAATGTGCATGGGTGTGCCTGCCAAGAGGGAGGCTATTAGTTCTGTGCATGATGATGGTTTCTGTGATGAGCATGACTTTCTCTATTGGGAAATGAACTGTGAACACCTACTCATTTTTCATAGGCCAAATTACAGTGATCTTTCAGCTCTCTGAATTGCCTACACCTCAAAAAGAAAGTCCCTAGGACCCTTTAGAGCAATGCTAATAAAATAGCTGGGGCTGAGCAGCTATTCTGTAAGCAGGAACCACCTCTATGAGTTTAGCCATTTGCTTTCTGCCTGGCAGACTTCTGATACACTCAATGTACTTCCTCACACCCCCCCCCCCTTTTTTTTTTTTTCACACTTGGGATTTGAGGTAGCTTTTGGGTGCTCTTTGCTCAAGCTTCCTTAACTGTGATTAAACCGAAGGAAGAGGATTTGAAGTCAATGAAACTTTGCTTAGAGTTCTGTGTCACTCTGAAAAGCTCAAAGGCAACAGCTGAGAGAAAACAAATTGAAGAAGGCATTACTGCTTTTTCTTGGCAGAAGGAGAAAAGAATCACTAGTAGCATTGCTGCTAAAAAAGATAATACAAATTCAGACCTTGGAAACAAAGAAGCCTGACTCTCAAAGAATTTAGTTCAAACATTGGACTTCAGATGCTTCCAAACTTGTATCTTTGGATGATCATTAAATTTGGTTTGTGCTTTCTAACCTAAGAGTTCCCCAGTGGTACTTATCGGCTCAAAGCCTTGTGCCTGAGATTCTTTTCTTTTTTCCTCCTGCATTTCTGGGGTTGTTCCTGACCTGGTCTAGTGGAAAAAAGATACTTAGTGGAGCTTTTGACTCTCAAAATAGCAGGACAAGGCCAGTAATAAACTTGTAATTCAGCAGGGCTCAGCAGAGGGAGAGGACAGGGCCCTTGATGAAATGGGAGCTGTGGGATCTGTCTCATCAAGCAACTGTCACAGCTGTCTTCCTCCTCTAGGATGGCATAGAGAATTCATGCCAGTGCATTAACTTTTCCCGGTGAATCAGGTGTGTGTCTGTTTACAAAGATGACTTTAGTCTATCTCTGATTTTCCTAATGTTACATCACAACATATGTGTATACACAGCTGTCTTTTGTCTTCAGAAAAAAACCCCAACCTTTTTTCCCCAATGAAGAGCTCTTTATGTTCTGAGATTCGGACACTGTAGTTGAAACAATGAAAGGTTTTCCTTAAAGCCAAGCTTTCCAATGCAGCAGGACAGAAAGAACACTATCAGACAGTCAATTTGAGCTTCAGAGCTATGCAGGTACTTAGAAGTGTAATCCATCAGGTACTCTGATCTGCAAGTCTGGCTGAAATCTTGCAGCCGTCAGCATGACATTACTCCCAGTCACATCAAGTGTGTTGAATAGCTAATAGATGTTTTGAAAGGAGGAGTTAAATTAGCTTCCCCAAATTCACCTCAAGAATACAGGATCTGTCTACAGCTGGGATGTTAAGGTGTCATTTCAGTCCACTTTGATAAATCACTAGCACCTGGGGTTTTTTTGGTTCTTTTTTTTTTTTCCCCCCCAAAGCTGGCATTTGGACTTGCATTTAGCTAGCTGTTAAACAATACTGTGTTCTTCTATAGCAAACAATGTGTGTTGGTAGGTGACTAAGATCAGAAGAAAAACTAGTTATGGTTTTTTTTTTCTTGGTGGATGTGGCTTTCAGTTCAGGGCAAAGGTGGGTGTTTAAAAGTGTGTAATGAGAGTGCTATAGGATGAGTGTAGGTCTCACGTCAGCTCTGATTAACTTTGCTTATACGTATAGTTCAAAGTAAACTACCACATGGTCAGCAAAATGAACTTAACCATTCAGTCATCCTAAGCAGTAAAAAAGAGCATGCAATGATCTGGATTCCTTGTGAGAGAGTGCAAAGGATGTTCATAATACATGTCTTCAAAGCAGTAAAAAATACAGTCAGTGTCTGCTGGGTGCCAAATTCTTCGTGGAGACAAAGTTGCTCAGCTTTATCCTAAGAAGCTGTCCCTGAAAAACAAATGCGGAAAAAAGTGCTGATGAAAAGGGTGATCCTTCAGTAAGCAGAAGGAACATGGAAAAGCACATTGCCAGAGAAGGTACGTGTAGGGGTTTAGCTGTGCTCTTGCTGGCTGGGTTTGCTGCTGTGTTACGCACGGTGCTCTTCGGCCCAGGCTTAGGTTCCAAGCACTGCGCAGCTTGCGCCCAAAAGTCCGAGTGTCCATTATATGTCAGTCATTTACTTGCCTCGGTTGTCTCTCCTCCCCCCCCCCCCCCCCCCCTCCCCGATTTGGATTGCCAGTTCAGTAGGGAGCTGCTTTAGGGGACAGTAGGACTGAGTGCTGGAGCTTGTTTGTAAGTACTTGTTTTACGCTTTGTGAGAGTAGCTGGATAGAAGGTAGAAATCACTACGAATTGCCAGTCTATGCAAAAAGGTGTTTGCATAAATTATTGGAGAGCCCACTTGAACTTGCTGAGCAGTGCTTCCACCAGCATTAAGAGGTCACTTAACCCTCTGTGTGGCCCTGCTGCAGAGCCCAGTCATGCATTGCAGAATTAAATGAGTTCCACCATTTTTCTTCTGAGCATTGCCCAGAACTGATGCAAAGTGACACCTGACAGCACAGGCAAAGCAGTGACAATGTTCTGAGACACTAATAATAGCTGTAGAGCTAGAGCAGTTGTCCTCTATCCTTATTTTTTATTAGATTCTCCCCTCTTTGGTGAGGAAATGTTGTCATCCCTGGCACAGTTTATCCTTAGAAACCACCTTTGCTGAGCCATTTAATCGGAAGGCTGGCTGCACAGTGGAGTCAATGGACTAGGAATACTCCCACCATAATCTCTTTAAAGAACAGCTGATACTTCATTGAGAACTTTGAGGGGAAAAAAACCAACAAACCAACATTCCTCTTGAATGATCCTTGCCAGAAATTGGGAGCAGTGAGGGGTGCTGATGGCGGAGAGGCTGAATCGTCTGTGGAGCAGCATGGCAGCAAACACCCCTAGAAATGCAGGCTGCAAATTCTGTGCAGGCTCCTCTCTCTCTTCCTCCCCTCCATTTCCTTTGTTACTAAGGAGATTTACATTGAAACAAGCTCTGCAGGAATCCTCAGGTTCCTAGCAAGGGGATCTTAATATTTCTGCTTCTTTACAATTAGTAAAGGAGAGAAGATCTTAGAAAAGGTTCCTGTGAGGGACTCTTGGGGCCAAATTACAGTAAAAAGGGAAAAATCATAAGCAGCCTTCTAAACCTCAATTGTGTGGTTGTGGTCAGTTTGCTGGGAAGCCAGAGGTAATCCCAGGGTCAGCAGCAATGATGAGATTTACTTCGCTAGGACAGAAGTAGATCTGTCCTTGTTGTTTTGTTTGTTTGTTTTCATTTTTGTTCTCGGTTCTCCTGCTGTAGTTGTTTGTTCCTTGCACCATTGCCTGTTTCTGTAGGATATCTCCCTACTGTACTGGAGTCAGTTGTGAGACTACAAAGAGCAAATGAGGCTCCAGGATGCCTGGATTTATTTGGATAGTCGGGTATTTTTAACCGTTGCTCCATGGATAGGGAAAAGAAGGGGCAGTGATTTTTTTTTGAGTGCTGGATTTACAGAAAAGAATAGGTGCCTAAGGAGGAACTCGAGGAAGAATTTAGGCACCTAAATCCAAAAGGATAATCCTCACTGCTCCTGCCTACCTCCGTAAGCGGCTGAGTATCACCACCAAGAGGGTTCCTTAGGTACTTAAAGCTCTTCTCTGTATGTCAAGAATTATCCAAGTCTTGTTGATGCTGAACTGTTCAAATCTGATCTCTCTCCTAAGCCCTGTCAAGATTAACAAACCAGGCTTTCTCCTGACTGCCTCCTGAGAGGCCCTGCTGATAGCACAGACAGAGCATGCCTACAGCATGCCTCTGCACCAACAAAATACAGAGACAGCTGCTATTTACATTCCAAAGCAGAGGAAGAGTCAGGGATATCCTGCTGCTATAAAATAGCACTGAATATTAAACGATAAGAGAGGAGCTGTTGCACGGGCAATGGGGTTTTGACCAATCTCTCGTGTGCTCCTCCACTGCAGCAATCTCAGCAGCCTTTTCATATTCCCTGGGACTTTTCCTTTGCATTATCCTCAGCTCTCCCATCTTCCCTATACCCCTCCTGTCGCTTCCCTCTACCTCTGACACCTTTACGCGTATCTCTGCCATGTTCCTGGCTTCTTTCCATGTCCCCTAGATGTAGCCATGTCATAGCTTCTGCTTTCTCCTGCGTCCTCCGTTTGGCCTGCTGCTGGGGGGGAAGTGGCTTCGTGGTGTGGGTTGTTGGGAGCAGTATTTGTGCTGAGTGGTTGGGTATCATGTGTGTGTCAATTGGAGAAGTTCTGCAAGAAAGTGGGTGCTGAGCAATTTTCCAGTGCTGAGTCCACAGGGCAATGTAAGGGCTTGAGTTTCTTTGCAACTGAGCAGGCTAAAGTAATTTTGATGCAAGGCACAAATGGTCAAAATTTGGTGAATGTAGTGGACAACTTGGAAAATGCTTTGGGAATGGAACTGTTGGAGACCATTCAGTGTGAAGGTGAATGGAAAGAAAGTACAGAGAAGGGAGAAATTGGTAGGTTCCTGTAAAAGAGCAGCTGAAATCTTAGAACAATCGTTCCCTCCCGGTTCAACCCCCATCTCTTCTGCTAGCGTCTTAATATGTATTCAGCAAGTTAACAACATCAGGTCCTCTTTCACCTTGGCAGCACTACCGGTGATACTATTATACAGCTCTATGCTTTCTGATTCTTTTTTTTCAGCTCTTACACACCGATATTTTTTCCCATGTTGATTATGCCGGTGGTTCTGACCTTTAGAAATATGGCACTTTTGACTGCTGCAGTGGAAACCAGTGTTTCCATTTACATCTCTCCTCGATTCCCAGGGAATTGCTATGATATAGACTTGTTTTTTGCTTCCAATATATTATCTTCTTGTAGAATTAGCCCTCAGGAAATCAGCATCTGGTACCAATTATTGTTCTTTAGCTGAGGTGGCTGAATCTCCTGCCTTAGAGCAGTGAAGGTCTAGAATTCCTTTAACCTAGAGTCCATGGACTCCATCAGGAAAGGCAGAAGCTTTTCGTGAGACAAGGGCTATTGGCATGCTTCCCAGCACCTGTTGGTAGCACAAAAGTGTATGTTACAGGCTGGGCTGTACAATCCCATGGTAAAGAAACACTACGAGGCCATTAAACACCCACTTTAAATTGCACCTTTGATCAAATTCCTAACCAAAGGCAACATCGCTGTGTAGTTCTGTGTGCGTGCTTTGCAAATTACATCCCCAGATGTACGAGATCTCTGGAGACCAGAGGGGAAGGAATGTCTTGCACACAATAGAGCTGGAAAAACCTTCTGTCTTAATGGTGTCCCATCAATTCTTATCTGATAATCTCTCCTTTTGAAGGTATGTGGAAAGCCAAAAATAAGAACAAAGCAAAGCATAGACATAGACTTGCCCTGACCCGTCTTCTAGACTATCTCTCTGGAGCTCTACTTGCTTGCTGTACTTGTCTTGCTGTGACCTCTCTCTCATCTTGCTATCAAGCTCACTTGCTGGTGTGAGAAGCTCCCCCTCCTTTCCTCCTTTCCCTCTTTCCAGCCTCTCCTCCTGTTTTTAACAGCCTCCTTGTGCCTGTCTGCCTTATCCACTTTGTCTTATATTTTCAGCAGAGAGGAGAAATATCTTTTCTTTTGAGTCTCAAAGTTCTGAATTCCACTATCTTCCTGCCACTGCTTATCTTGCTGCTGTATTTTTAAACTCTAATACACTCCAGGATATGGTTGTCACAGGGGACACCAGAACAAAGTAAGAGTAGTGTAGCAACCTTCCAAAATTCTCAGCAAAAGTGCTTTGTCAAAAGAAGAAAGTTCAAGGCATAAAAATATGTATCTATATTTTTTAGTTGTTGAATAGAGACAACATATGATAGCGGAATGATTTTGGAGCATGTTAACTGCACTCAAGCCCTGTCTGAGGTACCCACGGCTGCTTTCATGGTAAAATCCATTCTGTTCTGATCTATCCTGTATTGTATCACATCTAGTTCAAGGCCTCTATGGGACCGGAAAGCTCGCAGTAGCTAATTACAAGTAGTCTGGAAGGTAAAGCATTGCTATTAGCACAGCCTCTCTAACTGCACAGGTGAGATATCCAAGCAGAAAGAGGAAGGGTGGCTGGTAGCAGCCTGGGGAAATGAACCCTGACATCCCCCATCCCAGCTAGCAGTGAAGGCAATGGGCCATCCTTGCATTACCTAGTGAACAGATTCTTATCTAGGTGGTCCAAAATCATTATCAGTGAGTATCTTGAACCCTTTGAGCTTAATGGAAAGGCGCTGAAGCACTACAGTTTTCGGAGCCAAAAGAAGAGAAGTACCAGACCTTATTGTCATTCAACTGGGGAGGTTGGATTCCAGTTGTCTTATAGGCTCCTTGAAGGCTCTAGCCTAAAATCTTGGACTGGTACCCTTGGGGCTTAGGAAGCTCTTACTGAATGCAGACACAGGTATTTTCCGCTTGAAACTTTCTGGTTTCTGGTCCTTAAGATACCTTTGCAAATCAGGAGTTGTTGGGATAGTAACTAACAATTTCCTTTCTTACTGCTGCCCGCTTGGGAAAGTTAAGTTGCCGTATTCTGAACAAAGAGCTGGTTTTCTGTGGTTATTTGTCTTTCTCTTTGGTTTGCTTAATTATACGTGCCCTGAAGACAGCTTTAAGATACATATCTAGCTTTTCAGATGATGCCATTGCAGTCTCTGAAGTTCATTATCACTTTGCAGTGCCCATAACCGTTTTCAGGAACCCTGTCATTTTTCTAGGGATTGGAGTATTAGTAGCGTGCAATACACTGTCTCCACTGGAAGTTGTTTACAAGACAGTCTTATTGTCTCCCCTTTAATTCTTGTGCTCTTTGTGGGTTCATCTCTCTCCCCATTTTAGGAGAAATACAGGCACAATTGCCTTCTTTATGGAAGCAAAACATGTAAAAATGTTAAACTTGGCAATGAGAGAATTGTGACAAGTTTGTGGCCTCTGTGGTGGCTGGGCACCTAAAAAGCACTTCCATTCCACGGGGGCAGGAGGATGCCCAGCTCCTGCTCCAAAACTGGCAGTTCCTATTCAAGCAAAAGGCAAGCTTCCACCTGATGTTAACCCTGTAAAGCCAGTGAGACGGTTCAACAAGTTACATCTAATGCTGCAGGTATTTACTAGGAAATGAATTACGTTATTTTTTTTTCTAACTGTTTTCATTTTAGGGACGGTAAGTTAACTCTTGTTGCTTTGCTATAGGGGAAAAAGAAATCAAAAGTAAAGGCACATGATTTCTGCTGCTTCTGAAATCTTTGTACTGTTATGCTGAATAGCTGCAAACAATTTGCATTACAATGTAGCATAAATAAGAGATGCCACCAACTGAAGTGTAAACTGAGCGAAATGTGGGGAGGTTGCAGTACAACTGAATCTGAGTGGTTTGAGGCAAGACTGGACAGAACCAAGAGGTGACAATACAAGGTGTTCTCTCTTGGGTCTCAGACAAGCTCTGTGGTTGGCAAAAGTCCTAACTTTAAGATGCCCAGTTGATTTTAATTTTCAACATAAGTAATATAATGTGTGTGGTATAGATGCCAAAATTGTCAGGCAAAGAGGACCGGGGTGGGAGGAATATGAAACCCTGTAGAACAGGATTAGGCAGGATTAAAGTCTGAGATGATCTTACTGCAGTGGCTAGTAGATACTGCCACAGTCAACTCAATAAAACTCAGTGGGACACTTGACATTGCACATTTTCAAGCAGCAAGTCGTAAATCTATATTCATATGAAATCTTCTGCACTCAGTCTGATGGGAACAGAAACACGACACAGCTTCAGGTGCTGGCTTAGGGGAATAAAGCACAGGTTGCTGCCTTGCAGGGACAGATCTCTGCTAGGAAAAATGGAAAGCAACTTGAATGATGTATATAATTATGCTTGTTTGCAGGGCTATGTAATTTCTGCAAACCCACTGAGAATCCTTAAAACCTGAGATTAAAACCAGCTATAGATATATTTTTAACAAGTTGTCTCTCTCTATAATTATATATACATATATAGCAGTTGGTATAATAGTTGCCAGTTCAACAGTTCAAAGCACATAAACATTTGCTACCTTTTTATAAGTTAAACCACATACTTAAGTGCTTTGCTGGACAGGGAAGTACTTAAGTATTTTGCTTAACTGTTGGGCTGAGACAGGTCAGCATGAATTTGAGTTCTTCTCGTCTCACTGTTGGTATGAAATAACTTACCTTAGAGCTAACCGGTGCTGTGAAGACCGATGTCAAAAAGGGGGTAGGGGGGAGGTGTGTTCTTGCATCGACATTGCGTTTCATTAACTTTACACGTGGTGCACGTGCTGCTGCCGATGGTGCTTTGGCGGTGTGGGAGGACCAGGACGCGGGATGTGCGCGGCAGGGCTGGTTGCAGTCTGGAGCTCTTTATTTCACCCAGTGTTCTTCAGGCATTGGATCAAATAGATCTTTGAACTGTTGCAGACTTCAGCTCCGCCAGCCCCTAACCATGAGGTAACCGTTTGCTAGGTCCAATATGAGTCATAGATGGGGAGGATATTTCTGGTTTCCAATTAAAAAGAAAAAATGGCGAAGCTCATAATCATGAGCGAAAGGTCTCCATGCTGTAATGGGAACCAGCTGGTGTGGTAGGCCATTTCAGACTAAAATCTGTCTTTGTTCAAAATGTGGCCCCACCATTATCACGGTTGGAAGCAATCCTTGGTGCTGACACGGTAATGACAGCTTCATGTTTTAGACACATCTAATGGCACTAAGTCCTGATCTTAGCCGGCATTTATCAAGATAACTAAGCCAGTCAGGCAAGAGCATGGTGGGCTGACTGTATTCCTTTAGATAACGACGTGCGTATTTCCTCTCTTGGAAGAATAATGAACAGAATATGACTGTCAAAATATTTCTCTCTGGAGAGACTCCAAAATAACTGACACTTACACGAGCTCCGTGCCATCAGCAATGTGAGCTTCCTCACAAACCTGGAGGAAGTGGAGCTGTGGCCAAGAGATGTGAAGGTTTCTCCTTAAAACAAACCAGAGCCTGGGAGAATAATTTTCTCACAACTCCTCACAGTTCTCACTTCCAATTGGACTTCTCCTGGGAACAGCTCCACTATTGTGGTCACTAAATGAGACGGTATGGTATGTCCTTTAGGTCTTTTGAAGCTGATGGACAAGGCCCTGGTGACTTCGATGAGGTTGGTTCTCATGTAACATTCTTACACTCGCTTTAGCTGAAATTTTCACGAGGATTCTACAAACTGGCAAAGAATCGGGCCCTGTAAGTTTAGCTTTACAGCTCTTGGATTTTCCTCTTAATCTGACTGGAAAATAGCTCTGCTAATGACTTGTCTGCAAAATAAAGTACACGCACAGATTCACGCAGAGCTTAATGTGCTCATCTGGCATACCCCCTCTTCAGCTATTTGCCTTTGAGAATTCTGGGAAATGCATCTAACCAGCAAAGAGTCTGTTTCTAGAAGCTGTTGTTGTTTTAAGGAGGATGCATTAAAAAGGCATAGCTGGGAATTTGAAAGGCGTTATTTAGAGTGCTAGTGTGCTTCTGTCTAACCAAAAGAGGAGCGTGGCCGAGGTGGTTGGAGTTAGCCAGTGCTACTTTGAGCTCGGAGAGAGCTAATGGCCCATGCCACATGGGATACACTTCTCCTGTGATGGAAAAGTGTGCTGTGACGGTAGAGTAAGCTCCAGCAATGCTGCAGCGCAGGTCAGAGCTGGAAAGTGTACATAAAGGGCTCTCCCTGTAGAACAGGTCAGGTCATGCCGCTGATTAAATGCGTCCTGCAAAGGCGTCATAACACTCCAGTCTGGGCAGCTGGGAAGCATGAGAGCAGGGTTTTGCAAGACTGGATTAAGGTGAGTTTATTCCCTTTTCATTCTTTCAAATGTAGATTTGTCCCTGTTGAGTTAAGCTGTGATAAACTTTTTACTGTAGGCAAAGGGCTGACGCTTGTGCTAATGAAGTGACTCTTGTATTTTTGCTGACCTCTGTTCTGTGCTATTCACTGCAGATTTCATGAATTTTCTGTATGGGCAGCCAAGAAAATTTCTTGTAGCTGGGGCCAGCAGGGAGTGGGGTGGGGGCTGGGCTCTGTCAACGTTTCAGCTGCCAAGATCCCTCTTTTCCCGAGTGTTTCAGAGCCATCTGGGGGATGCTAGAGGTGATCAGGACAGTAGCTTCTCTGATACAGCATCTGCCGTGCATCCAGCTGCAAGATGGACAAGAGGATTCCTCCTGCAGATCTTCAGCAGAGTCAAGTAGAAAAGGTCTTTTAGTCTTCGCGGTACTACAGGGGTAATATTGGAATCCAAACTTATCCCCGTGTTCTTTGAAACTAGGGTAGGTTGCTGGCATAGGAATTGCTCTTTGTCAAATGTCCCATACCTGCAGAAAGCCTGGAAAAGAGACAGCAGGGTACGGTGGTCAGGAGTGTTTGGAGGGCAGAGACCACAGCTGCGTAAGGTGTTCAGGTGTTTAAGGAGGAGGCAGAACTTCTCCTGGAAGCACGTTACCTTGTTCTTACCTGCTGCGTGCTGTGGGGCTACTCACCGGCGCTTGCAATGCGGTGTTGGGTGCCGAAGGTGCCGGGGACGGGTGTCCTCCTGCCTCCACCACGCAGCACCCAGCTCCTCACCCACCTGCACGAAAGCAGGAGCAGGAGAAAGGTATTTCTTCATGTCTGAGAAGCAATGAATGGTACCACAGACAAGGCAAACAGGCAGTTAAGGGCGGGTGGGAACAAAACCCCTACATTTTTCTTTCTTCGTTTTGTAACAATTGATATTTCCAACGAAGTCCAACCCCTCCCTCCAAACAAATGTTTTTACATGAGATGGTTTTACCAAGAAAGGATAGTAAAACATCAGCAGTAAAATAATATTTATAGAGCTATGTGTTTGTGAAAGTGACTGTGGTTTTCTAGGTAAATAGTTGCTGGATTATTCAAAATACTCCGTACGTCTGTCAAAATCCTTGTGTCATGTGGAATATTTCCCACACAGTTTCATAGAGAGCCTCTTTTTAACTGCTGGTGGTAAACCTGTAATGCTGTCTTAGGTTTTTAATAGCTTGCAAAGGTCCCTGATTGATTTTTCACACATTTATTTCCACAGCAATAAGGTTTTACATACTGAGATGTGGGAAGGGAAGAAAAAAAAATAATCACAGGATGTTGAACATGTTTCCAAACCTGTGCCTAAATGTCTGTCCTTAAAACGCTCTCAACCTGGGGGTGGTTAAACTAATTACATTAGCAGTTCTTGAGGAGAGCTGGAAAGTTTGCACTTTCTTAAGTAAGGGATCACCACTTTTCCTCAAAGATGAAGTAATTTGTCCAAAAATCCTGACCCCCTCCTGGCTAAGCTGCATGCTGCCTCCTGCAATATTTCTCCTGGTGCTGTTTAACAGCAGCCGGAGCTGCGGGTCCTGGGGTCCGCGGTGGGGCTGCGGTGGCCAGGACCCCTCTGGGCACGGTGCCTCCGTCCCACGCAGGGCACCGTTGCCCGGTCACAGAGTTTGGCCATACCTTGCTTTTTCGTCAGCTCCAACGCTGATCGCTGTCGCGCTCCCTCTCTTGTCGTCTCGCGTTATTTCTTCCCGCTGGAAGAGCGGTGCGGGGATTATGGGGGTAGTTGGATGTGCGGGAGAAAGGAGCTGGAGATGTGGGTTTTGGTCCTAGTGCTCTGGCGGTGCCGTTCTTCACCACTGCTTTGGCTGGAAACCCTCCGGCTGCCTTCGTGCCCCCCGCCTGGCCGCTGGCCTCCAGGTGCTCTATCGTACCGCAGAAGAGAAGAGAAGAACACCTGATGTGACACGAGTGACAATGATGACCCAGAACCTGCCCTAGGAATTGTCCTTTCAAGTTAAACTTCAAATATCTGCAGAGACTTGATGAAGCCTAATGGGCTGTTGGCAGTTTTGTCATTTACATCGCAAACATCGTGATTGGGGATATTTGCTTCCATGTCTCATAGCAGCTTGCCTGAAGACTGGAGTCCAGCCTAGCTCTTTCAGAGCTTCTGAGTAAACAAACAAGCATGCATCCTACTTAAAAAAACAGACTGGCAATTAAAAAAAGACATCTTGCATTGTACAAACAGGAAGGATTTTAAAGCACACTTTGCAGGGAGTCAGTGGGAACGCATTCAGTCTAGTTTATAATCACAGCACAATGAAATACCCTGAACATAAATAGCAAGAAATCAATTTTCTTTAGAAAAAGCAAAATAAAGAACATTAAATGATCATTTGACTAGATAACTGCAGTTTACTCGGTGGTATAACTGTCAGCTTGCCTGTGCACAATAATGGAATTAATGCAGAGGGGGTATGGTTTAGATGTCTCCTTCTTTACAGTGACAATAACTCCCTTGTTTTCTCTAGTGAGTAGATGTTTATATTCTAATTTTGTCTCTGCAGGCTACACAGAGCCTTAAACTTGCAAAAGGGATTTGTGAGCAGCTTGCTTGTCAAGAACAAATACTAGTCAAAAGAAATGCATGACTTGCTGACCTTGAGTTCACTGAACCTTCATCTTGATGCTTCCGCACCGCTAAGGAATCGGCTTCTCCGAAAATTAAAGTTCTGTGATTAGAATAGAAGCTTCGACAAAGGACTTGTATGGCTTTACAAATACACATCGATTAGAGGACTTTAAAAGAGCTTTGTTAGAACAGTGGGATTATGAAAAGCAAATGTTTGAGAGGTAAGAAACCAACTGAGGTCAAAGTTGATGAAAACCAGACTTTTGAAAATATGGAATTTTTTTATTTGCATTTTGGCTAAAAATCTTCACTCTTTGTCCTTACCTGTTATGTTATTCATTTGGAGATACAGTAACAGTATCTGGCGGCCTTAGTTGTCTTGTCAAGATGATGGTATGCTGTGGAAAAAGATGACTTTCATGAAGACCTCAGTTTTGGTGTGTGCCCAGTATTTATTTTGTGATATCTGATTCAGATTGGTCTTTTGCATCTTCCAAGTTTTCGTAAGTTTTTAAGAAAGCTTACAGGAGTATTTCTAATTCATACTCTTTTAATATCTGTGTTTAATAACAATATAGCCATGACATCTTTTTTTTCCCCCGAAGAAATATCTCTACAAAAACCAGCCCCAAAGTTTCCATGCAGTGTTAGGGCTACATGAACTTTTAATAGTTTTAACTTTGCTCTCAAACTTTTTGAAGCTTCAGAACTGCACCTCTTTCCAAGGCACAAATACAAGACTTAATGCTAAGATGAAATTTATGACAGATTAGTAGTTCCTATACAGAACTCTGCGAAGGAAATGCATTCTTCCGCTACAGAACAGTGCATTTGTGCACATATGTGGCTGTAATGTGGATGTGTTAAATACTTCCATTATGTGTATACATGTCCACAAAATCAGATAGAATTTTATTTAAAAGTATATACATCATAAAATTGCATATGCTTTTCATATGCTCAGGAAACATCTTCTGTGTGGATGGTAGATGCTTTTTTTTTTTTTTTTAAAAACAAATTCACTACATTTGTTCCAAGGTTATAACTCCTATATATTTTACCTGTTTAATTACAAAGATATTTGTATGATGAGAAAACTTGGAAAACTGAGAAAACTTGTTTTGCTTACCCCATAATCTGCAGAGTTTGCTTTGATGATAGTATGTCATAATTCCTCCCGGGTGCCAGTCAAAACAAAGACTTTGCCCTGTACACAAGCAGTTCTTGTTTGGATGGTTTTGGTATTTTGAAATGTGGAGTAAAATCCAAGACAGATTATTTCCCTTCCTGTAGCTGAATAAGGATAAGGCTGAAAGTGTGAAGAATCTTTAAGCTTAAAGTAACAGAGGATTCGATCCCCTTAACACAGTGCCACTGTGACGCTGTGCTGTATCATGGACAGTTTAAAAACAAAAGTAGGGGAAAAAAAATTTGAAACCTTTCAAACTGTCAGCTTTAGCTGAAAGAGGATTTTTCAAATGTTGTTAGCAATGAAACTCGATGTAAATTTTTCTTTAATGTTTTGAAGCATCTAGAGTTAGAGTACATTTTAGATGCATACTTATTTTCATATTTTTTTTTCTACTCCCTTACCCCATTTACTTCAATTAATAGGGTACCTTTTTTTTGGCTAGCTATCAGGTGTTTGTTGTAATGGTACTGTTGAATTAATGTCACTTAAACTACAGTTGCACTTACGTGCACTCACTAATATTTTTCTGTCTAGAAGAAAGCTTAAAATATGTCTTTGAAGCTTAGATGGATGGACAAAACAAAGTATTCCATGAAATTATATATCACAAAAGATGACAGTCAGTATTGTGAAATACCATACCATTTACATGACTTGTTTGTGGCTCAGGCTCACTGACATAGCTGAGTGTTGTCTGTCTTTATATTCCTGCTGGAAAATCAGTTGGTTGAGCCTGAGATTGTGCTTATATTTAAAGACAAGCTCAAAGTTGCTGATTAGGGATATCAATTAGAGATGGGAAAAAATGTGTGGAGCTGTAAACTTGGGAGACCAGCCATTTGCTACTTGTCTGTGTAACCAAACCAGTGCAGTCCTGGGTCAGTACACTGGCCACAGCAGTGACAGGAGTGGGTTATAGAGGAGGAAGCAGATGGGGGTCTTTACACAACAGTCTTTCGCTGTTCCTTATTGCAGCTTTCCTCAGCCAGAAGTTGAAGGTGTGATGTCATACCTTGAAAGGCAGTTACTTCGTTTGTCCTTTCTTGAAAAGTTGTTCCCATTTTACAGACATTTTTCTGAATTGGTTTGATATCTGTGGATGAAAAGGCTTCATAGTTATGTGATTAGCTATCCTTTTAGTGAGTCTATTTTAGACATTACTGAATCAAACCCATCCAATCTCTTGTTTGCTCTTGAGTTCAGAAATTGCTGAGAATTTAATTTTTAGGCTGAGATAGAAGGTTTACAACGATCTAGTAATCTCAACTAAGATTATCTACTGTCTCAAGTAGAAGACAAGAAGAATAGTCAATAGCTTCAGACAAGACACACAATGAAGTTTCCAGCAATGATCCTGAAGTGCCTTGGGACAGTTAATCACATCCCTGTAGCACCCCTTGCTATCAGACCATGATTTGTCATGCAGTAATGAAGGGACTACACCTACCATTACAGGTAAACAGGGGAGAGCATCAGCCTCCACAGAGCTTTCCTGGTGACCATCCAACCGCTGTTGTACCCAGAGCTGGGCAGGTTGCTTTGTAATGCAGATGACTCTAGCTGGAGGTTGGAAGTGTTTCAAAAGCAATGCAAGTGCAGGCTTATTTAATAATGCAAGTAAAGGGCAAATCCCAGGAGCTGCTAAAAATGCCGGCACAGAAGAAGCTTTTCTGTTGACCATTTTCCTCTGGGACCATTGTCAGCCCCAGATTTTTTTTTCTTTTTTTTTTTTTTTTTTTTTCCTAGGCTGTAGATTGGATTTCAAGTAGACAACAGCTCTCTTTTAAAGATAGCACAGTGTCCCGTGGAATGATGGTGGGCATACAGAGAAACCAGCTGCAGCTCAGGCTGCCTGTGGTACCCAGGTGCTGCAAAGGCAGGCTGGCTGTTAAGTTTGCAACCAGGCAGGGGTGAAAAAAGGTCAAGAAGAATCTCGCTGTTCCCAGTGTCTGTCAGTAAGTAATCATGCAGATAAAAATCACACCACTCCCTCAGCTCAACAAAAAATTTCTCTATCTATATATCCATATAACATTACAATACAAGCCTCAGGGCATCTCTTGTCCTTATCTAAACAAAAGTCTTCTCTGAAAACCTTAGTCATGCAAGTTATGGCATGAAATCACCCTTTCAGCAGAAAAATGGTAATTTTGCATCTGGAGTCAAAGGAGGACTGGCTTGGTGTACAAAGCTCTTATGTTTCTCAGATCCAATCACCCTTAGTAATTTGGGAGCAACTCACAGATAAGTCTACAAGTTGGGTTTTTTTTTTTTTTTTTTTTTTTTTTTTTTTCAGTGCAGGTATATATCCTGCTGAAGCTGTACCCGGATTTTTCTTTGGGTCCTGTTGGCATATAAGTTCTATGTAGTGTTATCCTCCTTCTCTGTGGAAGGTATAAGAAAAATGACAGACAAAAGAAATTAAATGGGAACCACCTGCAAATAAATGCAAGCCTGCAACACTGGATCATTGTACTGTGGATTAAAGTGAGGAGGAGAGAAGGGGTGTTCTGGAGAAAAGCAGGAGTTTTGCAGAGGGCAACATGCTGTTGGTGCAGTTTTTGTGAAGGCGCTTCCAGTTGTCCTGGTGGGTAGCTTAAAAATGAAAACACTGTTGCATGTGATTATCAGTTGCCACCTCTTTGTTTTCCAGATTGGGTGCAGAGGAACGGTCCTGTCTTTTCTCTATGGTGTGTTTGGCGACTCTTCTGCTCCCCGATCCCAGTTGTCTGTCGGCTGACACAGAATATTTTTGCAAACCAAGAGGAGGAGGAGGAGGAGGAGGGAGCTGTGTGCCCTGTTTGGGCAGTGTCTGCACCGTGCTAGGTGGGCTGTGGAGGATGCAGGTAGGTAAGCAGATGCAGCTATCTCCTGGGAAACAGATCTCTGTGCAAGAATCCTTTTCCAGAAAGAGAAACCTCTGTGGGTTCCTCATGTGTAGCATTAACTTGCACAGTTCACATTGAAAAGGATGTTAAAACAGTTCTTAAAAGTAATTACATATAATGATCCTTTTCTCTGTCTTCATGCTTTAAAAATAATTTATTTGTCCTTATTAGTTCAGGCACAATGCAGAACTGAGCTGAGTCTTCCATTAAATAATCCTGCTCTCAGCTGGTTGCATTGCTCACCCCAGTCTGTGTGTGAGCAGCAGTTTAAAGGCTTGGTTTCCCCTTCCCAACACAATTTAAACGAAGCCTCAAGCAGCCCTCTCCCTGTGTAGATGGTGGGATGCTGGGCTCCATCCTGGGGGTGGCTGCGGGAAGGGGGCTGTGCCCAGGGCTCGCTCCCAGGGGAGGAGGAGGAAACCCTTCTGGCTGGAAAAGAGAAGGAAAACAGCGCATGACCTACGGGGTGGCTGTTGTTGTCTGTAATGGCTTTTCTAATGTTTTTTCTCTTCCTGATACTTCCACAGCGTGCGTTTCTCCATGGAAGAGACCTTATAGTATCGGCTCCCTCCCCGCTCCAGACAGATGGTAACTGGTAAGCCTTGATTTCTTTCCTTAATTATAGTGTCTCGGTGCAAAACTTCAAGATCTTTAAAATACTGCTGATTATTAAGAACTGCACTCTCTGCTTGCAATGTTATTTCTTGACATTACTTCTGCCTTGCTTTTTTTCATTCTTGGAGAAGTGAAAAGCAAGCTTTTATAGTTTTCCTCTTCTTTTTGATTTTAAACAATACCATGTTGTTTCTGCTTTAGTTTTGAACGTTTACATGCCTTCTCATTGGAGACCTGGTCCCCCACCCCCTTCTACAATCCCCAAATGCATGGGGGTTTTGAAAGTGCTGCTCATACTTCTCACTTCACTGTTTATGATGCTGGGCAGCGATGCATTCAGATTATCACAGCATGGGTAAAATAATACCCGCTTCTTCACTTACATCCTATTACTGCACCTCAGAGAGCCCCGTCACTTAGATTACTCAGGGGAAAGTCAATGACATATAGGCTTTTGATTTAAAATACAAACTCTTGTGTAGAGATTTAAAAGATACCCCAATTTATTTTGAAATGGCCCGTAATGTGCTGGTACTTTTTGGATTGTTTTATTAGGCTGTGATTTTTCCATCTAGCTTCTATTCCCCAAACCTACCTAATGATCATGATTTATTTTGGACATCTGTTAAATGCTGGGCTGTCTGGGGAACAAAGCGAGGGAGCTGCAGTCCTGATGGGAATATTGAAGGGCAACAGTGAAACCGACTGTGATCTCCCAACAATAGGGTAATTTGAGCCACACAGCCTTACTGCAATTCCTCTAGCTTGCATGGTTTTTGCACATAAATGTACGCATCTCTGAGCATGTTATGATTAACTGCTGTTATTAAATGTATTTATCTTGTTTAAGACCACCTCAATCCGTTCCTTTTCAGATCTATTGCTATGCTTTTTTTCCCAACAAGACCAAATCTGGAGGATGAGCAGGAGCACTGGCAGGATGCTGGGACCTGTTTGATTCCCCCACCCACAAATGCTGAGATATTTCTGTTTTCAGCTGTCACTATTAGTGTATTCTCAGTTCTCCTCCCCTCCACCCCCAGTTGCAACCAGTACTAAAGAGGTTTTTTTGATTCTTTCCTAGCAGTTGAAGCAAACCCTGCTGCATTTTAGCTTCCTCCTGCAGGACAGATTTACTCACTGTGGTTACCCTGTGGTTGCCACATGTTACTTACATTAAAGGCGCTGCTCCCTAATCTAATGAAACAGAAATCCATGAGATGTATAAAAACTTTTCTATTATTCCCTTATTTTCAAGAACACTCCTGTTCTCCTCTCTCCCCCCTCACTGATTTAATGAATATGGATTTGGTCTGTTGGAAAGGAGCTTTCAAACACTGTGTGTCAGGCTAGGTTGTTAAAATATATCCACCCTGTTTGGATTTTGGCAGTTGTGATAACCAGGAGCATGGAGGTGATATTCCTGTTTGAAGAAGAATGATAGATATTTATCTATGAAGTACCAGTCAGTATCTAGGGTTCTTAATTGTTTGATGGCATTGCGAAAAGCACACTGTGAGTCAATAAAAGTTTTCCGTGAGTAAAGATGATTGAAACCCTTACAAAAAGGTGCTCTAAGGGTGATGCTGTTTAATACCATTAAATACACAGCCAGAGATACTGAGATCTGCTCTGTTTGTATCTGAAGAACAAACTATAACCTGAGTAGGGGTTTAGAAAAAAGTACTAAAGTATTCAAGACGATTTCTAAGCGCATTAAAACATCAACCCTCACAAAGTGTCTAAGCAGCAGCAGATGTTCAGCCACAAAACAAGCAGCGCTGTATCTCAGAGACTTGAAATGGTCTATGTCCTGCTTTTGCATTTATAAGGTTTGTTATTGTCATACTAGGAAGTTTAAGAGCACACAGGGCAGGAAAAAAAATCATTATTTGCTTATAATTGTTTAAGTGGATGGATCACTTGTGTAGGAGTGCTCAAATGACTTCAAGAGCTGGGAACTGGAGTTGGGAGTGCTGGCTCCCTCTGACTGCTCTAACTCTCCATTGAGTCAGATCGTTTTGTATCTGGACTTCAGTGTAAGGTTTAGTCAGAGATGACAGCAACAGAACTCCTTCATGAGTCATCTACTTAATCCTGCTCCAGACAGAGGGCTCTTCCTTTTGCTTTATTAGTCAGTCTGTTAGCTCCATTGTCTTGCTGTTAGATGTGTTGGTGGTTGTTGGTCATGGTTTGTTGTTTTTGTTTTTTGTTTTTTTGTTTTTTTTTTTTCTTTCCCAATCTACATTGGATTCTTTTTTCTGTGCTTTCAGTTTTTGTGGCTGTGGCATTTTCAGCCATTGCAAGGATTTTCTACCTCTGCAGGTTAGCCCTGGCTTATGCCATACTCAGGCAGATTACTTCCAGCCCTAAAGGGAAAACTGTCCAGGAGGTTTCCCCTGAAGAAGCTGATCTAATCCATTTGAGCTGGTAAAAGACTTCTGCGAGCTTTGAAATGTGCTAGACTGTGCCTTACAAAAAATACGTGTCACTCTTATAGCAAGGCAACAAAAATTTGAAGTGAGGATGATATCTAGAGGTCTGTAGGTTGGCGACTCAAGAAAAGCTGTCCTAGTAGCTGCTAGAAATTTCTATAATGAAATTCCAAACCTAGTGAGATATTCCAGGCTTTGCTGCCAACCTGAAACCCGAGTTAGGGTTATGGAGGTCTATGAAACTTTCAAGAGAACCATGGCCAGTTTTTGGTTTCAGCTGAGTTTCACAGTGGTGCCATAGGTTCATTTAAATGCTGAATATGTGGAAATTAGCTCCTCTCCTTCCATGTGAATGTTAATTTAGTACACTTTGTTTAGCTGCGATGGCAACACAGTTTTTGGAAATGTTCTGTGTGCATTAGTCATCAATATCTGAGCAATGTTTCTATTGTGCTCATCTGCCAATGGTCCTAAAAAGCATCAGCAATTCATCTATTCCAGCTGGGACAAGAAAGACTGACGAAGTGCAGCGCTGCATTGAAAAGCGACTAAAAATGGAATCATAGGGCATGTTTATTGTATTTTCCTGACTGCAGCAGTTAGGGACTGATTTTCTAGCATACTGCAGCATTTGGGATTACCGCTGTGGGCTGTCCTGTTTCATCCCACGGGATGACTCAGTCGGAAGTCTACTCTTCTGCAGCCTGTGTGGAGGATCAGTCTCTGACAGTTGCGCTGATGAGGGGGAGGGAGCTCTATTCACATCCAGCTACCTGGCATGGTGCTCATTTTACTTTGACAACCTGGCGCTAGGATGCCAATCCTCAGCAAAGTTGAGGACTTAGCATGTGTAGCACTGAATGCTGATGGGTTCAGACTAAGAGGATCATGTCAGGAAGAAGGATGAACTCACAGTTAAAGGCCTGAGCTAGAACCTCGTGAATCTGGGTTTGAGTTCTTCTGTGAGATCCTTGCCTGACCTTGTGCTCAAGGTGATACCAGAGATTTAGTTTCCATCTGCAGGGGGTGGAAATACTATTTCTTCATCTGCTTGCCCTTTGTTTCTCTACATAAATGATGAGCGAGGAGGGGTCTTCAGTCACTGAAACAAGAGAGGGGTCTCGCAAAGCTAACTGCAGCTGAATAAGGCTAGATTTTGTAGTGCCTGTATCTAACAGGCTCTTCCAGAGGCTGAATCAGAGCTGCTAAATGGCAATTCCTGCTCTGAATTGCCTTGGTTAAACCTAGTCTTTGCAAATCTCTTTGTCTATCACGCACAGAATGCCCCGTCTACCAGGGTTTTGAATGCTATTGCATTTTTGCCATCTGTTTTCAAGACAGTCACCTTGGAGAGAGGCAACTCTCTTCCCCACCGCAGCCTGTGCCCTGCCTGGTGCTCCTACACTGGTGCCTGTGCCGCTGATGCTCCTGAGCACCTGCTCACAGATCAGTTGATTTATCTCTAATTTGTCAAGAGGAAGACAAGGAATAAGAAAATTCTGCAGAGCAATGGTGCCCTGCATCTCCTCCTGGGTAGAATTGCCCTAGCTGGCTGCTCCATCATATGCTTATGAGGAGGGGGACTGAGACTGGGAGGTTTTTAAGGTCAGCACCATCTATTCAAAGCAAGAATAGAAGGTCTGACCTTTTTCAAATGGTAAGCTTTGTCAGTGCTCCCATTGGGATTTTTCCCCAGGTGACTGCCTAAATGTCACTTGTGGTAAACCAGGGGATTGGTAGCGCTACCAACTTCCCTTTCTCATTCATGAGGCAGCACTGAGAGCTTCTAATGAGGTTATATGTTTTCCTAAAGTTGAAAACATGAGAGAAGTGAATAGAAATGTATTTTTCATATCATGTCTGTTTTGTAAAAGCCATAGTTCTTGAAGATGTCTGTTTCTTTGGCAATGCAAAGAAAAAAAAAATAATTCCTGTATAGCTACAATTAACACTGCAGCAATAACTCAGTGGCATGCATTCCTTGTGTTTATTGATTAGCAAACAAGCCCCCTGGGGTTTACATTGCTTCCAACACGTTTGGTTCCAGCTGAATACCTGCAGCGTGCATTGATCTAAGCGTGTGATTTCCCCTAAATATCAGCCATCCTGTCCTATTGCATCACAGCTGTATATGTGCTATTGTAGCTGTGCAAAACCAAGTGGCTGAAAATGAAAAATCACCACGTGAAAAATGAAAGGGCACCTGTTCCAGTCTTTGTTGACATCCACGAGCCCTCTCTGTCACATTGAGGTTACACCTGTGTAATTCACTTGGCTTCAATAGAGCGACTTCTGATTTATATTTGCATGTGTGAGAAGAAACTCAAGTCCCTCAGGGGCTATGGCAGCTCGGCGCTTCAAAGAATCAGGCCCCTGCTGCAGAAAAGGACCAGATACCGAAGTTCAAATTGAAAGGATGCTTATTTCTTTACAGCTTTTGTTTTCTTTGTCAGCATGAACTACAGATCATTGCACAGGCATTTCCAGTATAGGTGTGGCTGCAGTAATTACTGCTTTTTCTTTTGAAGGAACCTGCACTTACAAAACAGAGCAGGATATGGAAGCAGATGAACATGCTGTCTAAAAGGACCCAATGTGACCAGCTGAAGTTCAAAGGTTAGAAGCAGCGGGGTGAGTTGCTTGGCAAGACAAGGGCTTCAGCATATGCTCTGCTGGGTGGGTTAACAGAGGGTGCTCGAAGCTCCATGCTGGGCCTCAGCACACTGGCTGAGCGAGTGCTGTACGCTGATGCTGAAGGGACAGTGCAGGTGGTGAAGATGGAGGCAAAGGGAAGATGGATACGAAGGAGGAGGAAGGCTGCCGGGAGAGCGGTGCTAGTGCTGCAGGAGTAATGAGCTGGATTTGTTTCAGCTCGTCAGCCTCTAATCTATTTTAAAGTTGATATTAAAGTATGAAATAGTATGTGGCAAGGAGGATGCAGATACACGCTTTTGAACCAGCATTGAGGTGCAGGCTAATTCTGCCTTTCTATGCATAGTCGTATAGCAGAAAAAAGCATAGGCTGCGTGTGGAAGAGTGAGAAGAGGCTGCTAGGCAAAGCAGGGAGCATTAATACATCGGTAACGGGGAATTTTGTCTTTCAGCTGCGCGTTGTGTTGGTCCTAACCAAGGATAAAGATTTCGCACAAACAGTGCTGCCTTGCTTTCATCTGCCGCAGCCTCAGCCAAAACTTGCTCGGAAGGGCCATGTTGTGAGGGCTCTGGCTGTGCTGCTCCAGACACGAAGCCGACTGGTCCTCCTAGCTGCAGAGCTGCTCTTTCAGGGCTCCAGCACCTGAGCTCCCTGCGCTATAGCCCAGCAGGTATGAGGTATTGACCTCTCAAGTTTTCTCCCAACCCTACTTTTCTATAACTTAAGAAAAAGTTTGCTTTTGGGGACACGGTCACACCATGACTGTTTTCTGCAAAGACTTGAAGAGATGTCTTACTTTTTCTAAAACTCAGCTTTTCTTTATCTTGTGCTGATTTTTAATGAATACTGCAGCAGCAATAGTGACGAAGGCTGTGGCAGGACCGCAGATGAGGGTCTGAGGATGTTACTCTTGTTAAAAGACAGGGCTGAGGCTTTGGTGGCAGGAGGCTAGGATGCAGAAAGTGAGGAGGGTTTCACCCTGCGCTTGTTCAGCCCTGCTCACCCAGAGTAATCACAGCTGTTGCTTGGGCTTGTGGAATAAGAAGCAGTCTCCAAGATTCATTAGGCCCTCGCCTATGAAGTGCTTTAAAAACTAGGGTCAGGACCTTGAAACAGATCTGCAGGCTGGGAGTGAGTGGAGTATGTGTGCTATCTGTGCAGCCAGGGGAGCGGTTTTGGTTGAGCTCCAAGTGGATCAGTGCCTGTGGTACAAAACCACCTGGAATTAATTGAAAACACTGGTGGCCATTTTCAGCAGAGAGGCAGAGGCAGGCTGTGAGACTGGGAACACACTGCCCTTATCCCCTGGTTACACTGGTGGAGGCATGTGTGGGAGGTTTATGCTGACACTTCCCACACTATATGTGCTTTGTGAACTTTCATTTCCAGGGCTGTCAAGACAAAGTCTTTCGTTGCAATTACAGACGCGTTTTATCTTCTTGTAATAGAGTTGCATGCATTTATTTTCACTCTAACCGTACTGTCCCAACAAGAAGGCACTGCTTAGAATGATGACAGCTTCTTACATTCAAATGCTGCTTTTCTGCTCTTCCATCTCTCTCTCTCTTTCCATAAGCCACGTGCATGGTAGGGTAATTGTGTGGGATGCAGGACTCTGCTCGTCAAACCCACGGAGATAAAGCCCACCAGAAAACCGTCCCAGGTTTGCCCAGGATTTCCAGGTGAATTCCAAATGTCACTAGAAAGATTAATTGTTTTGTATCTGATGAACAGTGTCCTTTGTTTCCTTTCTAGTCTTTGGCTTATGAATACGAAAGAATATCTAGTGGAAAGAATGCTTGTTCACAGCTGATGACTTTTGATTGTCCCTTAAGGAAGGCTCCACGGTCTTTGCTGATGAGGCCATTGATATTTTAGCGTATGGAACAAAGTTAGGGTGCTCTGGGTATTTATAAATGTAATCAAGGAGAATTATCCAGATGTCCTGTACTTCATTTGAGAAGTACAACTAAGTACAAATAATAAAATCAATACATTCCAGTATTGATTTTTGTTGGCCTCAGAATCTTGGACGCGATGAGGGAGTTCCTGCTCCAGCAGAGAGTCATGACTGGAAGCCAGGTGGGACTATAACTGCAAGTCTGAGGAGTGCAAGGAGGAGAAAGGATGCTTTAGTCAATGTGTAACTTGCATTAGAAAAGTAAATTTAAGAATGACGACTGACCTGTGCTGAGATGCATCTCCTGTTGAGTCGTGTGCCGTGGTGAGAGGAAGTGGTGTGGCAAAGCAGGGTTTATCAGGCCACTGGCAGAAGAAGAAAACCTCTTGGTTCCAGCTCTGCCAACGGACTGTTGGTGGGCATGGGCAGTCTATTCTGCCCCGGATTTTTAGGTCTTTGGCCTACTCTGTTCTCCCAGCATCTCCTCTGGCTTTTTGTCAGGCCATGTTGTTCTTGCAGGAGAACTTTGATTCACCTTTTCTCTGTGGAGCTGCACCTTTCCCCTCTGCCCTCCACCTTTGGCAGTTCTTGCAGAACACCCCTAGTATCACTGAACCTTCTGAAAGGGACAGAGATCTCTCTCCTGCCAGTGCAGCCAGTTTTCCCAGTGCTGATGCTCCTGTTTCAATTAGTGCAGGTTTTTCCACGTGCAGTATGGTGATGTCTGGATGAAATCTGGGACTGCAGCTCATACATATACAGATATAGCTGCTGGACCAGTAATTCTTCTGTCTCCTTTTCAGCTTATAAGACGCAGCTCTAAATTGAATCTCAGAAAAACGAGGTTCCAGGTCCAAGAAGTAGGGTAGTGATTTGGAATTGGTTTTTCTCCCGTTTTGTGGTGTTCCATCCAGGTGTGGTGGTTTTCGCCTCACTGTAGAGGAGATAGGGGCTGTGTTCTTCAAGGGGAAATTCCAGTTTGGGGTAATGCAAATGAAAACACCATGTGTGTCCTTTTTAATTCAAATTACATACAAAAAATTGGTGATACGAGACATGAGCAAAGGCAGAACAGAGCCTAGAGTCTTTAATCTTTAAAATCTATTTTACATGATTAAAAGGATCCTGCCTGGAGAAAAGCAAGACTGGCTATTTATATCTCCATTCTTCTTCCCCCTACCCCCCTTTTTTCCCAGAAAATACTGCACAGTCTTTCACATCTGAAAGACCACGGCTGGCTGCCATTAATTTTAATGCTAAATCCTCATCAGCATTTCAAAACATTATGAAAATGTCTAAGAAACTGTCTTCTAGTAGCTTGAAAATATCGCAGGCAGCAACCTAAATAATACTGTAAGTGCCCTGGTAAGTACAAGAGCACATGCTGGAAAGGAAAAGAGAAAAATAAAAGGCTTTAGACCACCAAGCAAACGTCAGTTCTACAAAGCAGGCATAAATGGATTGCAGGATTTCATGGATGCTGAGAGTTTGAATTACTGACTGAGCTACACCTCACTTACAGAAAATGTGGGTTTCCTTTTTAGAGAATGCATCAAATATTGAATGCTACTGTTTGCCGTGCAGTCTGCTCTGTGGACGAGTGCATAAATAACCTTACACGTAGGGTTCTGTTTAGGCCGACAAATGCAATTAAATGCATGATTATGGCCCAGACCCCAATATTCGTGCTCTGTTACACTGCATTGGCAAAGATGATGGTTGCCAATTAAATTGACGTCAGTGTCATAGGTTAAGAAAATGATGACTCTGATCAAAGGACTCCTCCTTCACCAAAGCATTAAACCTGTCTTAAACTTAAATACATGTTTTTGAGTCCTGCTTAAAATTGAGCATGTGCTTAAGTAATTTCCTGCTTAGGGAAGGGCTGGACCATGCATTTTCAGGTTAATTTTAATTGGGAATATCCATGCTTACCTAGTTCTCTATGGATAGCTTTCATCGAGACAGTTACGCATATGCCAAATTTCACTGGGGTTTCAGGACATGCTATTGCTGTCTCACACTCGTTTGTATTTATAGTGCTCCAGCAGGCTTGGGGAACTATATAAAGATTTCAAAAGCTCATGCTATTTCTGCTTTCATTGATGATGCTTTCACTGAAGCTCTACCCTGCAATGGCTTGGCAGCAGAGGGCTGATGAGTGGTCTTGCTTTGGTAGTAAGTGGGATGTTGCCAGTTGAGGATGATTATCCATATCGTTAGTTTTGCAATAGTGATTTTTTTTTTTTTTCCTTTGGTGAATATTTTAAAATATTGCCAAGTCTTTCTGCTTTTGTAAGAATTAAAGTGAATTTTTTATCCTTCTCTAAGAGATCTGCAAACCTATAGCCCCATTTTAATAATAATTAAAAAGAAAGAAGAAAGAAGACACTTAATGTTTCAAGGTGGAAAATAAACCTTATTAGTTTTCCCAGTTCACGTAGGAACTGGGACAAGAACTCTCTCCAAGCAAATAGTCAAAATCTCTGCTTTGCTGAGAAATACTAGAGTATGGGGGAAAACATAGAGTCAAAAACAAAGGCAGAGATAGGCAACTTTCATCAGCCCCTGTGGTGCTTTTTCTCTCTTTGATTAAACATCAGGTTTAAGTATCATCAACAATGTGAATTCTGAAGAATACAAGAGAATGCACTTCAGGTTAGAAAGCTTGTCTTTTATTCAGGTATTTAAAAAAAAAAACACACCACTAGACTATTCTTGAAATAAATCACTGAGAGGGTTAGACAGAGGCTGGAGGTGCACACTACATTTTTCATTGCCAGCTCCTTGTAGCCAAGGTACATTGTCAAGACTAACCTTGGAAAAGCACTTCTCTCTTCTCCCTGCATAGCTCTCCATGGTGGCATCATTAACATTGATGGCTATAATTGACCACAAAGAGCAGACCTTTAGTCCCAACCTGATCTTTCAGAGTGTTTATACACTGCTAGCCTGACCACACAGCAGACTAATGAGCATTACACTTGACAAATATTGTCATGCCTAAACAGGAGATGGTGATTCTGCAAAGACAAGCAGCAAGCCTGGGGGCACGTCATGCTCAAATAGGAAAGTTAAGAATTAATATTAATTCTCTTCTACTCACTAGGGGCCTGATCCAGATCCCTAATGTCAATTAAGTCTCTCCACTGTGAAGTAGCCCTTTAAAATACAATACAACCAAATAGTATAATTATGAATTTGACAGTAGTAACAGATGGTGCAAACTGCTTTTTAACTGGGGTCAAGACTGTTCCAGTAGCTCGAATAGGTACTGATTTGAGATGAAAAAAGCCCAGGTCCTAATTCCTTCTAGATTTAAATATCCAGAGTCTTGATATGTGTTGGATAGCACTCCAAATTTTATGAGCTAGAGCAAAAGTTGGTGAGCAATTTAGAAGAAACGAGAACCTGTCATTTTATTTGCATTGAGCCTGTCATGTAAAACTCTGCATAGCTGCTGTGTACAGTCAGCATGCAGAGCTTTGGGGGACACCCCCCCCGGCCCCACACCAAGCCTGCTCATAAATCCCAGGTAACTGTAGCACCCGTGTTGCGGAGTTGCCTTCTCCCTGCTACGTATGTGCATTTTTTTTGATTATAAACAGCATCAGAAGTTTTAATGACTTCTTGAGGTTCTCTTTCTAGGTGCTAGAATTTATTTTTATTTTATATAATCTGAAATAGAGTAGTTCTTGTGAAATGAATGGAATTACAAATTATGCTTGTGTCTAAATATCTCTTTGGTCTGTTTATCTGGTGTCTAGGCCTCACCGTGGATTTTTTTTGACCTAACTTGCCATGATTTACTCAACTGCTGTCTCTCTTGTTTTGTTTTGACAGAATCCTTGATATCGGGTAGAGGCAGATATTCCTGAAGTTTTGGGCTAAGTTAAACAAATTTGCAATACAGCAGAAGGATGTGATGGCAAGTAGAGGGGGCAGCCAGGTTTCCAGCCTGCCGCTAAGAGCTGGATCTGCCACGCTGGTGCTTGCTTTTTGCTTCGCAAACTTGCTTGTGCTCAGAAAGTTTCTGACTAACTTTGCTGAGCAGCTGAGTCAGCTGGACTTTCCAGGGTGCTCTCCTGGTCTGCTCTCCTCTCCCTGGCTCCGGGCTGGTGTGTGTGTGCGCACACATCTGAGACCAGCATTGCCCGCGTGTGGTATTTTAAGTATCTGGGTCTGTGCACTATGCAGATCTCGATTCTGTTTTTTATCATCTCTCCGGCTCTGAAGCTCACCACCGCATCCTCATGCTCTTGACTAACTCCCGCGTGCCTGCTGGCTGCAGGTGGAGGTGGTCGGATCCTCACTCCGGACTTTCGGCACCCGCCGCCTGGAAGCGCTGCCTTTGCAGGCTGCCTTCGGGCAAGGAGCGGAGCTGTGTTTCCAGCTGGGGAGGGCAGCTGGGTGCTGACTTGCTGTTTGCCGGGGACTTGTGCTTTAGCAACGTGATCTTGTAAGACAAAGCATTGCTGATCAGTCCTGTCACCAGATATTCATCGAGGTCAGCAGAACGCAGCCGGCCCCACTGAATTGGGAGCGAGTGTGTGCCACCAGACTGCCATGGAGTCCTTTGGAAGATCGTCCTGTTGACAGGAGGTGATTTACGGGGATACGTATCCAGGGCCAAGTCAAACCGAGCCAACTGATGCAAGTGGATCTCGGTTTAGGTCAGGCCTAAATGCAGCCCGGAGTGTTTTGCCTGCTTTGACTGCAAGCAGTGCTTCGGCTGCTGGCGCGGGATTGCTCGGAAGCAGCGTTTGAGGGCAGAGACCCGAGGCACGGAGAGCACCCAGGCTGCGCTGGGCGCGCAGCGGCTCTGTGGCAGCCCCGTCCCAAGCGTGCCCCGCAGGCTCGGTCAATCCCCTCTGCGTCAGATGTGATCCTTTGCATCAGGATCTGCTCAGTTTGTGTTCAGAATCTTTTGGGCTAAATGGAGGGGGGGGGGGGGGGGGGGAGTTCATCAGCTAAAGAGCAAGGACGTTTTCTTTGCAGTGCTGGAAAGTAGGTGCAGGGAAGGCTTTCTGCCAGCCTTGCTTGCTTCCCGGTGGGAAGGACATGCTCAGTGCACCCACCACAGCCCCCAGACCCTTGGAACATGTGGCCAGGCCCTCAAACCACACTCAGGGGTGAGCGGTGTGCAGTAATTGAGCTGTGCATCCTCTTCGGACTGTCTTGATCCACGATGTTGGCTGTCAGCAAGATCCCAGTGGGAACCGCTGCAGAGAGGCTCTAAGCTGCCAGGGCAGTTTTTATCTCAATATTACCTAGTTGCTTTCACCTGTGTGCTATTAAACTGTTAATTTATCAGGGGGAAAAACTCATCCAGGAGAGTGTATTAGGAATACCTAAATGAGGTAGCTGTGTTATCCTCAGCAAAATATTATTGTTATTAAATGTTCCCACCAGATACTTGGACAGCTTGCGTTACAACTGCAGAGCTAACATTTCATTATAGGAAGATATATATTCATAACGGATTGCAATTTACCAAAATACACAGAGGGCCCCAGATTTGTCAGTGTGCATTTGCTCTGCAAGAAATGCATCTCACTAAGAACCAGATGTCAAAATTAACAGTAGAGCTTTCACAATGTCGGGAAGAAAGCTGACATCTCTGAGCTGGCAGTCCAGCTGTGTTAACGGTGTCGGGGAGCCTTTGTGTTATTAAGTACAATGTTTAGCAGTAGAACTGCATTAGGGGTTTATTTAAATTACAAGTGGTGGGTAAGCACTATGCTGTGGTAGTGGCAACAATTGCAATCAGGTGAGATCCTGGATCCCCTCCTCCCCCCAATTTTTCTCTTTTTCCATTAATTTGCCGTATTCCTGTATAACAAAAATTCAAGTGGTTTGAAGAATTACTTCAGTTCTGAGGAAATCGCTGGGGATCCTTGTCAGGGTCAAGTTTTGGAGAGGCATGAGGGAGACAGGCATTTGAAAGTTCTTGTAAATGCCTGAGTAACTGTTCTGAAATGTAAATTATTGATTCATACCCTCCTGTTTTCTAATGTGCTTTATCTTCCTGGTAATTTAACCTAGTTTTCAGAGTATTTTTGTCTGTAGCTTTCTAGAACCTGTATTACCCATACATTTTATTTCATCTCCTTCTCCTGTTCTTAGATGCTAGGTAGTGAGTCAGGGCACTCATGAGCTTGACTAATTTGTTGGCATAGCTTTCTGTCAGGGGAAAAAGGGCGACTTTTTAAAAAGTGAATGTAATTAACTATTGGGACAACACAAGCACTGGTGGATTCTCCAGTACTAGCAATAGTAAAGACAGGAGGTATGTTTTCCTAAGAGATTTCTCTGGTTTTCCACCGGCATTAATTTTTGGAAGCCCTATGGCCCGTACTACAGGGAAGATGAATGATCTTGATGGTCCATCATGTCTTGGGATTTCCCAAACCTGGTGCTTCGGCACTGTGTTTGGCTCTGTTCCCGCTTGCAGGAAAGAATGGGAGGAAGCGTCAGGTCACACGGACAAGGTCCGTGCCTTGAGTGTGTACTACCAAGCTGGAGATCTGTATCTCGGGTCACATCAGACTACTGACAATGAATTACTTGTGAAGTGGTGGGTAATCTTGGCTTCTGGAAGGCTCCTGGGGTCTCTAATCACTGATTGAAATGTGAATTGCGATCTCACAGAGGCTCCAAATGTACTCGCTAGAGCAGACGCTGCATCAAAGGGCACTGATATGGAATTAGCCTGTTCCCTGGGGAGGTGGGAGAGGGAAGATGCTCTGGAGACCCTCTCTGGGGATGCTGCTGGAAGAGCATCCCCTCCCCGCTGGGCTGAGAGGCAGGACAGGGCCAGGCACCCAGAAAAAAAGGGGGGGTGCAAATATGGGAGAGATGTTCTCAGGGAACCCTGTGGGAGTCACTATCCCACTGACAATAAGACTTAACGTATTTATCTGCGGGTGCTGTCCTGGTCCTGGCCACCCATATTTGAGCACCCCCAGAGAAGAAGCCTTGCTGGTGCGGCTTTGCCGGGTGGGGAAGCAACATCCCCTTTTATCGGCAGAAGGAAACCCTGACTTACCTGTGCGCAAGGGAGATATTAGATTTCAAGGCAAAGTCATATTTCCTCTTTAAAATCCAGATAGATAGAGATTGCTGTTGACCCCAGCAGCATTATGTGACCTTATCTACCGCACAGCTATTTTCCTGAGGTTTTCTATTGGAGAGGCGGGCCTGTGGCTCGAAGGGTGAGCGTGAGGGTGATGCCGAGGTTTGAGCCCACCCACGCTGAGCAGAGGTGGCTGGTGGGGCAGGTATGAGGTGCTCTGCACGGCTGGCTGGGAGAAATAAGGGGAGGAACATCTAGAGGAAAACAGCTCCTCAAAGCCGGCGTAGAGACGCTCAGCCCTTTTCAGTAAATCACTTGAGCGTGATCTTGAGCATCTATTGCAATGTTTTGCTGAACGGGGGCCCAGTAGAGGAAGAAGTCCTTAGGCAAATCACAGTGTATAAATACCTCTGCTGTGAGTGTAACTAAGGCCACGGCACTGTCACACAATGCAGTCAGCAATAAATAGGCTCCTGAATTAGAGAGAATCTCTGCTGTATTTCAGATGTGACTGTTCGAGCTACACGTACAAAATGTCCTTTGAAATAGCAGCTGTGTCTGCGTTATCTTCCTCTGAGATAAGCAATTATGAGAATGTTATAATGATTTCTTAAAAAAAAAAAAAAGGGTCTAAACAGCAATTGCTTTTTAGTGCAGGAGATATTTAAACATCAGTACCTTGAATTGATTAAAAAGAGCTGTACTGATAATGCAATTTTGTAGCTTGTGATTTGCACTGAATGGCGCAATGAATCGTGATGAAAGGCTGGAGAGGAGATTTCTGATGGGACCTTCTGCTGCATCGGTGGTTCTGAGACGGTGTGTTCATTTCACAAAGAAGTCTCCAATTGTATAAAACTTCTTGTTGCTGGGGAATTAATGCTAGTGTGGTTTTAGTGGCATGTTTTTGTTCATTAATGGTGAACACAGGAACAACTTGCTTCGCTGAAGGGCCACTTAGGATAGCCGGGTTTCTGAGGGATACTTGGCATTCCTCTGCGCACTGATGTCTTCTGTACTTCTATTTTGAAGGATTTTGAATATCATACTCTTATAAAATTTGCATTTCTTCTGACTGTTTATTAGTCATAGCAATTAGATATATTTTTCAGGCTTTCCCGAATGCAAAATATATTTCTTCCACTTGGATAGCTAACTGCTAGAAAACAGAATCTCCCAACTAACAGGTAACATCAGTGAATTCTTGGATCATAGAAGAGTTTGTACCTTCTCTTTGAATCACCAGGCAATTTATTTCTTCAAGGTCTCTTGGAATCTGTTCCCTTGCAACATGTACCTCTAGTGCCGTTTTAGGAGTAAGGTTAGCTGAGAGATGCTTACGGTTTAAGTGCGTTCATGTATCTAATGGGCGGTGTCAGGATGCACGTTGCTGTAAGCAGATGAAGCAGTTACCAAGCTGAGCTGGGCTTTTTCACTCTTCTTTTATTCCTTTTTGCACCGTGTATAAAAAAACCCAAAGAAAAAAAACCCAAAAGGGCGTGTTCAGTCCAGTGTGCCTCTGAGCTGCACTCTGAGCATCATTAATTTCACTTCTGCTTGAGGTGGCACTTAGGTCTGGAATCCTTCTGTACCTTGGCTCCTGTAATTAGTCCGCTACCTCTGCAATGGGGTCTCAACTGTCTAAATCCTTGTCTTCCAGCAAGTACTGACAGCCCCCTCGTGTTAAGTTTTGTAAACACTAATTTGTGACATCTCCTGTGGCTTAAATCAAAGCACTCAAGTAAAAGTAATAATACCACTGTTAAAGTGAATGTTACAGAAGAAAATGCCTGTCACCTGACACTAAATGGATATGACACCGAGCGTGTTTCAGGAGACGTTTCTAATGAGGAGGCGCTGGGGGAAGCAACGCTGCTTTCACAGCCCTGAAGCTATTGGCTCCGTGGCCTGCTTGGCGGAAAACAAAAAGGAAGAATATTGCTTATTTCAAGTCTGTTTTGCGTTTTGCTCAAGTGCACGTAAGAGGAGGAGAATGACCTGGCTCCTGCAAGTCTACATTTGAATTGCAGCTGTGTGATCTGCTGATGCATCTGATCAAAGAGACCAAAGCCCTGTTTGGGCTAGGTGCTGTACAATCAGGGGCCACACAAGTTTCCCTGTCCCATAAAATTTGCAGTTTAGTAACCAGGGCAGGCTACTACCTGAAATTATGCCCAGATTATGCAGCTCTTTCCTATTTGTGTGTCTCTTTTTTTTTTTTTTTTTTTTTTTTTTTTTCAAACCAGCCTTTTTGTCTTCCTTTCATATTCATATTGGTTAAAGCAAATGCATCATTCCCCCTTTTCCTTTGTAATGCCCTGAACTCTGTTGTTGTATTCCATGAACTTCTCATGTCTGGCAACACTGGAAACAATAGAAGCCCTTGAAACCAAAACTGCAGTGTCACACTTGTTAATTTTTAAAGAAATTTCTGTAAGCATTCATAGTATGACCATAATACAGACTTTCAAGGAGGGAGCTGAGCTGGTTGTACCCATCTGCTGTGTTTAAGCATGCTGAAGGATAAAATAAACCTCTGTCAGCATACAAGAAGCCCAAGCAAACTGGGAAAGCAGACAGGATTATCAGCAAGAGAAACATCACGCTGTGTAAATTCCCATCCCACGGGAGGAGCAGGGAGCAGGAGAAAATGCCTGAAGGTGTTGCCCATGTATGAATCCAGGCTGGCAGTGGGTGGGTATTGCCACTGGCTGGTGGGTGGCCACTGGGTATCACTAGCATAGAAACTTGACGAGTAGGCAGTGGTCTCGCGTGGTGAGGTTTTCTGTCTTTTTCCACAGGCATTTGTCTGAATCCGTACAATCTAACGGTGTGGAGTGCAGGACCGGAGTGGGAGGGAGAGCGGAGAGCAATTAGGAGAAGAGGTGATGCCCAGGGAGCGGTGTGGGCACCTCAGCTGGAGCTGACGGTGAGAGCTGAAGGCAGGAGTGTAAGAAATGCCTCCGCACCTGCAGCGTGGGAGGAGGACGAGGTGGTTTTGCTTCGGCCGAGAGGACGGGACGGGCACGGCTGGCCCTGGCGGCCTGCCGGCAGCTCCCTTGGGCTGGTGTGACTGCACCGAGTCCTGTTGGTGACAGGGTTTGACCTTGCAGAGCTGCTCCCGAGTCCGAGGGTTGAGGTCTGGGTTGGAGCTGGGGCACAGAAGACAGCGGTGTGGCATGCTGGCCAGCTCTTCCTATTTCTAGTGTGCTGTAATCCCTTACTAAAAAGCTATAAACTTGGGCAGGTGGTGTAGTGTCAAGAATGTTTCTAACTTTTATTTCCTTTTAATTTTTTTTTTAAACTGAAGAATGCACTTTTTTTAAGTCCTCTATTCCTCGTATGATTAGGGGAAACCCCATCTAGTAAGTCTGGATGCTTCTACCATGGAAATGCTTAGTACCGGCTCTGGCATATTTATGTTGGCTCCCTGATTAGACAATGTGCCAAGCTGTCCTTCGTGGCCTTAATTATCGCAACTTCAGGCCAGCGTTGCCTGCTTACAGCATAATCCCACGGCCTAGAGTGAACTCTGAAAATGCTTAATTAAATGACATTCCACAACAGATTAAGGAGTCAGAAGCCCAAGATAAAGGAAAGGGGAGACTGTGACCACAGGAGTGGCAGGTCCTCTTCCCTTTCAGGATAATGCTCCTGACATGGACCGTTTCATTTTGAGCGTATTAAACCCCCAACATTAAGTGGTAACAGTTTAGGGTCTGCGCTTGGCTTCTTGCATTTGCAGCGCAAAGCGATTCAGAGACATCTCGTCCTGGGCTGGTGTATGAATGGGCCCTGCGGATTCTCCCTGATTTACATCAGCTGAGGATCCACTCTGTGCTCGGTATAATTTGACTGTCTCTGTAACCGCGTGCGAATTATGGTCCGAGCGTGGAGGCTGCTCACGTGATGTTGCAGCCAGCTTCCCCCAGCCTGGAGAAGGACTGCAGGATGGACACCCTCCAGCAGCTTTTACAGCAGTGACTGGAGACTTTGTCTGCTTTGTTTTGGGCACCCAGATGAGGCGCTTTGGCAAAATCGGTGGATGCCTTTGCTGCTTTGCAGTTCTGAAATCCAGGGTGAGTGTCAGGGTTGGACACCAAAAATCAGTTGCCTTTTTAAAAGTTATTTTTAAAAAGAACACCAAAACCTTTTCTCTGTGTAAAAACTAGCATGCAGTTGTTTGGAACAGACGCGATCAAATTGTGTTAGGGAGTCCCCCTGGGAGCCAAAGCCTATGTCTAACCACAGAATATCAGCATACAAATATAAATGCTGTAGATAATGTTACATTGCACAGATTAGGGCTCAAATCTTCAGCAAATCTGTTCAGAGCAAGAAAATGACAGCAAGCCAGGCACGTGCAGCACACCAAGCGCATCTCATTCAAAGGCCCATCAGTAAAGGCAGTTATTGCTAGTATCGTGTTTTATAATATTATTACTCAATTATTTGCTCCAACAACTCTCTTGTCTTGGCTGAATAAACTGGTTGTGTAGAAGCTGACCTGGAGTGATTTCTTCTTTGCAAAGAGAAGCGGATTGTGGTTGGGTGTTGTGATGTTTCCAGCGGTTTGGTTTGTACGGTGCGTGTCCTTCTTTAGTCCTATAACATAATTTCAGCAATTAAACTACAGGAGTGGGGAGTGAATTAAACGTCCCTGCTAACACAGGGACATTGGGGGAAACAAAATGCAGAGGACCTGAGTGAGGGTGGTCCCTGGCTGTGTGGGAGGTGATATGCCAGGCGGTGGGTCTGCCTGGGGTTTCACCGCACAGAGGGCTGGAGGTGGCTGTAGCTGGGCAGCACGGGGGGAACCCATCTGCCTCCTACGTCTGGAGACTTGAGCTTTAACTATCTCTTATCCTATAAGTGAAAGGAGTTCAGTGGTCCCAGCCTAATCCCCAGTGCGTGTTTTGCTCGTGTTACAAAATGGACCATATGCTTTGACACAACTGGAAGCTTAGAGTGCGTAGAGGTAGGAATTTTTTTATATTTGATAGCAGAAGCAAGGCGGATTATTCCTAAACTATATCAGCTAAGCTGTGCGAGGAAGTGTAGCGCATCATTTTCCTATCTCTGAAATGGAGAAGTTTTTTTTGCTGAGCGGGGTTATTCAGGTGGTGAGTTTTTAGCATGAGGACTGCCTCTCACTACAGCTCAGAGACTGCACACTTGCTGCATGTGCTTAATCCCTTGCCCGGTGACTGGTCCCGGTGGGGCGCAGAGCAGCAACCTGGAGCATGGTCCAGCATCAAACCAGCCCTAAGCCTCATCTCCTTTCCTCTGAAACACTTCTACAGGGCCATCATCTGCCTGAATAATACTACATGACTTTACCCAGAACAGTGCATTTACCAACATTAACGGTTATCATCTTCTATTGCAGCTTTCCTTTTTGTAAATGAAAAGTAAAAGTATTTAAAAGAAGCAAGGGAAATCTTACAGCAGAACCCTCTTTCTAGGTGTTCCATGGAGGAATAAACCAGGGCAATACATGTGGCATAAGGATTTTTATTCACCTATAGGTTTTTTTATGCTTGGAGCCAACAAGTCAGCACCGATTCCTTGTCAGAGGTTTATATGTGACAAAAAGCATCAGCCTAGGTTTGTTTTCTTTATTACATGTTTATTGTCATTCCTCAAACTGAAAATTCATCTTGTTCCAGTCTGAAGACCCAGTTCTGCAGGGGTTAGAGCATATCTTCAGTTTCTCCCATCCAGCAACATGTAGCTCTTGGATGCTTTGCTCTGCAGCTGGGTAGAAGATCAGCCAGAGTCAAAGCCTGGAGATCGTACCCCAGTTTAGTCTTCACGAGGGTTGCGTGTGTGTGTGTACAAACTGGGACTCCCCTTGGCTGCAGCAGAGCTTTGTGCGAGTGAAGCCCCAGGCTGAGCACAGTGTGTTGTGCAGACCCCATCTGAAGGCCTCCTTTGTGGCTGGAGCAATATAAACGTCTTTAGATCCAGTCTTCAGCCTTGAAAGTGCTGCTTTGAAGTCTCTGGGCCTTCATGTGTCCTGCAGACTTTCATTTAGTGTAGGTGTTTTTTTTTTTTTTTTTTCAGTTTTTTTTTTTTTTTTTTTTTTTTTTAAGATTTCAGGTAAGATTTCAACAAGCTGGGGATGTATCAAAGTATAAAATACTTGCTTGAGTCTTAATCAATCCAAACTGTTCTCTTAAGAAGGAAAAATAAAGGCTGTTAAAGCAGGCCAGACACTTACAAGGCAGCAGATGTTTCTCTTTATTGTCATAACAGAAGTCTTTATTAAATACCAAAGAAAGCCCTGTAAATCCAGGAAGGCAGTTGAGCCTATGCTGAGGACACCTCTTCCTCAGGCCAAACAGTCTTTTGTAAGTCATTGTTTTTTCCTGCTGATCCTTCGATGGCGTTTCCGCGACATAAAAGCAAAAGGAAAAATGAATATTTAACAGTGAAAATAACTCGATAGTTTAAGCTTGAAAAAAGAATGTGGGAGGCACGGGAAAGAGCTGAGACGATGCCTTTCGCACCTGGGCTGTCTTCTCCTTGGTGCCAGTTCTAACGCGAGGCCGTTCCAGGGGACCCCTGGAGATGCCCCAAATTCAGTGGGCTGGTATGTCTGGTCACAACACAGTTAATGGCGAGGCATATCTTCTCCCGAGAACATGTCTGATGAAAAGCAAACAACACGTTATTATTGCCTGGGAATTGCAGAGTGAGGCCTCCGTAGGATGGAGAGAGCTCTTTCGGGGTTGTCTGGAGAGCGCCGGGCGTAATGAGTCTGGTAGTTTTCATTAGCATTGCTAATGGCATCTTCCACTTTTAAGAAATAACAACAAGGTTTCATGAATTAATAAAAGGAAGATTGTGATTGACTAAACAAAGGGTGTGCCAGTCTATGCAGCTGGTCTGTTTTAACTAGGTAATGTCCATAGATACGGCGTTAATTTAATTCTCAGTTGAAATACTCCAGAGGAAATGTCAGATCAATAACGTAGAAAAGGGCAAAGATTTGCTAAGCCTGGCTGACTTGTGTGTGTTAACTACTGTGAGATAGATATGGATAAATGCTGAACATTAAGGTGAGTAATCACAACTGTCTTGGGTGTCTGAAAATTTTTTCTGCATAAACACTGTACAAAACAAACATGTTTCAGGCAAGAAGCCGGGTGTTAAGGTAACAGGTTGTTATTTCACACACGACTCTGCAGTTAACATCCAGAGTTTGCTTTTTTTTTCTGGGAGAGGATAAAAAGCCTCGTTGCAGTCATTGTCCCATCCTCCCTAGTGTGGTGCTGAGACTCCCCGTGCCTACCCCTAATGTGGGGTCCTGCACCGACACATCTTCAAGCCTGCACGCATGTATACTAGCACTTGCTCCTAGTGGTTTTAAAGCTTGTTTTGTGTCTGGATTTTATCTGTTTTGCCAGCAGGTTGTGTGGGTGCTTCTCCTTCTGGCTTCAAACTACGACCAGCAGGAGATGCTAAGAGGAGAAATCTTATGCCTGTGCTCCGGAGTCAGCGTGAGCTTTTTGTCTGCATTAGGTTTTCTGCTCGGCTTTGCAGGCTGCTCTGCCTCCACGAGCCCTTGTACCTGCCAGCGCTCTGACAGCATTGCCAGAGATGGGCAAGACCACTCAACTTTTTGACTTCACCCTTGAATGTCCAAATCTAGATCATCATTCTGATTTGAGCCCATCATGGCCTGGAGATAAATCGCGTCCTGTGTGTAGATGGCCATAAAACACCTATGGGATAGGTAGGTCCCATGTTACTTGGGAGACTTCCATGGGACTGGGTAGCAACGGGTGCTCCAAAAGCAAATCCCACCTTTCCTTGTCAAGAATTGCTTCTGTTACCAGCAGCTGTGCTCAGCCGTGGTCATGGCTAGCATGCTTTCCTTTCAATGAAGACAAGAACAGACAACTTTCTTGGGCTTTGGGGCTGAATCTCAGCTATTTGACAGTTGTACAGTAATTTTTCCATGCAATCTTTGCTAAACCACTTAGAAACCTTGATTTTTTTATTTAAATAACACTATCTCTTCCAGTACTGAGAGCGGGGGCTCTCCCAGTGCTGGTGTGTGTGTGTGGAGTCTATGGGAACACTGCGATTACAGAATTGCCAAAACAAACAACAGGTGCCTGTGTTATTTTGCAAGTAGGAGCTCCTCAAATATCAGACTTTGGCAGAGGAGATGCTTCCTTACAACACTGATCTTCTTACCCCAAAGGCCCCTGGAAACTTGGGTGGTGTATTTACAGTAAAGGAAGCCGAGTTGGAAAATATTTTGAAATCACCTTTGATGAAAAAGTCTTCAAAGTGCCTTCCCAGCTACTTGTTCATCTGCTTAATTTCTGCTTTCAATAAAAGTATGGATCGGTATCAGGTTTAAGTACAACAGGAGAAGGCACACGGTGACTCAGAGAACCCATAATAGCCTTTTTCCTAGGGGCTTGGCTTACCTACTCTGGAGAATTGAGCATGGGTGTAGCTACACTGAGGTCTCTCTACCAGTACAAACCTGTGGTTCAGAAACATGGTGAGACTGAAAAAAGTGCTTACGCCAATGCAATTAGCCCTCATCCAGGAACTGCGCAGGTTGCACTGATGTCCAAGAGAGTTTGTCATGGTGGTGGCTAATAGTAGGTGTGCTACAGTGGAGTGAGACTGTACGGAGCAGTCCTCCGAGTGGGGCTTCTTCACTTCTTTAAGGGATAAAATACCAACTGCTGGCTTTTTTGGGAGCTAGGAAAACCATGAAGTGATTTCCCTCTACTCCAAAGGATGAGCTCATGCCTCAGGAGCCATGTGTCCAGTATTTGCCATAGCACAGTGCTGGGTTGCTAGCAAGGTGGTGATGGGCAGGATCTGTCCCCTGAGAGACTGGGAGCCCCTGCCTGGGCAGGACGGTGTGGGAGATGTGTGCCGCTGCTTGCCATGGCGCTCTCTGGGGATGTGGGGGCTTTGGAAGGAGATGGGGACAGCCCAGCACCTCCATCCCCAAGTGTCAACTGGCCTCTTACCGGGCTGCTCCCAGCTGCGTTTTAAAAGGAGGAAAGAAAAGAGCTGACGGAGCTGGAACTGCTTTAAGGTGGAACTGAAACAATAGCTTGTGGCCATCTGAATCAGTTCCCTTGTTCCATGAATTTGACTCAGAGCTGAGTATTTCAGAGCCTCAGAAAGAAGAGGCTTATTTCAATTTTGGTTCTAATAATGGGCAAAGGTCACGGCAGCTGGGAGGAGAGGGGAAATGAAAGGCATGGGCTTGGCTATTTTCTCTGAACCAGCTTCATTTGTTCCTGGTTACGATCTCAGCAGAATAATAACTGATATTAAGCAAAGCCAAGGAATGAAATTAACACATGCGAAATTACATTACAGCCGAGTCCTGCTGCCCAGCAGCATTAGCAAGGCCTCCTGGTACAACGTAACAGGGGCAGCGAGGAAAAGCTGATGGCTCGGAGCGGAGCACCCCGCTCTGCCATGCACAGCCCATAGCCGCAGCGGCAGGGCCGGGATCTGCACCGGGATCTGCCTTCATGGCAGCTGGGGAACCTGCAGCTCTGCCCTTGGGGCTGAAGAGATGCTCTGCTACACGTGCACCCACAGCTCAGCCTTCTCTCAGCCCCCCGTGATGCTTTAACGTGCTGTAAATCCAGACTCAAAACATGCCAGCAAGCTCAAGGCTTGATGTGCAGAGCTGACCCTTGAGCTTCTCCAGGGATTTGGCCAACCTTCAAGACCAGATCATGGCATACCCCAAGAGCTGTATGAGAGGAGCAGCCAGGACTCCTGGCCACGCGGGGTTATGGCAGCCAGCCTCAGTGGCCAGGCTTCACCGCATACCAAGACAAACCACTCCACCTGTTCTCAGTCTTCTCACGGCTCCAAGTCCCAGTTTTGCTCTCAGAGATGTTGCAGACCTCCACTCACTCTCGAGGTTATCTATAGCCTGTTTTCTATTTGTCCATCCAGAAGTGAATGCCTTCACTTCCAAGTCGTTATCCCTAGGGACTGCCCCTGAGATTTCTGACAACAGTTTGTCTTGCAAACACGTTAACCTGGGGATGGTGGCCAGGGAAACCAAGAGCTTGCTGCCCTTGTTAAACTTCCCAGAGTGCCTGCTGGAAGTACAGCACATCCCTCCGCAGAAAATGCACAAAACGTGGGCCGACATATGAAACAAGGAATGGCACAGAAGGATGCATTTTCTGTACATTAATAATAACAATAAACCTTCTAAGGAACAGTTATATTCAAAGAGGTTAGAAGAACTGATGGGATACAATAGCTGTGGGAACATCTTTTTTTTTTTTCTTCTCGGCAGCGATAATGTTACCTCGCTGGGCTTAGCATAGTGCTGCGTGTCAAAGTAGTTGTTAGCGCTGGGCCGTCGCCTCCCACGGGGCTGAGCTCAGCGCTTGGGGAGCTGCGCAGTGCAGGCGTGACCCCGAGCTGCCAGGCATAGCTGTGGGCACGTCGCCACTTCACCTGTACCCACCTCTGCTGCCGCCAGCGATGCGGAACGGCGTGCAGGCAGCGACAGCTAAACGCGGGCTGCTAAACCTGGGTGCCAAGGCGGTGGCTGCGGTGGGGAAGCGGGTGAGCGATGCCCGGTGCTGTGCAGGGAGATGCTGCCCGCGCCCCGGGCCGGGGTCTCAGCCAGCGCCGCGGACGTTCACGTTTCACCAGGGCACCGGCCGAGCCGATGCCGCGTTGCCGTGGGTCCCCTGCCTTTCCCGAGCGCTCCCATGGGGGCACACCAGAGACACGGACACCTGCCCGGAGGTGTCGTGGGTCCTCTGACCCCTGTGCCACACCTTTCACGCTTTCCCTGCAGACAAAACGAGCTCTCCAGCTTTTTGGGGGCTGATGTCCCAGCCTGGCTTCGCTTTGCCAGGCTGGAGGCACGGTGGCTGGCCGGAGCCCGGTGCGGCCGCGGAGGTGCTGGCAGGCGGAGAGGCGAGCGCTGGCTGCGGGGAGCCCCGGCCAGGATCTCCCTCCTGTTCCTCCATTTGCAGCTCAGCGGGAACCGGCAGCAGGGTCCGGCCTCGCGGCTCTCCCCCGCTGCCGGCACCGGCTGCTGTGAGCCGCTGAAAATGTGCCAACGCGCTGGCTTCAACACCTGTGGCTCTGGTGTAGCAAAGCAGGTTCGCGCAGAGCCAGGAGATTAATACAAGTATTCCCATGATGTGGTTAACAACATCATTTACTTCAGTGGCTCTTGGGACGGCGCTGCCACTCACTTTAGCAGCTGAAGTGTTTAATGTGTTCTCCGAGACGCTCTCTAAACACGGATAGGGCTGAGCGACACAAACGTATTTGCAGACCATTTTAGGGTTAGCATGCTCCGGAGCGGTGCAGTCAAATGACGGTGAGCGTTAGGAATGGTTCTGAGCGGATCGTGATTCCGCAAGGGCTCGTGATTATTAAATACATTGCAAATCTCCCTCTCTGTATTTTTTGTACCTTTTTTCTCAAAGTATTACTCACATAATTTTCCCTCTGAAAGTTATTATGAGTGACTCACCTTTAGCTGAAGTGAGCAAACATGACCAAGTGTTTATTCTGTTCACATCTGGGTAATTTTAAGCCCAGATCCTGACCTTAAGAAAGTCCCCGAGCAAGGCTGGTGGATAAGACAGTACACCACCGGTCCCTGGAGCATCGTGACTCAGAGGCACATTTCTTATTAATACGTTTCTGCTTTTAACTCGAGGCGGTCACATCTTGCTGACCGACATCCACAGTGAATTACCCGTCCCACCCCACACAGCATGTGCTGGGCTGAGCTCCCACCGCCTCCCCGGGCGCCTGCTGCTGCCAAGGGGACAGCAGCCCGGTGGCCTTTGCTGCCGTCCCACCCAAGCGCTGGAGGAAAAAGAGAAGGGAAATACTTATTTTCTTCCCTAAGCAATTAATATAAGTCATGATGGGTCCGCGTGTTGCTCCAGAGGGAGAAGTGAAAGTGAGCATCCCCGGGGCAGGGGGAGGATGGGGACCAGGGGCTTGGCTCAGAGCAGCTCTGGCTTTGCCGGCCCGCCCCGTTCTGCCCCAGCCAAAGGCCTGTTTTGGTAGGATTTTCTCTTTGGACCAAGCTCTTTTTTTGTTTTTTTTTCCTTGGCACCGGAGATCGGCAAATTCATTTTGCAGTGACGGCTAAAGGAAGGCAGAGCATGTGCTACCGCCCTGCCTGTAAAAGCCTCTTTGTCGCCTGCTGTTAATCTGAGCAGTTTTGCACTCTCTTTGAATGCTTTTGTCTTGAGTTTTGTTTTCAGTTTGGGTCTCGCCACCAATCTCACATGGTTTCCTGGCTGGCAGAATAATCTCTAAGCTTAGCAAAGAGAAGGCTTAGAGCGTGTCAAGCGAGCAGGTGAGGGAAACCGCACACCCTGCGAGAGGGGACCTCCTGCAAAGAGGGCAGATGTGATGGAGTACAAATCAGGGAGCTGCAAAGAGGTTGGGCTGGGGAGGGGGGAAGGACTCCAGGAGTCAGGGCAGGATTGAAAAAAAAAAAAAAAAAAAAAGAAAAAAAAAAGGGCAGCGCAAAGGCGGGTGTCACAAAACTTCTTTGGGGCAATTTGCAGAGAGGAAGGGACTTTGGCAGGGGACCAGGAACTCTGGTTCCTTGCGTTGGTGTTTATCTATTGCAGCAAGGAGAGATAAAGGGAGAGCAGCAACTGAGGCGGGCACCGGGCTGGGGAAATCACAGCCCTTGCGTCACACATCGCCCCAGAGCTGCCAGAAGGGCAGCAGAGCTGCTCAGAGACAAAAATATATGCTGGGCCAATACATATGGGAAACTGGCTGGAAGGAGGTTTAGTGTTCGCTTGGAAACTGGTGCCCTAAAAGCTTCTAAGCCCTGGAAGTTAGGTTTAATTATTAGCTAATTAACTGGGATGTATCTCATTTGTAACAAACGAGGAGAGGAAGGATGGGAGGCTGTGGTGGTGGAAGAGAAGCTGGTAATTTCCTATTTAAGGTGGCAGAAGTTGTCAGTGTGGTCTGTAGGAGGTGGCTGGGTGGGCTCTCAGTGCTGCTGTATGGCGATGTCTTATCCAGGCGTGTGTCCCCAAGAAGTGGAGCGTGTTGCCTGTAAGTTGTCACAGATCAGGCTCTCTTGCTTGTGCTAAGGCTTTGGGGATCGCCTGCTGTTGTGTCTCATGGGCTGATGCTTCTAGGAAGGCAGGAGTGAAGTAACGTGTTACATTTTTACGTGGCTTTATAACCTGGGAAATTGCCTTTTGAGAGGGTCAGAGGAGGAAAAAAGCAGAGTAACTGTAATTCTGTAAGCCTTAATCTCTGTGATAAAGCTACCGTAAAAGACTGAAAATTTCTGTTGAGAAAATACGAGTAGCCTTAATCTCACATTGCCTTCTTTTGTAATGCATAATTTAAAAACATGTCAGTATTATCTTTGCATGATATAGGAAGCAGCCACGTAATACTGTCTCTTTGAAGGTTGTGTTAGAGCTCCCTATCTTTGCTCAAGTAGCTACAAGGTCAAATCCCAGCTGATATCTCAGAGGAATTGTAGAACAGCTGAATGGATGTAAAGTTGACCCTCTGACTTGGGATGTCCCTCTCCTCGCTGTGCCGTAGATGCATGTGATAGCAACTAACCGAGTTAATTGGTCTGTGCTCCTGTCCTTGCTTGTGAAATTAGAATAACAGCAGTTTGTTATCTTACAGATCCTGTGTAGATCGGCCCAGTAAAATTTATGAGAGAGCGGTGATGGGATCCACAAAAGAGCACAGGACAAGCTGGGGGGCAAAGAAATCAATAGGATTGAATTTAGGGTTGAAATGCAGCCATTTGGGATTCAAAACTTGTAACGCTTTGGGAAAAACTGATCTATCTGGTGGTTTAGGCGTTGCATCTTGTTGAGCAGAAATATTTCAGTGAGGATACTAAGATGTAATTAGGGCTCCATATTCTAGTTGAACTGGCTTTGCCACCAGCTCCCAGAGCTGCTTTGCTGTGTCGTGTGCTCCTGACACACTGCTGGGAAGGTGCAGAGCCCTGAAGCTCCCATTTACCTCCCTGAATCAGGCTGTGCTGGCGAGGGACTGTGCCTCGGCGCTCAGTGTGAAATGTTGGCCTCGTTCGCTCACTGCTTTGGTCTATCCATATCTGAGACAGGATTATTAATATGTTTTCACCTCCCAGGATGACTGAGGTTAATTGAGATTTGTGAGGTGCTTGGATACTGCAGTGATGAGCGTGGTAGAAATTGGAGGCAGCAGAAATGTCAGTATTTGTGGGAAGGTTTTTAAAAACAAGTCTGGAAATCATCAGAAAATATCTCTTCAAAAATAAAAAGAATTATTCCTCTCTGTTTTTCTAACTAGGAAAATTTAAAAGTAATTTTTGGGGAAAAAGAGTATTTTTGTACACCTTTTAGCAAAACCCTCTGCTTTTATCTGATGGCAAAACAGATCAAACAGAACGCTTTCTGATAAGAGTCATGTATTTGCCAATTGTTTAAACAAACGCCTGCGAGCCTGCCTTACCTTCAATGTTTGCCTTCAGAGGTTGCTGAGGACAGTGGCTGCCTGTGCCCACAAGCCGTGCAGACCTGGGGGAAGAAGCATGGGGCCTGAATGGGAACAGAAAATCCCTCGGGTAGGGGTTTAAATGGAGTTCACTTTCTGCTAATGATGTAAAAAACCCCATGAAATGGGGTATATCAGGTTGGAGGAAATGCAACTAGTTTCCAAGAGGCCCGTGGAGGACAGGGCATGTTTAAAATGCCAATGTGCGTTTCATGAGGCTTTGCAGGAATGTTCTTCCCCAGCAGGTCTGTGTCTTCCCACTGGGGGTTGTTTGGGATGGTGTCCCAGTGCCCTGCTGCTCCTCCTGATGCTTGGATACCTTCAATAAACCTGACTGATTTTTCTGCAGCTTGAGTCCTAACCCTGACACAAGCCTCAGGTGGGACTGGAGAATGAGTGAGTCTGCTCATCTTCAGCTTGGGGGCAGCTACCTTCACTGTGTTTTTTTGGTTTGTTTTCTTAGTTTGTTTTTATCAGGTGGAAAGATGAAGCCTTTGATTTAGATCTCAGAAATAGGTGTGCAAATGAAAGGTTTGCTGCTGATAAAATGCTTTGAGAATAGCATGGGGAGAGAACAGTATGTGCTTGAGCTACTGATGTCAGATTTGTTTGATATGTTCTTCTGGATGGCAAGGGTAAGGATATGTTTGCACATGTTGGTATTTGTCTGCCTCTGGTTTGCTTTCTGTAAGAGAGAAGTGATTTGAAATAGAAAGGCAAAATGGAAACCGGGAAGCTCGAAGCTCGTGTAATTGAAGTACGAGTCACTATGCCATAATCTAATGGAAACCAGCATTACAGGAGGTGCCAGTAGATAAAACTTCTTGTCCTGGCTCTGCTACAGACCGACTGGGTAATGTTGTTCAACATTGCACTGCTCCATCCTTCTGCCTCTGTTCCTTTAGTGTCTTTGCCACAGTTTCTGACACTGTGCAGCTCTTTGTGCAGAGAAGGGGGGTTCCCCTCGTGATGCGCAGAGAGGCCCATCACACTCCCTGTCCCAGCTGCGTCCCATCCCCAGCCCACCCTTCCCTGGGCTGAAGGTGCTCCTGTATCCTCGCTCCAGCGGTGATGCGCAGGGAGCAGTGTGAGTGTTGGGGTGGCCCTGGAGGCAAAATAACTGATGTTAGGTGACCCCAACCACCCTGTGCCCTGACACTTTGGTTGTGTATTGCCGACCCCGTATAGCTGTGCAGGTGTGACAACTGGGGTGGCGGTCCTCGGTCACAAAATGGGGCGAAGCTGGGATGAGCCCCTGGACTTCGGGTCCCCTGCGAGGGGCTGGGTGGCCAAGGAACACCACCTGCCCTTCAGCTTGGGGCACTTCACGCTCTTGGACATCATGCCTGGGATGGGTCTGGTCGCCTTGAGGCAGCTCTGCAAAGGGCCAGCACCACGTCCCTGCAGGTTTCCCTGGGGTGATGCAGTCGGGAGAGCATCGAGCTTTGCGGCAAGGATCAGTGTTGACAGCAGCGGGGTCTGTGGGGCGGCCCAGTCACCCTCATCTCATCCCTGTTTCCTCTTCTTCAGTAGCACAAAATGAATCCCTCAGAAGTTAAGTTAACTAAATAAACAAATATGGAGCTATTTATTTTCTATTGTCATAGAAATGCTGTGGGCTCAGGCAGGATTTTTGTATTCGCTGTTCACATCTGCAGCCCTGCTGTGCTCGGGGTGGGGGAAAGACTATCCCTTTTATTTGCTCCAGCCTCACCCGTAAATCAGATGGGAAGGATCCCCCCCTGAAGCCACCCCGCTCCAGACACTCTCCCCTTTCTCTCCAGTCCCAAGGGAGGGCAGCTTCACCATCCACATGGTAAACACTGGGCGTAAGAAAAACAAACACTTTTTCCTCTCTGGGTGAGGGGGGGAAAGAGAAGAAAAAGGCATTAGCAAATGTCGTTTTTCCCTCTGAGCTAAAATAACAGCAGTGCAAGCTAAGGATGCAGCTGTGGTTCAGAGGAGTTTTATTTTTATTTTTTTAATACACCGCTGGGAGTTCAAACGATGTGTCAGTGATACGTTGCCTTTTGTAGAGAGTGGCTTCTTTGTCTCCACCCTTTTTTAAAAATTTTTTTTTTATTTTCTTGAAGCATTTTAGTCATGCTGTTGAATGCATAGCTCATTTGGATAAAAGCCTCTGCTGTGACATCCACAGCCTGGATCCGCAGAGTTGTTTGTTTCAAAGCAATAGTCTGGGAGAATTTATTGAACTGACATCTCCTCCCCCCCACCTCCTGTGTAAATTAATGAAATAGATGTTCTGTGGCACTTGTTAAAAAACACTAAATCCTCTCTTGCGTTTATTCCTTCGAAGGTAAGGAAGAGAGAAGACACGATTTAGTCTTGAGGTAGGACAGCTGGAGAAACTCTGCTTCCCCTGGTGCTTTGTCTCAAAGGCAAGGTGCTTCGTTTCAGCAGCTGAAGCAGCCTGAGAAGCCAAAGATGCCCCTGGACCACGGAGGCCCGATCCTGTTGGCCATGACCCAGCCGAAGGCCCTGTCCCGGGTGCGTTCAAACTCCTGCACCTTTCACCTGGAGGCATCGCATCTCCTCATAAATCCAAGCCCCATGCTCACAGAGGTACCTCCATGAGCAATGGAACAGGGGAGGTGTAAATGAGGTGCTTCTCCTGCCTGGGGAGGGGACTGTCTACGGCTAAGTGGCTCTTTGGATCTATAGCGAACTCTGTACACCTTGACACTTGGTGATTAGCGTGTGATGATGTTAGTCTGCACTTAATGGTGCCTGAGTATCTCTCAGTGCTTTGCAAATCCTGATTAAACAAACCTTACTTAATGGCTTTTTAAATTTATTATTTTATTTTTTTAATCCCCGTATTGCCAGGATGTGGTAAAAACGCTTTCTTAATCTCTTGTGCTGAATCAATGACAGTGCTGCAAATAGAAGCAGGTGCCCTCGAGCTGATCGCTGCCCTCCTCTGCTGCTGGCTGGTGGCCGCAGCACGAGGTCAGGGGTGCTTTCTGTCCCTCTGTCCCAGGGCTTGGCCTGAACTGCCCATGGTGGGGTGCTGACGTGAAAGAGCGGTGGTCTGGGCTTGTCCCTCTTCTCTGGGCTGGCAAATGACCACAGTGCAGGAAAGAGGTGGGAGTCTGTCACTGCAGCCCTCTTGGGTTCAACCCAGTAGATGCTGGCAACTCATGCTAATTGGGGGCTCCTCCTGGGTGCCAGGAACCCCTTTGCATGGGGGTTCAAGGCTGCTGACTCCTTGTGCAGTGTGAATTGCAAAGCAGATGTCAGCTTTTATTCCCTTGAGGATGCTCAACAGGTTGAGCGAGTGAGCCCGGGGTGGTGGGCAGGGGGACTGGGGACAACAGCCACAGCCTCTGCCTCTCCTGTGGCCTCTGCTGCACTGTCAGCCTGAATCACAGCAAAATCGAGGCAGAAAAGGGGTATTCCTCTCTCCTTCTGCCTTAACCAGACCATGTCTTTTCTCTTAGTCTTTGACTTAAACTTCTTCCTGGCTGACCAGAGGAAGTGCAGTTTCACAGGCTGTGCATAAGGGATGCCTTGGAGAGGGTTTATAATATTAGACCTTCGCAGCAGGGGAAGGAAAAGAAAGTGATGGGAGGCACCAGCCCCTGCAATGGCCTGAGCAAGCCCGAGCCCTTGGGTGAGACTTTGCTGTAAGGGGACTGCAGGAAATTTTAAATATACTTAACTCTGGTCAGAAATGGAGAGCAGAAAGGATCGTGAGGATGTGGTTGATAGGCACTTAAGCGCTTCTTTTGAAACCACAAACCCCAATCTCTCTTTTTTTTTTGGTTGTCATTGCTTTTGCTGGGATAATGCAAAAGCATCTTGGCTTGTGACATTTTCTGACAATAAAACTGAATTAAGGGCTGGCTGAAAATACCATGAAGGCTGGTGGTGGGTTCAATTCCTGGACTTGGAGGGGTTGTTTTGGAGTGCTGCAGGTTTCTCCCATTCCAGCTGCTCTTGTGGCTCTGGGGAAAGCAGCAACAGAACGACCTGTACAGAGTGTACTGGGCTTTTCCAGGTTAGCCCAGAGTGGGTCCAGCGGGGTGGCAGGAGCCTGGCCACATGCATTAGATTAGGCAGGGAAAACAGATGAATTTCTTATCACTGCACACAGTGTATTTTGCAATGGGGTTTTAAGTCTTCCTGTTGCAAAGTGTGCTTGGCACTGCAAAAATGTACTTACATGCTCAAATGGAAGAGACTGGACTAAATGTCATCCTCTTGCCACCATCGATTCAGTTGGCATTGCCATTTGGCAGCGAGGATGCTCTCAAGAGTGGCAGAAGCTTCTACAAATGTGGGCTTTGTGTTGATAGGGTGTAGGGGTTTTTTTTTTTGTTTAGATTTGGTGATTTGGAAAGTAGTTGCTCACCAGAGGAAGCCTCTTAATCCATATTTCCCTGCATCAGAGCACCTACCAGATGGGATTTTCTTTCCTTCCCTGCATCAGACAGGGCCTTAAATGGCCATACGAGCTGCGTGCTGTCTTTCTCTGCCAATAAACCCCTGATGGTAATCGTAGCCACGTGGTCAGTGTCCTTGATCTGAAATTTGTCATCGCGCGTTACGGCTCACAAAGCCTTGGCTCGGTCTTTCAGCTGGAGTACTAAACTTGATGACAGATACCAGCTCTTCCAGCTACATTGCGGTTTCTGGAGCGAGCGGGACTGTGAGCGTTTTGCCAGCCAAATAAGGGCTTCAGTGTAGTGTCAGGGAAAGGCAATGGCTACTCTGCCCAAATGTGTTTGCTACCAGCATGAGGATAGGCTTCAGCACTTGGTGGTGGTTGGAGCAGTTAACGTGGAGATATGATGGTGTGTGGTGGGGGGGGACTCCTTTGCCCTGGTGCTTGGGATGCAGGTACCAAACCCTGCTTGGCTCCTGGGACCCGAGTGCCTGTTGCCCTTGGAGACCCTGGGCAGGATATCTCAGCAGGATTTGCCCTTCTTTAGGGATGCTCTATACCCAGCAGCAAAGTGTGGAAGGTGTTATTTTCTTTACTTTATTTATTTACTCTGGGAAAAGACCCATTCCTTGAATTTTTATGCAACAAGAGAGGCTAAATCTAAGTGCCCGAGGCTTTAAAGTAAAATAACTAAATAAGCTTTAAAAAAAAAAGGGCAAAAAGGCTTAATTCTGTTTGCAAAATATTCCTGTGTTTAATTGGCCAACGTAAGTAGGACTCTTGAATCTTTCTGTGAAATAAATTATTACCTGGGAACAGCAGGGAAAATGATTTCAAAATCTTTTCCAGGTATCCAGAATATCACAAAGCAGAATTACAGCCTGAAACTTAAACCCCAAACCACTTCTGAATGGCAGGTTTAAAAGCAGCTTAGGTGAGAAGATGCCTGAACATGCATATTTTGTAGGTGGATGAGCAGCAATGAAGTGTGGCGTTTCCTGCCTTTTTGGAGGGGTTTTAGTGGGTTGGCTGATCCTGATCTCCCAAGGTAATGAATAAGGATGGGAAACGATGCCTGCGGCTTCAGGGAAGGAGTGGGGAGAAAGGAGGTAGGAGGAGGAATAAATTATCAGGGATTAGGAACTAGAGTTGTGTGGCTCCTGTGGTGGAAGGACTTGGTGGGAGGTTACCTCTATCTCTGCTGGTCCAACAGCATTGTGCAGGTGCTCTGGAGACCATCCCATGTCTGTTACCACCATGAACCCAGGGACAACTAAAATTTAAAGGTCTGGTTTTAAACCAAACTGGCAATACTGGCCCTATACTATTTCATGGTTTTTTTTTCCAAAGTATAAAAGAGCCCTCAAGGCAATATTTTTGGGCTTTATGCTTTTTTTTTTTAAACTGGGTGTTTTGTTCATCTTCATTGCAAGAAGATAAAGTTGGGACTTGATCTTTATTTCCTGAAGGATTTCTTGAAGTCCTTGCGTGCTGGGAGCTTAGGCACTTGGCTCATGCCTCCTCTCTCTTTGGAGACAGAGGGGCCTTGTACGATTAGCTGGCATGGGAAGAGCAGCATGTGAGCTCTGAGCTTTGCCTGCTGCCTCTTGGAAGAGGCAAATTGTGGTATTTTTGGTAAAGCTTCAGGGGAGTCCTTTTTTTTAAATTATTTTTTTTTAGTTTCCTCAGGATGTCTTAAAATCACTACCTTCTTGGTCACTATTGGACCTTTCAAAACAGGCCTCTCTTACTTTTCTCATATTATGGCAAATAAGCATGGGAGGAGGAACCTGCTTTCTTCTCTCCTTTGCCATAGATGAACCAGCACTGCTTCAGCCCAACAAAACCCCCAAGTCCTGAATAAACTTTTGATAACGTTTCCCTCTGAAGCTCAAGCCTAAGCTAATTGTCACTTATTTTCCTATGGTGTGTCAGCTTTTTGGGGGCTGAGGCACAGGAGTGGAAGGACCTCACAGGGCCCAGGCTCCCCGCCCTTGGCCGAGAAGGGTAACACCAAATATTTTCTTGTGGCTTTTCCCTGGCAGCCAGGGCTTGTGTCTGATGGAGACCCCTGAGCTTGCACTTGATTAAATGTTAAAACCTCATCTCCTTTGAAGCAAGAACCCTTTTTCCCTTCCCTCTTGTTAAGGAGATTTATAGCCTGGCTCAGAGTTGCTGTGATGCTATGATGTCATGGTGTATGATGAAATTTGTTCTCCACTCCTCAGTGCTCACCTCAAGCCTCTTCTGCACATGTACAGACCCTTAGATATTAAACCAGCAAAAGGTGTCAAAACACAGCTGAGCTACTGTGATATACAGCACTCTCAAACTCTTTCTTGTGTTATGTTTCCTAACCTTGGTCACTTGGATGTTGCTGCAAAATGAACTGCAAAGCACAGTGCTGGTGGATTTATAGTGGGCAAAGCTATCTGTAATGCATGTATCTCGTGGAGTAAATATTCCAGGGGGAGAAATAAAATGTACTGTTTCTCTCCAGCATCTTCAGTTGTGTCTTTTTTTTTTTTTCTTTGAGGTAAAGTTTGAGCTGCAGAAATAATAAATTAACACTGAGGTCTTTGGGTTTCTCTCCAGCTCTAGCTTTTGGAGCCAGGGAGATCTGTATCCTTTGTGAAGAAAGATGGACGTTGGTCAGTGACACTTAACCTTTTGTGTCCTGTCCCTTGAGAGCCATTGATGAGACTTGGGAATTAATGCCTTTGAACCCTGGGAATTAATGCCTCCGGGCCATTCAGAGTGCAGCTCAGCCCCTAGATCGGGTGTTTTAACTAAATTGGTTACAAAACAGATCTGTCTAAATTGGTGTGAGTCCCTTTGTGTGGACACTCCTAAATCAGTTTAAGAGTGGCTGGTATTGATTTTAATGTAATGTGGTTTGTTACTGAAGTAAGCTGGATCAATAGTGCTAAATAGGTGCAATTTCTTGCGTTGACTATGCTGTGCAAGACTTTCATAGAAAAGATGAGCAGAAAGGGGAAAGGATCGAGTTTGTTCTCCTGTTGCTTCCCAGTGATCATTTATCAATTTTTATGGCCAGCTTTGGGATTTTTCCCTGAAAGATATGTCTCTAAATGGAGCTTCTGAGGTGTGAATAAAGAAATCCTGAATCCCAGTCCACCTTAACAGGGCATTTCTAGCAATGCAAAGCTTTGTGTTTCACTTATTTACCACCTTTACCTTTGAGCCAGGAACCTGTGCAGGAAAACAGCACCTGAATTTGTCCGGATGCTGCAGGAAGGATGCTATGTTGTTTGGGCAGTGCCCAGAGCTGTGCTTTGCCATGGACTTTCTCCCTGCCCTGGGGAAATCACGAGGACCCTCAGCCTTATTTACCCAGGAGTACTGCTGGCTGCTGTGTGTGGCATGTTTAAAGATTTTCTTGCACTAATGACATTAGGAGGAGGGCACAGAACTACCTTTGAGGGATCCCTGTGTGCAGGCTTACCTCCCTCCTGCCAAAAGGTCTCTGCATTTGTCTTCAGAGTGAGCAAGAGGAGCAGGATCTGGGGTCCCATCAGGAAAGATGGAGCAGAGGATTGCTGTAACGAGAACATTAGATTGCTGTCTCCTCATTAGAACTTAGGCTCTGTTGAAACTCAGTAAGATCCAACGAGGATCTTTGCCTTCAACCTCTCTGTAACCAGCATTTAGCTTTTACTGTCAATACTGTGGGCTTCCCCCTCATGCATTATGCAGCAAGCCTTGCTTTCTCATTGCCTTTCCAATGCTGCTGAGTTCAGTACCGTTATTATAACCCTCTGCGTTTAGATATGAAATTTCATTTATTATAACAGCTAACATCAATTATGGATCTGCTCTGGCCACCAGAACCCTGTGTTGAGTCCTTTGCAAACCTCCTGGCCCCTGCAGAGCAAGTGCCTCCCTTTCCCATTAGCCTAACGATGCCCGCGGTGCCCCAAGGCTGCTTGCTGGCACCCGAGGGGCTGGCACAGGAGCCAGGCTGGCTGTGTCTTCGTACCCCTCCTGCTCTGACAGCCTTTGCTGTAGGAGAAATCCAAATAGCCACGCTATTGCACCTACTGACAGATTACCTGTGTGTGAATATTTGGTTTCCACCAGATCTTGGGCAGGTTTCCCCTTTTCCCGCTTCTGACGCTCACCCCCGAAAGGCGCGCAATGAAGGTACCCTCGCGCGCTCGGCTCATTGCCATGCGTGTTGCAGTCAAAATCTCATTTTCATTCCAGAAACAAAAGGTCTGTCAACTTGTTTAACTGCACAGAAAATACCAAACAAGAAATAAAGCCCAATTAAGAATAAAGAGAAGGAAGAGGCTCAGCATAATAGATTGTTTTGGTAAGTGGTTTCGTCAGCTCCATTTGCAAGCTGTTGCTATGTGAACCTGCTGCAGGACCGGGGCTGGCTTAGGGGCAGGTGAGGGCAGGCAGTGACGCTGGTGGGCTGCTGGCTCCTCTCTCTGGGGGCAACGAGAAGATGTGGATTTTGTCTCCCAGGAGGGGCTGTGCCACCAGACCCCAAGAGACCCCTTTCCTCCTGCCGGTGGGGATGAGCCGGGAGCTAGGCTGTTGCTCTCTGCCATTGCCTTGTTTCACAGGGGCAACCCCACCGCGAGCTGCGGTTCGATGTGCTTTTGAGGCTTTGCCCCGGTAGCAGCGAGATGGCAGATGGAGGAGGTCACCGTCACCATGGCTGGTGGCCTTCCTCCCGGCACCCCCAGGCTACTCCTGGGGATGACCCCCTGCTTGCAGGTTTCTCACAAGCTTTCCCTTGACTTTTCCCTTCCCTTCAAGAGATGACCACTTCAAATAACGGTTCTGCTTTCTGATGCATTAAGACTTGGAAATTTGCCATTCATCACAGCTGCGTGTTTGAGCCTCTGTGATTATTTTGGGAAGTGAACCATGGTGATTTGTGTGTATGTGTTTTATTGGCGAGCAGGATGTTCCCTATCTACCTCTCCCTGGCTGTCTGCATTTGCATTGGTTAATAAAATGGATAATGTTCAATGACTTTCTGATGGGTGAAAAAGATTTGGCATACAGGATGTAGTAGGTTTTCACGAAGGCTAAAACTTCATCCTGGGAGATTGAACCCTCTGTGGCAGCCATACACAATCCATAATAACAGAAGCTTTTAACCCATCTGTAATTGCTTTCATATAGAAAATGATTGCTGTAAGTTAACTTCATAATTTTAAATCAGTGGCTCTCAGTAGGATTTCAGATGCTTTAATTTGCCCTGAATTATCTGTAGAACTCACAGCCAGTTCATCTATGCTCTTTTCCGATTATGTTCCTCGTCACTCTGACCCAAACGTTGTCTATTAAATTTTTGTCTCCTCTTTCTGAAAAGAGACCCATTCCCAACGACAGCTCACCAGTAGTGATGATCCTGACTTGTGAATGGAGTGGAGGATGCTCTCTCAAGCAGTCCATGGAGACCAGTCCATGCTTTGAACCTGTCAGATACTACTGACTTGGCTGGGAAGTAACCGTGGGTTGACGGTGCAGGTACCCACCAACAGGGCATGAAGCTGATGAGAGCGGGGCCATCGCAGTGGTTGTACCTGGGTTGGTTCATACCATGGTGGCTGCTCTGCAGCTGGAAGGAGGATGGAAGGATGTCACGGCTGGCTCTGGGTCTACCCAGCGCACGGGGAACTCTTCGGCACAGCGTTAGATGTACTGTGATGGCACACATAGCATGGATGTGGTGTATATCTGCAGGTACCTCCCTAACAAGGACAAAGCTCATGGCTGGGTTGTTTTACAGTCCCAAAATGAGCAGGATGGCCACTCCTCCCCTTATGGCAGCAGCCAGCTCGTGCGATTTTGAGTGACAGCAGATGAAGGAATTGCATTACGGCTTGTCTCTAGATCTGTACATCTGTGTCAGCTCTCTGCTAAATCAATAAACAGGATGCTGAAGGAAAAATACTTTTCAGCTTCTTATGTCTTTATGCGTCAAGCCGATTGGGCAATGAGAAGCTTGGATGGTAGCAGGCATTGCAGTGTGGCTGGCTGATGAATTTGTTGTCAAATCATAGGTAAGGGCTGGGTCTTGGAAGATGCTGGCAGGTTGCTCCCCCAGAGAAGGCAGCAGTCATGTGGATTCCTTTTTGGTGGTAGTTACCATGCAATTTGGATAGAAATCTTCAACCAAGGAGCCCGAGGTACAGCATCAAGAAGTGGAGAAAAATCACTTTGCATGTTCCAACAGACTAACAAATTACCTATGGAAATGCACTTGAGAATATTCCTCAGTAATTGGATTTCAGCTGTTGTTTCAGTGTATGTGCCCCCAGGCTGTGAAGGTAAAAGGACTCACTGAAATGCTTTGAAATGTTCTCTGGCACCTACAAAATGTGTTTACTATTAAAAAGTGAAACCTGCAAGTCAGAACGCTGCTAAGTGCAGTTTAAAAACAAAATTGCACCCCTGCAGCATAGCTCAGGGTGCTGAAGCATCTGGTTTATCCAGACGGTCTCAACCTAGAAACATTCCTGTGACTTGAGTGGAGGAAGTTCTGTCTGCCGCCTTCTGCCAGGGTAACGTGGGCATGTCTGTGTTGTATAGCAGGATGTAGAGCAAGAACCCTTGAACAATGGCTGGTTTGAGTTGAGGAGTCCACATGGCCTGGAGTAGGCTAGGAAACACGTAGGAGGGTTTGCAGGATGAGTTCTTCTAGGTTTGGTACCTCTTGGGTGTGCTGGTCCTACCCCTGGACCCAAAGTTGCTCTTTACAGGCTTGAAAGACATAAAAGTTGCTGCTTTTGCAGAGCATGGGGAGCAGTGGCTCCTTAGAGTACCTGCGATGTGTTTGATGCAGAACAGGCGTGCTCTTGAGAAGCTGACCCTGGATGTTTGGCACGTTTTTCTTCAAATGGTAGTGACATCTCCAGTCCCGACCTTGACGCTGAAACTGTAGGGAGGAGTAAGCTGTCCCTGCACATCACATGGTGGCCACCGAGTTTGACACGGAGAAGGGGGGCAGTCTGAGGTGACAAGTTGGATAGAATAGAGTCTGGATGCTGAGAAAGGATTCCTGAATTTGGGTGCAGAAGGGAAGCAAAGACTTTTCCTTAGTCATAGATATGTCGGAAAGCTGAAGGTTTGGTTTTGGTTTAAAAAATGGTCATCCCAATTGTCCAAATCCTGACTATCAGTGGTCACACGCTGCAGTCATATGCTCACACCAGGCACCGCTCAATCTGTTTCAGTGGAGATGGATACTGAGATAAGAAGGACTAGACTTGCACCCCAAGACCTGTATGTACAGTTCCAAATCTAACTGTGAATTTAAAACATGGTATCCTGAAAAGATGTTGATTTTGATAATGGCAGGGCTCCTTTGGGAACCTCTCTTCAAGGGTTTCCTTCAACTTGTTTTGCACAGAAAGACATTTCTAAAATTCTATAGAACAATAAAGCTCAAACATCCCTAACGTGAAAAGTGCGACTTTTTTCCACAAGGGTTTTGAGTGTAAACCAGAAGTTACTATGCATGTTACCCCTGTCAAAGAGCAGGGAAATAAGAGTTTTTATTTCTCTATTAAACTAGTGTTTAGACAGGCTACTTCCAGAGCTGAAGTGTACCTGGCTGTGGGTCACTCATAAGCAGAGACGACTGAAAATCACCATCTTTCCCCCCAGACTTACATCATGGCTGAAGATAAGAGCCAGACTTTGAGACCTGCACACCTCCATCTGAACCTTGCAGCTCTCTCTGCCCTTTGGAAAGAGCTGAAAGCAAACCTGGCCCTGGCAAGTGCCCTGGTTTGCTTTGCGGGAGCTACACGGAGGGAAATAAATCTGATCTGCCGACTGAGGCAACTAGTTCTGTGGGTTTATAAATGCTCCAATTGAGTGTTTTGACACGGCAGTCAGATATAGTTAATCTTTCCCTTGACCTCCCGATACCGGAGCGCAGGCTGAAACCGCTAGTTAAGCACGTCCGTCTCCTGTTGTACCATTCGCGCTCCAGCGCACCGCCTAATCAAGTGTAATATATCTCTGGGTAAAACACACACAGTGCTTTTCACAGCTATTTAAACAAAAAACAGACCTCGGTGCATTAGTTACATACACAAGCCACACAGAATTGCCGTTCCTGTGGTTAAGAAAAGTTGGATGGGCTGGGTTTGCTCCAGGGAGGAGGTGTGGGAAATGCTTGTTTCCATCTGTCTGAAGTTGAAAAAATACCCACTTGGTGTCATCCCAAAGGATGTGCATCCTTATGGGTGGATGGTCCTGGGCTGAGATTTAGAACAGGTGGGGTTGGCTCTGGGAGATGTCAGGAGGATCCCGCATAGAGGCGGCAAAAATTATCTTGTCTCCGTGCCTGGTAATGATCAGTCTTTCCTACTGCAAAGGGTAGCTCAGGAAATGGTCAAATTTGGGCAGGATAGTAAGCTACAAGGATTGGAGGCATAGTATTTATTTGAATTGCTGGGCTTTTCTGTTTGACAGCATGGCTAGACCTGTAAAACCTGCTGTCCACAGAGGTTTGGGGATGACTCTGGTATCTCAGAGCAATCTTTCTTTGCAAACCTGGGAAGACCCGTTTGCTTTTGTTAGCTTTGCTCAGAAGAAACTGGGAATATCTTGACAAGAGGTGTATTAAGGGACGCTCTATTTTTAAAAGCGTGTAATGAGGTAACACCAGAGGATGTGTGTGTGCAGTGACCACAAAAGTGAGGTAGGCAAACCACGGGAGCCCTGAACTCAGGTGGCAGGGTGAGGTGTCCGATGGAGCGGGGAGGCGACAGGGAGGGAGCCGAAGGGAACGGTGTTTTGTCTCGTGCTGGTGTGGATGGCTTTGACGGGACCCATGGGTTTGGAAGGTGAGGCCTCGCTAAGAAGCCAGGGAAACTGGTCCAGTAGTGTCCACAGGACATCACAGGGTGGCTCATAAGACACCAGGAAAAAATAAATCATGCAGGAACTGAAAATGGGAGAAGAAAAGAAACCCATGTTTAAGCATTGATCCAAATATTAGTTAGGTTTGCAAGAAAGACAGTTGTGCCAACAGTGCACAAGTCGTCTGTGACTTCTAAATGAAGGAGTTAAGTCATTTTTTTAAAACCTGAGAAACACTGGACTGGTTGACCTCTTGATACTTGATCAAGCTTTATATTTTCCTATGATACTTTGATAGTTTTCCCCCAAAAGGATCCCAGATGCTTTCTCCTGTGTTTTTTTTTTTCTAGCCCCCTGTTTGATCTCCCTAGGATAGCAGTGGGGATTCATTGATGTGTCTCTGTTAAAATTCGACAGCGCTTCTGTTTGAGAACTCTATTTTACAGAGCAGCTCATCCTGTTGGATATTGAGAAATTACACAGCTCCGGAAAAAATATATCTTAACCCACCAAAAATCTCATATGCTGCAGTATGAGGTTCCTCCAGGCAGTACATTGTTATAAGCCCTATATAAATGTCTGTGTGAAAATAAGACACTTAAATCTCTTTTGAATCCTTGCTCTCCCAAGCCCATTGCAAAGCTTGTCCATGACCTCTGCGCCTCCCTCCCTGCCCTGTGAAACGGAGCTGAGCTCTCCTTCGGGAGACAGAGGTGAGACCCGCCGAGCTAATGTTTATAAAGCTCTTTGAAGGTGAACGTTAGCATGTACCTGCAGCAGCAGCCTGTCTTGTGTGCGCTGATTAACATTCAGGGCATGCTCAAATAGCAGCTCTGTGGCGGTGTGTTAACTGTACTGATAAATCTTGTGTAAAAACAACACTCCACCGCACCGTTAAAGCTCCTTCCACCTGGGAACATCAAAGCCTGACACAAGCACGGCTTGATCCTCGCAGCAGCTGGGGTTGCTTCGTGCTGTGGTGCAGATGGGGCCGTGGGGAGCCAGTGCTGGGCAGGGTGCGGGGACACCCCTGATTTTGGCAGTGCTTGGGGTCTCTTAGCAAGGGGGTCTCTGCACTACGATAATGACCTGGCCCCAAGTTTTTATAAATATAATATAAATACGCTGCTGGGAGCTGACTGGTGCTTCCAGGAGGAGGAGGGCAACCTGCAAATCACTGCAAGCAAATGCGGGCTTTAGCAACTAGAAAAAATATCTCATAGCACATTTTTTAAGTCTGTGTCTTCCATGCTATGGACGGTAATTGGGTGCCATTATAAAATCAAATAGCAATGCGTATGAAAGCAGTCACGCAAGCACTGGAACTGGGTGCCTGCCTCGTGCAGAGTGCTACAGGATTGCAACCTGTGCCCTCCTTTGAAGGCTGCAATCCCTTTAAAATGTATTTACCTCTCCTAAAGCTTTGGATCCAAAGCGGGAGGTACCTGTTATTAAACTTTCTTTTTTTTCTTGTGGCTTGCAATAATTTATTTCTGTTAAAAGGGCCTGAAAATTTCTGTCAAGGAAAAATCACCAGATCAAATAATAATTTAGGTTGCACGGGACCTCTGGAGGTCACGAAGTCCAACCTCCTGCTCAAAGCAGGGCTGACCTCAAAGTCAGATCAGATGATTGTGATTTAAATGTGATGACAGTTATTTATATAGTGATAATCATATAATACTTGAGTATGTCAGTTTGTGTTTGGTCTGGCTCTTCTGAGTAAAGGGATAACTGAGGAGAACAGACTGGGATTTTTGAGATTAGTAGCTAGATAATAACTTAACCATCACCACCTCGGGATACGTTTTCCCAGCCTGGCACAAGCCAGGACCTGAAGGATGCTGTGCGGGGTGGGAGCAGCCCAACCCGGGATGGGTGCCAGATGTGGACACAGATGTCGGGGGCCAAAGGAGGGTCCTGGGCTCCTCCACAAGCCCAGTCCCCCGGGTACCCGCGTGCCAGGTTCAGCTGTCCACGCTGCCCTTCGCAAACCAAGACATACCCTTAAACCCGCACGCAGCGACCTCAGCCCAAGCCTTGCAGCTCTGCTGCGTCCCTGACACCGCTGCCTTCCTCTCCCAGCCATCCGGGAGGACCTGGAGGAAGACCAGAGATAGGAAAGCTTTAGTTCAGCAAATCCATAAATCATTTCATTCGATGACTATTTATGAACTAGATCACAAGCTTATGACAGTAGCTCTTAAGAAAGAGTTCCTGGCTGCTGAGCAGTTGGCATAGTTGTCCTCTGAGAGCATTAAACATGCATTTGACACAGGTGACTGTGGCGGTTTCTTCCATTAACCCATGGTTTCCAGCTTTCAGCCATTACTGCACATATTATGCAGAAACATGTTAATACTTTGCAATTCTACCCTAGAGACTTTGTTAAGAGTGCATTGCCCTCTCGCTGAGATGTAGCAAAGGTCCTGCCTTGGTTGGATTTATGTTGCCTGTGGTGTCCATCCTCCACCCAACTCTCCTGCCTGGCTTATTTGAAAGCTTTTTCCTTCAGACGATATTTAGTACTTGGGGATGGACACTTCTGCAGTGGGGCAGGATCATTGCAAGTTGCTGTTCTTGGCTGCCAAGTACAGCAGCAAAACATGACCCTCCTGCTGTCTTCGCCACTCCTGCCATCTCTGGAACGTTTTTCAAGTTGTTTTGTTGGGCTGATGCCAGAACAGGTGTCCTCGCAGCGCAACACCCCTCATCCTTGTGTCTGGAAAGGACGCAGCAGCCCCTGTAGCCCTGCATGCTCACACCTACCTGTTCGGTGAGGATCAAGTAGCAGCGAGGCACCGGCTGGGTGTGAATGTGAGAGGGGCTAATTTTGAATGGAAAAGAGCTGTGGGGTCCCACTGCAGCTCTCGGGCAAGTTTGGCACTGTCACTTCATGGTATCACTTGACAATTAAAGCAAATGCAAGTGGTGTTGCAAAGAACAGATTAATTAGATTTGACAATAGCACTGGGAAACAACGCAACTTCAGAGTAATCTGTTTGGGAAGGGAAAATATTATTTCCATTGTTTGCTTCTTGGCTGTCTCTTTAAAACTAGACACAGATTTCCAGCTCTCGTGTGGGAGTAGACATACTTCTTGTGTCTAATAATGGTTTTAATAAGTGAGTATTTTAGGTACTGCCGCTGTGGAACTTGTCACTCAGCATGAACTAGGGAAAAGTTGCTGGGCCGCTCTAGCATTTGAGAATCCTGTGCAAATTTTCTGCCTGTCCTAGGAAGTTGGATGGATCTGAATAGCAAGGGTGCCTGGGGAGCACTTCCATTCCTGCCCACTCCCCCGGTGCTCTCCCGCTGCAGACCGTGGTCCCAGTTGCTGGTTTGCACCTTCGCCTCCTTGGTCTTGGGGCAGAACTGGACATGACTGAGTTGGACGCAGCAGCTGCTGGTTCCCACAGAAAGTTTTTTAATTGCTCTTAATCTCCAGAGGTTATTCTTTTCTGGGACCATTTTGTGCTTAGTGGCTACAGAAATACATTGCTGATTTCCAATACTTCTAGTAAGGTGGGCACATCCACCTCTGCTGTGTCTTCTCCACCTACAGCTCCCCAGGTCTGCTGTGTTACCTCTCCTACGGCTGTAAAACCCTAAACAGCCTCAGGGTAAATTACAATTAAAAACATAGTAATCCTCTTAATTTCCTCCTTTTATCAAGGGCCTCACCCTAATGTGCAAGCTTTTATACAGCGCACTTCGTTGTATAAACCTGCTAGTATGGATTACAGCTCCAGTTTCCTTTAACATTGAATATTAGCATTTATTATTTATATAATGCAAACAACATGCTAAGCTTAGTATAATTGTCTTAGTTACTGATGATATAAAAACCTGATTGTTATTTTTGTGGCTTCATAAATCCAGAACTTTTGATGCTCCAGTTATCCACCTTTGAAATGTGGAATCTGCAATGCTTTGGCAGTATTTGTTAAAGGTGGGAAACTCAGTTGATGGACTTCTGGATGACTGTACCTGAGTCACCGTGCCTCTATGAATAGGCTCAGCTGTCGCAGTTGTAGCACTTACATGCGTTTCTTGGGGATGAAGGATTAACAAATGATGGATTAGGCAAATTAATCTATGGTTTGTCAGGCGCACATTACACAAGGTTCAATTTAGGTTGATGGTTTTATTATTTATTATTTATTATTTGCTGTTGTGTGTCAGTAAGTGGCTCTTCCTAACATTATGATGTATGATAGCAGCCCATGCCTGAGCTGCTGTATATAAAGGTCATCGTTTCCATAATTAACCCCATTTTTCATGGTCTTTTAATGCCGATACATTAATTTGCATTGGTCTGGAATGTGACAAAGAAATGCATTTCCTTGGGATAGGTTTTCTTAAGCTGAAGAGCTCCAAACATAGGACTACTACCACAGACTTTTGGGGTCTGAACACACATGTTCTTCAGCAGATTGCCTGTAGCTGAGTTTTTCTGACCCACTAATATTTTCAGGGAGGGACAGAGGACTTAGAGGTGTTTGCAATGCTAGTCTTAAAAAGAGACATGAGGAGTGGGACTTCAGAGTGATAAAGAAATATTAAACCTTCAGTGAGAGGTGGGGGTCTGGACCATATCTGCTCTTGAATTTTTTCTCTTTTGGGCCCCATGTTGAACCACTGCAAACAGATCTTTGCAACACAGAAACGTCCGAGTCTTACAAGCTGCAGACTGTCCTGAGGATACCCAGCAGCTATATTTCAGTGTGTTTTCTAAAGCGTTGTGATCCCATTTCGCACGCTCTGAGCTATCCGACTCCCTCTTGCAGTCCACTCCTTGCTGCTGAGCTGGGTTTTCGGGCTGTGCTTGGGGACAAGGGTTTCTCTACGGGGACACCTCCCAGAGTCCTGCCCAAGGCTTCGGACACTGCTGCTCCCATCTCATAGCCAGCCTTGTGTGAGTGGGCTCTTGGAGGCACCATCACTGAGCTACCCCTGTGCCTGGCTCCTGCTGTTCCTATTCCCAAATAGTGCCAGTAAGCAGGAAAATGCTCTTTTTTTATCTCCTCCCGGTGCAGGAATCAGGGCCAGCCTTTCTTGCAGAGCTGAGGCTGTATCGCAGCTCATGTGCAGCACCATCTCCCCACCTGCCTGTGAGGGCAGGGGAACGCCTGCCTGTCCTGTGCAGGCAGCAGCAGGTTTTGCTCTGAATTTCCCCATATTCGTGGCTTAAATCAGAACCTTAAGGCTGGCAGAGCGCCCTGCTTAACAATACCACGGGCTAATCATTTACAGCAGAATGCAAAGGCAAAGAAATGTGTTTTTAATCTTTACAAATGTATCTAGATAAGCCAGGAGACAGACTTATCTTTTGTATTACAAGAAAGCGGGGGGGGGGGGGGGGGGGGGGAATCCACACCAAGGAACATTGCTGTACCGTCCTTGGCCTTTTCTTCAGCCTTTGTCTTTCTCTCTGTATCTTGCACTGTTGAATTAATGGGATATGAACTCTGAATACTTAAGTGATCTATTCATTTTAATTAGCTTCCTAATAGCTTCTGGACAGTGATCGAACATAATGTCGGGGACTGTACTGTTTACTTCCCAAAGCGCAGGGCGCTGGCGAGAAGCCTGCCGGTGCACGTCTTCCTGCCCTGCCTTAGCTGCTGAGTGGCCTCCAGGACCGGAGGAGTTTTGGGCAGGTGACACGGACGAAGACTGTGAACGCGAGGGGGTGGAAGAACACGGCCGCGTGTTTTGGTGGCTGTGAGCGCCGCCTCCTCTCGGGAGGCTCCGTTTCCCCAGCACCGCGCACCGGTGGGATGTCTGCGGCCGAGCAGCCCTGGTGCAAGCTCAGGTCTTGCTGGTGGGATGGTCTTGGTGCAGGAATCGCCCGTGAGCTGCTCTGGCTCACGCGTGCAGGGGGGCTGCTAGTGCTCCTCACCGCCCTGCCACCGCACCAGCGACCAACCCCGCTGTTCCGCAGGCTCCGAGCCACCGACTGGGGAAGCGTTCCCACCAGATGGGCCTGTCTGGATTCTGACGGCATCCTCAGCAGGAAGCATACGGCAGGAGGCTGGGGACGCGGAGGTGAGGAAACCAGCAGCGCTCCTCGCTTTTCGCTGCGCGCGCATGAAGCTGTGAATGGGAGAGAAGTTGGGGAGCTCTCGAGCAGCCAAGACTGGGGGCAGAGAAATTCGCACCGTTCCAGTTTACCGAAGCTGTGAAAGATGTGATAGATGAATCACTTTTGCAGCAGCCTTCTCTGCCACCAGATTCCCTGAGATGTTAAGCTTCAGTGTATGCAGCGTGTACTTGAGGAAAAGATAGAAGGGATGTTCTCTGAATCAGGGGAGAGTCTGACGCACAGAGACATTTTCAGGGGAATAATTTACATATGCATTCCCTTTCTAAAAATATCAGTCACAGTATCGCCTCTATTTTTGCGTGCAAGGCTCTCTAGGCTGGTAGGTGGATAGAACTGGGAATCTGGACTTATACGGATCCAAATACCAAAGGTCCACCGGGGCCACAGCATGGGATGCCTCGTGCCTTGCTCAGGGGGCAGAGCTTGGAGATGGCTAAGCTCCAGGTCAGAGGGGAAAAAAGAATATATTCAGCCTGACAATGCCCCAGATGTCATCCACACATGGTCTCATGAGCGTGGCCTGATGAACAAGGCTGGAAGTTGGTCTTTGCCTGTTCCCTTCTGGAGAAGGCAGCGTGGCCAAGCGCAGGGCAGCAAGCCCCTCTCGGAGGAACAAAGAAATATATAGGAATGTTTCATTTCCTTGAGCGATGGTTAAGATTGCTGGTGAGAAACAGTGTGTAACACACCATGGTGATTTCCCTGGAGGCCAGTGGGTAGACATGGTCAGCTGAAGGGCCTTTCCCACCACAGCTGCCCCATGCATCACTCTGTCGCCACATCTGCTCATGCTGGAGCCACGTGGCCCCAGCCCCATGCTGAGGGAGAGGAGGGATGCCAAGGGTTTGCTCCGCTCTGCCTCTTGACATTGAGAGGAGAACTGAGTTTTCAGATGCTTTTGGCATTGTCCTGCTCAGCTCTTGCAAAGTCAAAGGCAGATTCCCTTTGACAGTAGCAGGAACGCATCCGGGGCTGCACTTGGCTCAGCCTGTAGTTTATAAGCACTGGAGTTTCATCTCACTGGGGAAGGACGATGTGGGGTCAGAGCACACCCCGTCGTTTCTTCACTTGAAGTGGTCCTTTCTTGTGCCCTTTCTGTGTGTCTGGGCAGCCCAACCAAAGTGCGGTCCCAGAATCTAAAGGGACAGGACTGCCCTTAGTGGCCATCCTGGGGACCAGACAGGCCTGCAGGATAAGATCACACGCCTCCCAAGATGCTTAAGGCAGAACCTCTGTCTTGGCTTCGTAATAAATTAAGTAGCTCAATAGAAACACATATTTATCTTGAACTTCTGTCATGTAACATCCTACAGAAACAAAGCAGGGGGAGTGCTTTGATGTCACTCCAACAGCCTTCTCCATCCCCAGCTTTCCCATCTGGGATTTACCTTAACCTTTGCCTTGTGCTTGTTTAAGGACTGGTGAGGAAAACTAAAAAGGAGGAGGGGGAAAAAAAGGTACAAACTGGCCATTAATAAATGTAGGCTGGAAATAAAACAGGTATTGCTGCCACCGGAGGGGTGAGATTATGAAACGGCTGTGCAGCAATGGTGTGTCTGAGTGTACATGTGGAGCCTTTGTGGTTTTATGATGGAGGCTGATAAATTTATGGAGGGGATTATACAGCCCAGACTTCGTGGTAGCGGGGACTGGCCTCTGCGGATCCACTACTGGGAATTTTGCGAAGCGAAAGCTGTGCCAATATACAAACTGTCTTTGTGGTGAAGATATGGTCAAGTGTAGTTTTTGCTCAGGGTTACAATGACTGAACTAGGGCAGATGCTCTTCAGCAGTGTCACAGCATCCTCCTTAAAATGGGCACGTAGGGCTCTGACTAATGGGGAGAGGAGAGAACATGCAGGGCCCCAGCTGAAACACCGGGGAAAATTTGTAAAGTTTTTTTTCTCTTTTCTCTGTGGGTTTTGTTAGTGTGCTCAGGAAGTCCCATTAACGCCCACTCACTCCAGTAACACACATCATTTTACACCTTATTGTGTCTTCTATGAAAAGCTGGTACTGAGGAAGCAGTCTTGTGCTTCTTTGAAATCGTCTGTCAGAAAAAAACATCACGCTGAACAAACAAACAAGCGCACAATCCCTGAGCATGCCAGAGATTGATTTGTAGCACTTTTCTCCCCCACCTTATCTGTTCAGAAATGTTTTGGCAAGCCGTGAAAAATCAGAGCCCTTTGCTGTCAAATGCAATCTATTTCCGAGAGAGCTGCATTGAGGGCTCCAGGAGGGTGTTCGGGCTCTGCCAAGGAGCAGAACAATTCCCGTTGAAGGGACGCTCGTTCAGAAGAGCAAAAGCAGCCAGGAACTATTTTGCAGCCTGTGAATGAGGACAGGAGAAGAGCGGTGAGAGCGGACCGTGCGGGCTGCAGGGAGAGCTAGGGGAAAGAGATGCCACACCAAATGTAACACAAATGGGAGACAACCTGCCTACTCGTTTATATCTAATATTTTTCTAAGTGTTGCTGTTTTTCTGCATCCCGTTAAGCTTTTTGATTTGTTTCCATCTGTTCGGTATAGATCACTTCTGCAGTTTACTTAAAACACAAATACCCTTTATGAATCTTTACAGATGGTTTTCAAAGACTTATAGAAAGACAAAGATAAGATCAAGAAAATCTTGAGTGTTCGCCTCGGGGGAAAAAAATGGGACAGTCGCTTTGCCTTGCAGCTGCAAGCCACGTCAAATCAGACACTTTGATATGTTTCATTTTCTGTCTGAAGTCTACATCTGAAAGGCAGCCTGGCTTATTTCAGTCAATGCGCAATTTTTGTTAGTTGGGGCTCTTTCTCAGCTTCTAAAAAAGATGCTCATTTGCATCCTAGAACAAAGACAGCACTTTCCCCCCCCCTACGTTCAGTGTGTCTTCGCCAAAAACTAATCATGCTGCAAAGTCTGTGTGTGTGCGTGTGTAGGGAGGGTGTTGGTTTTTTGAGCACTTCTCTCCTGCCGCGTTAGCCCAAGCTGCAGATGGGACGGGTGCTCATCCTCTCCGCGGTGGCCTCGGTTGAGGTCTGGTTGGGTTTGTGCTGATGCCAGAGTGTCGGTAGCTCAAGCAGAAGCCCCAGATCAGAGTTTGGTTGGCGCAGAGCCGGCTGGCAGGGGGTGGTACGGCCATCGGCATCCCCCTGCAGCCATGGGCTACGGGAGCGGGGCCGCTGTGTGTCCCCCCATGCCCCGACCCTGTGGGATGGGATTTAAACCCCTAAAAGCTGTAAGCAATGCAAAGTGTAGAAGAAGATGGGAGAAGACAACTGCTGGAAGACCATGCTCTTCTCGGCCAGCTTCGTCTGCTCTTTGCATTAGCTTCTCCCTCAGGCCAAGGCTGTGGCTGGTATAAACTACATTAACTCTCCCGGCCTCTGCAGGAGACGCTAAACCCTGTCTCTGTGTAATGAACTGCTTGTGCATTTTAAAAAAACCCAACCAGTTATTTCCCAGGGAAACCACATGAAGTAGGATATCTGCTACATTTCTGCTACTTTTCGCCTGCTTTAGACTCCTTGCTTGGGAGCGAGGAGGGACTCACGCTTATCTCTTCTTTTTGGCACTGTTGGGCCGGTCCCAAAGCCCTTTGAAATCAAAGGAACTCTCCCCCTGGCTTTAATTGCCACTGACTTGGGCTCTTGAAGATTCGCCTCAGGCAGAATGAAAATCTTTGCAGAAATTTAAGTATTTGCATTGCAGATAGGGAACCCTCAAAAAAGAGAACATGTCCACCTTAAATGTACAGCATTACTAAGAGCTGATTGAAAAAAAACAAAACAAACCACCAACCTGTAGGAGTCATGCACGTTAGCACTGGACTTTATGTGCAAAGACAAGGTGTGTATTGTTTGCCCAATTAAAAAGATAAAACCTGTAGACCACAGTCAGCGAAATGAGCTGTGAAATGAGTGATGACTCGCTGAACAGGCAGGTGCATGCACAAAAGCATATGCAAACTGTTCTACTTATCTAAAGACAGGTTTATTGCCTGGTCATCAATTTACACTGAGGTTGCTTCAGAAATTTGTGGCCTGCTCTCAGATAAGCTGTAAAAGGAGTAACATCCCCTGCACTTTTCTTGCCTTTTGGAGCAGGAGCGGTTATCAAGGGTGGAAAGGAGGTAAGAGATAAGTGGAAAGGCAGGCCTTTATCCAGAAGGAGCTGCTGAGGCCACCAGACACAGTGCTCAGTCTAGGCCTGGTTCAGTGGTGATGGTGGTGCTGAGCAGGTTCCACCCCCGAGCGTGTCCTCCACCCTGAAATGTGGGGATGGGAGATGAATGCCTTGTATGACCCTCACTCCCAGACATAAGGAACTAAATTAGGGAGGCATGGATGAGCGGTTCAGCTCTTTTGTCTGGACCCCAGCAGAGAGATTTTATAGTCAAGTGTGTAAAAATTATAGATTCCTATCTTATATGAATCCAACCAGCTTTCTGTAAAAATGGGTGCTTGTAACAAATAACTGGATAGACAAAAACTGCAAACAGGGTACTGAACGTGAATTTGGGGCATCTGTGGTCCCCTCGAGCCTTGTCAGTGTTTCTTTGCAGGGAGCTGCTCCCCCCAGTTTTTTTGTTTGGAGCTGTGATCCCCCAGGAGATGGGGCATCTTCTGCACGTGCTGTGTGAGCAAGATTGGCATGAGCTAAAATATTAAATTTTAACCTTGGTATGATAGAAATACCAGCAAGCTCTATAAATAAGGGCACATACACAATGTTGCTTGGCGAGATGAGGTTAAAAATCATTTTGCAGGGAAGTCAGAAGACAAGAATGTTGCTTGCGATCTTGCACACTGAATTTGCAAATGAAGTGGGCTTCCTCTTTCCAGCTTTCTCTATAAGTCAAAGAGCGTATGCTTCCTGCAAGAGTTTTACAGCCATATAAATCAAGCCTTTTCCAATGCACATGTGTGGCTTAGGGATTTAGGATTTGCCTCAACCAGATAATTTTATAGTTTGCATTAGAAATCTCTGTTTCTAGAGATTGAGTCTCACAGGCTCGGCTGTGGGACTTTAACAGAAGGCAAGTTTGGGTTCATTACTGAACATTTACACCTGAAAATTATAACCATATTAGGTTATTTTGCATCCAGGTAGTGAGCCTGTGAACCAAATAATTGTTGGAAAATTTCAAACTGCTTGAATTGAGCATCTAATCCACGATGAATAACCTCATCTAATGAAACTTCTCAAGAAATAACTATGGCTTGATCATTAACCGCTGAATTCACTGCTCCTGATCTTGAGTAATAGAGATACACACCTTTTAACCAAGAGGTTCAGGAAATCCAAAGTTCATAAAGCAAATACATCTGGTGGCTGTGCTTGCGATGGATTTCACAATCCAGCCCAGCTCGCTGACATTTGTCTCCAAAGAACATTCATTTCAAAAGCAAGGGTGAAAGCATGGCTGAGACAAATTGGTTATCAAATTAGACTGATTACAGATTTTTTTCTTTTTTTGTAACCCCCATTCTGTGAAATTTCCTTTTCTCAGTCCTCGGAGAGGCTCATACTTAAGCTTTGGATCTAAGCCTTGCCAAACCTCTGAATTTTTTCAATTCTGGCCCCTCTCAATTTAAGGGAACTGTGGTTACCTCCTGAAGAGATCGTCCCCTAAAGCAAGACAGCAGAGAGCTGCTGGAAGCAAGCGCCCTTCTGAAACAGGGAGAAGAAAAAGGCTGTAAAGAAAGACTGTTAATCAACCGAGTTGAAATTTCAGGGTTTTGTCCTTTGGCTTGCTGAGCAAAGTTTTATCATAGGAAAAACAGAGAGAAAGGACTTGTCGTCACTGTCTGCAATGCTTTTTAAGTGGTGGAGATCAAACAGGAGTTTTTTTAAGTAGATGACTGTGTGCAAGTGTGCCCCTGTGCATAATGCAGGGGGGGTCTCTAGAGTCTGATATCATAGAAAAGAGGGGAAATACAAGATATTAATTACCAAGTTAATACAAACATTTAGCTGCTGTATGATGGGCAATAGAAAGCATTGCCATTGCCCTGTAAAGGATCTTGTAACGTTCACCTACCTGTCCCTTCTAATGCTCAGCTGGGGTTGCCACATGCTCATCCCTGCGAGCGGGCGGACAGTCCCCTGAGTCCCCAGAAGGTCCCTGCCAGGGCACATAGATGCAGGAGAACTCAGTAAGGCCTTAGTTAACTGAAATCTATGGAAATACATCACATGTTGTACCAAGGCTGCATGAGATCTGTCACGATGTCTTTACATGTCACTCCAGACAGAATGATGATTTTATGAAATGCACTTTATAAAGGATTGACCCCATTATCCCAAGGTAATGGCTGTCTCTGCGCTAACGCACTTGGGCTGTGAGGACTTGCTCCTTGTTTCCAACATGTTTCTGATGCTGCATATAGTCGTGTTCCGAAAATAGAGGAAAGGATGGAGAAGAGAGAAAACAAGAGGGACTGAGTGTGGTACAGCCCTGTGGCGATATCAAATCCTGGAACAGTTCGATCTGGGAACTGTCATTGATGTAACACACCCCCATAGGTACATTAATAGCACTGACCTTGTAATTTCAGTGCTTGTATTTGCTTATTACTATATATTTTTTTTGTTTTATCCATAGTCAAAAGAGTCTCTGCTTCTGATAGGTCAAAGCTGCCATTAAAATTAAGAAAATCAAAGCCCACGACTTCATTCTTGACTTTGCATGTACTTGCCTGTAGCCATATACTGTACTATATTCTTTGAAAAAGTTACATACCATTGCTATTGCTCGTTCCTAGCCGCTGCAGGTTTTTGATGAAGCTGAGTTACGACCGCAGCTGCAAAATACCGTATGGTATTCATAATGTGGGGATGCGGTTCTCATAATGAATTCAATTAAACCATGTGTTAAAATGCATGGTGTGCAGCACCATATCCCCCACTGGTTGCAGTGTTTCCAGCAGCTGTGTGCCGTTGACTTCGTGCCCTTCACCTTGGAGGGTCGCTTCACCTTGTCTTTGGTTGTCTCCATCTGCTACCTACTGTTGGTTCACTGCAGTTAAAGTGTTGTAGACTAAGAAGTAAAAGATGCTACGTGGTACCAGCACAGACCTAGGGGAGGATGAGCAGAGCGTGGACCCAGGTCTGCTTGGAGGATAGAGATGACCTTGTGTGATGGAGAGGATATTTATGTTCTCAGCAACGACAAATGAAGGGAGGGACAGGAAGGATTTGGGGGCAGGCAGAAGTTGTGCCTGCAGTAAGAGTTAACTGGTGGCAAGATATTCACAAGGGGAGTCAATGTGTGAACTGAGATTTTTATTTTTGCCCTTCTATTCCTGACCTTTGCTATAGGGATTTGAACTCTGCAGTCATCAGTGCATCCCTCCACATGCAAGAACACGGTTTTCAAAATCTATCCTTAGCTTTTAGGACCTCTGGGGAGTCCTCACAGCAGCGTTTGAAACAAATCCCTCATGCATAAAGTAATCAGGTTTTTCCACTCACCTTTTAGAACCCCCCTGTCAGTTCCCTGCTGAGCCAGGATGCTCTGCCAAGGGGCTCTGCTCCGGGAGGGAGTGTGAGCACAATGATAACACGACTGTGCTGGGATCACCCTCACCTCCTTTATGATATACAAAGGCACTTGTTCCCCTGGTAAAGAGGGACTAGCAGGCTGGGGGGGGGGAAGAAATAAAATTGAGTCTCACAGCTGTAGAGAAATCAGAACAGAGATTTTGCTTTGATGAATAAGAAACTCACCAACTAAAAAATGGTCCTTGGGATACACATTCACTGTGTCTGCAAAAGGGGGAATGTATGGCATGTGTATTTATTTTTAAGAAAGCCATAAAGTACCTTGAAAGAAATGTTTTAAAATGTTCCAACAATCCACCAGCTGTTTGTAATTTTGCTCAACTACTAGAAGTAAAATGCTGGTTGCGTGGTACGCTGCTGTAAGGAATTAGCTCCTTCAAATGTCCTTCTGAGTCTTGATGTTGGCTTATTCAACAGCCATCTTTGACCGAGAAAGCTTTAAATTGAAAGATCATTTCCCCGTCCGTTACTAAACACCCGAATAACCCTTCACAGCGTAAGCAGTCTTCTCTCCTACTGATGAGCTCAGCCACTATTCCCCGTGCTCAGATTTTCCTGGAATTTTAGCTATAACCTAAGTTCCTGCATGATTTGTTGCAGGTTGCTTGATATCTGTCTTGGAAATGTTTTGGTGAGATGCAGGTGGATGAAAGATTGCTATTTTCAAAGAATTAACTTCAGATGACCCACTGGAAGAGCTCATACTCCCCGTTTCGTTATTTTGCCTCCAGCAGTTTGTTTTATTGCAAGCCCTCAAAAAACCCCTCTCATCCCTAGGAAACACCTCCGCTGGGTTAGACAGGGACCAAGTCTCATCCCAGCTGTAAAAAACAAGGCTGTTCTTGCTGGCGCAGGTGGAGCGCGGCTGACCTGGCCCCCAGAGCCCCCCGCCCCGCTCTGGCAGGCCCCAGCACACGTGGCGGTGCCCGTCCGACGTGGGGAGCCTGCCAGAGCCTGGCTGTGTGCCACGGGGTTTAACTCGGGGTAAGCTCCTCCATCGCGCTCCGACAGGTATTGCGGGAGCCGGGCAGGGCTTTGGGCAGGGCCTGAGGACCAGGGTGACCTCGCTCCAGCAGTTTTTCCAGTTGATGATGTAATGACAGCCCGGTTGTGTAAGAAACATTATTGGGAAGATTGGTCTCCAGCACTCTGTTATGAAACAAGAACAAAGTTGGGTTTTTTTTCTCAAAAGTTTTTAAGGTGGCTGGACTTGCCAAAGCCTGCTTGTTAGAAATCAAAATCTTTTGGGAAAGACCGTGCTGTGGGTGGTGACGCTGTTTGTGGTGGGTTTCTCTTTGCTGGGTCGCTTCACCAGCCCACCAAGCAGAGGAGTTTTGCCCAATTTGATGGTGTTTTAGCAATATTCATCCCCTTAAAAACCTTTGCTGACTTGAGGAGCGCCGCTGTGAGCTGGGGCTGCTGCTTGTAAGAGGGTATCAAAGCACTTGGTTGTTGAGGTTCACAGGGATGTTTGTCACGGTGGGTGTGATGGCTCAGGAGGACTCGGCAGGCCACGGTGAGTGCGGGGTTGAGCAGTTATCCACAGGGTCAGCTGGGGGTCTCAGCCAGCAGCAATGCAAGGAAGAGTGTGTAGGGAATGGTGTGGGAGAGGAAGGCTACGGGAAGGTCTGGTGTTTGGCATGACTGTGGCTGAAGAGCAATTCCCAGGACAGGGCAGGCTATTTGCGGGTGCACCAAGAGCAGCGGAGAACTGAAGCTGGATGAGAAGCGAGGCAGAAGCGCGTATTCCCCGGCTGAACACACATAACAAGGTCCCGTGGAGGACCTTGCTACCTGCAGCTGGAAAGGGTGGTGCTTGGAGATCGTTTGCTTGCCAAGAAGTAAGTGGGGTGTAGGAATATTCACATGAACCAGATTTTGTTAAAGGTGTTTGGATAGAAACGCACAGGCAAACCGAAAAAAAAAGTCTGTGATGAATGTTATGTTTGCTTGGTACCTTTTAACTGCTTCAATGGAAACTGCAGCTAACTGACACTCCATCAAACCCTGGGTGGTGTCATGGGTGAGGGCTGGTGTGGCTCTGGGTCTCGTACCGGTCCTGCTGCCAGCCCCGGGGGGACCCTGGGCAGACTGGTCTTGGTTTTGGTGCGTCAGGTCTCTGCCACGACCCTGGTTCTGCACACAAACTTCAGGGTTTCTATCCTAAATCTTTTCATGTGAATAAGCAAGATGTAAGCAGTTTAACATGAGCATTTCTCAATTCAACAAATGCATTTCTTTCTCCCAGTCTGAATCACAGAGGAAAAAAATCGTCAGAGCTTCAGCTACAAAGGATATAAGGCTGGTATTGTACCTCGTAAAACAAGTGGTGTAAACTAGAGCCATGTATAGTGCTGAGTGGGCAACTCTGCAGCTAAAGTGCAATAGATTATCTTGAGCTTGAGCATTGAGGACCATCAGTCATGTGGTTTCCAAGAAACTGAAGATTTAGACTGAGAAATGATTTGCAGAGAAACACTCTGTGACTACATCAGGAAAAAAAGCGCATTTAATCTGAGATCCATTAATTAACATGGCCTGGGCATCACACTTCTAAAATACATGTCTTTTTTTTTTTCTTTTCCTAGGTATCCAAATTTGTGTGGTTTAGCTAAATTCCTGTCTGGCCTCTAAAGTTAGTTTCTTTGAAGGTTAATGAATGAGAAACAAGTTAAAACCAGGTTGTAAGTGGCTGTCTTACAGGATTCCCAAGGGTCTAAGGCCATTTAGCTAGCTACTATCTCTGTTTTCTCCTTGCAGAGGCAGACTGCTCGGTACAGCAGAGCAGAAGAAAGGCTTTTTACCTAACCATTAATTTGTGTGACAAGACGTGGTGCAAGGAAAAAAGCAGGAGAAGAATGGAGTTTCCTTTGTTGCTTGTTTATTCTTGAAACACGCTCTGTGCACCTGACACGTTACTGGCTTCATTCTGGATCTAATGCAAGAAATTGGCACAGTCTTACTACTGTGGTTAATTTTAAATGCAACAAGATCACGCTACAGTACTTGACACATCTCTAAGAGGAACATCATGACACTGTTGACACTGAATGTTCACTAATGGCATCCGCTGCCAAACTCAAATGTAAAATGAGTGGGATAACAACAGCAGCATTTAAAAAAACTTCATTCAAGGGAGCATTTAAAATTTTATCAGGTCTAACTGGCATGGTAGATTTGCAAATGTGGAGAATATCCAGTTTCTCTTGCTTACTCACAACCTGCGATGTGCAAGCCAAGTACAGCTCCATCCCCCGAGGCAAGGCAGGGAAACCCAGAGGTGCAGCAGTTGAGCGCACATGCAAACATGGAAACATCTGTCCTGCCAGGACTGGGGTGCCTGGCTGGACTAATTCAAGGGCCTGGACCTAGCTCCTGTTTGTTTTTTTTTTCTTCTGAGCTAAAGCTTAGTTATTGGGTTATTAATGGTCTTAAAGCAGTTGTATGGATATTTTAGAATACACAGCTTTAGCTCTTCAGTCAATAAAATAAAATATAGTAACATAAAATGAAAATCAAAGTTCTATAAATAAATATGGCTGAGTTAATCATTAACTAATGATCTGTTTGTGAGGATATAAGCAGAAAAGAATTACTCTTTTCTGTGCTATTGCTGTGAACATTTCTAAGTATGGATGCAGTTATATTGGTTTATATCTTCTCCACAAATACAGCTATAGTGTAAACATTTTATACAAATATAACTTCATTCACACTTTTGCTAGCACAAGCTGCTTTCCTAAAAAGTGATCCTATTTAAATATTTATACAAAAAATTGGTGGGTTTTAAAACACATACTTAGTTCTGACACTGTAAGTCACTCATTTAAATTAGCAGGACTAGGTATAAGCAGGGCTTCTATTTTTGGAGATGGCGAGAAAAGAATTGTAGGGAAAAACCACTTTTTTGTACCGATGGTTCAAATCCTGCTCCCTCCCAGTAGGGAGCTGTGGTAGAACTAATTGACGTGTTTTGAGTCCTGATGGGTTTCCAATACCTGTGCATTGATGGCATTTGAAACTTAAACATTCTGAATGTTGAAATTTTTATTTGGGGAAGGTTATGTTTTTAATTATTTTAAAGTGGTTCTACTCACAGAAATAGGGATTGCAGGACTTCAACAAAGGAGAAAAAAACCTTTTATTCTCTCTGTACAATCCTTAGTGGGGCTTTGCTGTACAGCCTCAATTCAGTGATGGTGATAATAAGTTCCTCCAGTTGTTAAGTACGGCTAATAAAGTTGAAAAACATCTTTTGAAAAGTGATTAGGTAGATAATAAAGTATGTCAACTTGAAAATATGCATTCTTCATGTGATGACTGGAGATAGTTTATCACTTTATGAGTGACACATCCATTTATAAATATTTATTCTCTCCAGTGGTACTGATAAATCTTTTGAGCCTATAAGCCCATTGATACATACACAGTAATATCATTTGTCTTTCCAATGCATTTTATTTATTATTGACTAATTGCCTGCCAGATTGTAAATATGATAGGGGTGGCATTGTGCTTTGATTAACTGTATGTTAAAGTACCCAGAGGAATTTAGATCTAGCTCTGAGCAAAGACATCCAAGGCAATAAATTGTATATTTTGAAATCAGCTATGCAGTATGGAGCTGCAGTGCTAGTTAAACAAGCTGAGCAGAGGCATTTTCCAGAGTAGTTTATTTTGATTAATGGGTTCCCAAAAGCCTCTTGCTGCTGTTTACAATGGATTTGCTGTAATATTTACAATAAACTGGGGTTAGTCAAGAGAGTTTTAATGTACTTCGGCAGGTTACTTGCACTTCACAAACCTGAGGCAAGAAGTACGGTGCAAAGTCAAACGGGTAAATGTTTTGTCCTTCTCTTTTTGGCACACAAGTTGTTGTTTTTTTGTTTTTTTTCTTCTTTCCCCCCCTTCAACTCCCCTCCCAGACATTTTCTTAACCAAATGTTTAAAACTGGCTTAACACATCTTGAACCATCTATGTGATGACTGGAGATAATTTATCACATTAGAGCTGACAGACCATTTATAAATATTTATTCTCTGCGGTGGCACTGATAAATGGGCTGAGCAATAGGGCCACTGGCAGAGGCTTGCGGCGACGCTCCCCTTCGCCTCGTCCTCCCCGAGCGAGTCGGTCTGGCACGAGCGCGCTCCTGGGCAGGCTGGGAACGCAATTAGGGTGGCAGTGTCTCCTGATTAACTCCATCAAAATACTTTGAATTAGGACACGCAAGACCTTGTTAAACAGCTGTTCTCCAACATCCCGGGCAATGAAATTCAATGTTTTCCACGGCACAAAAGCTGTAGCAGCGGGAGGTTTTCGAGCTGGGCGGCTCTTGACACCCACCACAAACGCACGCGCTTGCTCCCGTCTTCGTTTTCCTATCTCGAAACTATAAAGGCCAAATGTTATTGTTCTGCCCAAATAGAAATCCCTCTGTGGAAGCTGCTTGCCTGAAATACGGCACAAGATGGGCGATGTGTTAATTGACGGCTGCATTTTGCCTTGCCTCTGCCTGCGAGACACTACCAGCCCCTCGGCTCGATCCCTTTTTCTAAAAATTGAACTAGTTTGTCAGGCCATATTTATGCACCATGCAATTTGACAGAAATTCTATTGTAATTAGCACCCGCTAATCACTGTCGGTAATGTTAGTTAGCTAATTGTACCTTGGGCATTAAGAGCCAAAGCAAACCCAAACACAATATGTAATTTTGCTGAAATAGATGAAATAGCAAAATGTGTGTGGTCTCCAGAGGGATGGGGCCAGGGAGATGGCGGCGTGTGCTGTCGTCTCCTTTTGAGTCCTGCAGAAATGTCTCCCTTGGGGACCTTCTGGACCTTCCCCAGAGGTCTCATAACCTGAACTTGTGGGTAAATTTGTGGATGGTGCTTTGTAAGCAGGCAGGAGGAGGGTGAACTTTGCAAGACCGGTGCAAGAAATCCCCAGGATTAAAGAGCTCCAGAGGCGAAAATGAAAGCAGGAGCCAGGGATAGATATTGTCCTGATGGATGGGACAAGTCAAGGAAGGATTTGGCGTTTCTAACTAGGAGAAATGATCTTGTCCAGATTCTATTTTTTTTGTCTAAGCACTTAGTTCTGTACACTTAAAGAAAAAGGGAGTGCCATCGTCCAGAGCTGTTGCTGCAGCCTTTCCTCCATGGATGCAGGATAATCTAGCTCTCTTTGATTTCCATTATGCTTTCCAGTGGATCTGAGATGTAATTAATTAATTGATTTTTGCTGCCAGTCCCCTAATTAACACTAAATAAAAATTCATGCCAGGGTTAATAGCTTTAAAGGTTGGAGGCAGGAGCTTCTGCTGCTCAGGTCCGTTGTCCGTTCAGCAGTGCGTTTGGGTTATATTCCCTGTCATGCTTTTAATTCCTAATCAATTGAAAGTTAATTTTGTTCTTCACCGAAAGGGAGCCAGAAACGGTTTACTGTTATGCAACTGGTTTTGTTTCATGGCCTTTACAGGGCTGTGTTCACAGCAAAGTTGTAACGCCACTGGGCAAACAGCAATAGCACGGCAGGGACACGATCCTGGTGTAACACAGTCCCCCAAACCAGTGAGATTTATACTGTGGAGAGGCCTAAACCTTGTGCTCCTAATACTTACTGTAAATGCTGTGCTCTTTGCTCTTTATTGTACTGGACAATTACCATGTGGATCCATTACTTAGTATTTGTGTGATGCTTTGAGGATATGGAGTGCTAGGTAATATTATGTGTAGCCTGGTGGAATTTTACTAACAAAAGGTCAGGTCATTTTTATCCATTATCTCTTACTAGACAATAAAATGGCAACAAACTAGACAGAAGTGTTGAAAATATTGTTTTATGTGCTGGTAAAATGAATTATCAGAACAATCTCACTCCCGCATGGGAGCAGGAATGCTGAAATGCCTCTGAGAGCTAGACTGAGCCTGGGAAAGGTGGCCAGCCCCCATACTGCTAATTAGGGCTCCTGGCTTTTGGTAAGCCATTAAGCCCTTGAAAATGTCCCTGTGAAATGGATGGGAAAAAAATTTAAAACATTCTCTAGTTGTCTTAAAAAACAAAAGAGAAATAGGAAAGAGATATGCGCTCTCTGACTGCTGCTTTCACTTTTCTGTCCCTGTGACTACTTGGCTCAACATCTTCCCTTCCCTGGCCATACGTGGGAGAATCACTGAAGCTCCTTCTAAAGTACAGCAAGAAGATATTCAGAACTAACATCATAAACAGTGAAATATGGCCCTACTTGGCAAAAATGGCATTTGATAAAGACCTCTGTAGAGTGGCTATGTGACGTTGTATACATTGTTTTCAGTCAGTGAAGAATTTAGTTTAGGAGGTGGGATTGAAGCAGTTCAGATATGAGTGACTACATGCAAGGCCAATATGCTGTAATTCTAATTGTTGTTCATTGTGTTTGGACAAACACCTGGGCATGTTCATGTTCAAAGGGGCTTTGCATTCTTCTAGTTGTTAGCAGTACTATCGTTCTGAAATGTGGAAGCGTTCACCTTCAAGATTCTCTTCCATTTTCCACTGCCTTGTGTTCTCACTTGCCCTTGTGCAACCACAGTGTTAACAGCGGTGCTGCTGCTGTGATGCACCTCAGAGCCCGCAAGTTGCCTGGGCTCAAATCAGTAACATGGTGCTGAGTAATGGGGAAGGCGAGCTAAAATCCCTGTTCCTGTCTCTTCTTTTTGTCTGTGTCTGGGCATTTGCAGCACTGAGCAGTCTGGAAAGAGAAAGGAGCTAAAAACCTAATTTCAAATAAATTAATAAAATACGTTTTGTCCAGTCCATCCCTCACAGGCTTTAAAACATTACATATTTTTAAGCTACAGGGTGGTGCAAGTTGCAAGGTGTTCGCGAGAGCATAGCATGCTCTATCTCGGTTGGGATAGCTATAGCTAATCCCCAAACATTCAAGTCTGATTTTTGCCTTTTTTTTTTTTTTTTGTTATCAACTTAGTTCTTTGGTCCAACTGGAGGATCAGTTCCATGCTCTTACTTTAATGATCTGCTGCTCATTTGCTTGTCTGCGCAAATACTGTGCTCGGGATACTGCCAGCCTTTAGCCTTGGCCATACTAATACATAATGCAGATGATAAAAGCCAGTGTAACAGAAAAGAGGTCCCAGGGAGAATACAAACCATGACAAAATAAGAAGGAAGCAGATGGTTAGGTATTAAACTGCAGTAATAAAATAACATCTGGCAGAATATCACACACATGCACTGATGCCCATCTGAAGAGTGCACTGATTTAAGTAATATGTTTCTCATTTTGGTGCAATTAACACCAAAATTTGCATAGCAAACAGTGGCAGAGCACACAGAAGCTTCTTTGGAAAAACACAAGTACGTCTTTTCTACAAAGAGATTGGCCATAGCAGACACTGATGGCTTTCTATACTGTGGTGTAAAGCCATTAATGAGTCATACCTTCCTGCTGGCCAGAGAACCCATTATTCTGTTTACATGCAGCCTGGCAGATGTACTTGTTTGCAGGGCTGGAAATTAAGAGATAAAAGGGGAATAGCATTTGACCAAGTGGAATGTCACTCCACCCTGTGCCATAGAGAGAAGGATGCTGTACAGACTAGGTAGAGCTCTAAAGCCCCATGCAGGCAAATCCGACTGCCTCAGATCCTCTCCCAAATTTCCCTTTGTGTGCGCTAAGAAAAGAGAAACCTTGGGGCTGGGTTTTTCCAAGGAAGTTGGAGGGAAGATGAAATCCCTGTCTGGTTTAACAAGCCACACGGCAGCACCAAACACCCTGCAGTCAATTAGGTCATATCTTTCACAAGCCTTGACCTGCCCACAAACCAAGCCTGGGGCCAGACAAGCTGGATGAAAGAAAGTTTAATTGGTGTTGCCGAGCACACGGAGTGCCGATGGGCCCCGCTGCCAGCCTGGGCCATAGGCAGGCGTTGGAGCTGCTCCGTGGTGGAGCTCGCAGGTCCCTTCACCGCCAGCTTTGATAACACCTCGATGACGGAATGCACATGATTGCTGTGATGGAGAGGGTGGAGGAGAGCTGTGTGAGGGACCTTCCTGCTGTGGACATCTACTCCATGTGCCACCTTTGGGGCAGAGCCTACTGCTGCCTGCTCCCTGCACGCCTCGCCGGACAGGCGTATTTGCAGTTTGGAGACAGAGAGCTACGGCATCTCCTGCAAGCTGGAAGCTGCGCCCGGAGCACTTTGGGATTTTATCTTTCTCCGCAGTCGGATGCGGTGCGTTAACCTCCCTGGGCAGCTTCAGCAGAAGCACACATTACCGTCCGGTGGAAGCGAATACCTGATAAAGTAGGCAATGGTTCATTCATCAAAAGCCCATAAAAACAATAGCAGGTGGCAGATAGAAGATTGGTAGTGTGATGCGCCGTGTGAAACAAAAGATGCCCTGCGCTCTGCTCCAGCAAAGGAAGCACCAGGTTTCCAGCTGCCGAGGGCTGGTCTGCACTGGAGCCTGGCATGTGTTTCAGCATAAATGTAATTTCCATTTGGAAACTTCCAGTCTAACTTGGATTAAAAGCAATTTTGTTTTGGAATTCCCTAGGAAATAGAGTTTTGAAAAAGACACGCGGGCAGAGCTTTGACTCCGTGCACCTGCTTGTCCCTAGGAGTGCAGGAGGGAGGTGGATGGCAAACACCTGTTCTCAGTTCTGCCATGGCAAGAGGAGAAGGGCACAGAACCCCCCCGGCATGGGTAAAGCCCTTGCCAAGTGTCCAGAAAGGTTTGAACACCTGAGCTGGGCCTGGCTGCTTTAAAGCCGCGTACACTGAATTTTCTCAGTGTAATTGGCCTTTGTGGCGTGGTCCCAACGTGCCACAGCTGGCAGCTGTTTTGCCTGCCTTTGGCAGAGTGGCTAGGCTGGCTGAGCAGCATGTAGTATTCCAGGGAAGGGAAGGTGTATTTCTTTCTGTTTGGCTGTGTTCAGTGAAAGGCCCGATCTTGCTGCTTTAGAAAATGTTGACAATAGTCCCATTGATTTCCTTAGAAGAAAGGAGTGGGAACATGTCTAAAGTTCTTCTTCTTTCAACAAAATGGAATAAAGGTGTGCTTTCAACACACCTTTATTCCATTTCCTTCTGCTTTTTGTATAGGGGTTATCTGCTGGAAGTCTGCATCGCCCCATGCACAGAGAGATCCAGATTTTGACATGAGCCCCTGAATGCCATCGTATTTTGAGTGAGAATGTAGTGATTTGCTTCCATCAAGTACAGCATTTAGGTCATGTGGTATCTACTTTCCTATGACAATCTTTACAAGTAGGAATAATAAGGATGCTCTTCTGGTGCACGTTTTTCTTAGAGCAGTAGCAGATCTAGGACACTAACAGAAAAAGCTGAGGGGTGTCTGAAAGCTAGAGGGATATTTATGGGTGGAAAGGGTTATTTGTATTAACAGAAATGTGCACTATAGCAGCATCTCTGAGGAATAACAACAGGCAGAATTTTGCAGTTTTAGGGACTATGATGCAAAGAGCAATCTTTTTGCAGTAGTTAATTGTCTTGAAATCTGATTTCCAAAGGTAACAGCCTTAATTTGGTTTGTTCTTTGCTGGGGATCCCCTGGGAGTGTAAGCTTCAGTCTCCAATAAATCAGGAGAGCGACACGCACTGTGGGCTGAGTCTCAGGCATGCTGGGAATCTCCCTCTCCTCCTCAGTGGGCGTCGGATGGAGCCTTTGACTCTAAAATGGATATTATTAGAATAGTCTTAACCCTTATTTCTAAGGAAATACCGCATTTAAGGCAATATTGCTGCCAAAACCAGGGAATGAATGACTGCTCTGCCGTTTGCTTGCTCCTGCCCCCGGACCACCTCCTGCCTCTGCCAAACTGCAGCCCTACAGGGATATGGCAACTTTGATCCACGTGAACCAATGTTCACGGTTCAGGGTATCGTGGTCCTGCATAATTCCCAAACACGCACGGCTGCATGAGCATAGCCACTGAGAACAAGCCAACATCCTTCCCGGAATAACTCCAACCAAATCTGTACAAGCGTATCTCTGACCCACGGACCCCTGGAGTCAATGAGCTCTTTTGGCTGCAAAATCTCACACTGAGCACATAATTTTTACTTTTGCTGGATTTCTGCTAGGTTTAAACACTCCAATCTAGTGCAAAATGGGGCTCTGATTGTGGCTGAGGAGCGGGCGAAGGGGTGAAAGTAGAAACACTTGCAGAAAAATTGCCTGTTCCAGCTAGTTTTACTTTGGTTTTGCATTTCCCTGGGTTACTTTCTGAAGATGGTTTAATTTCCTATGTGCTGCTTGTAGTTTGCTTACATTTCTTCTCTTCAGCCTCCCTCAATGATATCCTAGTGCCTGCCTTCTCAACAGTAATAATAATAATAGCTGCAATATATTTAATAGCTACCCACTGCCAGCCTCTCTCAGCCTTCTCCACAGATTCCCCAAGGTACCAGATGCATAATGCATTTCCCAGCTAGAAATCAGACCTCGCTAGGATCTGCTCTCTTGAAAAAACTCCTTCCTGGCAGGCTCCCCAGCTCTGTGGGAATTAGCGGTGTGTGCAGAGGCATGGGGAGAGGTGGTTTCCTTTCTCTTGGCGGGTGTGAAGCACAAGGCTTGGCGTTCCATTGGCCGCTGCGGACAAACAAGTTCGCCTTCACCACCCAAAGCGGCGCCAGGATTACCCGTCCTCTCTGCAGAGGCACTGATGGGACATTTCATCTTGTCCCCGGCCATCCAAGCCAGTGAGGAGTGGAGGTGCAGGCATGAAGCTGGGTGATAGGAGGGAGATTTTGGTATGAGAAACAGGAAAACGCAGAAAATCTGTTAAATCTTCCTATGGTGAACTCAACCAAACTAACCTGGGTTGATCAGAAGCCCCTTGCTGTGGCCAACCTGACCTTTCAAAGGCCCTGATCTGACCGACTTCCCGCTCTATCCTAAAAAAATTGCTGGAGGTGAGGGCCACGGGGGGGGTTACATTTACCTCAGATTTTAATCTCTTCAGGAAGAGGTAACTAATTTCATTATTCATTTCTTTGGCTTTACCTACAAGCAAAGAATGATTTAAAGCAATTTGCTCATATGAATTTCTGCACCTTTTGGTGTCCTTCAGAACGGGCTTGTTTTACAGAGGAGAAACTCATCACGTGACTTGCTGAAGGTTTAATGAAAAAAAAAAAAAAAAAGGAAAAGAAAAGGCCATGGTAGAGCTGGGAAATGAACCCAGGAATGTTGACTTTGAACTACATGAAACCAGTTGCACTACAGTAGCACGCTCGGTACTTTTGCTTGGTTTTCAGCCACAGCTTTAAAGTTTGGCCAACAAAGTTAAGAAGTCAGGAGGGGGGTAATTTTTATTCTTCAGATGAGGAGACTGAGAAATCTAAAAGCCTGGTGCTCACAATAACTTATTATTGCTCTTTATTTGATGGAGTGACTCATATAGCACATAGCTTCAGGAGCAGGTTTGGGGAAAGCTGTAGCTGAAAACACAGCCAGCTGTAAAAAGCTAGCCATTTCCTACACAGTATCTACTTCAAAAGAATAAAATAGATGTCTCCTTTTTTCTATCCAAAAAGTCACTGCAGAAGCAGCTTGCTTTTGTTATCTCCCAATAAATGTGTCTCTGTAATAGTGGAATTTACTGCTGGGGGTGTGTGTTTCTCACCACTGCTTCCCCTTACAAAGGAGCTCATCTATCTTGTGCTGGGAGAAGGCAAATGATGTCATGTTTCCTGTATTTCAGCCTACTTTCCAGCTGCTGCAGAAAGGCAGGGCTTACCTATAGCTAAACATTTTGCTCTGCAAGAGCAGAGCGGGAGCTGCCTGCCCCTGGCCGGGGCTGTGCTGGGTTAGTGCTCCAGGAGCAAACCGACGGCCACAGCATTTCTACGGGACGCCTCTGCGCAAGCCTGCGTTGGCTTGTTTTCCCGTCGGGCTGCCTGACTTCATCCCTGCGGTGAGCAACCCGAGCACATGGGGATGAACCGGGCCGGGACGCGGCGGTTCTGGGGAGCCAGCATCCTCGTCGCGTGTGCCCTGCCCCGCCGGCAGCGCCGGCTGGGGCAGGGAGCTCGGCAAGTTGGGACGCTCTGCCTTGGCACAGCCCAGCGCGGAAAGTTTGCAGAACACCGCCTGAACTAGTTTTACTTCCAGCAAGAGAGTCCTTGACATTCATTAAGGCTAAATTCACTCTCACATTTTAATCAATGAAATGGAAAAACAACAAAACAGGAATGCATAAGCAAGTCTGACTTCTTTTTTTTTTTTTTTTTTTTTTTTTTATATCAGCAGTCTAACAAGCCCAGGATAACACCCGCCTGCATGCTGGATTCGCCCAGGCAATTATCACAAATGTAGATTGAATAATTATGCATGCAAAGACCCGTCTGGTACCTGCCACATGCAATGACTCAATCTGTGTGCAGGTGCATGCGTCTGCCTTCTGCGCACGCCACCGACCGCTCCTCGTACACAGCAGGGCCAAGGTGCTTTTGACCACCCAGTGGACAATCCAAATCTTTCCACCGTGTCACTGTCTTGTCTTCCCCAAGACAGGGCTGAGTGCCCAGGGTGTGCAGAGGGGAGGCATCGCGCCCTTAACGGTTGGGCCGTGGGCTGGGTGCAAGGAGGCTCCCCGGGGTGCTGGGACTCTCCGCGCTGGTGTGGGGTGCTGGAGGGCTGCGGGCGATGGCTGCTGCACCCTGCTTTCCACCGGCCGCCTTTCAGAAGTCACAGTGTTTGAAGGAGGAGCGTACCCTGAAGCCTCGCTTTTCCCCATTGCGTTGGCAACAGCCTTTCCTCGGTGAATTTACCCCCCCCCCCCGCCCCGCCCCAGTGCTGTCCCTTTCCCCAGGAGAGCTGCCTGCAGCCCCAAGGCTCTGCTGCCTGCAGCTTTGCTTCTCTGTAATTCTGTCCCTTGCCTGTGTACCAGCAGAATATGACTTTCCCTATATATTATACCTTGAGTGCAATACAAGAAAATAAAAATGAGTAAGAGCTTGTTTCCCAGCCCTGGATGGAGCAAAAATTTTGATGAATGGACAGACTACTTGCATGAAAAAGAGCATGAATAATTTGCAATGAATAATATTCAAGTGTTACCTTTTTTTTCCACTCATAAATTGCTTGCAAATTTTTTTTTTCCCCTGAGCTGTTAGTCACCAGAGCAAATACAGAGCAGCTTGTTGGAAGCATTTGTTTTCTGCTACTCTGAGCTGTGGTTAGACGTGCTGGTCAGTCTGATTGATGGGGAAACTCGTACTAGCAAGTTTCTTCAGTTGACACCTTGAGGTTCCCGGGGCTTTGCATATATTTCTTTCACAAGCAATGGCAGATGCTGAAAAAGCTGTTTGTTTGCTACCGTTCATAATTTATAAATTATTGCTTCTACAAGTCTCAGCCAACATTGGAGCTTGACAGAGACCTGGGTTAAGAATGAATTATTTTATGAAAAATACATGTAGAACTTTATACTGCTGAAGAGTCACAGTTCACCATTTCCCCCCATTTCTCTGGAGTTTTGCTGTTAAAAAATAACACGCCTGTCTTTGTGGAAAAGTTTTGCAGAGGTGGAGGGTGAGGAAGGGAGCAATGGGGAATGCGTGAGGCTATCCCTCACCTCTGTCACTATTTGTCCGGCTTGTATTAATATAGCAGGCTGCCTCTTCTGACCTGTTCCATCCGAGCTGCACACGTGGAATAGCTGGGAGTTTGATTTTGTCCTTCCACTCCCCTGCCTTTCATCGCCTTTGGCGAGGGACACGCGTAATTCAGCCGAGTGCATTGTAGGCTTTAAAAATAAAAATACCCCCCAAGTGTAACGTCTACCCCTCTCACGTTTCAGCCTTTCCTCCTGCTGGGCCATGCAGGGGACAGCTGTGCTCGAGGTGAGCGGGGACGGGCTGTGGGAAGGGTGGGAGGCGTTTCCCACTCTGTCCCCTTGTCCCTGTGCTTCCCTGCCCCATGCCGGCAGCTCGGCACAGGGCAAGGACAGAGGTCGGCCCCTGACCAGTGGATAGTTATTTGCACGTGAGCTGCTTCTCATCTTGCCTTTTTCACCTTGAAATGCTAATGGGCATGAAGAAAAGCTTAGCCCTGTGCAAAGCTGGTGTGTAACCCTGCCCTGCCTTCACCCAGCTTCTCTGGGTAAGCTGAGGCTGGGAGAGGGTAAGTGATGTGCCAGTGGTCACTGTGCCACGACCGGGTTGCCCTGCTCCTTGTGCTGGGCATCCTGTGGACACCAGCAGTCTAAGTTATTTGGGGATCTCTCCTCCACCTCTCCGGTTTTCTATTCCTTTTCCATTGACCTATTCTAATCAGCTGAGATCCTTTCCCTTTTTCTTCTTTTGCTTGAACTCAAAGCAGTGTGAAGGAATGACCTCTCTTTCATGCACATGATTGCATTTTAAACTTTAATAGCTTCCATACCTTTTCCTAGGAGGTTCTCTGCTCTGCTGAAGGTCTGTACGTTGCACTCACGTTTAGGGAGCAGCCAGAACATGATGGAAAAGTACAGTCTCTGTATCAGGTCTCCTTCTGCATGACGGACACTTCAAATTTCAGCTACACTTCTTTCTAAGCTGAACATATGTGAGGTTGAGGTTCATCTCGTAGAGCACTTATTGACATTACGCAGCTGTAAAGAAATCTGTTTTGCCCATGAAAAAAATTGGAGTGTAATGTAGCTAATGCTAATTAAGAGATATCTTAATAATGCGCAGTGATTTCTTAACGGATGCCAACAGAATAGGCTGAAGGGGAGATAGTGAAACACACCCACAAAACCCTCTTTTGCTCTGTCACAATCCCTCCTCTGAAGTGCAGAGGAATGTTTGATTTCTGGGCGTGTGTGTCTGCGGGGTTGGCAACGGAAACCAAAGCAATCGAGATTACAACAGTTCTGCTTATCCTAAACTGAATATGGGTTTTTTTGAATGTTTCGAGTTTAATGACTTATTTCCTCTTAGCACCTCTTTGACTAACCATGGCCTTTCTCGCAGTAAAGGGAAATGGCTTGGATACGCAAGGAACGATCCGGGAAGAGTCGCTTGTTAACATGGATCCCAGAACGGAGAGGTTAAAGCCCAGATTACTTCCTGGTTGTGAGATATGTGGATTATTAGCTCCTGGGTGGATAGGACTGTTATGAACTTTGATGTTATGAACTTTGATATGACAGTAGCTGTTCAAACAAGTGGATAAAGGATGTGTGAGAAGTCTGAAAAAATCAGAATAAGGGCTTTTATCTCATAGACTCTGTCTTTTTCTCTTTTGGTGGAGTTGTCTCTTCTCAGAGGCAATTAACTACATCTAGGACAGGGATGAGCTGAGGTTTCTTCTTTGTTTCTCTTGCCGGAATGGCCTAAATTGCCAAGTTTAGAAAGAGAATTGAAGTGTGAAGTGTGAGGGAGATGCTGGGGCAGAAGTTTAGACCGTTCCTAACGTCATGGGGAAAGCAAGTGACCACCCCACTGGAAAATAGCTGCTTGTTGCCTGAAGCAATTGCCATATTCTTAATTTGCCTTTATTCACACCAATAATGCTATGGTGAAAACTCGCCTATCATTGAACCTATCATCGTACCTTGCCGGACAGTCCTTCTTGTACTGAACCTGGGTTTTCTAGACCCTGGTGTTTCCCACCCCCCTGGGGACGAGCCACCGTGGGGTGGGGAGGACACCCCTGCAGGGGCGTTGGTGCTCTGCCGACGAGGACGCAGGAGCAGCGCGCGTGGCTGCATTGCTGAGCTCCTCACCACCTCTCGGCAGCTTCCCCCCGTTTTCTGCCCATCCTAGGAGGGGTACGAAGGACTTCACGCCTGGCCGTGGAGCAGAAGATGAGAGCTGAGGCTGGAATCCAACTTGCAGTGGATAAAATGCTGGAGAGGTGGGCCGGTCCCCACAAAACCCTCCAGACCACCTCTAAGCAGCAGCTGGCTTCGCTTACAGCCCCAGCTGAGATGAATGGCATTCCAGTGCTCACCAGCAGCCCACTGCTGCTTCTCCTTTTACAGCTGTTGCCTGATTACATCAAGCGGCTGAGCCTCTTGCATTTGCTTTTTGATGTAAATCCAGCTGGGAAGGTGCGTTGGGGTGGGAAGCGAGGATATTTCCTTGAACCCCACCTTTCAGTGTGAACGTGTAGTCAAGGGTTAGCAGCGGCAAACGACGTCTCTGTGACCTCTGCTTCCTCTGCTGTGAGAGTTTGCATTGTGGAGCAATGGATACATAATTCATTCCCACCCACCAGGGAAAATGCCCTGGTAGCACGGCACAGACATCCGCAGCACAGTATTGCAGGAAGAAAGGAGGTGGTTCTACGAGATTTAAAGATATGATGCACAGCCCTATAGGAGGGACGTGTGAGATGGATTTTGAGTGGGAACTGAGCAACACGCCTGTTTGGCTGGATTCTTTGCAACTCTTTTTTTACCTCAAGCATTCAACGCTATTCACGGTTTTCCATAACTTCAAGACACTTTCACCCTGTCTGCCAAAAAGTCCAGCCGGGTTGCAGGCACAGCAGCTCGCTCTCCTCCGGATCCGTCTGAGGGACGATGCCCTCAGTGCTCCCCACGCTGGGGCAGTTGCTGTCAGCCCTGCAGATGGGATAGGGACAGAAGTTGAAGCACTTTGCAAATCTTCACCTTTGAGATGCTCAAGTTTAGCCCAGCTTTGATTTTTTTCTTCTATTTTTAAGTGAGAACGGACTTCGAGAAGAAAGCATCCACCCCAAATGAACCACCACCAGGGCTTGTACCCAGCTTCTCAGGGTAGTCCCTTGCCAGTTGCTGCTTTTTTCAGCATGGTCTTTTGTAGTGGTTGTGACGGACTTGATCTCTCATCTTTGTATTAAAGTCCCTCTGCTGAACAGTGAAGTTGGAGGAAGCCTGAAGTCTTTTAGCCTGTCCCCCTCTTCTGAGACAGGAGTATTTTACACCCAAACCTTTCCTGATGGGCATTTGTCCAGCCCGCACTAAAGGGCATTCAGAGAGGAGCATTGCCCTTAACCCGCCCAGGAGAAGCACGTAATAGGAAGTAGTCCATGGTGTATCAGTGGTTTCTCCACATATTAACCTTAAAAGCTCTAATCTGAAGTTTCTTCCTTTTCCCTCTGCAGATTGGAAAGCAGAAGAGCTGAGTCATCCCCTGAGAAGACATTTCCCACAGCAGATGTTATGCCATGCGATCCTGCTATCTCTTGCAGTCCTTGCTGGAGGAGCTCCTGTGTCACTCCAAGGCCTGAAGGAAGATAACACGGTCCCATTCCTCCAGTCCCGTCCTTACAGCAAAGATAAACTCCCCGCTCAGTGTTTGCTGCAGAACAAGCGTCAGTAAATCCTCCCTATTTGGAAGCATCCCTGTCTGTACTGAGACCTTACCTTTGAAAATGTGATAATGTGAAAAACATCCTGCTACATTTTGCAATGAAGATCTATTTACATATGTTATCTGGGAGCCATCCTGTCGTTGCTAACACTGTGACTTCTGGGTGACTTTTCTGTGCTTTTTTTCTGGCACTGAGTGCCAGTTTTATGCCAATAATCTTGGATGACAGTTTATGAGGTCTAAATTCAGTCCCTGTTTCTGTTATATATTGCCTGCGATTTAAAGCAAGTCACTTAATTGTCTTGTTCCTCATTTGTAACATAATACTGCATTTTTCCTCCCTGCCTGCTTTCCGTGGATGGGACAGTGGTCCAGGCAGGGCTGTCTTGGGTGCAGGTGTCTCAGCAGGCTGTTTTAAACCAATAAAGTACTTTGGGTGATTAGCTTTTGGATTTGGAACTAAAGATATTTGAGTTTCCCCCCGTTTGCTGCTACCTGGACTGTGAACTTTGTGAGGTTTTCTGCAATATTGAAATCCCAACTTCTCGGTTTAGCTGATCATGGGAGAATCTTGGCTCCTGGGTTTTGGGGGGTGTGTGTGTGTGTCTTGTTTTTCAAATACACATCACTAGCACCAGTGCAAAAAAGAGCCAGAGGGCGGTGTCCCCAGATGGCTGGAGTCTGTTTTTTCTTCAAATACGAAGAAGTTTGGGCTAATCTCATGAATGTCCCCAGGCTCAACTCATCAGTCTTGTGCATGGGGATGAACCCATACAGAACCAGTGCTGAGGCCAGGAGAGAAGCTACTTTTCCTGTCTGCAGACCAGCTGAAATTTGTATGTACCCATTCAACACACAGCAGAGGCAAAAAAGTCATCAATGAACCAATCGACGGAAGCAACGTCCTGCCAAAAGCACCAAATGCTGAAGTGTGGGAGGAAGCGCTGGGGGATGCGCTCAGGGCAGATGTGCAGCAGTCAGCACCCAGGGACTCGGAGCTCAGAGTTTCTTGGAGCTGACACTATCAGTATAAAAACCGAGTCCCAGCAGTTTCCTTTGGACAGCCTGCTGCTGTGGAGTATGGTCTTAATAAATGTTTCTCTGTTGTTACCTAATCTGTTTACCTGCTGGTACAATGCATATATTGAGTATTAAGAAAGAGCATCTGGGAAAATATGAATATATTTAACAGAAGCATTTTAGAGCCCAGAAAAGTTAAACCTCTCCTTTCAGGTTTCCCTCTGGGTGCTCCGAAACAGCCACAAGAGTTAAAGTTATGTATATGTGCTGTCCTGTATTAAAGGAGCTACATTCATATCTTTCATTCTCAGCCTCCGCCTCCTCCTATTCAATTTACAGTCTAGACTGTTTAAAAATATCTTGTTACTGCTTTTTTTCTATGGGGAAAGGGCACTTGTGAGACAATGCACTCAACTGGAGATTACACAGATTTGTTGCATGTTGGTGCATGATAACAGGAGAGGTTCCAGCAAGCTCCAATATGTAATAAACTGTGAAGGCATAAATTGCATATGATTAAACCTTTGATGGTGGGCTGTTAGGAATTCCCAGTGCAACATGCCATGCCGCCTTTTACATCAGCCCTAACAATGACACTGCCAGACTCCTTGGCTCCAAGGGGTTAATTATACATTATGGATGAAAACAATGCAAGGATGCTTGTTAATACTCAAACCATTGCATGGTAACCCTGGGTGACTGCCTTACCGCTGCTGCCAATTTGCAACACTCACCTGGGGCAAGATAGGAAAAGGCTTGTCATTCCTCACCCTTTCCACTCTCTTCCCCTCCTCCTTGCTGGTTTTTTCCTATTTGCAACATCAATTTGCTTGTCAAGGTAGCTGACAGGTGAAAAGCCTACCTGATTATTGAAATTGTAAGGTCAAAAGAAATTGAATCCATCTGCCACGGATGGCAATTTACAGCCAATGCTGGCCCACGGCAAATACAGATGAGGGGCAGGTGAGGCAGGCAGAGGACTACTTATGGGAGTGATAAAGTGTGTGTGGGGGTGGGCAATAAGGGTCAGAGAGAAGATCGTGGTCCTGGTCTGCTGGGCTAATGGTGGGGATGAGGAGCCTGGAGCATTGGTTGTCTGCTAAAGCTTTGACTGGGAAAGCTGGCTGATATCCCCCAATACTCAGAGAAGGGGCTGGCTGTTGCCCCTCTCCTTTTGCTACCCTGACTCCAGGAGCTTGACTGCTTTTTATCTGCCAGAAACCGGTGCTGATATCAGAGAGGTGAGCTGAGATAAGGTGTCTGTCTAAATGTTAGAAACTAAGCGGAGATATCATGCCATGAGGAAAATTTGTAGAACTTTGGAGTTCTCTATTTTTTTTTTTCAAAAGACTGTAATGAACTAAATTAACTTCCATTAACCTGGGATGAAGTTATGGTTTCAGTAGTTGCAGACTTGGTATTTTGATTGTCTAAAAATAGCTGCTGTGAAATGAAACTCTACTCCCAGTTTCCTTTCGGGCTCTGGGTGAAACCTGTCTCGCTGTGTAATCATAAATCTGAACTGATGCTCTCTGTTTATGCTGATAAGTTTTCCTACCTAGACACACCCTGAATGTAACCAGAGTATCTGGGTTAGCAAAGATCTCTGAACACCAGCTCCAGCAGACTTACTGCTGTGTAGATCTGGGATGCTTTCAAGATGAAGCTGGAGTTGAGCATTTGAGCCGTGAGGCATGTAGAAAACCATGATAGAAATGCTGCACCCAAGGGTTTTCTTCTTTCCCTTATAATGGTGTGAGATTTGTCTGGAAATCTCCTGTTCTGGTCCTGGAGAGCCCCTCCGCTGTCAGCGTGTGGGGAGGCTGCTGCTTGGGCTGATGTGTGCAGTCTCTGAACCGGAGTGATTTTGGCTTACATAGTTTACAAAATCTGTCTGTACCCGTGTCTCTGTTGCTTCAGCAAAAGTGAATCAAGCGCCAGCGTGTGCAGATCCCAGTGACTAGCTGGGGAGTGAGTATTAATCTTCTGGAAGTCTAGCTAATTGAGCATTGCTAGTGTGTCTGTGTCCATGTCCCCAAGCAGCAGCTAACCCCTGCCAAAATCCTGGCAAAGCCTGTCTTATGTTTTTTTCCAGACTGAAGGAATGCTTGATGGCTTCAGGAAGGGAGGAAAAAGAAAAAAAAGATTTGGGGAGGGGGAAGCCTATAGTAAATAAGACTTTCACCTTATCTGAAGTATTCCTGTGCACTGAATCTAGCCAAGGACTCTTGAATAAAACAAACTTGAAGTTTCTAGGCCAAGTAGGTTTTGAGATATGGCTCTACGATAAATTGTTAGAGGAATATTTCAAAGGCTGAATTGCACCTCATTTTTCAAAGTCCCATATCTCACAAACACCTTGTCTGATCTGCCACAAATTTTGTCAATAAATTATCCCCAGCTACTGATCGTGTATGTAAAGTTTTGAGCAAAAAAGCTGTGGAAGTCTTTGTTCTTAACTTAAATGCTTCCCTCCCCGGGATATATCCCCTCCTCCCCTAAATATTGGCAGAGCTTTTTGGGGGGCTGCTTTAAAAGAAAAAAAAGTTTAAAAAAAAAAATAAAAAAATCTGTAAAACCCAAACTGTTTAGTGCTGAATGGAAAGTCATGGAGCTTCTGGTCTTTGTCATCCTCCTAAAACCTGTGGTTTGCGGGAATGTAATTGTGGAAAGCCGTGGCCAGTTTTGAATGGGGCCCTGTGGTTGCTCTGAGTTGCTCCATCCAGCAGCTGTTTGAAGAGGCCATTTGGGGCTGTAATGCCTCCTGCCCCATAGCTGCCTGTTCCTCCTCTGCCTCAAGGCTCCCATGGGCTGCGGGATGCTCCCTTCTGAGCCGGGAGGTGAGGAGGAGGCTGCCCTGGCAGGGCGGCACAGCCCCTGTCCCGTGGAAAGGGGGGCTAGGGCAGCACTTCGTGTGGGTGCTCTGTGCCAGGGAACTGTGTGTGGCCACCCCTGTGGGATTTGGGGGCTGCCTGTGGCCACCGTTGTGGCTCCCATCGCTCCCGGTCCTGCTTTCCCAAAGGTTTTTAGAGGTTTGTACCCCTCTGTGTCAGACCAGGAAAGGGAGAGAAGGAAGTGATCTTAACTTTTGGAGCATGCTATTTTTGAGTTCTTTATTATAGGGAACTCAGATAAAATGGGAAGTTAGAAATCAAGTATTTTTAGGCTCTTTTATTTTGTGGATGAACTCCAGGTGAAAATAGAGCAAAGGAAAAAGCAAGGGGATCTGACTCAGGAGCAACAAATAAGGCTAAGACAGCAACTGAGCAGGGAATCAATACTGCTTAGTGTCATACTCCATAATTTTTATTCCAAATAATTAATCTCAAGGCATTATGGTGCTCTGGCAAATGCGTTCTTAGGAGGGCTTGATAAATCTGTGCTTCTATTTCAGAGACACGGATAAGCACTTTTTTCATTTCCCCTATTTGTACACTTGCACAGGTAAGTCTCTTCTAGTATCTGCTTTTGGATCTGTGAGGGAGTTAACTGCGCTGGCAGCACTGTCCTGCAACAATGGGACAACGACCCTGTCCCCCTAGTAATTTGTTCTATGACATTCGAAGGAGTCATGCGAAATAGTCATTTAATAACAGACTAAAGAACTTTTGCATGTCTATGCTTATGATGATTATTTCTTTTCACACTGGTTTCTTCTAGTACTCCTTTGGCTCCTAAGGATACACAGTAATTGTAGATTTCTTTTTTTTCCTTTACATAGTTAGGTCCTGTCTGAAGTGCCTCAGATTTTCAGTGGTAAAAATTTCAGTTAAGGTTCACAAAATTAACAACTTCTCAGACTTGGATATTTGATCCATACTCTTCTGTGTGAGACGCCTGTAATAAATTTACAAAGAAATCATTGAGGAAATACCCTCTACACTGAAACATGGAGGAGGAATTTGAGATGTTCTCTTTTAAGATCTCAGTAATCTGTTAATGTGTTTCAAAGTCAACATTTCTAAAGAACCAAAAGGTAACTGACTTGGGAAAGTGTTTTCATCTCCAGTCAATTATTTCAGCAATTGGGTTAACTCTCAAATTGAAATCCTATCTATCCTCATTACACAGATATAATCAATATCAGTAATTTAGAAGTTAGGGAATATCTTCATTAATATCCCCTGTTAAGTGTGGTTTAAAAGTCATTGCATTATTAGCCAGCTATTATTTTGTCACAGTATGAGACTTAAAAGTCATTTTTCAGAGCTCTGATATGCCTTGCTAACCCCTGCCAAGCTGATAATCACCTTAGAAATCAGTGAATAAACAAGCACCCCTTAAAATGCTTTTTCACCAGACATTGTTTTTCTTCAAGCTGCTGCCTAATAGCAGCACTCCTGAGCAGAGCCATTGTGCTGCGTTTATTTAAAATACTGCTTTTTTAAAAAATGCTTTTCCTCTGCTACCAGCTGGGGCTGCTGGGCTGACCCTATTGCTGCTGACCCCCGCAGCGCCGGTGCGGTGTGGAGAGCTGGTGCTCCAGGTCTGGAGTTGAGACACAAACATCAATTGCTGGAGAAGTTGTGGAGCAGATCCAGGATACGAAACCATGTTCGTGAGCAAGGTCCATGCAAGCAGGCTGGGCTGAAACAAATGTGTGTGTGGGCTCAGATAGCGGGGATCTCTTCTGGGGTGTTGATGTATAACGGTTGCAGGACTAGAAGTGAAAATCACAGGGTGAGGAGGAGTATGAGTAGGGGGGGGGGGGGGTGATTACCTGCGAGGACTTTGACCAGCACACTGAGGTATGTTTTTTCCACCTGGAGAGTCCCTTCTGGTTCCCCTTCGGCTACAACAGTCACAGAATGACTGTAGGTGGGACCTATTGGGTAGCGGAGGGGACCGTGTTGCTGGCATGGTATATCTGGAAGCTTATGTGGGAAACTGTCCTACACTGTTTGTGAGATCCAACGAAACCCCCTGATGGAGTGAGTGTGTAGTTTTCTGGGAAAGCTCTGCATGAGTGGGACTCCAGTGATGGCCTCATCCATTGCAAGTCATGGCACTTATCTCCGTGATCCATGAAAGATACAGCTTTTGAAAAGGCTCTAGGTGCTTTTTTTTTTTTCCCCCCTCCTCCTCTGCATGTGTTGGGAGTTGCTTGGAGCAAGCTTTGTGTTTGTTGGTGGCATGTGAAACAGTATCTTCCAGGAAACTTCAAAATTATTTTATGAAGTGTAGTAATAAAAATATCCATGTGGCGCAGCCCATGCGAAATAACACTTCTGGCTAGGAGCAGTATGTACAGTTTCTATACCGCACAGTTCTTCCACAAGAAACCCTTGCAGATGGATTTCATCTCCCTGGTATTTGGATATCCATTACACAACCCCCAAAAGCTTTGCTAGGGTCATTGTAGAAGTAGTTATCTGTGACAGACCTTTCCAGCTCGGATCAGGGGCTGGTCTGTGCTCAGGTTGGCCCTGCCAGGTTGGATCCAGCCCAGTGCTTCTGGCTTGGCTCCCAGAGAGACCCCAGCAGTCATGCCGAACCAGTTAACTGGGGGCTGTGGGCCCCATCTGCAGGGCTGGAGCTCTGTGGGCGGTGGTGCTCCGGATGGGACGTGCGGGGCGGAGGGCTGTGGGAAACCGCTTGAGGGGCGGCGGGGAAATCCTGCAGGAGAGGCTTTGCTTCCTGGGAGGACTCTACCAGAGGGATGATCTGGACCACCTTTGAAGAGAAAAGAAAGATTAGAATGCGCTCATGATATATCAACTAATTAATAGAGCTCAGATCTAGGTTTTGCTTTGTAGCTTCTGCCGCTGTGCTCTGTAAGGAGTTTGCTACATGCTTGATAAGAATCCTCCTGTGGCAGCAAGTACCTTGCCTTTCTGCTGGTGTTTTGAGGTCTTTGGATATAAGGTTTGACAGGATATGAGCAAGGCTAGTATGCCCAAAGGACAAACTGGGCAGTTCTTCAGGGTTGGCATTGCTAGATCTGATGAGGGATCGCATGCAAATTACCCCTAATGAATGTTAATTACTGGGAGAGTTACATATTTTGCTTGATTCCTTTTTGGAAGCTTGTGCAACTGTGTTTTTATATACCTGGTACTTGAAACGTTTGATTTAAAAAATAATAATCCTCTGTAATTACAATTGCTTTATTAAATGCTGCAGGGCTTATATGATCTCTGTAGTAAAACTTTATGAATTCTTCTATCTAGACAGTGATCTCCTGGCTCTTTCTCCAAAAGAGCAGCGCAGGGTTTGCTAACCACTCGTGAGTTTACTTGCCAGCTTTTCCCAGTTTGGATCCCATGGTTTCTAGTAAATGGAGATCATGAGGACTGAATATTTTGCCCAGGATGTCTGCGGGTGGAAGCCCAGCTGACAGCTTGACTTAGTCCTGATGACTGACATCAGAGGTAGCTTCCCTCTGTACAGCTCAGCTTCCTGTGATTTGCCCAACGAGCAGCTTGGACATCAGCTGAGGGTTGCAGAGCAAAACTCCAGTGGAGATTTCCCCTGGTTCCCAGGCACGGAGTGCCCCCAGGCTGCAGAGGCAGTCGGGATCTCCTGCTCTTGGTGCTGTGGGGAGCAGGAGGGGGCACTGGAGGAGGGTCTGGGTCTGAGCTGCTCTGGGGTACCCCAAGCTCCGGTGAGTGCCAGGGTGCTGCTCCCAGCCCTGGTTTCATGAGCTTTGCGGCAGTCTCGGGCCATGGCTCTGCTGAAAGATAGCTGGGATGACTCAGCTGTCAGCTGGTCGGACAAGATGTCCTGCAGTTGAAGTCCTTTTGTGTCCAGACTCCAAAGGACTGGAAGGCTCAGGGTACCCTTTGCCTGCCGTTTGGGGGTGGTTGCTCTACATCATCGCCTTAGCCTTGTGGGTGGGCAGGAGGAAAGCGCTGCTCAGAGATCAGCATCTGAGGCAGGAGCAGGTCGTTGCCCAACCTTTCAGTGCAACCCCTTCTAAAAAAAGCTCTGCCCCCAAACTCTTGCTGTTTTTCTGTTTAACTGTGTGACCTGCAAGAGCCCCAGCTGTGCTGGTTTAACCTGGCTTATTTTTGTGGTCTGTTTGAGCAGTTATGTTTCCTTTTCAGAACTTATCTGGAGGAACATCTGACTCTCAAGTTCTTCATGGTGAGCTTGTCCTATATGGCTCTGCAGACAGGTAATGCCTCGTGTTTGGCACCGTTGGCGATGATGAACATGCCAGCGACAGCAATTCGGAGCCCTTGTGCCCATTTCCACTGGAGCTACAATCACTGGCTCCGTGACAAGTTTCCTGTCCTGACTCATAGTTGCTGAGTCATTTTTAATTTTATCGCCCTTTGAAGGGAAATGGCATTTGGTCTCAGATTTCTTTTGTTATTATTTTTAACGTATTGCAAGGTTTAATAAGTTTTGGTTGACACTTTATTTTTGCTATTAACACTCTTCCAGTTTCAGGCTGGCTGCCGCAACAATATAATTGCGTGTTAGGCTCTGAGCTGGGGTAACTGTTGTTGAAATAGCTGAAATAACTATTGGAGTGTTTTGATATAGCAATTCCTGTCTGCCTTTCCTCATCTCTGGCCAACGCTAGAAGATGTGGGGAGAGGTATAAAACCCACACAATGGATCTATCCAAAATATGCATTTGAAGGAAGCTTTTTCCCCAGAGTAGGAGGTTGTGTATCCCTTACGTGCTTTTGTGCTTGTTAATAACACTGCTGATTTTTGCATTTTAGCAACATTCAAAACTTGTACAGATTTGGTCTTAAATGAATTATCTGGCTCGTGCACAGGATCTTTTATGTGCTTTGGCTTACAACGGTACTAAAGGTGAATGGGCTTCTCTGTTGTCGATCGGGTGGGAGAAGACAGTAAAAGCCTGTTCAGATGAGTCTTGCCTGGTGATTTGGGGCACTGAATTTCCATGATGCTGTGTTACTGCTGAAGGATACAGAGCTGGAGCTCCGTGAGTGAGTGGAAAGGCTTTCTTGGTTCAATGAACCCTGCAGCAGGCACAGAAAGCTAAGTCACTTCAGAAAGCCACTGTGGAATGTACCTCTGTAGTTCAACAAGGTATATTTTTCAAATAGCAATGTTTTTCTTCTTTCTGTTAGTGTTTGAGGCATAAGGCACTGAATTCTAACTCCCTTTGGGCTTGTAGCTAAGATAAGGTGGGTAGGTTTTACTGTTGCTCTCAGATAGTAGGTAAACTGCTTGAGATGTTTAAATTGGGAATATGCTAAGCATTCAGGAGTGAAGAGCTCTGAGCTCAAGGGAAGGTGCTTGGGAAGTGGAATAATTCAGTGAGCGGCAAAGCCAGAGGCTGAGCTCTGCCCCAGCTTTAACGCAATGCCATCTGGGGGGAGAACGCCGCCAAGAGCAGGTGGAAGGAAAGGGAGACTGCAACAGCCGAGGTGAGGGCATTCGGGGGTGAAGAGGGCAGTCTGGCTCAAGCCCAAGGGACTTGGGTGCCTCCCAGACCCTCCTAAGCTGGTAAAAGCCTGGCTTGGCTGCCAGCTTCCCCGTCTTGACTCGGGTGAGGTAGGCAGAGGCACATGGCAGAGCACAAGTAGTGCAGGTGGGAGCAGGATCAGACCCTCTCTTCAAGGAGGCCAACTCCTGTTGCTGCCGGCTAATGAAAGCTCAGCGCCTTCCCTATTAGCCAGGATTTTAATGGTTTTGAAAGAGCCGTTTCTGTGCGGCTCTAAAGCCCGGCACAGTTGCGCGGTGAGTGATGCCGGCTGCACTGCTATGGTAATACTCATACAGCGCCTGGCTACCTGCCAAGAGCAGCAGCAGCAGCTTTTCTTTCCTGGCTAATCGCTGATAAAACAGGAAGACCTTGATCATCCCTTTTGACATGAATAACGATGTTATCTCCTGTGATGTATGACCCAGAGCCAGATAACGTCCTCTGGCAGGCCTTTTTTCTCATGAGATGTAAAATACAATGATTATGTTACAAGGGGGAGATAAAGTGGCACAATCTTCACTAGTTCAAATAACTAATTGAAGCAGGAACTAGTGGAAATGGCTTCCTTTGTTCCCCAGCCATTGTTGATATAACAGTGCTTATAATGAAAGCCAAAACTGTTGCCCTCTTTTTCTTTTTTTTCTTCTTTTCCCCTTCTCTATTTTTTCCCTTTTAAACTCAAGTGCCTTCACTTCTGCTTCCCCCTCCCTGTTTCCCCAGGGGACCTGAGGGCAGCAGTGACTTCTAGCGAGGGGTCCTGTTTTCCAGCAAGTCTTGTGTGTGAGCGTCAGGAGGATGAAATCAATAAGTAGCTCTCATTCTTTGTTTCCCTAGAGGACTTTTGAGAATGAAAAAAAAATTGAGACCAGTGCTCTCCAAACCATAATTACACTTTTTTATTTTATTTGCTTTCATTTTTGTGAAAGCAACAAACCTAATTACCTGGCAGGGACGGCCACCAGAGGTATATTGATATTTCAGTAAGTGTACAGTACTTATCACAATTGAGTTCAAATATTAACCAGATATTAACCCCAGCCCTCAAGTAGGTTGGTGCAAAACACAGGAGGGGTAACAGCACAGCGTTACACAAGGAGTCATACTGCACAGTTGTGGTACGTAACGATTAAAGGTGTTGGGAGGCTTGATGCTTCATAGCCCGGTCTGATCACTAGAAGAGGTGTGATGACACAGTGCCTTTCCTCCCAGGTGGGGCAAATGAGCCTCTTTGGACCAATATTGGCTTCAAATATGAAACAAGGATTCCTTGCTTTAAAAAAGCCAAGCATATTTCTTAAGATGATTTAGTAATGTCTATGCTACATAAAGACCAGCATTAAATATGAGATTGTTGTCAGAGGCTATCTGCTGCCGGCTTTACAGCTGTGGCGGGTGTTGCACTGCAGAGGAACAGGCTGTGCTCTGATGACTTGATAACCTGGACAGATTAAGTCAATAGAGACATATCCTGTCATGTGGCAGAGACACACAGAATTTAAGAGACTTGCTCATATTCCTAGATGACTATAGCAATATCATAAAGGATTAGATTTCAGCTCTCGTGATTCCAGACCATTGATGCTATACTATCTGATGTCTCTCAGAATCACTAAACTTTAATCTTCTTGGGATTCATTTTATGGCACTTTTAGAAGAACATCTGACTTGGGTGGTGCAGGCTTGTTTCAGCTCTTTGTCCTTGGATTGTAGCATCTGCAAAGCCAGTGGGTCTGCAGCTGGTGCTTTCTTCTTCCTTGGGGTCCAGTCCTGTAAAGTTCAACTCCCACAAGCTCACACAACTGCAGAGCCCAGAAATCTTGCCTTGAGCCCAGATGGGTGAGGAAAAGCTAGCTGAAAATCTTTAACTGAGAGCCTGGGCTTTGCAAGGCATTTGAATGACCCAACTTTGTGTTTTGTTGATCATGGAATCATAGAATGGTTTGGGTTGGAAGGGACCTTAAAGATCATCTAGTTCCAGCCCCCTGGCCATGGGCAGGGACACCTTTCACTAGACCAAAGCCCCATCCAACCTGGCCTTGGTTGATGGATGATATAGGTGTAAAAAGCTTATAGGTTACTAAAGTGCTACGAACCTTTTGCCTCCAGGTTAGATGTGATAGTGGGGTCTTTCACCTGACAACTGGATTTGTGGCCTCTTTGGTAGGAGTGTTTTTTTGTTAGAAGTGTAGGAGGATGTTTTGACTTGCAGGTATCTCCTCAGTTTGTTTGCCTCCAGATGCCACTCTCGATACACCTTTTTTGGACCTGTGGGGGGACCCTGACAGTCTCTTCCCAGCAAGCAGCAGCCACCTATGAGCATGAGCTGCTTTGGTGTCTGTCAGCCTTCCTGCTGCAGAGTTTGTGTTATTTGCTATGCATTGCCACGTTTGCATTGCTGTGCTGCTCGTTGCATCTCACCCAGTGCCTGTTACTACATGTTTCCTTACCCCAGTGCCGGTAAGGAGATGCCTGTGCCTGGCTCGACTAGCTGAGGACCAAGAGGTGGCAGGAGGGCGATGAACAAGAGGGCACTGTACTTCAGAGCAGGCTGGGTGAAGCAGATGCAGGACAGACCAGACACTGAGTGGGTTCAAAACCTCTTTGAAGCCCAAGTCAAGCTCCCAAATTCTGTTGAAGTGGTATGAGAGAGCTCAGAACTGGGCAAGAGCAGGGCACCTGGGTGCTATTTATGACTGAGCTACTGTGTGACCTTCAGCAGCTCGCTGCACCTCTGAGTCACAGCTCTGCTTCCCTAACTGCAAAATGAGTGGTACAGCAACACCTACTTCATTCACAAGGGTAGCATGCGGTGCAATTTTGTAATTAACTGAATGTAGGAAAACTTTTTTTTTCCTGTGGTATAAAGGCTGCAATGCAATGGCCTGATCCTCCTAATGCTTGCTTGCAGGCTGGGAGCGCGGCTGAACTCATTGACTTCCAGAGGGTGCTTTGTTCCCCATAAGTGCGGGAGGAAATATTTGCAGAATTGGGATCCCTGTGCAAAGTTTTATGAGTTACCATATGGCCACTGTGCAAATCAATTACTGTAGTACGTCTGTAATGAAACAAACTTACAAAACAGTTACTGATTCTACAGCAACTTGAGCAGATGCCAAAAAAATGTGGCCAATAATTAGTGACCTCCTGAAAGATCCAGGGTTTCTCGGCAGCGGTTGCTCGGCGTACGGTTCACAACGCGGCTGATTCTGGAGATGGTTCTGCTCGCGAGGTCAGATTAGCTGTTGTTTTTAAAAATATTTGTTTCATGTCAGTCTTTGTTAGAATCCCAGTTTAAAACCTTTCAGGTGTAAGTATAAAGCTTAAAAGCTTTTCCACAGCTCCACCCTTAAGAATGGGTTTAATCCTTTTAACAAAGCTCTGATCTGACAGTTTATTTTGCTCTAGGCTTTAGCTTCAGTGGTTGCAGCCAAAACCTGACAAGTTCTTCTTGTTAATTCTGAATGTATTATCCAGTGACAAATGTATCTCCCACTTATATGTGACACTGAGAATGAAATGCATATGATCAAATTTCTTATAGCTGGAGTGGGGCTGGTTGTTAAGAACATCTCCATATCTTTGCAGTATGACAGTCAATCCAAACCCATTCTTTTTCAGCAGTGTATCTCAGCCTAGTTTGGGACACTCATGATGGGTTGCAATCTGCTGCCATACTCTGCAAAGATTAAAGAAAGGCTAAAAATAAACCTGTCATTTTCCCTGGACACTTTCTTGTGAAACGCAGAGAGATACGTCACTAGAATGCAAAATAAATTCATATGGAATTTTTATGCTATGTTTTTTTTATGGACAGATGGAGTCAGTGTCGTTTCTGGTTTCTCATTTCTAAATACAGTGGTGTTATGTACAGCCTTCCACCTGAAAGCTTGTCTTCGAAGCCAAAAGAGAATAAAATGGATTTTTACAATAAAGCCAAAAAAGTTCTTAATTCTTCTAAGTTTGCCAATATACAGGATGCAGATAATGTATTTGATGAACTCAGCCTCCTTCTCTGCTCATAAAGTATTGGCATGCTGATGAAATTTATTTTCTGGAATGTAGTTGGTGTCATGAGGTTGGGGTTTTTCTTTACTTCTATAGGATTGATCTTTTGCTAGTGACATATTAACACCTCCAGGAGGATGATGACTGTGCAGTGGACTGAAAGCCAGGTCTGCTCACAGTCTGCGTGACCCTGTCCCTCACTTAATCTTTCTTAAGCTGATCTCCTCTTGCTGTCCATCTTCTGTGTGTTTGACTGGACCAGTAACCCTCAGACCAGTGCCATTGCTATTTGCTCCCCGTGCTTTTGAGCTCCTTCACCGTTCCAGTGCTTTTCTGGGGCCATGTCATGCTCCCTTGGAGGCTGGCGATAGCAGAAGCTGCACTGGGTTAATCGCTTCTAGGTGTTTCTCTGAAAGCAACTGCATCTTCAAAGTGGCTGTCCTGAGACCTTCCCATTTTCTCTTTCCCCGAACAGTGCAAAGAACTGTGTGGCTTTCGCAAAGAGGTGCATGAAGGAGAAACGCTAATGGCAGGTTGTCTCTGGCCAATGCTGGCTTGTGTTGCTGCAGTCAAAGACACGAGGGTGACGGAGAAAGTCAATTTCCTGTTAAATTAGCTTGGCTGTTTCTCTAAGAAAGGTGGAATTTTAATGAAAGTGCTTATTAATGGATGAGCCCAGAGGGAAGTGATTTGTGGTGAGGCCAGAACTTTATAGGGAAAGCCTTACCTCGTAAAAGGCCACAAAAGATGCTTACAGGACTGAACTTGGTCTGCTCGGGAATCGGCTGCTTGTACAGAGGGACAGTCTTCCTTTTCCCATAAAACATGCATTAAGGGTGCCAACTAAGTTGGTTCTTTTTTATATCAGTCACAAAAACAGTGGGAGGTTTAGTTCCTGTCAAACTTTATGGGCCATTTACGAGAAGGCCTTCCCCAAAGTATTTCACAGGCCAAATAAAAATAAATGGCACTGAAAAATTTTATAACACAATGCACGAACTGTTGTGGCAGTGGGAAAACGTGTGTTGGAGACCTCTTCTCCCTCCCCTGCGCAGAGGAATTAAAATGGAATTTTAATTATTGTAACTTTTATAGGCTTTTTCATTTTCGAGCATTACTGTAGTCTCATAGTTACCTTTGGGAGGGAAAGATCGTGCCTTTTATATGGAGATGAGAAAATGTGGAGGCAGAGGTGCAGCTTTGTGGCCCTGGTGAGGGGCAACTGCTCTGCAGAGGGATGAGGAGAACCACAGGAGGCGGTGGATGTGAGGAGGGATGGGTGACGACTTGCAGTATTTTTGGGGGCCTGTTGGAGCTGGGGGTTGATGTCTGATGTGCTCGGGCATCTTGTCTGGGTGCTCAGACGTGGGCAGGGGCAGGCAGACATGGGCACACAAGTGCTTGTCGAGCCCTTAAATCTGATTTCTCTGAAAAAAATGGGCTTAAACCTGGGGCTTGGTTCAAGCTGATGTGGCTGTGTTGCTGCTGGGGAGGTACTTTGCCCTGTTACTTCATTTTTCTAGTTGGAATAGGAGGACAAAAGGAAGGAGCCCATTTCCCCCACGGCTGGGGCCAGATGAAATACTCAGAGAGGAACAGTGTGGTTCAATTTACAGTAAGAAGCCTGTTAACAGGAATAGCTGTAGTTCCCACCTTACAGGTTTTATCCTCTGCTCTGAGCTATGGGGTGGGAAAACGCTTCTTTCTAGGGAGGAAAGCAGCATCTAAACCACCCGTGTGGAGAAGGAGCAGCTCTTGTGAATATTTTTAATAGAAACGGGTTGAGCAGTCGCTTCTGCAGGAGCTGTCTCCGCTGACGGGCGTGTTTCACAGCTCGCTCCGTGAACTGTTGCACTGTTGAACTCTCTGTATCTCGATGCTGGATTTACCATACCAACAGCTTTATTGGAGGAGTGAAACAACAGCTTGCTTCTACGGGAAGGGAGAGGAACAACCTACCCCTCAGCAACCAAATGGGCAGCAAGCAAAGATGTTCTCCAAATAGTTTCTCTTCCCCTCTTGTGCACGTGTTCTCGGCAGCCCTGCTCAGCAGAGGTCGGGGGGTTCGGGCTGTAATGCAGTTACACCATCACTTCTTCAGATTGCGCATTTGATTAAAAAAATTAACAGTTAAATCCCTTTACTGACCTTGCAATATTAGAGCTGCTGTTATTTTGTTAAATTTTTTCCCCATGAGGGTGGTCAAACACTGGAAGTGGGGCCCGGAGGGGATGTGGGGTCTCCATCCTTGGGGATACTCAGGATTTACCTGGACACAGTCCTGAGCAGCCTGATCAAACTGGGGCTGAGCTGAGCAGGGGTGTTGGACCAGGGACCTCCAGCTGGCCCCTTCCTTACTGTGTCATGCTCTGGCTCTGCAGTTCAGGCCATTCAGATTTGGAACAGCTTGACTGATTTTGGATCTGTAGTCTTGCTGCCAGAGGAGTCGGGGCAAGGGAATCTGCCTCTCCCTCCATCCCAACAGAGTCCTCGACTCTTCTTCTGAGACACATCCTGCCATGCAAGGTCAGGAACAGAATCTGCGATTAGATGGATGTGGGGATCTGATTCAACCTGACAGTAAATAAGTTCCTCTGAGCCAGGCCAAGTCAGGGCAAGGGGAAGGTCTGCTTGCAGGTACTAACCTTTTGATGAGGATGGACTTAAAATGGATCAAGCCCATAGAGTCCTTTTTTTTTAAAGTGTAAAATGAGGTTAAATGAACTTTCTCAACGCGCAGTCATTTTGTGACTGATGGTGAAATGCACAGACAGTATAAAAAGGTGGGGTAAAATCAGGAACATCTCTGAAACCTTACTAAAACCCAAAAAAGACCCTATCCAAATTTGTGCTTGTCTTGGTTTGGTCTGTTGTTGTTGTTTTGTTGTTTTTTTTTTGGGGGGGGGGGGGGGGGGGGGCGGGGTAGTTTGTTTGTTTGGTTTTTAAAAACAACAAACAAAAGGCAATCAAAGAGGGTTTGTTTGTTGTTTGGCTTATTTTCATATCCTCTCTTGTTCCCATCCTTTTCTGTACTTTCCACACACAAGATCATCTAAAAAATGTTAATTTTTCAAGCCTCTATTAATCTGGCAGTCTTAGTGACATGTCTGAGTGGTTCTACTGCTGACAGGTTGAGTTTGCGTTTGCTGTGATGCCGTATCAGTTCTGGTTCAAAGTCAAGCTACCAAGCAACAGGACATGGTATTGAAATAAACCCCTGGGATAACCAGAGCTGTAAACCAGTGATCTCACTAATTTTGCATAACAATGTAGAACAGGGAGACATTATTCCCTGTCTTCAAATACCTGTGACTTCATGATTTTGATTCAAAGCTTTAAGACAGGGATACAATAATGCAGAAGATCCGAATGCTGTAAAACATACAAATATCCACTTGCTTTCTAGCTCGGGTGTCAGGCTACAAGAAAAAATACCAACTAGTAACATAACACAAAAGGCATTGTACTCTAGGAGAGACTAGCTAGATTCATTTAATTTTAAATTTGTTCTGGGCAATGTCAAAGTAAAGAAATGCTGTAAATCTTCCTACTCTGAATAAGATGTCTGCTAACAGGGAGGTGTGAGGGAGGGAGGGATACGCCTATTGAAAGATTTTAATCTGCAAGTGGTGGGAGATGGAGATGTCTGTTACCCTGCTGTTCTCTTCTGCTTCCTACTAAGCCCATCGTCTCCCTGGCACCGATAGGCAGAAGAATGACGTTTTCCGCTCTTCGAGGTGGTCAATATTAACAATACACAAGAGTCGAGGACCTTCCTGCAATGCCTGTGACGAAAAATGGGCTGCGCGTCTGCAAGAAGAACTGGAACCAAACCTGCAAGAAGTGACTGGATGGGGAAGTTGCCGCCATCTACCTCACTCGCTGCATGTGTGTGTTTGTGGGAGAAGACTGGTGGTTCTGCCTGGTTTTACAGCCCAGGCTCCTGTCTGCTTCTAGCCAGCACTTTTACCCCAGCAGCAACTGTTTTTTTTCTAAATTACAGCATATATGAATGGAGGATAAATGAATGTAATGACCGAGCAAATTCTTGGTGAATAGTCTTCCTGCATGCCACGTGGGCTGGGTGCAGCCCAGGCAGCCGTGCACCAGTCCTCATCAGCAGGGCTCGTGGTGGGAGAAATACCCCCTTGATTGTAGAGTGTTCTGCTGAAAGGGACTGAATAACTCAAGGGACCTTAATTCTGCAATCTTTACTCTTGTAGTTATGATTTTACTTTCCATCACACAAATAATAGTAATCAAAATGATTCCAACACAGTAACTACCCCCCCCCCCAAAAAAAAAAAAAAAAAAAAAAAAAAAAACAACCCAACAACCCAAATGAAAACAAATCCCCAAACCCCAAACTGCTGGTTTTTTCACTGGAATTATTTTGAACTGTATTTTCATTTTGCTAGAATGTCTGGCAAAAATATTTGCTTGTCAGTGAATTGCTGAAAGGTGTTTCTCTACTGGCAGAGAGAATTTACTTTTTTTGGGTGTATATATATATTTTAAAAAACATTTGAAGAGAAGAGTTGCTATTTTTAATGAAAAATAGATTTTCACCAAAGAAATTATTCTCATCACAAACACTTCTAAAATTTGACGGCTTTTGATTATTTAGCATGTATATTGGACTTAAGATCTACTCATGTGAGTATGGGTCATGGGATCAGGTCTTCCCATGTGATTCATCTTTCCAGTCCATAAGAAGCAATACCTTTAAGACTTGTGCCCAACTGGGCAAGATCTGAGTAGGATTGTTTATGCTGCTACAAAAAAATAATGGAAGTTAATTTAAGTTAATATAATCTCAGTAATCACTGGATTTATTGCCCAGGAAAACTTAAGACCTTTCAGGCTCTTCGTTCTGCCAAAAGCTGAGATCATGGTTTCTAAACTTTGCTGCTTTGTACTGATATGCAGGTGCTAATCATTTCCATACAGCTGAGCCATAATTTGCTGGCCTCTTCTATAAAACATACCAGCTTTTCACAGTGCCCTCTTATATATGCTGCTTTACAAGGAAACTGTAACTAACAATTAAACCAGCATGTAATATATTATTTTCTTAGTTTATAGAAGATTGCTTTATGGGGCAGCATATTAACAAGAGATGCCTGGAGGTATGTGGTTTGTAGTGTCCAGCCCTTCAGTGGTTCACGTTTGTGCACAGATATGAACATACGACCTTCATCGATAATCAGGTTGCAAATGGCTCTGTTGAGTAATTGCAGCATTAGTCTTCTCTAACTGAAGCTTCAAAGTAATTTCAGCTTTTTATAATTACAGAGCTAGCGGACTGTAATAATTTCCAAATGTTTTGGAGCTGATTTTAAAGCTGATCTGCAACATGTAGTTAAGATAAGTCTCAGAGGCCCAGATCCTGAAGAAGTGGTTTGGCAGGTGGGCTGGCACACTCCTTTTTAAAGTAAAACCTGTTGGGGGAATCTTCACTGATGCATGTAAGACTTATACCAGCCACAAACTGGTCTGGATAAAGTGGCACATCCGAATGGGTTGGGGGAGAGAGGGAGAGGAGATGCAGAGAGGATACAGAGACATGACCAAACTTGCGATATTAGGAACATTTTAATGACAATTTTGATGCAACCTTTTTTAGAAAAACATAATTTCTCCCTCTCTTTTTAAAGCATAAAACTACTGTCAGTCTCGATCTTAATGTATCCTAGTGGATGATTTTGAAGTGAGGCCATTTCGTTGATGAGAAACACCTTCTTGTCTAGGCAGTTTAGGTAGCTTATGGGGTTTCTGTGCTCCATATGTAAAGAAGAGCTTGTGGGTCAAGGCTTCAAAGGTAATGAAGCACTTGTAGCTGGTGATGAGTACCTTGAGGGGATTCTCAAAAGCACCCGAGCATGCTGACTCACTTATTCATTCTTGGTATTTGTGCATAAATAAGCCTGAAAACTGGGCCTGATGTACATAGAAGATGGCCATCACCTCAATATATTATCCTGGTGACCTAGTCTTAATGCCTTTCCCAGTAAGCTTCTCATGGCTGAATGTAGGGCTGGATGTATTAATGCACTTGACATATTCATCCACTGAATAACCCTCAACTACTTTCAGGGAAGTAAGGCTTCAATTACTATGTCTAGGATTATAAAAAATAAATCACAATCTCCATTGTTTCTCAGACTGCCTGAAAGCTCTAGGAAGCTATATTATAGGTGGAGATCTTGGGAACTATTAGAGAATACCTGGAAAAGATGGGGGAAAAATTATGTAACTGATTCTGGCCTGGCAGTTATTTAACTATGAGTCTGACTTGTGGTATGGGGAGGGAATTGAGGAGGTTCCTGGCCAGCCCAGGGGAACAAGATCAGGTTAAAAATCTGTGCATTGGAAAAAAAAACATAGGAGTGGGAGGAAGGAGTAATGTGCAAATGGCAGCTGACTCCAGAACTGAATAGAACTAGCAAAGGTTTGCTTTCTTCCTTCCAATTTTCATGATAGTACAGCAGGGCTTGGTCCTGCTGGTAGTTAAGCCCTTTGCATCTTCTCTTTCGAGGAACTGAAGCATGTGAGTATTTCTGCAGACATCATGAGGAAACCATGCACGATTGTGGTGCCTGTAGGCTGCCTGGCAGGGCAGATGGCTCTATCAGCAGCTTCTTGGCTCTTCTTTTTTGGGCTGTGGAATTTTGTTTGATTTAAAGTGAGTGAGGGCTGTCTGATGCAGTGGATACTGGTCTGGTAATAGACCCACTAACTATTTGAAACTGTGAGGTTCTCAAAACCAGAGGGGTTTTAAGAAATGCAGATTTACATGGGAGGTAAAGGTCTTCAGGGATTTCAAGTAAGAACAGTGCTAGTGGTACCTATGGCCCTCTAGCTCTAACTGTGCCTGTAAGTAAAATGGATGATAAGGAGTGCTAATTTAGTTGGTGAGGGACAAGTGTGCTTGCTGTGTGGTTTGAGCAAGGCAGTGCTCTTGAGCTTGGTTTCTCCCGCCTTGTGCGTAACACCTTGAAAATCAGGTGCAAAGTGCCTTTGCCTCCTTTCCTGCAAGCCTTCCTTGCCTACCGCATCATCTTGAGGTTTGTACTCAGGGAGATCATCTTGCCTCTGTGTGTATATATTCAATGTGAAAACTAACTTTTATTGGAAACAAGAGTCTTATTTAAAATAAGAAAGAGAGCAAAGAATTTTTATCCTTTCATGAAGTTGATCCAAACCTTCAAAGTGTTTTGGTAATTTTGTTTATGGTTGAAAGATTGATTATTTAAGTCTGTGTTAGAGTATACTTTTCAGTATGAAGTAATGGCTCATTACAAACCAGCTCAGGAATGCTTTTGAGTTTTTTAGGAATTTTTTAAATCTGGATGAGGAGGGAAGAGTGTGAGGCACTAAGTTTAGCATTTCAAAACATCTGGATCTGCTCTATGGTTTATTTTTTAATGTGTTTTCCATGAGTCTAGTTAAACAACCACATGGCTCGATGGCAAAATGAATGCAAGTGTAGCGTTTGGAAGGGAACCCTGGATAAGTTTCGCTTGCTAACTAGGGTCAAGTGACGTGCTCTTGTTTCTGGTTAGATTGTGTGGATTCACAGAAAGAGCCCATCTTGGCTGCTGCTGTTCCTTTTCTCTGCCAAAAGCTGCTAAACATAAAGCAGGCAAAGGAAGTACTAAATTACAGAACACCTAATCTTTAGTCCTTTGTTTAATCTCAAATGAGTCTCCCAGATACCATAAACTAAAAATGAGGACAACACAGAAGGCCAACCACAAGATGGTCTAGGACCTGCACTTGAGCAAAAGGTCTCCTGCCGCTGCAGGGGCAGCAGCAGAGGGGGATGATTTTGATAATGTCTCTTTTAGGTTGTGCTATTACAGTGCTGTTGAGACAGTTGTTCTGACGGGCTGCCAACACACCAGCAAGGTGTAGCAAGAACTGGTCCCTATTTAGCTCCTATTAGTTTTGACCGGACTGAGGTGTTTTCTTTGTTAGTAAGGAATTGGGTATTGTTATATTGCTATGAAATTCGTAAGGACCTCATTGGTGACAGACACTTGCAGAAGTAATTTAGCTTCAAGTCTGCTTGCAAGTGATCTTTAACCATTGATTGCTCTTTGCCCTTCCCTCTGGCATCCTTTTTCTCATATCTGTTTTCCCACCTTTTCTCTTCCAAGCATGTGTTTTTATTCTGTTGCTGCTTTCAGCTTAGCCTAAATGCTAATGAGGCCTCAGGTCTTCAATCCTGCACTTGCATTAGGAGAGTGGGGCTGACTAAGGTACCGCCGGGGCAGCTCTTGAGGATTGTGGGGTCCATCTCCACCGGAGTTTTATAGCCTTCCCTAAAATCCCCGTCATTCATTGCCATTCTGTCTTAACAGTGACATGCAGTGGCAGCATGATGCAACAGAGGCAGCTGCAGACATCGTGCAAACTTGTTATTACAGTACTTTTTTTCTACTGACACGTAAACACCTTAGAGGATCTCGGTGCATCTTGTGTCCCTGCATTAGCCATCTGAGGGTTTTGCTGACTGTCTCAAGCCTGCAGAGCTGGGCACGGGCCAATGCAGGTTGAGGGTAGAGAGAGGCAAGTAGGTGAGAGAGATAGTATCTTTTACAAGGCAAGGATGTTTTTCTTGTTTTCTGGCATATAAGACTAAATATTCTTGTCCTACTGGTATTATTGTGAGAAGGAATTATCCACTCTCTTCTTGTTTTGTATGATATTGTTGTCTTGATCATCTCCTACATTTTATGCTTGTGCATGCACATGCAAAACTACTGCAAATATTTCTGTTGAGAACCCACCAGCTAAGAAGTGTTAGTTGTTGTTGGGTACAACTTAGGTCTCTTTGTACCTGGGCATGATTTGTAGAGGTCATTTGGCAAAACCTGTGTTTCCCAAGAAAGACTGGAAATTGTCTTGAATTGATCTTTAGAGAATTGATCCCCTGCAAAATGTTTGCAAGAAGGGTTGGATTGCAGTGTTTGTACAGGCAGCAAAGGTAAAAGATGGATTCCTCAAGGAGAGGAGGGAGCCCCAAAGGAACAAAATGAAGGATGTTGAGGGAGGGGGTAGGCTGCAGAAGGGTAGAGAAAGATACTTCAGGATACTTCTTTCGGGGTATCTTCTATGCTTCAGGGATACAGCTGCTAGTCTACATGCATGGAAAATAAGGGATGTTAGTGCACAGATGTGAAAAGGACGCTGGAGATGGTGCCAAGTATAGTGCTATTTGTCTTTAGCGACTTGTACGGATTCCTGAGCTGAGGAGTAGAAGGGTTAACCACTGTGTGTATTAAGGCTACAAAAAGCTTTTCAACCAGGAACATAAATTACTGAAGCTGCTATTCACAAAAACACATATCAGACATAAAACAACTGCCACAGCTTTTCAGATGTCTTATTGTGCTTCATCTCATGGTGATGACTGGAGTGCTTTGGGACTACTTTTCAAAGTATTCTCCTTTGTATCTCAAGAATACACAATGGCTCAGCCTTGACATCTATCTTCATATGTAAGGAGACTGATAGGTCACTAGTGACATAGCTGCAAACATGTTATCAAACATCTTCCGATTGCTTCCAAGCAAGTGTTCTTGTCCTGCATAAGAAAGACAGCATTTAGATGTTCTTTCCTGAATATCTTACTGGATTTTTATATATTTTGAATTATGGGAAGAACAAACATTAGACATTTTTTTAAAAAAAAAATTTTGTTTTTCCCCTTGCTTTGTCATTTGGAGGGAGTCTGAGATTAATGTTTTCAGCGACCATGGGATTTCCTCGCTCCCAGCAGGGTCCTACTCTGAAAGTGAATATGCAAAAATCCCAATCCTACAGAGCTGCTGATGTCTACATCTAGAGGGATAATACTCAACTAGTCAGATATTCACACACTTCTGCCTTCTCTGTTTAGAAGCAGCCAGATGCTGCCATGGTCTTCATCAAGTTGAACTAAACAAACAAGAAATTAGTGGTGCTGGACCGGGATCTTTTGTTCCCTTCTCAGTCACTGTGGACAGGTGCTGTTAAGCCATCTGGCAAACAGGAGGGGAAACAATCATGGTAGTGGTGGCATGAAGTGCTGTGGAGGTTGAACTTCCTTGTTTGGGATCTTCAGCTTGAACTGTTGAAAGAGAGAAGTTGGATTAACCATTGGTTGGCTTCAGAGAGCTTCCTGATCTCATTTTTTTAATGAGCGAGAGGCTGTGATGATGGTTCCTCAGCCCATTCCTCTTGAAATGCTCCTCGGAGGTCTGCAGCCACGTCTGGGCTGGTGGTGGACAGAGCCATGGGGACCCCCGTGGGATGTGATGCCAAGGTCAGTGCTGCACACTGTAGGCAGTCCCTTTTACCCTCATGACGGGCTTCAGCAGGCACAGGTGTCTAAAATGCTTCTCCCCAGGCTTTTGAGACTGGTGTGTGTGTATGCAAAGCTGCTGACAGCATCAAGCTGAGATCTACTGGAAACTGGGATCTAGGAAACCTTATGCCAAGAGGAAAAATATCTTGAAGTGACTTTAATTTTTAGCACTCAGCTAAATAGCTCATATTCCCCCTCACGCCTCTGAGTCAGAAAAACCCCAGTCTTCCTTGGAAAGTGAAGTTAAATGCAGGGCAGGGCTCCTGTTTGCATTGTGGTGGAGGCATTCAGTCTGCTTCATTATTTAATATCAAGAGATGAAAATTGTTGGCTCCACCTCTGCGTGTTTATCTGCTCTGTGGCAGGTTGTATTTGCTCTTGTGGTCTGGGAAGGCTGACAAAGACATGGAGTCTGGAGCAAGGCAGCTCCGGGGGCCCTGCCTGAGCCTGGTCGTGGCATGGGGATGGCTCCACGGGTGCCCAGATGGGTCAGAGCCAAGACCTGCAGGGCTGGGCTGGGTGGCATGGAGTTAAGCAGGGGAAAGCTCGTATGTAAATATTTTCTTTTCCAAACCAGGAACTCTGCAAGAAGCAGGTCCCAGAGCACATAAAAACATCCAGCTCTTCCCAGCACCAGCCCTTGCAGCTCTGAGGCTGATTGGGGCCAGCAATGCCCACTTGTGCTTGTACTAACATTAAATATAAGCAGTATGGTTTTGTCAGCCTCATCCTTCAGGCTAGTCCTGTTTCTCAACAGCTCAGTAGCAAACTGTCCTTCCCCCTTCCCTCTTTTTTTTTTTTTTTTTCTTCTTACAATAAACTAAATAAAAATCCAGAGTTAACCACAGCTAAGTGACAATGAGAGGCTCGGAGTTCAATCCTAGGGCCCTGGTCCTTTGAAGCACTAGCCCTACCGCGACTCTGTAGCAATCTTTTCTAGCTCTGCAGTTTTCCAGTGTTTCAAAATTGCCTTACCCATGTCCAGACTCAGGATCTCAGACCTAGCCAGTGACAGGCACCTGCACCCCAATGGATCGGAAGAGGTGCATTTTTCCCCAAAACAGTTCTCTCAGTAAACTTCTGTGGATCTGAAGAACCAGAAACAAATTTCCCTCTTCCACGATGTTTCCCAGGTTTCTATCTGGCTCAGAAGTATGAGCCTATTAACACATGTTGACACAGATATGTGTCCAACATTTTGAGTCCATGAATGCAGTGGTGAACTACCAGGTTCCCAACCCCCAAACTTAGATCCACGTGAACCTAATCCAAAGCATGGACAGATGTCCTCTCTCTGCACTGAAGAATAAACGCTTTACACTTTCATATATGAATTCTTGTCTTATGTGCTGACATGGCTCAGCCATAAACTTAACTCATAAATGTTGACACGTGTATACAAGGGTCAGTTTGAAATCTGTGTTCATAATCCTGGAGAGATTAGCTGCTTGTTCACACTGGTAGCATGTCTACTTGCACATTGCTGGGAGGTAGAGCTGATTTTGGGGGTCTCTGCTCAGCGACACCCAGTTCCAACAGGTTTTCCATGCCCTGCAGGTGCTGGGGTGTGAATTCAGCCTCTGTTTCTCCCAATCACCAATGAAACCACCAGTATGAAACAATGACTCAAAGCTCATGGAGTTTCCACTGTGGTGTTGGGGAAATCCCTTAGGGGATGTTTTTTTGTCTTGGTGTTGGAGTAGTTTCATCTAAGTACAGAACCATAAGGATACCAGAAATTAGTAAAGTTTTGCTCTGGCTCTTGTTTGGAGTTTGACTAATTTTACAGCAGGCTCCAAGGAGATTGCATGCTGCTGTCTGGGAGTATTTTGAAGTTGAATAAAGTTGAGATGAGGCAGTAGAGCGGTGGTGTGGTATGTGGAAGGCTTTCTTGCTTCCATGGACAAGTCAGGTACTTCCTTTCTGCAGGAGGATGGTAGGTCTCCATGCATGGTGAGGGACCACAGCCGTGGAGCTTATATGGAGGCTATTGAGCTAAGGATCAAGTAACTGTAAAGCTAGGGAGCATTTCCACCAAGCTGAGCAATGAGTTGAGATGGCTTTTGGGACAGGCTCAGCTGGCTCAGAGGAGCAGCTGGTAGTGTGAGAATGTGATGAAAATAAACAAGATATTGTGTGGAGACTCGGCTAAGCAGTGGAAAGACAATTTGCCCCCAATTCACCCGCTGCATTTGTGACAGGTGAATAAAATAAAATACATTGAGAAAGAGCTTGAGGTCAGGGGTTTTTTCTTCCTGGGATGGAGAGACTAAATCAGAAGCCTACACCTTTCATGGAAGGCAATCAAGCTCTTTTTCACCAAACATTTGGATGTCAACATGAGCAGCTTGAGCCTATGTAAGATTATAGACTTTTTCATGTGTCAGTCAAAATATCCTGTGGAGAAAAATGTCACATTCTTCCTCTGTGTTACTGGCACTCATGTTTTATAAAACACATAGCTTTTTATTTAAAATAGATCTGCTGATATAAAAACTGAACACAAAATATCAGGAAGTTGGCTGGTCTCTAAAAGGGATGCCTGCTGAGAATGTAAAATTAATTTGCTGCATGTGAAAAATGCTAGCTGTGGGGACAGATGACAGAGAAGGTGTCTGAAAGAGAATAGCATGGATATGTTTCCTCTATCTTGCCAAGCAAAATAGTCCAATTTTGTTCACAAAGGCCTGTTTCTGGGGCTAAGTTGGTAACTTGACCTTTATTCCTTTCATACTTGTTTACTCCTTTCCTAGTCTCACTTTTCCAGCAAAACCCGCTTCTGCGTATCTTACAGAAGGTCAGCATATAGGCAGAGGGTCCTGGTCTTTGCCAATGACAGATGCCTTATTCATGTGGTGAATAATATTATTGTTCTCTATAATATGCTCAGGGTCTTTAGGTAACACATTGGTCCAGATTTCCCCCCATGGCAGGACTCTGCTGTTAAGACTGCATTTGTAGATCCAGCTTAACAGAAACAAAAAATGGATGTTCTCGGGGTGAATTACTTGTTCCCCTGATTAAATAAACTAAAGCATCAACATTTTTCCACACGCATAGGAAAATTCCATTAGATGTCCTAAACATACCAGGCCCAAAAGCGCAGCAGAAATGGAATTGGCCATTTCTCTCAGCTGCTGACTGTGGCCACCACGACATCTTCCTCGCTTCTTTGGCACCCAACTGCACTTGCATCAGCGGAGGAACTGTATTACTAACAGCAGACCCAGGGGTGCAAGCTTGCTTTCAGGACATGGTTTGACTGTTGGCTATGTGATGCCAGGTGTAAGAAGATAAAGCCGTGACTGTATCTCCGTGGTGCTCAGCTAAATTTCACTTGTGGGTTAAAGCAAGCCATGATTTTCCTGGTTTGCACTCGATTTGCACTTAGAAAATGTGGAGAGAGATGGGTGCTTAGCTGCCAATTTAAGACAAGACTGAGTATGGGGAAGTGCATCTGTATTTTTGTTTTCAGAAGAAGATTTGAGGTGCATGCTTCCACCTAGCTTCATGATTAACACCTGTGGGGTCTAGCCTGGAGGAGAGGAACCAGAAGATCCAAACTGTAGTTTCAGGGTCTTTAAGGCTTCTTGCTTGAACTGAACATTGCTTCAAATTGATTGTTAAATCAGGGAGCGTGGGTGTAGCTCATTCCATTATAATCCCCACAAATTGCTTTGTAATCGAAAGCTTTTGTTCCAGTGTCAAGTGGTTAAGCACCAAGTAAGAAGATCTATTTTACAAGACCAGACAAGATCTGACAGACAGCGGAAACTTAACTTTCAACAAATATAACAATCAACATGAGAGAACCAAAAGGTCCTCATTAAGCACTGCTGTTTTTAATTAATTGGTCCTTCAGATTTACTTCTTTAAAGCTGCTAACAGCCTTAAGCCTTTCCTAGATTAATTACAAAAGACGAGCAAATCACAATAATTAGTTTAGCCTCAGGCTCTTGCTAGGCCTCTGACCTATGTGTGTAGGTTTGCTCCATGCAGTGTAGACAAGGGGAAGCAATTTGCCTTCTTGTCTTGTTTCTGAATCAGAATTTCTGGCAGGAAGTGGTTTTTTATTTTCTTCAGTTGTTGAAAAGTGTAATTTTCCTTCCCCTAATATATTCTTGTCACTTAGTTTAAAATGATCCCTCTGCTGTAACGACTCCCACTTGGGCTGGAAACCCTCCTTCACCAACAACAGCTCAGTCAGTGATGATGACTTTCAAGGCTTGTAATTCTTGGCTTATGGGGCCTACAGACTCAGGGAAGTATCATTAAAAATGAATCATGCTGCTCCCCTGGGGATGTGCTTGCTTCCCGGGATGCACATTAATGTGAATCCACCACCTCTCCCTTGCCGCAGAGGGCCGGTAAGTCAACAGTGCGATGTAAGAATGAATTTCAAAGAGGAACATCATATATGTATCTATATATAAAGAGAGGGAGGCTTTCTGTATGTGCTGTAAAAGGCAGACCCATCGTTGCACCGAGAAGCTGGTGCTCTTTAGGTCTTTTCCTGTCTGATCTGTGCTTTCGTCTGTAACTTGATGCAGACTTTGGAGGCCATCTCTATTCCCTTCATTCATCAGAAAAATCCTCCCATTTCAACAGTTGTCCCCTTGGTTTCAATGGGTCTGTTGACAGTGTAATGGCAAACCGTGCTTCTCTTTGCCTGGAGACTGTGTGCCTCAGTTTCCTTACCTGTAAAATGGGCACAATACCATCCCTTGGAGATTAGCTACATGTCTTGACTTACTCATTCTGTAAATTGCTTTGAGATCTTAGGCTGATGGGAAGATAAGGGAAAATTATTGCTGTTCATGCTCTTGATTAGATAATCATCTGCTTAATTTCCTGTGAGTTCAATGAGAGTTATCAAGGAACCTAAGAATTATGCTAAACTGTGGTTTAAGAAGTGACATCATCACTGTGCTGTACTGCCTGACAAAATCGAGTGTAACCATGGCTAACTGCTAAAATATGTTGTTCTGAGATACCTGCTGTGCCCCCCCATGGGGCTCTTCCCAGGGTAAAGCTAAGCGAGAGGTCCTGGGGTGAGGGCACAGGGGGCTGCTGCCTGCTCCCTCTACCCTGCAAACAAGAGGCTCCCATCACTCCAAAACTTTTTAGCCCAGAAGCAGGGTGCGGTCCTGCTGCCAAGAGAGGAGAATCCATTGCAAAGGTACTTTCTAAGCACGGTAGTGCTGTCTTAGCACAGTATGCTGCTGTATATTTCCCCCCTGAAAACAAAAGGATGTTGAATTCTTCGTTGGATCTTTTGGGTTCCCTCTTCCTGCCTTCCTGCCCTCTGGCTCACTGCTGCTGGGTGCAGGTTTGAAAGGTGTATTCGTATTTATTTTTAATGCTTTTAAAATGCCTTCTTTCAGGCTGGAAAGGCCTGTGTGCTGAACTGCTGGGCATTGCGTTATTGTTATCTGGAAGTTGTAGAGTGGCATCAGCTCACTGCTGTGCCCTAGCTAAGAAATCTATGCTATTTCTCGCTAAAACAATCCCATCCAATCTGGCAAAAGTGGTAGAAACCAGTGATTTTATTTTTTTTTCACCTTAAATAGTGGGTAGCTACACTGGAAAAGGCTTTGCTCACCTCTAGGATGGTTGGTATCATTAATGTCACAGCAATCAGACAAGCAAAGCTCGCTGCTTCCCGCTCCCTCTGGGTCCGAGAGGAAAATCCTGGCCGACACAGCTAATCCACTTCCCTTTTATTGCTCAGACAAAAAGAAAAGGATCCTTATCTCTCTAAACTAGAAGTGTAATGGGAAGCAAACACAGGCCTTCCTCTTCCTTCTACTTATCATTTCTTTGTCCCTCTAAATTTGTCTCTGTCCCTGGACCTTAACCTCCCACTCCAAGGGCAGGACAGGGCAGGCTGATAAGCTGTCTCTGAAACCGCTGGTATTGAAGCAATTATTCAGCAGCTGCAGCCCTTGAGCAGCTGAGCAGAGATTACCATCTCTATCCCTGGGAAAACTGTCTTCATGCCTCCTTAATGTATCCTGGCCTGCAGACCTTATTTATGGCATCTTCTGCCTGAATTACCAAAGTGATGCAGCCCTGGGATCTTTACCGCTCTTTCTTTGGACTCTGTCCTCAAAACCAGCGTAGTTTGTTGCTTGTTTGTCTGGGGTCTTTTTCACCTGTCTACGACTGCTTATGCTTAATCCTGTTCATGGGATAGCAACAATCCTGCTCACTTTTGAGAGCTGGTCCTGTGTATCTGCTGTCCTTTGAGAATATGTGCAGCGTGACACAGGCAGACTAGTACTGCCAACAGCTGCTCTGCTCCATGTGTGCTAATATTGCCTTAGTTAGTAGCTCAGGTTCATAACTAATTTGAATGCATTTGGGGAAATAGTCTGCAATATTTCTATGGATTTTTAAAATGGTCTGCCTGTAGTTTCTAGGCACAAATTGTTGCAGAAAGTAGATTTTATGCTTCAGGGTTTGCAAACTTAGATAGTTCAGAAGTGTGATCAGTCCCCAAGACCCGGAGTGCAGCCTCAAAGATTTGTATTCGCCCTCAATTCAGAGTTGAAGGAATCTATAAGAATCATGAAATTGTCACCCATTTTAAGCACTGAAGTCAGGGAAGATTTGACGTACAGTCCAGAAGTTAAAAGCAGAAATGAAGGTCATTTTTGGGGGTATTTTTTTCAGTATGTATTTATTGGTACTGTCCCAATAGCTGCCACCATGGACACGCTCAGACGAGAAAGAAGAGAACTCACAATAGCTCTTTTCACTTCTTCTATGAATTGATGCTCAGTTATCCAGCATGTGAAAGGGGAGCAGTAATACAGCAACCTGCTGCACTCTCCAGCTCTCCCTCCTGTGACTGCATGGCTTTAAGAAGCTCTTACCTCTCCACGCTTCATCATGTTTGTTTTATGCTGCAATTTTACTATCAAGCTATTGTGGTGGGAAGGAGGCAATGAGAAGTGTGAGGAGGCTGCACGTGCAGAAAAAGACAAGACAAAAATCACTTCTCCAAAAATTTCTAGGCGAGAGTTTCCTCTGCTTGAGAAAAGAAAAGCCCTATAGGATTATCAAACGTTTCAGCAGAGAGTCAAAAAGCCCCCCAAAACTATTAAAGCCAAAGCCCCCAATGGTAACGATGGCAACACTCACTGCTGGCAAGATACAACTGTCACATAGGAAAAATGTTTTTGCAATTTGTTTTTCCAAAAAAGCAGCAGTTGAAAGACCTCAAATTAGCGATCGAGCTTCTGCTTTCATTTACACCTGGCACGACCTAGACCTGTGCTGCTTTCGGTGCTGCTCCTCTGGACATGTGTGTGCATGGGAGCGTGGAGGGGCTTGTGCTGGGGCGGGAGGGATGGGAAGATCAGATCTTTTTTCTGAGTTATGGATTTAGCAACAAACGATAACGATTTCCCCTTTATATAAGCAACAGTAGGGGAAACAAAACAAAACCTTTGCCTCATTTCCTGTTGTGTTTTGAGGTTTCTTACCAACACTGAAAACCACAGTTCATTACGGGAAGTTTTAGTGGTCTGTATCTGTCAGTGTTTTAAATCAGTATTTGGTATCAGCAAATGAGACACTTTTCCCTTGAAGTAGGAGGGGAATTTCACTCTTCTATGTGTGTTTTGTTTGAGAAATTGTGTATTCACATTTCTTGTCAAGTTTCTCATTTATAAGCATTGTGAAAAGCTACACTAACAAAACCAAGAATGTTTTGAAGGGGTTTCCTTCAAGTTTGATGAATAACACTTCACCGTTAACCTGCCCGCTTGCTGGGGGCTTGGGAGCGTGGCAGTCGCGGGTCTGTTGTCAGCTTGGTTTTATATCACAGCCTCTTTGTAGAGACATTAGTTTTCATCAATGCGCTTGTTCTGGAGAGAGTTATGAGCTTGAGTTGCTGGTAAATTTTTATGAAGTTAGTAGGCTTATGTTTTCTACCATCTAGGATGTTGGGATGGCATTGTGCGAGGTGCCATACAAACTATACGGGTAACGGCGCTTCCTTAAAATGCATGGTAGACTGGAGGGGCTAGCAGGTAAATGAAACACAACTTCTTTGGGTGAGTGAAAATTTCTTCAGAATTAATGGGAAGTAGCAGTCAAGCAGAAGCTCCTGCCTACCTTCAGTTTGCTGTCTGTGTGCGTGGTAGTGCAGTGGTTCTGCCCATGCTTTGGGGAAGGCTGTGGTTAGGAGTGTATGGGCTGGGGGAAACGCCACCTCTCCCCGTGGGCTGGCAAGCCTGAACCGAGGCCCGTCTTTTTCACTACCTCATTCGTGACTCGGAAGAACCCTGTTAGTCTTTCCTTCCCAGCTGCCAGTCTTCAAAAACAATAGGGCTGGTGGTATTAATCTGATTTTTGTGGGGTACCCAGAGATGCTCAGATGAGAATAAGCACCAGAAAGGCAGCGATGACCCAGGGCTCCCTGAACAGCTGTGTCCCTCATTGGCCATGTCTTCTTCTCTTGGCAGCCAGACTTTGAGCAAAGCCAAGCCTCAGGCTGCTACGAGAGGTTTGCACTGTGAGGAAACCTGTTTGTACGGTGTTTTCGATAAGAACTGGCCTGCTCCCAACTTATTGCATGCAGGCTAGCAAAAGTTGACTAGCGGCACCAGTTTGGACTGACTTTGCTGGATCTGGGAGGACCCACATCCTTCTGGTGGGTTGTTGGCCATGCCAGCAGAGGACTGCTGGAAAGACTGTCCCTTTTTGTTAACTTGTGTGTGGGCCACGCAGATGTGGAGGTCTCCGTTTGTTACTTGCTTGGATTTCCTACCTTACGGGGTTTCTCAGCTCAGTCAGCCGAATCCAGCTGTGGGGTGGACAGCTGCATGGCCGGCACATCTCCAGCGCGTGTGGAGGAACACGTGTCCTTCATCTCCCGGCTTGCTGCAGCTCCTGGTGTTACCTTCATGTGTCTGGTGCCGCTGAAGGGATCTTGGCTCCTATATGCAGGGGAATGAGATAAGGATGGGTTTTGAGGAAGAGCAAGTGGAAATCTGTTAACAGGCGGGTGAGGTCCTGTTTGCAGAAGTAGCTGTCATGGCTTGGGCAGCCCCATCCTTGGATTTCATAACACGGTGTTACTGCTGGGGAGTTCAGGTGAGGAAACGGGAGCAGAGGAAAGCAGAGAAGGCAGAGCATCTCTCCGAGCATGACAGCTTCAACACCTCTCCTCTCATGCACACAGACACTTCTGTTTTTCCAAAATCCTTCTACTGAAGTAGGAGTTGTTAGTCTTAATAGAAATCACAGAAATAGTTGGTGGCAGCCCTACTTAATGTCACTTGATCCAATGGACTGGTGCCCGCTTTAAAAAGGAAAATAGATTAATTCATTCTATCTTTATTTTTTTGCATAGGGACAGCAGGGCTAAGCCAACAAGTACAAATCAGATCTCTCCTCCAGCCTGAGGTGAACAGAAACGTGGGTGATGTTGTAATACAAGATGAGTAAACTCATGTTTTGGAGAAAAAAACCACTCCACTCTTCATTACATCTGCATTTAACATTTAAGTGCTTAAGCAGAATTGGTTATTATGGCAGCCTAAGCCTGCCTGGCCCTCTTTATTTCCAGACAATATATTCTAATTTGCCTGCCACAAAGGAAGGTATAGGAATTTCCCGGAGTTGCAACTAATTTTCTTGCAGGAATAAGGAGCACACTGCTAACGATGCCTGCTTCGCCCCCAAAACTGGCAGCTGCGATACTCAGCACCTCTGACCAGCTCTTCCCATGGCCAATACTCCAGCCATCAATATGCAATTGGCAGTTCTTCACAACTCCACCATCTCGCTTCTCACCTCAAGTAGAGTGTCAGAAAAAACTGTCTCTGGGTCAAAGCCTCCAGAAATACAGAGCTGGGTGTTGTTTAGAGGTGATGGAAGCGAGTGTTATCTCCCCATCTCTTTGGAGAAGGAGGAGGAGCGGGCTACGGAGCGAGATGGCTTCGCCGCTGCTGTCCCTGCCTCTCTATGGAGACTGCATGAGCCCCCGAGGAATGTGCTCCGGCACTGCAGGCCTGGGCTGTGGGTTAAGTGTTTTAAAATAAGGGAGGCATAAAACAAACGGGCTGAGTGTTTCCATGTGCCACCGAGATCCGTTTAATTCAGTAGCGTAGAGAGGACTGCACTTTGGCACCGTCCCCGCCTCCACCAGCCGCTTGCAGAAGGGATTAGCAGGGGATTTGATTAATAAGCATGGTGACTTTCTTTCCCTTTTTTCCTTTTTGGTTTTTTTTTTTTTTTTTTTTTTTTTTTTTTTTCCTTTAGCACAACATGTCCTACCTGGGCATTGCCCTATGTGGCGTTCAGGCTACTACCCCCTTACCCTGGCACAGGGAAAGCCACACTGGGCCCTTTGTAACCGTGGCATGTGAAGGTGTGAATACATGGTGCAACAATCCTATTTCACCTCCTAACGTGGATGTGGCCAGTGTGTGTGTGTATATATATATCTGAGGAAGACAACAGGTGTTAGGAAGCAGGAGGGAAAGGTCACACTTTCAACCTCGCGCTGCCCATGATACTTTTCTTTGATCCTTTTGTTTTAAAAGGGAATAATGCAGAATCGTTAAGTCTAAAGTCCCTTGAAGATGCAACGGACTAACGAGCCCTGCAAGTTTTTCAGTTGAAACTTGTAATGTCCTTGGGTTTTGTGCCAGATAACATGTTGCTATGCCACATGCTGCCAAGGAATCCGAGCACTCTGAGTGTAGGGACACTAAAGATGCCACACAGAAGGCTCTGCATGCTTGCTGTGTTTTTCCATAGCAACAAATACGCTTGATTACAGCACATTCATATGCTCTATATAATGAGTATCCCATAGGAAATTTATCACTGTGCATCCTGCATCATAATTAGAAATCAGACCCGGGCAACTGAAATGAATTCCCCAGGCGTAGGATGTCGGACGTGTTCTGCGCGCAGAGGGTGGTGGGAGCAGGATTGGGGAGGGCAAACGGGCAGCTCCACGGAGCACCCTGGCCCAACGCTTGTTGCTGAACTTCACAGCTAATTCTGAAATAGTTGTGCTGTCCCTCCTGGCAGTGTCTGTGTGTGCGTATGAGCGAGGAGAGGTGGTTTTGAGGTTTTTCTTTTCTCTTCTTTAAAAAAAAAAAAAAAAAATTTTTTTCTAGCCTAACTTCACTTCTGCTCCCCTCTGGCGGGGAGAAATTGAAACCAGCAGCATTTAGACTTCAGTTTCATAGGCCAAGCATGTTCTCCTGGGGGGTTTTTGCTGTGGCTTGGTCCAATTGTTACTGATGTATCACTTACGATATTCTTAACTACTTCAGACAAATTCAGTGGTGCTCTAATGAAAAACTAAAATACGCAGGCATACTTTCAACCAGGCAAATTTAATAAAGAATTTTATTCACCTGACAAATCTAATCAATTTTCACCAAATAAGCCTCAAGGCTAGGAGTTCACTGCATGTGCAATGTATACATCTTTCCAGGTTCAAAAGACTTGGGTTTTGCGGCTAGTGCCGAATTCAAAATGAAATGTTACCGGCAGGTCAAAAGCTGTTTTCTAGCACAGCAGTTGTGTTAGGTATTCATTTGGTTCAGTCAGTGATGATAGCTATTAAGGTATCTACTTATATTTGCCATCAGTGCTGCGTTAACGTTTTTTTCCTTATATGATGAGATCTGTTCAGATTCAGATAATGAAATTATCTTTCTTCTCCATTAACCTGTGTCACTTCAATATACGAACAAATGTTGCCCTTGACTATAGCCTGATCTCAGTCCACAGGTTTTCTCTATACCTCCAAGGACAGAATTTGGTCCCTATCAGTAAGTAGAACCTCAAAGGGGAGGCACAAATATATGCAATATTTATGCCATACATATATAGACTGTTTATTGTGTCATTCTAGTTAAATCAACTGGCTTGGTACCAAGAGGTAATTTTTTGAGGCCTTGTTGAGCTCACAGTAAGAAGCGGGTTGGGAATCGTGCAGAGGAGAGATTTTCCACACTGAGATTTATCATGTTACATCACCTGCTATTGCAGGGCAATGTGGGAGTGAATCAGGTGCCCAAACGTAGGTGTCTTGTGACATTTTAGATGCCCTAGAGCATTTGAGACACGGCCATACAATTGGCATCTAAGGACACAGGAGACCCATGCCCACTTGGAGCAGGCGCAGTTGGATATCAAATTGGCAATAGATGCTCGTCAGTACTCGAACTGTTCCCCTGTATATAGAAATAACTATATTTATTCAATAAATGGGCTAATTTAATTTCCCAGAGATTAAGCTGATTTTAGGCATGGTAACTTATATTTCAGTGAAATTATTTAGGATGGGCTCACAAAAGTTCACAAGGCTTCTAATTCTTCCTTTCTGTACTAACAAAACCAAGGCAAACTGCATGCTGCCAAATTGAACTGCATTATGCTCATGTAATGACTCTAAGTGATGCTGTTATAGCGCTGTGGAAGTATAATGTTTCAGACCATTACTATCGAACAATGTACTGCATGTGTGTGTGGATGTGTGAAGCAATTTCTGAGACTTGCTTCATCTCTATTTTTTTTTTTTTTTATCTCCCCCCTCCTTCCCTGGACACAAACCAGATTTGGATTTGGGGCATGAAAGGGCAGCCTGCACCTACCCTTTGAAATGACATAAAGATTGCTGTGGCCGCTTTATTATTTCATGGGTGCTTGAGTGCACTGTCATTAGCGAGTCTGGAGGATTCGGGGCTGGAAATAGGGGAGGAAAGCTTGGCTCTATCATGGCTCTCATTGAGGTTATCATCTCGGGAATGACTGATTCACACGGCTGTGTAAGGCAAAAGAAGGCAATGCCAGGTTTCTGGGACTGACATTGCGAATGCTCTGGTAAAGTAATAATGTTTCCTTTGCTATCAATGGGGTCTTTTTACTTGGACTCTGCTGATAAACCAGTCCTATCACAACAAGCACAGCACTTCGTTCCCATAGTCTCCCCTTCGGAACAAGCAAAGCTGAAGCAAGCCTCTTTTCTCTTTTCCTTTCCAGGTCTGAATGCCAACATTTGTGGCAGTCCCACAGCTCTGCAGCATTAATGAAATCATTGGATGATGCTTTATGAATTGAAGTGGCCAAAACTCTCTGTTGTAACCTTCAGATTAAGTGCTGCTCATCAAAGCCGGGAGGTAAGACAGCTGGGCAAACAGCCTGGCAGCCAGCCCAAATGCCCGGAGGGCTCTTGCTGGGCACCAAATGGCATTTGTGCTCTGTGTCCAAACGCTCCGGCTGCAAAGGGTCCTGTTTTGCAGCACCTGCCCCTGAGGAAGTGTTATTCAGTGTTATTCAGGAGGGGATGCTACAGCAGTTCCCGTACCGTTAATTTTTGCTGTTTACCCCCTTTCTCCCCAAAGTGGCTGGGTCAGGTAGAAGTGAGTTTTCAGGAAGAGACATTGCAGAAAGCGTTAATGTCTTGTTTCGCACAGGGTGGAATTTTCTTGCTTCTCCTTGCTTACGGATTCTTGGGGCAAGGGACAGGTTAGTAAATGGCTGTCATGTGGAGCAGAAGAGTAATTTTCACCCTCAGGTTTCCCGTTACGTGGGACCAGCAGGCTCCCTGCTGCTTGACACCGAATCTTGCTGTGATTTATTGTAACTAAGAGTACGCAGCTCTAAAAGTTCCTCTCTCCATAGTCCTAAGAGGCTGCAAGTGAGTTTTACTAATTTTCAGCAGATTTTCTTGATTATGGACAATGAAAAGTCCATTCCTGGTGGTTGGCACCCTTCCTGCCAAAGATCTGGGCAGCAGCGACTGGGACGCGTCCCCAGGGGCTTTTCCAGGTTTGTGCTGCAATGTGATCTGCTGCTGAACTTGGTGACTGAGGGATTATCGTCCTAAGCGCTCCCCGGGTTAGGTTTTCCTTTGGGAGTCAGGTGTTCTTCTTAATAAAGTATGGCTAAGGCAGGGTGTTAGAGTGGCATCCTGTGTTGGTTTAGGGTGACTGGATTGACAGACCGTATCCTCCAGCGCTTAGTGCAATGCTTATTGGGGCAGCAGGGCAGGTTTTAAAATCATCTACACATGAAACAAGTTTGGTGCAACAAGAATAGATCAGAGCAGGAAAAGAGAAATGAGTAAGGAGGAGGGGATGGGAAATAGACTGATGTGTCTTTGGAAGGAGGAAAAGGAATGTGTAAAACAGACATAGGAACAGTAGATCAAAGTAGCCCAGCAGGAAGAGGAGAAAGAGCAAACTAGTTATTGCACGAACAAAAATATCATCGTGGATGAGACATGAAGGGAATGACAGGGGGAAAGGAACAGAGATTGAGAGTAAAAAGAAACATTTTTCCTCTTAGAAAAGAACAGAAGAAGAGTAATAAAGGATAGGAGTGGGAGGTGAAAGGGAATTAGATGAAGAGGAGGAAGGCTGGAAATAAAGACATACTAAAATGGTGTCTGTATGACCCCAGGGGAAGAGCAGCGGCTTGGAGATGTATCTTGAAATTCACTTTGGGTAGCATTTCATGAGGCTCAGCTCAGGCAGGAGCTTTTTTTCTTTTTGGGAAGAACAACCTGTGTCTGCATTAATGTCGGGGTGGTGTTGATGCAGTTGGGGGCTGCAGAAGCAAGTGTGTGGCTGGAGCCCTGGAAGAGGGAACTGGGTCTTGTTTAAGGTAAAGAAAAAGAGTCCAGGGAAGCACAACCAAGCTTCTGTGGTTCAGTGAACCAGGCAGGGTGTGATGACATTTCCCTTAATCCTTGCCTTCTGATTAGTTTGCTCCAAGGGAAGCCGAAACTCCGGCAGCTCACGGTGGAGCAGTGGCTGGCTGCACAGCACCCTGCGGGATGCACCTGGGCTGCCTGGCTTCTGCCCTTTTGGACACAGGTTCGTGGGAATGGGAGCAGTTCAGAGGTTGAAAATAATCCTTGGAAAATACCTTGAAGAGAAAGTAAATTGACCTACCTTTGCACTCCCCTGCCCGCACGTGCTTGGACAGTTTTGGTGTAGTAGCCCTCAGGCTTCTGCTCACAGAGGTGACGGGCAACCCAAATATTCCTTCAAGAGGGGACAGGAATAAATCAGTAGGGAGAAGGAGAAGGAAAAAGGATGAGGTCGGGAAGGCCGGCAAGCAGGGAGACAGACGAGGCCTGCAGTGATAGGGCAGGGTAGAGGAGCACCCACAAGAAGATGGAAGCATGTTTGCACGGCAGCTTTCCCTTCAAAGGAGGTGTTTGGTCCTGTTTGGTGGCCTGTTGAAGGCTCGGTGCATGTTTGCGTAAAGCCCTTTCAACTCCCTCTTCATTGTGGCCCCTCCAGGTCCTTTGGTTTGTTGGAGAACCCTTGGGGAGTGGGAAGCAGCGTGCGGCTGCCCGGCAGCCAGATCCTGGCTCTACGCTCCGGACCGGTGCGAGGGGCTCAGGGGCTGCGGCAGCTCTGCCCTCGCAATGTGCTTCAGTTACCCCTACGAGTTTCAGATCCAGCCACCCGCTGCCCTCCTCCGCTCGCCGATCAGGACAGCGAGAGGTGTAGGCAGCACCCTACCAGCTTTCACTGAGCAAACAGCACTCAGGCCAAGAACGCTGCTGCTGAAGCTTAGTAAAAAGACAATCTCCCAGCATCTGCTTTCCATCTTACACCTGTTTTTCACACCCTGGCTTCATTTTTTAAGTTTGCCTGCTTGTGAGCTTTGGGAAACAGCAAAAAAAAGTATGGCACTCGTACTGATGTTTTGGTCAGAAATCCCTAAGTGTGTGAGGAAGAAAAACAAAAGACTTTGGGGAGGCCGATGCCAAGTATGAATACATCGCTCCAACTTCAAACCATGTCTGCCACTACGCTGCCTGGAGCTGCAGCAGCTAGAAAGTTGTGTGATTTATGTTCATGTTGTGGCCTTGTATTTAGCAGGGTTTGAGCTGAGGCAGGCAACTCAACTGAAACGCAGATTTCATCTGCGGCCAGGACTTGATGTGGGCAACCAGTACCGGCTCAGTACAAGCAAAAACTCACCTGGGCTGCGTAGTAAGGATAAACCTGATGAACCTTCGCTGAGGCTTTCATACATACTCAATTCTAGTGGGCTCCTGCCTGACTTTCCCTGCCTCTGGCTGCCTGCTCAAGGTGTCCAAAGCCTGCCCTTTTGGGCAGCTGGAGATCCTCTTCATGCTGCCCATCTCTTGTGGGCTCATGGGGTAGATGTGTCCCTCATTCATTATCCTTGGTGCCCATTGCTTGGTGGACCAGCTTGCTTCCTCCCCCGTTGTAACCAGCATTGTTAGGTTTTTGGTTTATAATCTTCATTTGAAGCTCTAATGGATATCCACACAGATAACATGCTAATTTATTAGTTCGGCTCAACTGGGCTGCAGGATGAAAAATTATTGTGGAAGAGTTTTAATAAAATTCAAAGGGATTTTATAGGTCTCAAGCCACTTTTAAAATGCAAAAGAAAGCCAAGAGTATTACTTGTTAACCCACATAATTCTATCCTGCCTAATGAGGTCTGGAGCTAATCTTCAGCGCTCTGCCCTGGGATCAGAATTATTGGAGCAGGTAAACACCGCTAAGTACCGCACTGCATCTCTGAGTTTTGGTTGCATTGTCACTGTGACTTTCTGTTCCTTCCCTTTTATGAACTTTTCATAAAGCTCAGAATAGAGATGATTATGTAAAAACAAAGAGCTGGCTTCCTGTAGCAACTTGCATGCAATAGCCTCCTTTTTCCTCTCTGCTGCTAGGGTTTAGGCAGTCAAGGAAAATACAGTGTGTTGGCCTGGGGGAGTGCACAGGTCTTTATTTTCAGATTGCTTCTCTAAAGGGATGTAGAGAGATCAACCCATGAGGGCACACTACTTAGCTGTGAAACCCACGCTGCAAACTCACTTTAGGCAGCATATTTCTTCTTCATATCAACTTCACATTTCTTACTCATTTCTGCAGAGATATTTTGTGGGTTTTGGGAGGGAGAGGAGGGGTATATAAATACGGAGAGAAATGTCCTGCTTAATCCTGTTCAGGAGAGACCAAAATCTTCTAACATATAAATGTGGAAGGAATGTTTATTCTCCCTTACTGTTTTGGTGTTTTTGTGTTGTTTTTTTTTTTTGTTTTTTTTTTTTTTTTTCTGGTAGAGACAATCAATGCAGTTTGACAGAGTTAGTGTCAAAAAGGGCAGCAAATACAGACTAAGACTACCAATTACTATAAACTGGTAACCCTACTTGATTCAGTGGAGTTACTCATCTATACCATCTCAAAACCTGCTTCCCATTTGAGAAGCTGTAATAAACTTTGTCCCCGTCAGTAGTATTTCAGCACAGACCTTGCCACTAAACCCAAACAAAGCATTAAAAAAGTCAGTCTTGTTAACAGTTCCTCTAGCTGCTCATGCAGTTCCCCCTGCCTTTATAGGTTGTGATGAAGCTTATTTGGGGCTGAGTTAAAAACAAGGCAATCAAACCCCAGTTCTTCGAATGTCTTGGAGAAGCTTACCTAGGTTTCCAGAAAATTACACCATTTCACAGTAGGCTCCACTTTGCTGGTTTCACAATGTGTACAACCACCATATCCAACAAGAAAGCAAAACTAGATGAGTGGAGTTCATTATTACGCTTACTAGTTTAATACAGCAGCATGTGTCCCATGTTCAGGGCAAGTTTTGTGAAGATTTTCAAGAACTATGACATTACTAATTTTTTCCTGACTGTCTAAGTAGTGCTTGTCAGAGTAATCAGCAAAGCACAGTCGCATAAATGGTTTGGATGCTGGAGACAGTTTTGTTGAACCAAGTGACCTAGCAGTTCACTTTGTTCCCATTACTCAGTGATTATAGTGTGACCTGGGGAATATTAGCCACAGCCAAAGCAGGGGAGGTTAAGGTGACCGCTTACCAGGAAAATGTAGCTTTCAGGGTATAATCTGTTTACAAGCATTTAATTGCAGTAAATGAGCCAGGCAGAAGGTGAGGAAGATCTGAAACACAGAGGAATAATAAATTGACTCATGTTTATTTAAGCATTTATATCTTCTGAAGCTGGGCTTAGCCTGAGGGTGCATGGGGATTAAGACATGTTTGCAAAGCCCCTTGTCTGCTTCTGCATCCTACTTTTTCCCCTATAATGCCAAATCCTCTATCCCCTTCCAGTGGGAGTCTATGCATTTCTACATGATTTTCTTTGCTTAGAATGTTCATTCCTGTGATCTGCACTTTTCAGTCCTGTACACCTCACTCCCTCTCCCAACCTGTTCTTGCGTCTCAGTAAGTGCTGCTCTTCCAAGCTGGTTTATCTTCTCCCACCTTCCTTTAATTTGAGTGTAGAATTTCTGCCTCAGTGCCTGAATGTGTAAACTGGGTTGTATAGCTTCAGGTCAGCTGAAACCTGTACTTTCCAGAAGGGTTCAATTAATTAAATAAATGCCACCCCCAAATTAATTTTGAGCTAAGTTCTAAAATGCTTGACACAAATGGATTATTTTCTTGAGTTTTCCTATTGATGAATCCACATTTAACATTAAACTAAAAATCTAAACTAGGTTTTTTTCTTATGAAATGTCAATGTTTTCATTTTGAAAAATGTTGAAACAAAATGTTCTGACATTTTGGAAAATCCATCTCCTCCCATACTAATTTCCCTTCCAAAAACCTATCATTAATTTGCTATTCATAAAAATAACTCATCAGCAGTTTTGGGCCTGTTTCTTACAACCTGATGTAGTAGAGCTGTTCATCTCCTCCTTTTGGTTAGGCTGCTCATGGGATTACAAACGCACTTGTATTTTTGGATTGCCCCTTGAATTGAAGACTGGGCTGGGTACAGTAGGACATACTAAATGGGAGAAGTGGCCCCATGGCATGGTAGCTCATGTCTTGCATGGGGACTGCTGTGATTGGGGTGACTTTTGCACCATTGTGTTGTCTTCAATGTAGTTACTTTTGGATAATTGTGTAAGAGCTTCACCTGCACTTGACTGGTGGGCACTAACAAGCCTTGATGGGCCCCACCTGAGGCTCCAGGAGCCCATTTCAGCTCAGCTTGGGGCCATCCTCCTGCCCCAGTGATGCTGTAGGGTGTCTCCAGCTCTGCCACGGCCTTGCCTGGCCGTGGGCCCTGCTGAGACAGGCACCACCCCGTGGGCTGGTGGTCTCTCAGCCTTGACTCAGCCCTGTAGAGGTGTCTGATGCCCAGGGCTGGGGCTGCCCTGCCTCTGCCCTGCCTGTTACCTCTTGGGGCAAGAGCTTTGGTTTCCCTCCGCATTGACTTAGTGCTTGAGTCCCAGAAGATGCTCCTGACCCAATAACTGAAAACCCATGAAAATGCTTTACCTGTCAGGTAAGGAAATACTGTTATCCTTGTTTTACAGCTGCAGAAAGGAAGCATGTTTTTCTAGCTCCTGCTCATTTTTAGCAGTTGCCTTCATTTTTATGACTTCTTATGGTTCTCACGTTCTGGTTATAGCCAAGAAGTATGCTTTCACTGTGATCCTCGCGTATTCCCCAGCTGAACAGCCCAGAGTGGGTTGTGCTGTGCCATCCTGCCTGCCCCCCCCTTCATTGCACGCTTCCCACGTGGGCTCCTGCCAGGTCCCTGCCTGCTGGGCTCGGAGGCTGCCTGCACCGCGTCCCTCGCTGCACTGCTCAGGCACGCAGGACACGACGCAACCAGCTTGTTTTACATCGCCCTCCAAGAAGGACATTTGCTGCCCAGCAAATCCCAGTAACATCTCCGAGGCTGCGACGGCATGTTGTGGGCTTCTCGTTTCAGCCCCGGGTCCCCTTTTCTCCCCATTTTGCGAGACAAAAGGAGAGCGAGTGGCAAAAGCTGTCAAGTGCGTTACGATTTGATCAGCCCTATTTATGATCTCATGATTCAAGTGTCTGGCTTGGAGAACGGCAGCGTTCATGGGCTTGTTTTGTTAACAAGCTCTTGCAGGATGGCTGCTGGAGGTGGTTGTACCGACGAGGCGAAAGCCTTGCGATAGCGGCGGCAGTGGCTGTCGAGGGAGCTGAGCAAGGTGACCCGTGAGGTGTCTCGTTCCCGTGATTTATCTGAGACCTGGGTAGACTTTCTCCCTTGACATTGTCTCCTGCAGTTTATGCCGTCTCTGCAGTCAGAGATGAAGCTGGGAGGAACGCACACTCCTGAGGAGATTTCCTAATTTTCCCTGGTGCAGAGCTGACCCTTGTTGGCATGCGCGAGTCTAATGGGCTGCAGCGTGTGGGTGGTCTGCACGTGGGGTGCGTTAAGCAAATTGCCAGACCCCAGCATGCCATTAGTTGTGGCTCCCATAAAAGATGCATCGCACATATGGCCGGTGCGTGCGTGTCCTGTTTGTATTCATTTATCGATCAGACTTGAGGGGCAGGCACGATAATTAACCGTCACAAACCCCTGAGACCCAGGTCTATCGGATAAGACTTGTTTATATGTGCCCTACAAGCGGCCGTGCTGGTCAGGCAGAGCCGGGAGTATCGCTATCTGGGGATACAAAAGGTCGATCGTTACGGTCCATTCCTGATGTCTGGCATCCCGAGCGTTTACCATGTCTGTCTCAAGCCGGGGACTGTTCCAATGTCTTGAGTTAACCCAGGGTTTAGTTCAGTTCTTATTAAAACTCACGAAAAGATTCCCATAGGTTTCTGTTGCAACTGGACTTCCTCGTTTGCCTTTCGCTTTCTGAAGAACAGATTAATCGCATGGGATTTGCAGCGGAAAACTAAGCTGTGCCAAAAAATGTAGACAGCTTTGCAAGAGCAGACATTTCAAATTGCTGGGCTGCAAAAGACTTGGAGCAACTTGTAAAGGCATCTGAAATGGAAATATTTTTCCTCATTTTGAACAGGGATGATTTTTTTTTTTTTCTTTTCAAGTTTATCTGCAAATGAAAAAAAACTCCTGGTGTTAAAAAGGGGTGTCACTTGGCTTGGGCTGTGATTTCCATGGGTTTAAGATGATCCAAGTGGAGGCTCCTGGTGAAGGGAAATTCTGTGCCCCATTATGTACAGGGTCTGGCTCTTGTGCTGCTCCTTTGGTGTCTACTGTGCTCAGGTGGGACACTGATGGCCAGCCTCTGTGGGATGGTTTCCTTCTGGGGACAGAGGTGGGGGAAAGACCTTTCTGGAACGAAGTAACTTAGACCTGTTAGTGTAGCTCAGCGTGCTTGCTACATGAAAAGGCGCTGCTTATAAAGGGAATTAGCTGAGAGGCAGCGAAGCAGTGAATTTTAGACCACTTTAGATGTTCCCTTCTTCACCTGCTGTGGTGGAGCAGATGCTCCTGCAAAGGCCCTTGGGCCAGGCAGCCACCCAAGTGTGCCCACACTGCTGGGCTGTCCGTGCGAGAAGTGACCCAAGCTTGTTCGGCTGCTGGCCTCTGGGTTTTAAAGTCCTGACATAAGGTCTGCAGCGTCAAAGAGTAGGGGAGAGAAGGGAAGTGAAACAAGAAAAAAAAGAAGCTGAGAGAGTATTTTAAAGAAATGGGTGGTGCTCTCATGCTGCAAGAGGCCATGACCAGACTCAAGGCAGTGCCCTGCTCTGATTTCCCTGATCCCAGGACGTGACTTCTTTCAGTTCCTTCTAGGCTCTCAAGAATAGGGAAGACCGAATAAGGGCTGCAATGGGCCTCGTAGTCACCTTCAGGAACAAGTGCCTGGCCCCAAGGTGGTAAGGTGCCCTGTTGTACGTACCCGTCCTTCTCCCCAGGAAGCAGAAACTTTTCAAATTCAAAGAAAGGTGATATGAACAGCAAAAGGCCTGGAGAAGACTATATGTCAAAGCCGGGCAATAATTTCCCATCGCCTTACAGGGTGTGTGGGTGTTAGTGTCGGAGTTAGTTTCTTAGACTGCAGTGGAGGTCATACGAACTTTAACGTGATTCATCTGGTGGTTGGTTTTTTTTTTTAATTCTAGTGGTGAGCAAAGCCCCACAGCAGTACATAGGGAAACTCAGGCTGTGCTGCTGGGCAGAGTGTGATTGTGACTTGATCTCCCCATTTGTAACATAAAGGATATCATCCTTCACTGAAGGGTGTGAAAGAAAGCAGTGTAAGAACTGGACATTTTGTTATTTCTGAGTGTATCTGAGAAAGGGAAGCAGCATTTGGTCCCTCTGTTGCAAAGCCTTTTGGGTGAAGTCTTTGGGGGTAGAGCTGTAGCCTACAACACCTACCTAAAAAAGGTAGGAGCGTATTTTATATCTGCACATATCCCTGCAGAGAAGTAGCAGGAGTAGCCCTCGGAACAAGGACATGACTTAGGGCTGTCATCTCCCTAAGCAGATGTCCAGCTTGCCTTAAACTCTTCCCCTAGCATTTACATGAGCACGTCTCCCCCCGCCCCCCCTTTTTTTTTTTTATTTATTGTCTGCCTAATGGTTTCAGCCTTATCACAAAGTATGACAGCAGCATATCACTGAAGTATAGCTTGCAGTCTGCTATTGCAGTCACAAGTAAGTAGTAAATAGCCCATTCAGAAAAAATAAATGCTACTTTTATCAGCCTGTCCACAGTACCCATATGTCCAATTTGGGACCGATTACTCATGCAGAAAAGCTAATAACACTAAGTACTCTGCTTTTAGACTCCACAGGCAGAGATAGGGTATGTGACCTCTGTTTGCCCCACAAGCCTGGTATTGTGCTGCTTCATCCACTGCCAAATATTGTTTGTTTTAAGAGGGCAGCAGATTTGGAGCAAGAGACAAGGAAGGGAACAGGATAAAGAATTTTAGGTGCGGTTAAGAGAATTCTAAATGTGAGGAGATCTAGCTTTCACCTTATAAAGCTATGCCCAGACTAGGCATAATTCCTCTTCAAGACCCCTGTGCCAGATCTGAGGAAGAGAACAAACACTTTTGGCCTGAAGGAAGGAAAGAAAACCAAAAATCCCATCACATGGAGTTCCCAAGCATTTGCACATTTGCCTGTGCAAAAAGCAGTGTAAAAACAAGAACCATCTAGAGTATCTTACCCTGGCTCTTCTGAAGAGAATCAGAGGTTCTCCTCTGAATATTGGAACGAATGGTTAAATAATCCCTACTTAGAGTCTTCATTTCTTGACTTTACTGGAGAGGGAGAGGTTTAAACTCGGATGTTTGCTGTTTGTAATAAGAGGTTGTGGTTCGTCAGTGGTTTCTGGTCTGTTGCTACGGTCAGGGGGTTTCGTGGCTCTGGACTGTCCAGGTCCCTCTGATGCGTTTCTTGGTCATTCAATTCATTCAAATGGACGTTTTAGATTAGGGTATTTTTGAGCTCAGCGCTCATGTGTGAGTCGGGTGGCATTTTGTACTGCAGTGTTTAAAGGAAAAAAAGTGAAACTCCACTCTCAGCATTGCTAGAATTACAGTAAATGATATACCTGTATCAGCAGTTTATTTGACAACATAACTACAGATTTGTGACAACTATAAAAAAAAAAAAAGAAAGAAAAAGGGGAAAAAAAGACATTTTGATTATATGTTAGCATCTCCAGGAATTAGAATAGGGAAAAAAAGAAAAAAAAGGCTAAGAAACCAGATATAGCTTGTATCTTTGCAAATGTTCTGTAACAGCAAAGGGCTAAAATCTTCCATTAAAATACCTGAAACCCAAGATCTCTCTCTTTTTTTTTTTTTTTTTTTTCTTCTTATAAATATGTCCCAATGCTGAGAATAGGACATTTCAGAGTGACAGTTTCTTCGTAGCTCTACAAAGAACAGGGTGCTGTGGGAAGAGGCACAAAGGCACAAGGTATGTGTTAAGAATATAAGCGCTACCACCAGCTGTTTTAATCTCCCTAGGATTTTACAATGTGCAGAATAGTGCTTGGGAATAATAGACCTTCTTAATAAATGGCCAGTCTCTTGACCTTGCTGTGCGCTGTCAAACAGTGGGGGAAAATGAAAATAAACATAACAGCCTACTCTACGTTTAATGTATGACAAGAGAGTTACAAGGTGTTGGCCTGCCCCTTTTGCGGACTCAGGGAACCATCGCCAAAGGAAAGAGCAGCATGAACTTTCGGGAGCTAGAATGGACATCGCTAAACTGAGCGGTTTTGTGGTGGGAAAAGCTGTATATTTTGGCTGTTGCATCAGTGGGCTGGAGTTGCAGATACCCCTGCACAGGGAGAAAGCCTTGCCAGCGCCTGGCTGCGATGAGCATCCATTTATAGACCTGAAATCACAGTTTAATCCCATAAGGGTGAGTGTAAGGTATTTTCCAATTGATCCAATCTGGACAGCTTTTTGCCGCTGAAGTATACAGAAGTGGTTGATAGAGGTTTATAATAGCTCTCAACCTAAATATTTCTGCTGGATTCAAGAAGCCAAATATCTCTTTAAAATGCCATTCCAAAATTGTCTGCAGACTTCTCCGTTATAATTGATCCCAAATTTGAGCGTGTCTCGTGCATTTGTAACAGGTGTCATAGGAAACCTATTAACCTTCTTAAAAAGAAACACCAGCCAACAGCTAATACTGCAGAGATGTTACTATAAAGGGCAGCATTTTAGGACTTTTAGAGTATTTTTTGGCTGAGTATTTTCTATTCTAGTAACACATTGTTTCTCATAGATTTTGTTGGCTTGTTTTTCAGTGGGCTAAATTGCTTGGATGTACTGAGGATCTGGCCTTCTTTGTATGAAAAGGAAAGCTAAGATTTAGTGCAAAGATTTATCTTCATGAGCTAGGGGAAAATTTCCTACTTTCTGATGGACCCAGCCCTTTAAAGCTTCTGAAAGGAAACCAAATATCTTTTAATTCCCAGGAGACATCTCGGAGGATCAGAGCTAAAATGTTACTCTCTGAACTATCAGATACAGAGACCTCTGCGTGACCCTCTGTATTTCAGAGTCTCGAGGCTGTGGATTCTCCAGAAGAGCCTATTTCTCCTATAACCAGGGGCTGAACAAGACTGAACCATTATAGAAGTCTAAATAAACCACATAAGGTCAGCTGCTGCTTAAATCCTTGCTACCAGGTCTATAGATATTTTTTGCTTTGTTTCTAAGCAAGCTGAGAGTCCTGGTGCCAAAGGGCAACATGTAAATTGTGCTGTTATTCTGAAGCATGCAAGGTAATAAATGGTGCTGTCAATTGTTTTCACTCAAGTGACAGATTTATTCTCTTCAAAATGAATGACCAGGAATGGCTATTATTGCAAAAAATTCACTATGTATCATCTTGTGCCTGTTGTTTAACAAATAATGCTGAAGTCTAATTGCCTTCCTCCATGGCCAAGTATCTATGACTTAATGGGTTTTTTTATTGAAGATGTGTAATTTACCATTGCTTTTGATGTGCCATCTGATTGAATGTCTCTGTGAATCACATCTGCAATCTAGCACCACGTGTCCCAGAGGAATACTCCTTATCCCATTGTTTTCCAGTGATCTGGGTAAAACCAGTCTTTCTTTCTCCCCCCCCCACCCCCCGCCTCCCCACACAAACTATTAAGCTTCTGTTTCCGAATTTCTAGGTTGAAATTCCAGCTCCTGGCAGATGCATTGAAGTTTAGCAAATCAGTTGCATGTGGGAATGTACAATTTTTTTATAGTACTACCAAGGAGTGGTTTTAAATCTCAATAGCACTTTTTCCAGAGTAAACCCAGAATTAGACTGGAATCTGATCCTGCAGTTCTGCCCAAACTCCCCTGGAATCCGACTGCAGCCCTTTCTTATAGAAACTTGTTTTTCAATAAGAAATTGCTGCAGCTGGTTAACAAGCCACCTCAGGATACAAACCTTATCTCTTCTCTAAGACTTCGTGATTCAGCAAAGCGCTTTTTTCTGTACGTCGTGCATTCCATTTTTTTTCTAGTCAACACTGAACCTTTTAAATGTAAACATGTAAGGAAGTTAGAAAATAGCATCTAAACCTGAAAAGCTTACATAAAGTTTGCACTCCATCAATATATTTTAGAAAGAGCTGATTGTAGACAAATGTTGAAATTAAGCCTTGCTTCTTTTTAAAAGAATACAGCTCCCATGTGCCCAAAAGAAGGTGATGGGGAGCAAAGATAAAAGTTGTATCTGCAACAAACTTTTTGCTTGCCTATAGCTATTGAGGTCTGTTGTGGTTGAGAATGCAGTGAAGTGGTCCCCAAAAGGTCATCAGAGATGTGAACAGAGGTGGCAGAGACAGCTTGTGGGCTGTCTGCTCTTGCATCACCCAAGGCAACACATTTCTCTGTTATTAAGATTTGGGGAACGCGCAAGGTTTGCACTGGTGTAATGGGCTGAATTAGACATGCAGTGATTTAATCTGAAGTCGTTCTGAATGGTCACATCAACACATTGAGCTCTAGTTAAAGATGGCTAATAATACTGGTATAACTTATTTGTTGTCTTTAGTTGTGTTTTTATGACAGCATCAAACTATATTAGTCATCCTGGTTTAGTTACAACAGTATGACTTTTCCGTGGCGTTATATTTTTAGCAAATGCTTACTGCCAAGGCTCGCATTTGCATTTCTTTATTGTAATGATGCTCCATTAATGGACTTTCTCAAGCAGCAAAAGCCAAAGTCTGGTTTGCCAGTAGATGAGGATAGAAGGGGAAATAAGATGGGGAAATAAAAATAGAGGATACGAGTAGGACAGGAACTGACTTGCATTACAGTCATTCAGAAGTCAGTGGAAGCACTGAGGACCGTCGCTGAGCTGATGTGCCAGTGCTGCTGTTATCCTCTGGGACTGGGAGTGCGGTCCTTCAGGTGAGGGAAGTCTGAAACCTCAACCGTGTGAGTGGAGACCCCCACTTGCCAGAGGACGCATCTCTGAGGGTACTCTGTTGAGGATGCTTGCTCAGCAAGCTGTTTCTCTTCAGCTAAAGCAATTTGCTAGCAAAGGCCAAGCACAGATTGCTTTGTTCTGTTAAAACAAATATCCAGGAAATTCAGCTACAAACTTTTGCTATCACTCAGCTCTTATCTTGCTCTATTGCAATAACTATTTGATGACCTCAACAGGGGCCTTGAATCCAGTAATCAGTTCTTCAAGCGCACAACAAAATCCATTCTTTTTTCTAAATAACTACAAGTAACAAGAGGTTGTCTTGACCTTTTATATCTGTTTTGACAAACTGAGAGCCTAGACCTTCTCCTCCGCATGCTGATCTGCTCTTTGAGAGTCTGAATGGAGGATGTGGCTTGGTTCTCCAGATTCCTGCCTTGGCCAGGTCACTTTGTCTCACACAACTGCCTGGCAAAGCAAAGTAGGGAACTATATCCCCAGCCTGAAAGGCAACACAGGCTGGTTGGTTTTACCTGGGCTACCACCAAGAAGTTCAGCTGGTTGGTTTGCATAGATAATATTTAGCTCCTGTTTAGCCTGTGCAAGGAGGGATTTGGAGAGTAAATGATCTGAGTGATTCACGCAAGGAGATGGCCATATATTTACCCTGGTGGTTTAGCGCCAAGAAGCCAATGATGCTGGCACCTTTTTGTCCTAGCTCTAAGTCTCTGTTTGGTGTGGAACGGGTTAAATTGCAGCCAGTGACAATGCAAACTCAGGGCGCTGCAAAGCATTTGTCTGAGGACTGTGCTTATCTTTACAGTGAAATATTATCCCTTCATGGTTAACAACTAGCAGCAAACCTGCTCATTGTGGAAGCAGTTTGGCATAATTAGCCGGTTAAAGAAGTCTGCCTATTGATTAACTGAACTAAATGACCCATAATTAACAGCACAACTGTGGAGCTAATCTATTTGGTGGTGTTTTCCTTCCCCTTAAAGATTTGGAACCTGCAGGTCTGTTCATTATTAGGGGATGGGCTGGTGAGGAGTCCACATCGTGTGGTAATTGAGTTAGTGTGCCCCTGCGGGGCTTTAAAGCACACACTGATGCGTTATAAAAGGCCTGCTGGCATATTGCTTTAATCTCTTGGACTGCAGAAGTACCAGCATGAGTCCTGCTGACTCTGGGTGGATTTGTTGCCTTTCTGAGAGCGCACAGGAACACCTGCTCCAGATCACCTCGGATTTATTGGGGGCTTGCGGGGAGTCAGCTTCAGCCCCCCAAAAGGCCACACAGGCGTGGGCTTCTGTGTGCTAAGTCATGCTGCCATTAGAGGTCTCCGTGTGCTATAGGGAGATCCAGGCAAGGCTTGGGGCCTGGTCAACAAGAGAGACAAAGCTGGAGTTGAAGTTGCGTGGAAGCCATTTGTTTGGTTAGCTTGCAGTGTTATTTCCTTGCTAAAAGGTGCCTATTTATAGTTGTGACTTATGTCTAGCATGATGCATAGTCTCTATAAAACATGTCCAGACTGGAGCTGAACTTGAATGGTTTAGAGGAGCTTATATTTAGACCTGAATATTATTGAATCTCTCATTACTGTCTCTATAAAATGCTACTTTCTTCTCACACTTTTTCTCAGATGTCCTATTAAAGATTATGCCAAAATGAGCTCATTGCTCTGCCTTCCCTTTGATGTGATGTTATAAAAACTGAAAGGATTGTGCTTCAGTGGTGACACCAGCCAGCCTGGACAGTACTAGCTGGTACCACTGCAGCACTAGGCTGAGTTACTGATAAAATTAAGCTACTGTTTCAAATAGTCAGAAAGAAAACAATGATTATTTTTTGAAACCCAGCTCTTATCTGCCTCTTCCCAAGCAATCTGCCAGCAAAACACAGAAGTAGAAATCTGATCAGATTGGCTCTCAGAGAGTTGAGTTTAGGGCTAAGGGACAACTTAAGCACTAGTCTTTCCTCAGTTGGGCCCACTGAAATAACCAGAAAATATTTCCACTGACTTTACTGGGTGTTAGAATAGGCCCCTCCAAATCCTCATCCTCTCCTGCAAGGTGAAAAGCTTTTGGCTGTGTGCTTTTCTGGCACAGAAAGAAGATTCTTTCATCATGTTATTTCCCTTAATCCCTCAAACCTTTAAGCCAACTGCAATGGAAGTTGCTGGCCACAGCGTTTGCTCTGCCGGTGTCCGCAACCTGAACTAGTGAAGGAGCCTTTCAAGAAATAAAGACTGAGATCTTCGTTCTTGCTCTGGGCCCACAATAGTGAATGAGATATCTGCTGATACATGGAGACAGCTGAAACCTCCCTGGCCATATAGCATCCCCTAGAGACCAGCAGGGCAGCGGCACCCAGGCTTTGTGGTCATTTTAGCACATCTGGAGCCCACAGGAGGACTGGGGGAGGCAGAGCTGGTCTTGCCAGCTGGGATCTGGGCGAGGGACAGAGCTATCTGGCAAACAGTGCGGGAGATGGAGGTACCCACTCCTTTGGGCTGGGAACTTCATGCTCTTCACTTCATCTCCATCTTGCTCTGGGTCTTTAGGTTTCTGGGTCAAAATGACCTCCAGTTTGGGGACGCATTTTCTAGAGACAGACCCCACTCTGTTTGAACTGTGTTTTTGGAAGCTGGACTCGTGTGCTGGTTGTAAAACACTTCTGTATGTATCTGGCCAGGGACCGGCCTTACCACAAAGATGGTCTACAAGAATTGTGCAAGGAGCGTAGCTGGAGCTGCAGAAAAATGTCATAAGAGAGCTTGTAAGTGAACTTGATTAGGATAAAGCCCTACATCTGCTTTTAAAGTTGATTTTCTCTCATTCCATCCTTTCATCCTGCCTTTCAAAAACATTGGCATGAGGGAATAGTTAGTTACCCCCTATTTATAGTTTGACACCTTCATGCAATGTCTGAACAGCAGAGATGACTCTAGCTAAGCATCTGACCATGGTCCAGGAGGTTGTTTTGGTCACGATGGTGGGAAGTGGAGACACAGCAGGCTATTTTCTGCCCCTGGCTGCAGAAAGCCGCGGTGCCATTCACATCACCTCGCTCCTTCACAGCTGCAAATCCCCCCAGCAGCTCACACATTTGTCTGCCTGTAAGCCCTCTAAGAGGCGGTGAATTAGCTCCCTGCAAAGATGCAAGAGAGAGCTTAGAGTTGCATGAAATCTCACCAGGCTTCCCTTACGCACGTATGTCCGAAACCCCCTGGTGAGGGATCGGACCCTGGGAAAGCAGGGATCACTGAAATGCCTGGGCTGGCCTGTTGCCAGCCAGTAAGGCAGCCCTCAGTTGTACTGTTGGGAAGAGATGAGATGTCTCCTCTCCTCTTTTTTTGTTGGAGTGGTACTTCTTGCTGTATTTGGTGCTTTTTAAGAGTTTGGATTTGCTCAGTACAATGTAAGGGCTTTTGCTTTGGTGGCTAGGCAGGGAGAGACCATTTGCTTTCAGCAGCTTGCAGATCCCCCCGGCAAACCTTGAGCTTGAAAATGCCTATTCCTTATATAACTATTATTACATTTATATATACTATATAAAAATATCATTTATACATTATTAAAGAGGCTATGACTATATCAGCAATCACTTCTTAGCAGATCATGTTATACCTCACGTATCACCATACAGCATGCAGACACTCTTAAGAGAGTGCCTTGCTTGCATAACATAGCTTTAATAGCTATAACAAGGCAATTAGTACATCGTTCCACTTGAACTTTAACGTAGTAATTGGCAGTAAGTAATCCCTCTCTGATGCTATACACAGCCCATGGTGTGAACAAATATCAGAGCAGCCCTCTAAAGCAAGGAGGGGGGAAAAAACCCAAAGTCACAGCTGCTGATATGGCCAAAGGGGTGGATTTTGGATTGATGTTCCACGATGACAAATGCGCTGTGGACACCAGAGGTGGACCAGGAGTGCTACGAGACCTGTGGCTGGATGCGGCATCCTGATGTGTCACATCTGTGTGCAGCTCTGAACGAGCAGGGTGTATTGCTGGGGGCCGTGGCTGTCCTCAGAGCAGGAGGCTGGGGGGATCGGCAGCGTAGTGGGTTTCTCGGGCAGGGGAGAGGACGGGGATATCCTGGCTATGCGGTGCTTCCCCCAGGGTGAGGGGTGCATTCCTGCATCGGTCAGGGCAAGAGGCCCTTCTTCGGCAGCTCTCCTGGGATTTCTCCTGCCACCGCTGCCCCCAGCCATGGCAGAGTGAGATCAAAATGCTCCCTCTCGCTGGTGTCTATCAGTGTGACCATCACAGTAGGTGCTTGTCCCCCGTGGGAGCTTTAGCCCAGATGCTCTGTACCTAACGGTAGGCAGGGCAGTGTCGCACCACCTAAACCAGCTCTGTACTCGGTGCCCCAGGGGAGGGGACAGATTTATCATCCGAGCATGACGCTGACAGGGGCCGAGGAGACTTTTCTTTCATCCTCTGTGCCCAGAGAGAGATTGGCTTTGGGAAAGGGACATTTAGATAGGAGATAATCTTTTTGGTATCCAGAGCCTCAGGAGAAGCCAGCAAAGCCAGAGCAGAATAATGATTGCTTCTTTCTTCAGCACAAAGCGCTTAACCCCAAACACTTCTGAATTTCCAAGCTAGTTTCCGATCCTCTGTTGCAGCAAGGTCGGTGGGGAAATACAGGCTTTAATGCATCTTCGTGATTTGAAGTTCTAACTCTAAATTGTGCCCTAATGCCTAATAGATCCCATATCGGGGAAAAGCATTTGTTTCCCGTGATGGATGGAGTGGATGCCAGCAGACTGCTCCTCCTGCACCAGGAGCCGAGCCCCGCTGCCTGTGCGTGTTCCTGGCCCTCTGGAGAAACTCTTGCTTGTGTCAGGAAAGCTCTTCCAGGCTGCCCTAATGGTGTTCACATGAAAAGAGAAGGAAGGGGGAGGGAGGAAACATTTTTAACCCATGTCTTGCCTGATCTCTCCTGTGATCACATCCTGTCTCTGATCCTCCCTTCCGAATATCTGAAGTGTGGGTGGTTGGTGTGTGTTTGCTAGCAACCATGTGTTCGGCTTTGTGAAATGCATAGGTATGAAAGGCTGCTTACCGGGGGTGTGTGTGTGTGTGTGTGTGTGTGTGATCTGGAGAAAAGAGGAAATGATATTTTGGGCAGTACTAGAGCAGATGGGTTTTTTCTTGCCCCCCCCCCCCCGCTTTTGAACGGAATCGGTCACAGTATTGTCTAGGAACAGATGCGTAATTAATGATTTATTTTACTTTTTGCAGATTTTTATGATGTGGGCATTGTAAAAACACTTCCAACCGAGGAGAGTGAGGAATAAGTTTCCCAAACTTCTGAGATAATACTCAAACAGAGCACGGGAACAGGGACAGTCTCTCAGGGCCCTGGTTGGAGGGAAGGCAGCGACATTTGGCTGAAAGGAGTTGGGGGGTCCCAGGACACCACGTCTGAGTCCAGCCTCGCCCCTCGCGAGGAGCTTCCCTGCTGCACCGAGACTGAGAACGGTGAAATTCCTCCTCCAGCACAGCCAGCCGTGGGTGGAGGAAAAGTCTCCAGCCTGCAAAGCCCCTGGCAGGATTGCAGCATTGCTGCGTCCCGGGGCAGCGCTTTAACCCCCCCGGACATCCTTCCCTCCGTGCTGCCGGCCCCGTACTGGCAGAAGGATGCTCTGGCTGCACCAGAAAAAACCCCAGGGACTAATTTAAGTGTTTCCCACCCGAGCATGGCAGGACCTGCTCTGCTTGGCGGCAGGTCTGTGGGCGGACATCAGGTGCAACAGGGAGAGGGGGAAGAGTAAGGGAAATGTGTCAGGAGCTCCAGGCGCTGCTCTCCTTCCACCCAAATTCCTTTGGCAGCTGGATCCCCCACCACTCCTGTTCATAAAAAGCAAATGACTTCTCAGATTTATTAGTTACCTCCAGGTGCAATTTATCAATCCCAGGCTGGGCCCTGCCCAGGCAGCTGGGGAGAGGCCTGTGTCTTTGATTAATGTGCTATCCCCCACAATGGTGGCAGTTTCTTACTGGGGTTTAATTCTAACAGATTCTTAAAAATAACAAGAAGCATATTCAGCGAGCTGTTTAAGAGGATGCAGAGCTGAAGCACCGTTCATTCTCTAAAGCTTTGAAGTATTTACAGAAGGGCCTGAGGGAACCTTCATGGAGGCTGGGAGGGTAAAGGAGGATCTTGCTGTAGGATAAATCGGGAAGGGCAGAAAAAGAAAAAAAAAAATACAATAGCTCATAATGGAAAGTGGTGACTGAGAGGTTTCTAGGTGGAAGCAAAACAATGGGAAGAGAGATCTCAATAAGAATAAGCAAAAAAGGTTAAGGATTGGGCTCTTGTAAATGGAGGGGATTCCTCTAAACAATGCAAATGTTGTTTCTGAAATTGTTGTGAGAGGGCTGAGGGATGTTCAGTGGAAAAAATAAGAGAAAACTAGAAAGGCGAGGGGAAAAGGAGAAGCCCGCAAACCTTCGGCTGTAGTATGGAAAAACTCTGAAGCTCTGCTGCAGCCCTTCCCCTAACGCTGTGTCCTCCACAAACATGCAGGACTGCATCAAGAGGATGACTTTTCCCATCTTTAGTTTCTTCTCCTTTTAGCCATGGCCAAAAATGAAAACGTTAGGTACAGACCTACCTTTTGGAGACTGAGCCAAGAGGACGTCTTGATCCTTTGGCCTTTTTTTCACAGATGGAATTATATTCACTTTTCCCTCCTTTTAAATGATACCAAAGCCATTTTCTCACGTTTCTGTGTCCATGCCAGAAAGCAAGGCAGGCCCACACCAAGGCAAGGGCAGAGCAGTTTGCTGTTTTCCAGTGGGATTAGGATGCTGGACCGAGATGTTTTGCAAAAACTCCACCAGCATCGTCTTGTCCCCTCTGTGCCTGTGTCGGCTGCTGACAGCCCTCCTAGGTGCAGCAGTTTAGATTTCAGTGTGACAAAGTGTTTTCACACCCTTGTTAAGGAAGAACATTATAACCCAGTTAAAGGGCAGTTTACTCCAAGCTTCCAATGCATATTTATACCATCTATTTTAGGTATCTACTTTCAGATCTTTCTATATGGTCAGTGCAAAAAAAGTTATGTGTCTCTGGAAGGTGACTCACAACACCTAAAATAGACTCCTGTTCTCAGACATCCTCTCTCTGCACTAATTATAGAAGGAGGCTGGAGATGTTAAGCTCGTAGTTTCAGCATGCAAAGGTTGCTGCATGCAGGAGAGAGCAATAATATCTGCTTTGTTTTCCTTGATGCAGAGTGAGATGGCTGGAGCGAGCATGTGCAGGTTCTCTGCGGCCCAGCTTGCTGGTTTACGGCTTCACTGCTCTGTTTCTGTATTCTCCAGAGAAGGACATTGAAGCCCATGCAGGTACTCCACAGGCTTTTTCAGGGTGATGATCTGCCCTGCTGCTGGTAATGCCATACGCCCCGTGCATGGCCATTGGGGCTGGCGGAGCTGCTGCTACCTGGAGTGCCTCCCGTAGCGACAGGAGCGCCCAGGTCACACCGGTACTGCTGCGTGATGCTGGAGGAACTGTGCTGAGATGCCTGGCTCCATGCCTCTCCCTCAGAAAGACCTCTGGAGGAGAAACCCACTGTGGCCTCCCCTTGCGTCACGGCACTGTCTTCTCCGCTGTGTAGCAGCAAGGTTGGCTTTCAGAAGGATGCGTAAGAAAGTTAACGTGTGGGAGTTAGCCTGAGACTTGGGGTTGATCTTCACTTGCTTTCCTGCTGATGGAAAAAAGAACAAAACGGTGTGCTTATGGGCAAGGACACAGGAGCATGGGGTGGATTTGCTCCATCGTGTTCACCCTTCAGAGCAGGGATGCCACATCTCAGAGTGGCACAGCCTCGAGTTTCCCCCTCCCGTCACCCCCACTTTACATAGCCATCTTTGGAGCCACAGTTGAAAATTAACCCCAGAGTTAGCCATTTGTAAACCCAACTGACAGGAAATTGCTGGCTTTGTGCTGAAGAAGTCATTACCTTAAGCTTTATTGCCAGTGTGCAGAGTTTACTTGTGACAAAGTAAATGTGCAGAGATGTCTGTAAATAGGGCTGGGATATTACTGCGTTAACAGCTCTGTGGTAAGCTATCAATCAGCAGAACAGTATGTAAGAAACCATTAAAAACCACTGTTGTATAGGCAGAGACTCCCACGTGAGCTCTGCACCCCACCAGTGGGTTCTTCCATTGCTGCTCCCCTGGCTGAGCAAAGCCCGCTTCTCACGTGGTTTTTAGAGGACGATTGGTAGGTCTGATGGGACATCGGAAACGGTGATGCCATCTGGGAGCAAAGGGTGGCAGGGAGCACTCGTCCGAGAGTGGCCATCTGAAAGAGCTCGGCTGAACGCGGTGTGATGTTTGGTACCCCTGTCACTTTCGATGGAACAGCATTGCTACAGGGCTGGTGTGAGAGCCTGGTATTCTTTGGCGTTTTGGTCCTGTCCATTAACATTATGGTTGCGAAAGGGAGAAAGGTTTGTTCCTGTAATGCCAGCATAGAGCTCATTTAAAATCAATGAGGTAGCAAGATGCACCACTCATGCTGCTTGAACTGCAGGAGGAGCTGTGCTGGGGGGAAAATGCATGCATTGAAAATAATTTCATGTGCATGTGATTGGTGTGTATCTAAATGACTTAGGTGGTGCTCAGAAAGAGCATCTCCCCTCCATCCACTGTTCCCCTGGCTGCTGGTTAGGAGTGTCTGGCAACCAGGCAGCTCTGGCTGCAGAGCACCTGAGCTCTCCTCCAGCTCGCAGAGCTCTGGCAAGCGGGACATGTGGGTTTCTGGCTTATCTGTGTTTTCTCAGGGTGGCCGACAGCCTGCCTTCACGTTGTCTGAGCAGTTCAGGATGTCTGGCGCTTTTTATGTGCTTCTTCCCTCGGAGTCAGCCCCCCACTTCTGATGCAGTTTTGTTTTTTGCCAAAACTGTGGCAGCCCACTGCAAGCACATATTTCTGGCCTTTTCCGGCTTCTGCTACTTGTGGGAGTGATAAGGTCAGACAGGGAATAAAAACGCATCAGTTGGGGGTCACCGGAGGGGCAGACTGGAGGAATTTCCCAGGCATTGACCAGGCAGGGCTGGACTGCTGCGCTCCGGCGAGGGGCAGCAACTGAGGAAACTGGAGCCCCGTGCTTGCCATTTTATTGCGACCGCTTCCTCCGGGACAGCGGAGCTGTTTGGGGGCTTTTGCAGGTGCTACAGCTTTGGGTGGTGTGGGAAGGGAAAGGGGAGGGCTGAGAGGTGACAACATAAATCAGACGATGCTGCAGATTTCCTCCCTCTCAGTCCTCATTCTCACAGCTTTCGCCTCTCCTGTGCCCAGATGTTGCAAGGTTTTGTACAGGCTGATAAAATCGTGTTTCCCCATAATGAAATCCTGACGCTGGCCTGACAGACTTGGTGCCGCTCTCACCGCTTGGGCCAGGAGGAGAAGGCACAGAGCTGTGTCTTTTGCTGTGTCCCAGCCTTGGCTTGGGAGTGCCTATGGCTCTGATACTGGGGAAGGGATTAATTTTTTTACTCGCTCTTCAGCTGCCCTTTTCCTGCAGGCAAGTCCCTTTGGTACGTGCAGGGAATTGCACCCAGCCACCCTGCACGAGGAGCATCCAGCGTTGACTCCCTCCATCCCTGGGCTCCTGGAGCAGCGCCGCTCTTACAGCCAGACGCCTGGCTCTCACTGGGGAGCGAGCCGTGGAGAATTTGGCCCACGGTGCGCAAAGTTCCTCGCTGGCATGGAGCTTTTCCTTTTCATCCACAGCCGCAGCAACCCTACAAGCCTGATTAGCCTGACTGCTGTGGTGCCAACCTGACTGAGCGCTGCATCCCCCTTCCAGCTTCTCTGGAAGACTCCCCGATCCCTGTCTGAGTTTGTGGCCGTGGTGCCAACAGCCTCCCGTCTGCTCACCCCTTATCAGTGGGAAGCAAGAGGTCTCCCCTGGGGCCTCTGCCGAGCTTTAGGGCATCTCCTCCAGTTGCTGCAAATTGTTGGCAGAGCACACGGAGAGCTTTGAGGGACCCAAAGCAGAGCTGAAGCTCAGTGGTACCAGGAGGCAGGTGACAGCCCCCCAACTTTCCCTGTTGAGCTGGGTGTGGGAAGGACAGCCAGCAGCTCCTGGATCCCCACCTATGGCAGGGACATTGGCTTGCCGGTGCCAGCCGGCAGGGCTGTGGCGTGCTGCCTGCCCAGGCTCAGCCGGGGACGGTGCTTCCCTGGGAAATGCTGCCCAAGGGGTGCGATGGTACGAGCTGCTGGGGAACCTTCCCATCAAACTCTTTAAATCAGAAGATGCTTACCTTTCCCTTCCAAAACTCAGCTTAGTGAGATAAATATCCTGAATTTACGCAGTTGAAACTGCAGTTTCAACACTAAAACAGAAGTGGTTTTTTTTTTAATTTGAGATGACTTTAAAGCACTTGGAGAATAACCCTGGGGCTCTACGGCTGCTGGGTTAAACTGAGCCTGGTTTGGTCTGAGGTTGAGTGCCCGGGTTGCTGAGGAGTTCAGTGAAACTGTGCCCAGGGTTGGGGTCTTGAGGGATCTGCAAAGGCTTTTTCCCTCATGGATTCTCCAGTGTCTAATCAAGGCTGAGCACATATTTCAGCCTTTTGTTCAGTTGGGGTTACTCATAACATCTCTCTCCTTTACGTGGATGTCTATTTTTGCAAACCTTTGAGGAACTGAATCGTCTCTGAGGCTGTTATCTCTCTGTCAAATTTGGCTGAAATTGCTCAATGAGTTCAGAGTTGTTGAGGGAGACACAGTGTGAACGTATGAGCCATAGGAAATCAGACCGACAGGCTGAAATGAGAAACGCTTTAAAATTGTCAAAACAAAATGCCTTCCCAGTGGTCTGACCTGACTTTTGTCCAGATTATTGGCTCCCAAAGCCTCATGAGGTCCTGCCAGCCACCCCAGCCCCAAGGGGCTCCCAAGAACCCCATATTGGAAAGCACAACACCAGCTCTGCTGACAGTAGAAGGGACCCTTGGGATTCGGAAGAGTCTTGGCACCAGCTTTTCTTGTGGCGTCTCAAGTCTGGGAGAGTGGAAGCTCACGGCCAGATGCCCATCCGTGCCATTACCAACCCACCCTGAGAGGAGATCGCATGACAAACTCATTTGATTTGTGCTTCCTTTTGCCAAATGCCTTTGATTGAAAAGGGATCTGACACCAGTTAATTAGACACAGGTGCAGGTTAGAAAAATAGTTGCAATAATGAATTTCCTTTTACTGGTCCCTGCTGCTGTTCCAGTAGTACTATTGCAGCCGGTCACAGGACGGTTAATCTTTTAGCTAGCGCTTTAAGCGTTTTGTGCGGGGAGCTATGCACCATCAAAAAGAATGAATGACCCTGTTTCTCTTCCCTGTGGTGGCTATCAACCAGAGCTGTCTTTGGCATAGCTTGTAGGTTGATTTCTGCTTGAACATTAGAGGCAGAATTCATCTGTCCAAATGTAGACATCTAATTGTGGATGTCTACATCTGAGTTACTTGTCTAGACTCTTGTTTATAGGAAAGAAATGGGCACCCCAAGGACATGAGTCATTGTATGCTAGTCTAAAATAGGTCAGATGAATCATTCTGTAAATGGGCCTCTTTCTCTCCTGTGACTACAAAGGGAGTCCAGAGTCACCATGCTGGGGGGGGAACAGAGAGATGTCTATAAAGTACAGTGAGATGCATCCCATGTCAGATGTTTCTGGGTATGCGTAGTCAGCTACTCTTCTGTTTGCACATCTTTCCGACATCCTCTGTCCAATTCTTCTTGCTCTTCCCATTGTAAATTAACCTGGGACTGAGATGCCATTTTGTTCCTGTAGCTGCCGCTGCAGTTACATTAAGGACAAGTCCCAAGTATCTGCTTTTCCCCTCTTCTTGGGGTCATCGGACTGGATTCACCTTTATTCCAAACCTATGGCTGGGCCTGGGTCTCTGTCTTATCCCCTTGTGCATCCCTCCTTTTCCCTCCCCAGTGAAACACTGCAAGGGATCTGCTTTCCCTACAGCCAGGTACATGCACCGCTTTGTCCTTCCACATGAGCCATCTGCAAATATTCAGGTGTCCTCATGTTCCCTAGGCCAACAGAACCTCCTCCGATTTACTCAAAATTTCCTTAAGCTGCTGGTAAGGAGCCAGAGTCCCCACCTGGGCTTTGATTTATTGCTTTTTTCCATCGCTCTTTTACATCTGCTAGGGTGGGCACTGGCACCTGACTGAGAGGGACTCGCAGCAGCTTAGATGAACTCCCATAACCGACTTGTGTTGGTGCACGGTCTCAGCTGGGAGGTCAGGGGTATCAGCCTGAAGCTCCTTCACCGATTTACGCTCATCTTATTTCTGTTTGTTGAACAAAAGAAATGCATAATACTTCCAAATCCTTCCAAGTAGGCTTGGAGCCTAGTCCTAGAAATGTAGCATTATTTTAACAAAACCAGTGCTGTGCTGATAAATGGGATAGTGGGAGGAGGGAAAGAAACTATTCATAACACACAGTGCAGGAGATGAGGGAGGGAAGTAAACTGAAGAGTGCGGATAAGATTATTGCTGCAGGTGTTTTCTCAAGTTTTGGCTCAGAGACAAAGGAAAACCCACAGACCATCCAGATAAGCCCATTAGTCAGGTTAGCTGAGCGCCGTTTCATTACTCAGTAGTGTTATTTAGGACCTCTGGCCTCAGCAAAATCCCAACTTTATTCTGTTCTCAAATAGTATTTTATTAAAAAAATCCTCTCTGTGTGAGAGGATTTTTAAAAAAACATATTTAAAAAACCAAACATGTTGGAACCTGGGAATACCTTCAAATGCTGGCAAGCTGCATCCTTGTGCGAGTGCGAATAGGACACGATGTGCCTACAGACTGTTGCCTCAGTGGTATTGGGACTTTTCTTGTCCTTCCTAGTTGGGTAGATGAAGCCCTGGATCCACAGGTCCAGCTCTGACATTTGTGAGCCTCGGCTCCTTGCACCCAGAGCTGATGAGGGCTGAGGGACATGGGACCAGATCGCGGGCTGAGTGAATGGCTTGGGAGGAAAGAAGAAACGGTCCTCTCCTTTGGAGACCTGAGCAACAAGAAAGGATGTTGGGCAGCAACCGCCTCTCTCAGCATGAGAAACAGCTGGGACTGGAAGCCGTTGAATGAGGTGCAGCAACCTTTCTGAGCAGGTCGGCTGAGTGCTTGAATGAGGAACCCAGCTGAACTTCCTCCCAGAGAAGTTAAATTCTGTATCGTAATATGTATGTTCCTGGGAACCAGGCATGCACGAGCACTTGCTGGAGATGAAAGCTGATGGAACATGCAAACTGAAACCACAGCGAGCCTCACTCTGCTCTGAACTGATTCCCACTAGGAAAGTCCTCGCCGCAGAAGCCAGCCTTTCTATTTGCTCTGCAAAGTATCACCCATTTGTGTGTGGCTCTGTGGCAGGAAGCATTCCAGGAGACTGCTCCCTTCTCAGCACTCATTGCTAACAGTAAACAGAGTTGGGATGACTCAGGGGTGTTTTCCCTTCCATCACATAGGTTCAAGATAAGCCCATGTTAGTAATGAGCGAACGTTCTCATCCTTCATCTGGTGGCGTTTAGTGCTCTGATATGAGTTGTCAGTTCCTGTCCAGTTCCTAGTAGGCTGACACCTACTTTGTAGAAAGACCTGTACTGATGCTCTGACTAGAACGGGTGACATTTGACTGCATTAGGTGCCCAGCATAAGGTCATATCTCCCACTGGAAAATGAAGCTTGCCAGGACAGATCTTCTCTGCTCTTACACCATTCCACACCTCTTTGTCTAACCCAGCTCTTCTCCGGATACCTTACAGGCCCTCTGGGTTTTCTTCTTATATCCAGAGTTAACCTTACAACTAAAGCTCAGCAAATCTCTTGAAATCCATTTGTTCCCGGAAGCTTTCTCACTGCAGTGATACCTGTGAGTGCTATTGTCCTGCAAATACCGAGTTAGAGATTTTCACTCGTGCTAAGAGGCGTCATTACTAAAACGAAGGCAGGTGGTAGAGTGGGATTGAAGTAACACAATGGAGATTCTCCCAAGGCGTCATGTGTTTTCCACAGTTATGAAGCACTTGAATGGCTCACCTGAGGAAGCTACAAGACCTCCACCTTGGGAAGGTCTTTAAGAACAGCGAACACATCTCAGATTCAGAGCTGACTTCTCAGCAGTAGTGCTGAGTTTGACTGGAGCAAATCCTGCCACGTTTGGCATTTGAAATGCTTGGGCAACAAATTATACCTAATTCTCCAGACAGGAGGAAATCAGAGTGCAGTCTCCTTGGGGCAGAGCATGTGGGAGTTTGCTTTGTATTCTGTTTGACCTACACCGGGGCAAAGTATGAACACCGCTTGAAATTTCCTCCTAGCATTTAGATACTGCTTAAAACCCAATAATGATATTAGATAGGGAGCACTGGCTAGGCTCAATCTGATCCTAGGTTAATTTGCATTAAGTTCTTTTCAATTCTTTCTCTTTAATATCATTCTCATGCCTAGCCTGTGTGTTGCTCATTTCCTCTGATGGAGAAGTGAGAAGCACATGCAGCGGAAACCGAGCAAGCCAATAAAAATGATGTGGTGGAGGGAAAGAGAGGAACATTGCAAACAATCCCTGTTTTGGCTGATAAAGGCATCCTCAGGAAGCTTGCATGTTGTAGGAGTCTGTCATTTTGCTGGGTTGGGGAGAGGAATGGAAGAAAAATGTATGCACAAAATAAGCATTTCCCCTTTTGAGTCAATTTCCATAATATTTTAGTACTACTTCTAGTTTTGCACAATGTGAGGCAGAGATCCAGGTCTCCTCACCCAGGTCTCCTGATACTTTGACAGGGATGCAGGACTTCCAGTCTCCTCTTCTTGTGGTGTCCAGCTGTGGAAAGCTGACCTGGAATGAGGTGGGGGAAGAGGCGGCTCTGGCAGTTGGTGCTACCTTATTTTCCAGCTTGTCATTTTTCTCCGTGCCAAGGGACGTGTTACCAGAGGGATGTCCTTTCTGAACTTCTGCAGTTATTTAACAGGCACAGACCAACATGGTCAGTGAAATCACATCCTGGAGTTGTCACGTTGTGCATCATGACCATGTGCTGCCGAGTCAAGAAGCCACCAGTGGACCACACCGGTCAGCCCACTGGTGTCCCAGGCTGGTCCCAGGCCCTCGCTGAATGCCAGGTCCTCGGACAGGCAGGCTGCTGTGTCAGGCTGCGTGGTTTTCACTCACTGCAAACGGCGTGAGTGGCAATGCTGCTTGTAGTGACATGGCATCGGAAATCCCCAACATGCAGTTGCGCGAGAAGGTCACAGCTCAGTCAGAACAGCACATTAAACATTAAACGCTCCATTTATACGCACTAGTGGCGTCATGCCAAGATGAATCTGAAATGATTAAATCTCCAGCCGTGTCGGTTCCTTTCACAGCAACATAAAACATTTTGCTCCGCTAGTCAATGCGATGATGTTGTGCCGAGGACAACAGACTCGGGCTCTGAGCCGTGCTCATCTCAGCGATTTGTCATTAAAATGCATCTCTGGCTGAGACACGCTACTGGGGTTCCCGGAGGTTCAAGCTGCCACTTGGTTAAGATGCCCAGCAGTTTCCACTGGCCAGATGACTCACCTCAGCCTCTCTCGTCACCCGAGCGAGACAAAGGCAATTGGAAAGCAGAGAAGAAAATAACAAACTGTTGACCACATCGTAAATCCAAAGACATGGCAACAACAGGGCTTAGCCCATTCATGCAGGAAATATTGTAAATGAAACCACAGTGTTCGGATACAGTGTCTGCTGAGAAGGAAATCTCGTTTGGTAGCTTGCACCTGTAGATATAGAAAGAAAGGGACTGAATTTCTTAATTTTGCAGGAGTCTATTTTTTTCCTCAAAAGGCAGCATATTTATAACTCTAGTAAAACTGCAAAAAAATGGTAAATAAAAGAACCCTACAAGAAGAAGAAATTGATTTCTGGATCTCATCAGAGCAAAGCTCTTAATCTTTTCTCCTTTTTTATAGAATTGCTGCCTGGACGCTGCCTCTATGGGCCCAGGCCCTAATGCTTTATTCAGTCCATACTCAAATGGAAAACTGCCAGGAAAGGGAAAGAATCTTAATTCCTCTTCTCTTTCCTTGATTTAAAAAAAAAAGAAAAGAAGACGAGATATTCAGAACCGTTGCTCTCCTTTGCTTTTTTGCGCTCCTCAGGTGGCAGGAGCAAATGAAGACTGTCTTCTAACCCCTTAACCAGGCATTTAACAGTAGTCCTCAGCGAGCACGGAGAGGGGTTCCCTGATCCTGTCCCTGCTCCAGGGCAGGGCAAGATGTGGTACGAGGTTACACAGAGGGGGAATAGTCGCAGCAACCTGGGCAGACTCCAGGTGTTGGCTGATGTTTTTGAGATTGTTGCCAGTGGACACAGATGAGCACAACCCTCCAACTGCTCTTCAGTGTGCCTGGGAATTTTAAGCAGAGTGGCAGCGTGTGAATCCCAGCCAGATTGAGCAGACTGGAAGATGATGTGGCGGAGGAGAGGTGAACACTGGTCCTGGAGGCTCTAGGTGATGTAGGCACGCCCCATCTTTCACTTCTGTCCTGGAGGTTGCAGTTCTTGGCTTTCTCTGTGATCCACCCAGCAATTCAACCTCATTTAAAAAATTGCTGCCAATTGCCCAGCTTGCCCAGCTATTGGTAGCATGCACGTATACCTCAGGTGGATGAGGTTCACTTTATGAACAGCAAAACTAACCTTGAGGCCAGCCTATAGAATATCACCAATAGTATTCAAGTTAAGTGGTGCTGCTGCAAAAAAAATGCAACATACTGAGTGCAGATGGTGTGCCCAAATACTGAGCTGACATGCATAAGCAAACCCATGCCTTGTGCAGCCTTGTGAACCATTTTGCATAGTGGTCTAAAGACCGGACAACAAGAAAAATCAGACCTGCAAGCACTCAGGTAGGGCCAAATGTTCCGAAATCTGAGCAGCTGACCTTCACGTAACATGTAGGGCTCTTTTTACAAATCAGTCCATGTCCTTTGTGATATGAATGAGTAACAGAGGAAATCCTGCTTCCTTTATAACTCAAAAGCCTCAAGGATTTAAGTAAGAGCAGAAACGAGTTCTGTAAAAGGCTCTGGAAGAGCCTGCAGAAGTCCCCTGTGATGGCACCGTGACTCAGAGCTTTGAAGAGGACCTGCTCCATCCTCACTTAAGGTCCCCAAAGAAGATTTGAAAGGCTTTAAGCGTAAAACAAACTAACAAACAAACCCCAATCGGACCAGGTTTTATTGGAATAAAACCAGAGACGTTGAACTTTGCAAATGGAAAAAATGCAAAGTAGCTGTCTCTGCCCTCCCTGCCCTCTGTCTGCCTGCGGGTGTGTCCTTGTTTCCCAAACTGCTTTTAATTTGGTGACTATCTGAGCTGCAGCAAACTGCCAGGGAGCTTCCCTCCATCACTGGCATGGCCCGGCTGCCTGCTCTCGGCAGCCTCTGCCTCCCTTGCCCGGGGTACTTGGATGTCCTGCAGAAACGTCTCCCCGGGGCAGCAGAGATCTCACCCTTCTGGGTGCCCAGCTGGCCTCTTCTTCACAAAAGAGAAAATTACTGTCATCAAGGAAGCAAACCCCCCTATACTGACTGGCACACCGCTGCAATGAAGAGCTCCTGATGGGAAATGCGTACCACAATAGCACACTTGGGAGAAGGGTGTCTAGAAATTTGGCAGGAAACCTCCTCTGCAGACTGGCATGTGATCAGGACATAGTCAGGCAAGCATCAAAGGAAGGGAAATTAGCACCTAGGTTTCATTTCTGTGGCTGTAGTTGAGTCAGCCTGGTACGATGCTCATGTGGCTGCCTCAACACTGGAGAGGCAGCGCTCTCTCCCTTTGCCTCTCTCCTGGTGCCAAGATCTCGCAGGTGTCCTCAGCAATGCCTCAGTATTTCAGTTTCCTATTTGTTAATAAAGCTGGAGGCTTTGAAAAGTCCTGTCTGACTTAATCCCTATTGATCGCAGATCCAAGAGCCCTGATGTGAAGGAATTTTAGATTTCCAGCTGCTGTTTAACAACTTCTGACTTCAAAAGCTCTAGGAGCCTTCTTCTCCTTTTAAATACACTTTGCACTTAAGGGAAATAGAGTTGGTCCCTCATTAATGTGTACTTCTCCCGTAATTATAACGTGTTTGTAATGCAAACGCTCGGTTCTCGTGCTGTGTGCACATTCTTCATTCATGAAATCAATAGGCAACAAGCAATGTCCATTTCTGATCTTTATAGAAGCCACTCGCTGCAAGGGCAAGCTTTACTCAGTTTCGCAATGTAGATGTAAAATAGATGGTCTTAAGAACCGCACAAGCCTCCTCAGCCAACGGCCCATTGTCCCCGAAGAAACCACCACATGTTTTCCGGCACAAGGTATGTAAATGCGCAGGACAGGTGTTTTTTTTTTCCTACGATGGCCCTTACGCTGTCTGCGGGCAGGGAGGATTTCTGTAGCATGCTGCGCTGCTCCCACCACCTGCCCTGGCAAACGAGGGGCTCGTTAGGGCCGTGTTGGGGGTCTGAGCTCTGTCTCCTGGTTTCTGAGCTTGGGGGGTCTTGTGTGCAGAGGTCTCATCCTGGCACCTCGGCGGGTAGCGCTGCACCGAGCCGTGGCACCGGCACCTCGTCCCTCCTGCCCCGCCGGGGATGTGGAGCTCTGCGGGAAAGCTGGTCCCCACGCGAGCTGAGGAGCTACCAAAGAGGCCTCTCAAGCACGGAGGGTGACAGCGTGAGTTATAGCTCTGAGTCAGGGAGCATGAAGGAAGCTGGAAATGATTATGGAGCATACAGGGGAGCTCAAGTAGTGGAGAGACTGCAGAAACCATGCTAATCCCCGGGGAACACAAACCGTATAATTTACACGGGTTTATGCCTGAACTTACCTTTACAGTCATGCTCTTGGAAGAGAGTTTACTTAAAACGGAGGGGATACATAAATCTCGGGGGCTAAAAGAGAGGCTGAGTAGAGTCAGGTTTACAGGGTGGAGATTTGCACGCCTTCAAAGGCACGCAGCCTCCCCGCGTGTCTTACGGCGGGCACGGAGGGAGTGCAAATCCCGCAGCATCGTCCTGCGCCGGGGTGGGCACCCTGTGTCGGGAGAGGGGTGCGACCGCAGGGACCGCAGGGCACGTGGGGAGGTGGTACTTGGTGGTGCTCAATGGGAAGTGGTGTGACTGGGTGTTACAGCCTCCTGGAGACAGAGTTATTCTGGATGCAGATGCTTGGGGGAGCTTTGTGAAGGTTCTGACATAAAACTGAGAACTTGGTACTTCTGAGGGTGGTTTTTTTGATTTTTTTTTTCTGGTTTTGTCAAGAAGAGAAAAGAAAAAATTCTCACCTCCCCATGCCTCCCCTTCCCAGATCACCAGGGCGACTAAAGAAAGTGAACTAGAAATGCATGCAAAGCATAATGTACACCTTCCAGCTTCTGAAACAAATGAAGTGGGGGGTCCCAGACAAAACAGCTTTCTTCACTGACCAGTTCTGACTCACCGTCCTTCTGGAGAAATCATGAGACATAGCGAAACCCCGTGGTCTCAAACTGTTTACAAAATGTGCAGGAAGGCATCAGTCCAACTAATTTAATGTTTTTTTGGTACTGAGACACACTCAGCTGTGCAGCCCAAGACAGAAAACCAAAACTCTGTGGGTGGAGCGAAGCGGGAAGCTGCACCAAGCTACGCAGGGCTGCATGCAAGCCTGGGACAAGCGCTGGGCATGAAAAAGATTGCCAGTGATCCTGCATCACGCTTTTCCTTGAAGGTGGCAGAAAAAACCTGGCACTGAGCTGATACTCAGTTTTTGCCTCTGATTACATAATTTTCAGATATACGTGAACAAAAGGCAGTGAGAGACAATCCAGTGGCTTTTCACCTCAGCTGAATGCTGTGGTTCAGGATGAAATAGTTGCAACACTTGCTTTCAGATTAAGTAGGAAGGGAGATTTCTCTGCAGTGTGTTGGAGGGGGAGAAACTTGCTGGAGTTACATTCACGCTTGATCGTATCTTCGGTAGACAAGGGACTGTGGAGCTCTGACATGCAGGCTGGCGCTTGCAGGTCTAATGACAGTCCCTGCAGGGATCAGGCCGTTTGTGTATGCACACCCTTGCACCAGGCGGGCATAGCTCCTGCACTTGTGCCAAGCTGCTCTGCCCCGAAGGTCAAGTTTTCTTCTATCATGCAGCATTTTAATGGCCTTTGGATATCTTTCTAAACCTGAGCTTGTGTCTTGATGAAACTTTTGACAGGCAGTGAATAACAGGGGCATTATTTATTCATGTCAGATGGGACCGAAGCGTTCCTGGTTTCTTGTTTATGCTGCCAAAATAGTACATGAAAAAAAATGGAATTTCTCTTTGACCTTGGTTTTGGTTCGTGCTGTAGATCCCCAAAGAAGAAAATATCTCAGTAGTAAGTGTCTTACTAACAGAAAGCATCTGCAGAAGGAAGAACAATGTGTTCTGGCCCAAACTCGCAGCTGTGGCCACCAGCTGTGACAGCCCTGTTATTCCAGCTTTGCCTTTACTACGTTATTTCAGTGGTAGCTTTAAAGAAGAGAGAGCGAAGAGCCCACAGGGAGCCTGGCTTAGAAACAACCTGCTGCAATCTACAGAAAAACTCCTGGGTCTCTGAAGGACTTCAGCGGCCCTGCTCCAAGGGCTCAGCAGCCCAGGGGATAGCCCAGAGCTTGGCTCCAGGGCCCTCACGGGCAGCCCAGGGAATGTAGGAAAACCCGGGGATCTGGTAGGTGGAGAAGGGCTTAGCAGCAGAAAGGTAGCGCGTGCCTTCCGATCACGTAAGTTGTATAAAGCCTTTGGCCAGACTCTAGACACCCCGTTGGAGATCATTACTGCTCTCTTTCTATAGTTTTGGGTCTTTCATGCTTAAGTTGGATTTTAGATGTTGGGAAGTGTTCAAAGGTCTTTGGCGTGGATCTTGTACGGCCATTTCCCAAATAACTGCTCCTCAGGTTGTCTGTGACTGCTGTGGACTTGTGCTCTAGGTAGTTCTTTCCAGTACTGTCCTCCTTCGAAGCAAGGACTGCATAGAGCATTCGGCACCTACTGAATATGGGAACATCTTACCATCTGCTGACGATTTGCCTGACTTACTCCTCTGCTTTGTCCACGTGCTGTTGACTCCCCTCTCGGGCACTAATTCAAAGCAGGTATCAGGAGGTTCTGCCTTACTGGGGTCTCTACCCCGGTGGCCTGGCACCTTGGGCTGACATGAGAATACTGTCTGCACCCTTTGGACTACAGCTGCTCTTTACAGAGTTTGGGTGTTGTTTTGTTCACGAGCTGGTCCTTGAACATTCTTCGAATAAAACATAATATAAATAAATAAGTGAAAACACATTCCCCTCCCCTCCACCCCAATAAAACCTGTTGCGTAGAGCTTTTTCTTACATAACCCATCTGACTCCAAGAACAAATGTCCCTAATTTCTTCTGGATGGTAGGCTTTGTGGAGATTTAAAGGGCAATTTCTCTCTCTTTTTCTTTAGCTCTTACGAAGTATTACCATAAGGAACTGCAGTGACAGACAATACTTAAAGGCATGGTTTAGAAGTGATTCATCTGTGAAACATGGTGTAGCATATTTTATTGTATTTTAGCTAGTAAAAGCTGTGCATTCTAGCCCAGCTCTGTTGTACTGCATGGTAAATTATACTTATAGGAATCCCAGCCACCTAGCTGAAAATAAGTACCCTCTATACAAGACTTAATGCAGTAGATTTGTACTTAGACATGTGTTTGTAAAATATTTAAGCTGCATGAAAAGGGCATCTGTAAGAAGATGTGATTACAGGATCACATAAGAGCAGCACAGCGCTGTCATATTTTAAGGTTAAAGAGCAATCATTAGGCATTGGTGGCTGAAGCTGCATGCATGGAGGACGGGGAGCCCTTTCAAAGGCTGAGTGGGGCAGGAGAGAACGGGGAACAGCCCGAGTCTTGCATCTGCTGCCCCAGCTGCAAAGTGGCCTCAGCTTGAGGGACGGTGTTTTTACTGCTTCTGGGACCCTCCTATATCATCTTCTTATGGCAGGAGAAAAGAGCTATGGGAAATGCCTTCTTGTGGTTCATGCTTTATGCCTGCTACTATCCAGGCAGAAAAGCACAGATGATCAGGAGATGCTCTTCTCAACTTTACAGCAGTAACTTGTCATTCCAAGGCTGCTAGTGCTTTCCAAACGCACACAGCAGTTTCACAAGCTCTCCAACATATCTGGGCAGTGCCGTGCAGGCTCTTGGCACAAAGCAGTTCAGTTTGCTAGTGCAACAGCTCTCAGGAAAGCAGAAAACCAGGGTATCGGTCCTCATTGCTGAGGGGCTGACTTAGACCTGCAGAAAAACCCACACATCTCTGTACCGTGACCACAAAGCTCTGCTGAGTTTTAAGCAAGCCAAACTTGAATCTTCTACAGGCTTGAATCTTACTTACTTATTCTTATAGTGCTGGCAGTTTTCCAGCCAAACGAAAGGAGGACATGTTCAGGTACTACGGTACAAGGTAAAGTATTGGAAAGTTTTGATTGCTGATGCCTATTCCTAAATCACACACAGTCTAAATAAGCTCCAATTCACTGAAGCATTTTAGCAACCTTCCATTGACTTCACTGAGCCCTAAGCGCATTTTTTAACTTAAGTGCAGGCTTGAGTTTTGCTGAATCATACAGCAAATAAAATATGCAGAGCTGGTCTTTAATATAACCTACAGATTCATGTGAAAACTACACATTTCCCGCAAAGCCTACTTTGAGTTAATTAATGGGCATTAAGGACTCACATTTTTCTTGCGAAGAAGGGCCCCAAGGGATTGCAGCAATTTGTGTTCATACCCTGAACGATACCAATGCAATCTTCCCATGGAGACAAAGCCCCAAGCACTCCCTCTGCGATAACCAAGCACTTACATTTGATGGATGGGTTTTAGCCGCCTCTGACATCCCGTGGGTCAGGAGGGAGGACCTGGCCTCTGACCCATCCCTTTCATCCCCTCTGGCTGGAAGTGTGCCCACTGCATCACCGATTTTGGGGGGATGAGGAGTGTCTGCACCCTGGGGAAGCGAGGAGGGGAGCAGGGGCTCTGCCTTCCTGAACTTAAGCTCCCAACATTTTACTCAATCGCACCAACTCCCATTGCTGTCGTTACAACCTTCTTTGCGAGCTTGACAAAACAAGGCTATGATCCGTGTCCGCAGAGCATGCCGACCACAGGAAACCCTGGCTATTAATTTATTTCAGTAGCAGAGCCAAATGAATTGGAGCGGTTGGGTGTGACAGGGAGGCAGGCTGAGTGCCACTGGAGCAAGGGACTGCCACCGCTACGGCAAAGCATCCCAGGGCCTTCTGAAGGTGGGGACTGTCCTAGTGTAGCCCCTGCCATGGGAGGGAAGGGAATACTCCTTCAGGAAATAAACACGCAAATTCCCAAGGTGCCGGGAACAGAGCTTGAGCTGAGTCTTGCAGTGCAATTGTCTTCATTACCGCCCCAGTGTCCCAGCTTGCTTTGTTTGGCAGCCCAGGTTTTAAAGAAATGAACCTCGGCAGCTGTGAGCTGAACAGCTCAGTGCTTTCAAGAAAGTTGGAGGGAGCACCAGGCTGGACAGACCTCCTTCATCAGCAGGTCTGATCCCATGCGTCCCAGGCAGCCACTCTTATAGATTTATCAAGCTCCATCTTAGAACTACATAGGTTGGCTGAGGGTTTTTTTGTCCTTGATTTTTACCCCCCACTACTGCTCTCCCAGGTCTGTTCCAGAAGCTCGCTCTGCTGGTGAGAAACTCTTTAATTTCCAGTCAGACTTATGTCAACATTGCCTGGTAGCTGTTTCCCTTCTTTCTATTTATCCTCCTAGAAATCATCGCTCAGCCCCATTCCCAGCCCTGTGTGGTCCTCCTTCAGCTGGAAAAGCAGGGCAAAAGGAAGAGATTGTTATGGGAAGCACTGGAGCAATAAAATCGGTGGTGTGGTAACATGCGTATGAGGAGTGAGCCCAGCAAGGGCACACTTGGGCTGGGAGAGATGGTTGTCCAAGGGAAAGGATTTGTCCGTCTTCGCCGGGTGAAGCCACCTCATGCTTGGCCTCAAACCAACTGTTCCTGCGAAGGGGCTAAGGAGGCTCTGCATCTCTGCAGCTACGAGGAGCAATAAGACAAGGTTGGTCAGAAGGAGAATTATTACGATATTTTCTTTCATGGGGGATGTGGTGCGCCTGAGCTGGACCTGAAGCACAGAATTATGTTCACCAGCTGTCAACTATTTGGCCTGGCGTATGCCACCTTTCAGCCTTTTTGTCCCCATCTGTGAAAAACAGGATTAATAATAGCCCGTCACCTCTCCCCAGGGTATTGTGAGGGTCAACGTCTGTAAAGGGTGTGGACCATTTAAAGCAATAAAGAAATGCTAAGTATCATTATTATTAATCTTCCTGTGCCTCGGTTCCCCATTTGTAAACTCTGACGTAGTACATTTCGATGCCTGTTCTGCCCAAGAAGGTCTCGGTTGGAGATGAGCTCTCCAGCTGCTGCAACTTGTAACCATGGCCCACTTGCAAAAGACCCTGGGCAGGGCTGAGAAGCCAAAGTTTTGATGTTTTGGAGGGTTTAATCCAGGTTTTAATGAAGCAGATTGTTATTAATTTGATGTGTTCGTGTCACTGTTGCAGAAGAAAACAAAGCTACCGACCCGCTGGGTTCACACATGCCACTGTGTCTGCATCCCTTTGGTAACCAGTGGCTGGTGTCCCCTGGTGTCTTCTCTGCTCCCGGGGCCTTCCCTGTCACATGCCTTGAGAAGATCAACTCTTTGTTTTTTTGAAGTTTACACTTTCTGGTGTCAAGTTTATGGCCTTTACCCATTTGCTTTAAGCCCATTCACGGTGTAACTGTTGACATCTGAATTGATTTCCAAGACAGAGCTGCAAGTGGTCTTGTAAACAGTTGTCGGCAACAGTTGTAATTAAAGAGTAGAGAGTGCAAACACAAACCACAATAGCAGCCTGTAGGAGTTACACTGCTGTATCAGCTTTAATGTGGAGAAGCCCTTAGGGCCATATCAGTGCTTACAAGGGCTTATTGCTGGTTTTCCCTCCTCCCTCCCCTCTTCTGAAAGGGACAGAAAAAAAATTAGCTAGCAAACCTTTTCCTTAGGGAAAGTCAAGGAGTGTGAGAAATGCCGTGTGCCTGTTTGACAGTACCTCGTAGGGCCCTTCTGCGACAGAGATGGGACAGAGCTGATTCATCCCCCTTCCACAACATCCCGAACATCCCAGGGCAAGAACATCCACGTGGACCCTGAGCATCGGCCATCTCACTGGGGTGGGAGGTGGAACAAGCCGAAGAAGGTCAAGACATGGGAGGAGATTGCTAGGGATGGATCTGCTGGCCCCCAAACCCTGGAGTGGTGGTGGCAGCAGAGATTACCTATACCAGGAATTAGTTGCAGGTTAGTTTATTTCACATTAAAATAATCCCTGTCCCCCAGTTTGTTTTGTCTGATGTGGATCATTTGATGTTTTAGTGCATGCTATTAAACACATTCTGGAAGTGGTTCTGCTGATATTTGCCTGAAGCAAGAACGAAGCAGAACCCCAAACAACCGTTGAACCTCTGCCAGCTCCTAAGGAGAGCCCACACCCTTCTGCTCCTCAGCTGGAAGCAATGGTCTCGTCACCTCTGGGGTCTCTCCTGCTGCAAAGTCTCCCAGAATGTGCATCACTTTTCCATTTAAAAGGAAGTTCTCAAGCAGTTGGGTGTTTTTTTCCTGCATCCTAGTTCTGTGCTCAGGTCCTGGGTGATGTTTCTTGCTAAGAGTGGACTCACAGGGCCTTGTCTACCAACAAATGCATCCAGTGTGGCTGGGAGCGCAGCCAAAGTGCTGTGGGAAAGCAAAGAAGTTTGAACTACGTGATAAGAATGGGAAGGGTAATTATAGGATTGCTGGGACTATCTGGGCTGCGGGAACTGGGAATACTCCTGTGCTGGGAGAAGGCTTTGGTATTTGCTATCCTCTCCTGAGTCCTGTTTTTTCTAGGAATGCAATGCATCCCTATTTTGAACCAGATCAAAATGTGAAGCTGATTTTCAGACACTTCAAAGGGATTTAATTTTTCTCTGTTATTGCTGAATTCTATTTATTTTTGCAGTGCTCTCCTATTACCTGTCTTCTCTTTATTTTCCAGCTGGTTTCTTCTATGTGGTTCAAGAAAAATGACTTGGAAGATTAAGGGAGTGCCTTGTAGAGGGTGTAATTTCACCCGCCCCTGCAGTGACGTATCCCATCCTTCAGGAGAGCAGACATGAACCTCCTTTCCCGGCAGCAGTACAATTTTAGGTAGGTAACCACCTCTGAGCCACTGGCTCAGAAGGCTAAGAAATGCAAGGCAAAGGTAGCAGACTTCATGAGATATAAGCCTTTGGACGGAAAGCTGAGTAAAGCCACGGGTTTGTAGTTGGATGCTGATTTGCGTGTCTTCTTTGTGCTGCAACTGTGGAGGTGCAACTTTGCTTCTGCACGCTTCTTAAAATATCACCTTATTGACATTGCAGTTGGTTCAAAGTGTGGGGAAAGGTTTTGTGGGTTTCAAATCTTTATGCTTATCTGCCTCGTTCAAAGCCTGACTGCTGACTTACAGTAAAATAAGCCCTGTATCTGGTGGGCTGTGTGTCACTTCAGTTCTCCCCGATCCCTCCTTGCTCTCTAAATCTAGCAAAGTTGTTTTTCTTGAGCTTGGCTTGTTTGTCAAGTGAAGCATCACAACATTGCCTGGAGCCAGGATGAAATTTTGGAAACCCAATAGTTTGCATGCTGCTTCTTCAGAAAGCCCAGTTTACTTGGGATGAGTTATTCTGAAGTAATATTTTCTTTCCTGTTTATTTTTCCTGACAGATCTTCTGCTTCCCCCGTGCCCTGTCACATTAAACCATTTATGCACAAAGTAAGCAGTTTAGGTTTGCCCTTGTGACTTTACTGGAACCAGTTGCTTACTCCTATCATGATTCTGCCAGCAAGTGCTTCAGCAAAAGAAATGACAAACTACCCACTGCACCATCTACATTTCAGTGCAGAGTTATAAGTGAAATCACATCCTCATTTTAGGTTAGAGGTCTGATATATGAATGCTGAAAGCTCTCTTTGAGTTTCATCTTGTGAAAAGCTGTGGTGTCCAGAGCAAGCTGTGAGTCTGAAGGAGACCACCTCCTTTTCAGAAGTGAGCCACCAGCTCTGTGGTGGTGTGTCTTTCCACAGAGGCTGATGAGGGTGGTTTCACCACTGAAAAAACATGAGCTGCACCCAGCTGGGGAAGAAAGGCAAATCTTGAAATCCAACCAACTCATGCCTGAGGCTGCCTCCTCTTTCTTTCTTCCAGCACTGACTTCCATGGGCTGCAAAGAAACATTTATTCTTTACTTTGCAAGTGGTGTTTTAAGCATCCTCCAAACACTAGTTTCACTTCACTTCCACAACACTAGAAATAACTGGAACACAAGGCTTCCTTCTTCACAATATGCTGTTGGGGGTTTTTTTTGGTTTTTGTTCTGTTTTGTTTTGTTTTTTTCTAGACTGCCATATCCAAATGTCTCTTCAATCTATTATCTCTTAAGCAAAGAATTACTCATGGGACTATCTTTTTTTTCTTTGTCTTGAAGGCAGTCTCTGTTACTCCACAGCTTGGAAACCAAGTGGGAAAGTAATCCATGCAAATTACATGTACTTTTCTGGTTGAATCACGTTCCCTCCACTCATGGTAATGAGTCACTTGGCACAAAGTGGACTGTTACTATGAATGGAGAGAGCATATCAGGGCTCTGCTTCTCAAGAATTATTTCCACTTGCTGAATCCCATTTAGGCCTGGAGCCACAAGGGGTGAGACTCCACTGTAAGCTTCTCTGTGCTTGAGGGACTGTAGTTGCTCAGGTTTTCACTGGTATAGCAGGGGAGAATTGGTCCCAGATTCTTGTTAATCTTCAATGCTGAGGTTGATGGTTCGTGGGCAGACATCAAAGCTGTCTCGTGCAGTTCCCAAATACTGGCCACATAGTCTTTTTGCTGTAGTAATACTGAGACTAAACCAAGAACTGACCTCAGTGAAGAGGAAGGCAGAAGCAAGCCCCATCCCAGATGCAGTGTATGAGAAGTTGACTGCTCAAAGTGCAGCCTGTCTGGCTGAGGGACTGATTCCTGCAGAGTCAGCTGCCATCTCAAAACTGGTCCTGTTTGTATCCCAGCACTGGAACACAGCAACCTAAATCAAACTATTACTCTGGATAATCTTATTTTCTTGTTGGGTTTTTTTTTTCCTATGTAGTAATTAACCCAATGACCAGATGGTGAGATCTGGTGCTTAGCCCAAAAGCACGGGTGTCAGAGAGCTGGGATTTCCTGCTCACAGCTTCATAAGCACTACAGCAAAAGAAACTCCCATGAGCATGACATGTTATGCCTCCCCCGACCTTACATAGGCTTACATTGCTTTTTCTTCACTAGAATACATAATTCTTATTTATTTATTGTAATGGAAACAGACAACCGACACTGAAGTATTATGACACCACTGATTGATAGTCGAATGACAAGTTGCAATGTCACTTTCTTACAAGAATAACTAGTCCGAATTACAAGGGTAGTGAATTGAAACGCATCCTTTAGAAAGATGCCTAATCTTGTTTTTAAAGCTCCAAGTGATGGTGAGCCCCCTATCTTGTCAAGGAAGGCCTTTAATTGCCCTTACTGCTAGGGTAGTGCATCTTATTTCAAGGGGGTTTTTAATCTAATGGCATTGACTCGCTGCGTGACCTTGGATGAGAAGGGATGGATCAGTTGTTTAAGGCTAAATTGATCTTGGAATTTATGTAGTAATATACCCACTCTGGAGAGCCTCCAGGGTTGTTTTAAACGGGTGAACCCTGGATGGAGTTTCAGCCTCAGTTCTTATTTTTTGCGTGTGCTTTGTGGGTATCGCTTTGCATTATCATTACCCTAGGGTTTAAATTTTGTTAAGCAGGTGGCCTGGGCTCGGTCTGTGCAATGGCAGGTAAGACACTTTTTCAGGCCTGTCTCCTTTCTGCGGCGATATTGCTTCTGGACCTTTAGGAGGAGCAGTGAGGAACAACCTCTGCACGCTTTTGAAGCTGTGGTGCTGTGGTATAAGTGAGCCTGTAAACACCAAAGAGAATAAATGCCACAGTTATGGTTTCACTGAAGCTGTACGCTGGTTAGAATACCTGATGAAAAGAAAGAAGTACAGTCTGAGTGACAGCCCAGGTGAACCGTCACACATCTGTCATCAGAGTAGCATTTAACTAATTAGGAGATAAATGACAATGCCATTAAGAGTATGTTGAGACCGGTGAAAAATGTTCCAATGTTGATAGAAATCACATAAAATAACAGTCACTGAAATAGCTTGTCAGGTCTACGCTGTTTTCGGTGTGTTATTTAACATGGGGGAGCCCCTAAGCTTTAAAGAAGCATCTCTCTACCCTGATCTAGACAAATTACCTTTGTACCTTGATCTAAACAAACTCTGATCTCTCTGCTGCCATTGAAGTCACCTTGTCTGAAACCTAATCTGACTACTTTATTCTACCTCTGTACTGGGAATTCACTCTATCATTAGCATTTCAATCTATTTAATTCACTGAGGGTCGCTGAGCAATGTAACCGAATCCATGCTAAGCTACCACTGGCAATTTAGCTGTCAGATAGTCTCACCTTCTATTTTTAGTTGTGCTCAAATTCCTTGCTTAAGGGGGTGCACTCTGAATTTCTGGATTAGCTTCCCCCGACCCGTCTATTGTATCACTGTCAGTCATCTTTAAGTTAGAGTCCTATTTACATTGTTCTATTATACTAATTACAGCTTGTCAAAGGACAGTGTTCTTGGACACTTTGTCTACAGGCCAGTAACTCTGGGATTAAGCCCCTGCGTTTAGAGCTGCAAATAGCCTGTATTACTGCAGTGAAGAAAGTCTTTGCTGCAGACAGCTTTTTAAATTCCAAAGCCAGCACCTCCAAAACCTTAAGACCTAATGCTTTAGGCTGGATGGTCAGTCTCACCTTTGGCTCTCCATAAGGTACTCTATAGTGCCAGATCCTTATGCTTGGGTAGGGCAGGAATAGCATTGCCAAGGTTCATACTTGCAGAGGTAGGGGCTTAGGACAAGGCATGCAGCTGTACCATTTTTTTTCTAAAGGATTATTTCAAGCAGCTGTACTCCCTGGCCTTCTGTGTCTTTCACTTCTTTTCTCTTGCGCAGATTCCACTGCATCTTATTTTTGTATTTATTTTCTCCTGCCACACCACTCTCCCCAAGCTCTATGTTCTAATGACCTTCTTAGCAAGCACGTGTGCTGTGGCATGTATTTAGTTTTGAACCAGCTTATGGTTCTTCTTAGGTGCAATTCAGGGCAGGAAGCAATTTGTTCTTGTTAACAAAGCTGCGTACACATGCACGCTCTGCCGGTGTTGGCTACAGTTTGGTTGCCTGTTGAACCCCGTTTAGCTCTGTATTCGAGTTGTCTTGAAGGTAATTCAAAAATTAAGGAGACAATGGTAAAACACATGTACATAGGCAGAAAACAGGCTTTGTTGGGAGGAAAACAGGCAGGCTGGGCATTTATGTTGTAAAATTCATCAGTAAGTTTACTAAATTACATTCTTTCACTGATTATTTCTGTTGCACTTTGGAGATCAGATTTCTCTTTTCACCTTCTCCAACATAAGCTTGGTGCAAACATCTCTGAAGTCAATAGATTGAACTTTATGGGAAAGTGAGAGAGATAACAGCCTTTTAGGGTAAACGCAGGAAGGTGGTAGCATATGACAGAACATTTGACCATAAGGTCGGAGAATTGGCTTCACGAGCTCTATTGCTGCTCTGCTGCGTGACTTCGCGGTCGCTTCACTTCTCTTACCTTCTGCAGGCTTCAGCTCCCATTCAGTCTTTGAGTCCTGATGCCATCTCCTGTAATGGGTGCTCAGTGCACGCACCAGTGAGCCCTGGTCTGAGCTGGGCCATCAGCGTGAGGCTGAGCAAGGCTGCTTTGGGGGTTTTGATGCTCAGAGGTAAGTGATACAAGACTGCCCCGCTTCCTCCGATTCCAGCTCTACCTCCCACTGAGTAAGTATTTTCCTGTGCGAGTGCCGTGCAAAGGTGAGTAAAGAGCTGTGGCTGCTACCTAGGAGGATCATTGCTGGAGATGAAACCAGAACGTTCATTGGGAGCCTCAGTAATATCCAATTCAGATTGCTGATGAATACATCCTGACTTTGGGCACATACCTCCTGTTAATACTAATGGGAATGTCACACATGAATGCTGGAGAATATTGCCCATTATTTTTGGTCCCAGAGCTCTGAGCTGAGAGATTCCCTGAGAAAAATGGCCATTTGCTGTATGCTGCAGGCTGCAATTCATTATATACAGTGCATGGTGACTGTTATTTACCTTACAGAACTGTAATGTGATAAGGAGTCTATGTAAGCCACTTAATGGTCTGTCTACCTTAAAGAAAATGTGTACCTGATCAGCCGCTGATTTATGCCACTTTCACCCCAGTGCAACTCTATTGGCTTCAGTGGTGTTATCCCTGATTTATGCTAGTCTTAGTCGGACTTCATGAGTTTATGTACTTTATATGACTCATGTACGCGAGGAAAATGTAGTCTAATAAAATATCTGGCTGTGCATCGTGGCTGCAGGTTCTTTGCAGAACTGTTTACAGGGGTACTACAAAACCATGTTCCGCTCCTCTGCAGTGCCTATATATTTCAAGGGGTTATATCCCATATCTATAGAGATGTAACTTAATGCTCTCCTACTTGACTAATGTGCTGCCTTCTTGGCACGGTGGAGTGTTAGAGCCAGGCAGCAGGCACTGTAAACCTGTAGGATAAGAGTAAGAATTTGACTGTGGTAATTGGGGCATTTTTTTTTTTACTTGGCAGATCAAGTTCCTTGCCTAAAACCAAAGAACTTCCCACAGATTATGTTCCTTTGCTCTGCAAACAACCATTCTTATCTCAATCGTCTTGCTGCCTCAGCATTTATCTTCTGGCTTTGGGGTAGGAAAACAGTCCATTTATGATGTTTATGTTGTAGTAACAGCCAGGACACATAGTCTTAGATGCAGGACTCCTTGTTCTAAAAAATGTGTAAACAGACCATGAAACTGCTCTCTGGCCTCTGTGCTCCTGTTACTGAGGGCTCTCTGATCACCAGGGCAGCTTTCATCACTTGGCCTTGTCTGCAAGGGAAGTGATCTTCCTCAAATCGCTGGAGCATCAGTCTGAGCTCTGGTCAAGTTGTTGGAGAGAGATCCATCACCACCGCTGGATTCCAGGTCAGCTCGCCTTCTCTGGTACGTCTGGTTGCTGATGGTCAGACTTGACACCTGAGACCGCTCTCTGTAGTTCATCTTTGTTTCCTTCACTCTCTTCCGTTATAAACTTTGCCTGCTTCCCTGTTAAGCTCTCAAGCACATTTTCGTCTAATGAATATGAGTGACAGGTACACTCAGGTATCAGGTGTAAAATACAGAGCCTGGGTGAAGGTCTCCGGGAAAATGGCAAACCGTTTCTGGGACTTGTCCTGTACTGCAGGGACAGCATGATACGTACTAAAGTCCCAGAGAGGTGCATCTTGGAGATACTAGTAATCCTAAACTGGTATCCCAGTTTGCATAGGGTTGCGGATAGCCTTTGCTGAGCAGTGTGATGGTAAACCGAGATGATACTTTCATGTTTTGCTGCAGTATTTCACCAACTGCATTGGCTTGTTCCATTAAAAAAAAAAAAAAAAAAGAGCTAAAAATTTAAGATGCGAAGTTCTTAAAATGGAAAGTGCATCTTTCTTTGCCTGGTAAAACAGCAAGTAGAAGGCTTGCTCTGCCTGTACATAGCTGTAATTTATGCTTCTGCTCTTGTAAGGGGTCTGCTTGCCCTTGATGCATGTGCGTAAGTCCCATTAACGTTAATAGGAGCTGAACACAAGCATTAGCTGACGCCGAATTCCCTAAATGCTGCCTTCAGTTCTAAAGCCAAGGTTTGGTCCCTGCTTTTGCAGCTAACCGGCCCCTTGCTGCCTGGAGCTGCTCCCTGTCCTCCCTGTCCACACGGCAGCCGAACCAGGTTTTTTGTCGGGGCTGGGACACTACAGTCCTCCTCCCGTTACGCAGGCTGAGGGCTGCGCACAGGGGTGGCCGCTGGGATGTGTCCAGCTTCCTCAGAAAAGCACCGCCTGCGCCAGAACGGGAAAGAGATTCATCAGTAAGGGATGTTTTCTGCTTAGCTGACACTGTAATGAGCTCAAGTCCCTGGGTGGAGAAAAGAGGGGTGACAGGAGGAGATGGGGAGAGGGGAGGGGAACAACTTGTTTCAGGCAACAAATCAGTTGCTAACTCTGATCCAAAGCCATTTGCACAGATGATGTTGGCCCGGGGTGGGTTGGAAATATAAGGCATTCTGTAGACAGCTGCCCAAGGGAATGCTAATTAGCTGGCAGGCAATTAATAATTAATCAGACTTTTGTTCATTGTGAAGACAGTGTTTTCTTTGGCAGCTTCATAATGTTCTGAGTTTGCCTTGCTTTTCTTTCACAGGCTGATATCATCGTGCTGGAACTAGGTTTTGCAGCGACATGCTTCTCTCTCCCTCTGGCATCCAGCTTGCCCTGTCCACATGTGCAGCCCGGGCCACGACCTCGGCACTTGGCTGGGCTCTGGCGGCCCATTTAACAGTCAAAGGCTGGAAAGGGAGTTGCTGGTGTGCTATTTTTAACCAGCTGGACAGTTAAATAATTCAGATGCAGACACACACACACACACACAGAGTGGTCTGAGCTGTGCCTGAGATTTGAAAAGGGAGAAGAGCTTTGTGTCGCCCCTGCTACACTTGCTTGACCTCATCCAGCACAGGCTCCCAGGCTCTTTAACACAAACACAAAACAAAAACCAAACCTCCAGGAGTGAAATCCCTGCCCCACTGATGTCAGTCGGGCTCCTGGCTCTGACTGCAACGGACCCTGCATCACTCTTAGCTGCAAGGCATGAACTGTTCAGCATTTCCTTCCTTTCTAATGCAGAACCCTTTTTTTCCATGACAATAAAACCCAGTTATGGTGTGAATAGGAGTCCAGAGTGGGGAATGTCAAAAATTCTGGGGAAAATAGGAGTAACTTCAAGAAAGCTCTTTAGAAGCAGGATGCTCCATGTATGGTTACTCCTCTTGATTTCAGGCTGAGAAGGGAGTTGTACAGAAAACCAGTTCATCCCTTCTGTCCAGCCCAATCCTCTCCCCAGCCATCCTGTGGAGTTGTTCACAGCTCATTGAAAAGCCATCCTTCTCGTACAGGGGTGCCTGGGAGAGCACACAGCCATGCTCTTCGCACCAAATAGACTTCACCTGGAGTACCGGAGTCGGTGCTTTCAGAGAACGCATGGGGCAGTGGTTTCGCTCTAAAAGAGCAGAGAAGGGCATTCGCAGCTGGAGTTGTTTTGCAGAGAAACAGAGGTGTCTGTGTGTTATTGCAGGGCAAACAAAACCAGTGGTGACCTGCTGCAATTTGGGCAATTGGGTATTTTCTAATTTTTGCCCACTAAACAGATGGAGCTGTTTGCTGCTTTAATTTGTTAAGGAGACATACATTTTCCTGAATATTTTTTTTTCACTCTCCAGTGGAGCTAAAATGCAAAGATTTACTACCATTGAAAATTGATTTGAACATAAATTACCTAGCCTGGTCTGCAGATGCCTTTATGAGTATTATACTCAAATTTCACGATACCAGTGTGGAGCAGGGCGACACTGTCCTTGTCTGACAGATGGGGAAGTGCTGGAACAGTCTATAATAATTCACCTGCCTACGTACCCAGAAAGTCTTCGATCCAGGAACTGTGTGAGTCAAAGCCCTCGAACTTCTACAAATAAGCCTATTCTTGTGCTCTTGTCCTCTGAGTCTGCTTGCCTTCACCCATGGGTAACGATTACTGTTTCCAACAGAAGTACAGCTTATTGTTTAATTTCAGGCAAATTTGATTTGGGGGCGTGTGTGAGATTTTACAATTAAGAAAATGTACCGCATTGCGTAGGCAGAAGAGACCCCGTTCAACCCTTGCCCATCAAGGAAAAGGCACAAACTCAGTCTTTTAGGCATGAGGGAATCCACAGAGGAGCTCAACTTTGAAAGACAAATGCGCGGCAAACCAGGCTTCACTGGTTCTGCTGTTAATAGGACTGCTTGTTTCCTTTGATTCCTGTGTGTTAGCTCAGCTGCGTTTTGGGACTGAACAAGATCTTTCCACTAGTTCAATTTCAAACACGTGGTAAATGACTCTGTGCCTGGAGCACCCAAGATTCCCGGGTGGTCTCTGCGCACAGACCGGGGCTGCTTCTGCTGCTGAGATCAGGCAAGATGCGGCTCCTTCGTTCTGGCGTAGCCAGCACCCGCCGGGTCATCGGGAAGCTAATCAATGCGAGGAGGAGGAGGAGGAGGAGGAGGAGGAGGAGGAGGAGGAGGGTGTTGCGAGTCCCTTGTGCATTCCAGGTTTGAGGTTCTCCCTGCGTCTCCACGTCCCAAATGGTGACAACGTTTGTTAATAGAGGCGTGTGAAGTCTCGTTAAAAGAATGCGGCTTCTTGTGACGATCCTTGGTGGCTTTAATGAATCATTTGTGGCCAGGGTGACTCAGCCAAATCGGGCTGGCAGCCAGCAGCTGGTCAGAGGAGGCCTGCTGAAGGCAGAGGTTTGACAGCATGTATAGACAGCCTGTGCTAAGAGCACAGCATTTTTTAAAGGCCAGCTGTAACCCATGCGAGGTCTGCACATTTCTGAAAGCCCGTTAGTAGAACACCAGTAAGGAAAGTGAATTTGGCATCAGAGGTGTATTTTTCTAGCCAAAAGTGTAGGCAAGTGGGTGGGGAAGCTGGACATCCAGAGGTCATATTTGCAAATGGAACGGATAGTGCGCTTGAAAAATGCGACCTTAGGGTTAGCCAATCCCCCTTCTTTTTCTACAACTGCGTGATGTCTGTCTGTCCTTCCTTCCAAGCTGCGAGAGGACATTCTCCTGGGAGGCAAAAGCCCTGCCTGTTTGAGAGTGCATGCAAAATAGAGTGCTATGCCCTGTACAGTGCAGAAGTTCAATTTTCAGATAATATGGAATTGGGATGTCTTATCTGATACTGCTGGCAGACTCTCCCGAGAGTCTGCACAGCAAAATTCACCTGCTTAGTATGGTGAATTTAAATCACTGGAGCCACAGTGGCAAAACTCTCCTGTGCAGAACCTCATTCCAGACTAAAGTCCTTGAGTAATTATTCTGTAATAAAGTCACTTAAATTTTAGAATAGAGTGTCCATGTGGAGAAGTTATACAGGCACAGCTATAACAGGATAATTATTTTGTTATAGCTATGCCAGTCAATTTCTCAAGGCCTCAGTCACATGGGAAAGTTGAAATGATGTATTTTTTACAGTCTCCAGCAATTCTTTATTTTTTAATGTCCATTAGTGCTTGACTAATGCTGAATGATAGTGGAAATTCTCCAGGACAAAGGCAGCGCTCACAGTTTCCTTGTGGTTATCAAAGGAATTTGGATCTATCCTGCTGAAGCTAATATGTAATGAATTGCTGGTGACTGGGCGTTTATAGCTGAATTGACTGGGAATTATGAAGCCACTGTTTACTAAATTCAACTGAAACAGCTGAAACTCAGAAATTTGTAGAGAAATTCCTTATTTATGCATTAAGAACCCTCAAGATTTTTGAAGTGTAGACACTAAACCAGATTAAGATACAAAATTCCCTTATTCCCACACATTATTGGAGGTTTGATATTTCAACACAGGACTTTATGACTAAGCTTACCAATTTGGGGGATGTCTGAAATAGTTTAGTTCCTGAGTAAGTTTTTGCCAGATATATGCGTTATGATTCATTATTAACTGTGGTGGAAATAGTACTTTAGAATAAAAACTGCACCTGTCAAAGGACAATGGCATATCTGAGATTTCTACAGAAATATGCCTAAGCTAGCTTGAGTCTGGAGATTAAAGCATAGTAGGAGCTCAGAGCCTGGCTCCCCTCAGAGCTGTCTGGTGAAATGCTAGACGTAGCAAACAGGTGCCAACTGATTTTGTCGCAGTCATATTTGAATCTGAATTGAAGAGTTACCAGAACAGGGAAGGCCAAAAATCTCAGTGCCCAGGGACGCACCGGGTGGCTCCTGCACACCAGTGTGGGCACACAGCAAGCTGCTTGGGGAGCTGAGGCTTACGTACAAGGAAGCAGACCCAATATGTGCTTAATTGAAAGTGTGACTCAAAATGAAACCTGCCTATGGTTGTCAGCTGTCTTACAGCAAAATGTTATCTAACTACATGTATAACTTCTCCCTTCTTAGAAAAGGAAAACGGGTTCGGTTTGAGGTAGAGGACGCCAACATGCACATCCAAGTGGATGTGCCAGCTGGGACGCACACACGGACAGGAACGGAGTGTGGTCTGCAGGGCCACGAGTTGCACGCACGCTTGGGCAGATGGACGGCCTCTCGGTCCCATTAGTGTCTCCCTGGGCACAGACTCTTGGGTACCAAGGATGTTCCTTTGTCAACCTGTCCCGGTATCGCCATGCCTGAAGGAAAGCTGCTCTCCTAACTCCAGCGCGCCTTGCTGTCACGTGAGCCCTACTAGATCAGGTAGGGTCAACCCACCCAGTTTTGATTTCAGTTTATCTCCATGTGCTCACCTCTTCGACTGTTTCTCTGAATTTGGGGTTTGCACATGTGGCTGGAGGGGAAGGCCTGTTTTGCAACGTACGGGCACAAGGATAAAAAAAGGACATCCGTTTCCAGGGCTGCAATGCAAAGGCTTAATCACGTTTCAGACTAACTGGAGTTAGAAACTGATGGGGCATTTAAAACGTTATCTAGTTCCAAACATCAAGTGTTCAAATTCTGCCTTTAGGGGACATTAGCTGATTACCAAATCACAATGAGATTCTTATAACTTTATTTTAATAAACAGTTTTCATAAATGTTAACATTTTAATGGATGATTACATTCATATTTAGCTAGCAGATGCATTCATTTTGATTGATGTTCTTTCCACGAGTACCGAAGGAATTAAATAACGATTTGTCACTTAACGGTAAAGAGCTGCTCAAATATCTTTTTAAACAAACAACTTCATTTGCGGCGTTTGATCAGACGGTGACACGGAACCGCAGCGTGCGGCTGCGACCCGGGGGTGGCCGTGGGCGGCGTGGGGGGGCCACCCCACGTTCTTCCACCTCGCCGCACCCCACGCAGCTTGCCGAAAGAAGGGAGAGGCCTCACCCCCGACACCCCTGAGCGTGTGGGGAGCGAGGGGAAACCTCCTCTCTGCTTTTCGGTGGCTTTCACGCCTGGGTCATAGCGGAGGGACCGGCGGAGGTGGGAAGCTGTGAATTTAGGCGGGACCTGCGAGCATCCTTGCGTGGCACTGGTGACCCCAGGGAGTGAGGGGCTGTGGGGACTGGTTCTGGGGGTGGGTTGCAGGGAGGGAGGGTGTGCTGGCTGCCACGCACGGCGAGGCCAAGCCACGCAGTGCAGTGCTCTGTCCCCCTCTTGTGGCAAGCGGGCCGGCTACGGCGGGCTCGGGAGATGCTGGGGGGGGGTCCCCCACTTCCAGTTCAGCCCCAGCACGGGTACCCCGTGTGGGTAAAGGGAGCTGGGGGTACTCCCTACACCCCATCCAGCTGCGACCCCCCCCCCCCCCGCCCTCCTCCAAACGGCTGTGCCCCTGTAATGAACCCCATCCCCCTGCCCTCCTGCCACCCCTTAGCTCTGGCTAACGAGCAAATTGACGGCACTTGTGGCAGTCACCGTCCCTTTCCGAGCTTCGCCTCCCTGGCAGGTATATATATCTGGCTAGAAAAAGCAGATTTAGGGTTTTGCTTTGCTTTGCAGGGGGCAGGACAGAGGTGCTGCGGGGGGAGCGCGGCGGCTGCCGCCGCATCTGCCTCCCAGAGGCACCCGCTGATGGAGCTGCTGGGAGTTTCGTTTGGGATGAAGACGTGCTGAGCTCTGATGGGTGAGGTGGGTCGGGGGGCCGGGGGGCCGGGCTGCTCCGTTTCTTCTCTGCCGGGGTGAGGGATGAGATCTGGGGTGGCCGCTGTGCCCAGGCCGGTACTGGTAGTGCTCTGGGGAGAACCGGAGGCTTTGCCATGCTGTTGTTAAGCTGGGATTGATGAACGAAGAACTGCATTGGAGATGACCCCTTTTTTTAGGGTCAGTTGTTGGTGGCTGACTTTTGGATGGCTCACCAGGAGAGCCTCTTGGAGTTTTATCTTTCTATAATTCTTGCTGACTGAGATTTTTCAGGAAACCCGAAGCAAACCTTTGCTGTCTTGTAGACCTTTTGGACCTTGGTTGCTCCTATTTGCCCACACAGTGAGAAGAGAGGCTGTGTCTTTAAGAGGCACAATTAAGCAAGTGTGGTTTTCGCCTGCTTTCCAGAAGTAGTTATTAGGTTTGATGGATTGGTTATCAGATCCGGCATGACAGATGAATGCAATGTTTTTGTCTCTGACTAAACCTATAGTGATTGCATAAATAACTTCATAGTAAACGTTCTGATTTCACTGTAAGTGTGTTTACATGTAGGTGTATATATACTTCTTTTTTTTTTTTTTTTTTTTTTTTAACCCAATAAAAATCTTCCTGAGGATCTTCTGCCATTAACTGCTTTGGAAACCCTCTCCTTTTTGCATCTGTGCCCTGACTTCTCTGGAGCGACTCTAGCTAACACATCTGTGAATTCAGCCTGTGGTCTGTGAGCTGTCTGAGACTTTTTGGAAGGCAGCTCCAAAGACCAAACTGATTCCAGCCTATTGTCTGCAGAGGTCCAGGAGAGCCCTGTGTGCCAGCAGCGATGCTTGCTGTCGGAGCTGGCTGGCTCAGGGCGGGAGGGTGACTCATGGATGTCATGTTCCTCTCCCTGGCCGGCAGAGTCTGATATCTGGTATCCAGTTCTCTGGTGCAAATAGCTGATGTTTACTAATGGAGCTTGCTTAAGGCAAGTGCATTCAAATACTGCTTAAATGCCTGCAGTCAAAGATACAGCTTTGCGTATGCTGCAAGTACCTTGAGCTATTTGATAAGCACGGGTTATATTCTCCTGGTTAGCAGCACTGTCTGGGCAGTAGCAGGTTGCTTGCCATGGGGTTTTATTTTACATAACTGTGGACCTGTGAATCTCGTGCTCTTAAGCATTTGACTCCTGTCATATATTTCTCTGCAGTTACGCTTGTGTTATGTCTTTTGCTGAGAATACACTGTGGCATTTCTACTGCTCGGTGAACTTATGCACTATAGGTGGCGGTTGGATGTGAAGCTATGTGCTTCTGAGAATTGGCGTGTATTTAGCAGTAGGCCAAAGGGGAAATTTCCTGGATCAGCAAAACTGACCTGGGCTGTTGTTATCTGCTTTAATGAGCAAAGGTACCTGCTGAGACCCCTGCTGAAAGCACCCTACCTTAAAGCATTGTTCAACTCTTATGAAGTGCTCCTGGGAGAAACTCTTGTCGTGAGATCGCTGCAGACCTCCAGAATCACTGGAGCAGTTCTTAACCTACTGGAGATCCTATCTAATGCAGGCAGGCTACAACTGTTGTACGGCAACTGCGTTTCTGCAAAGGGATGAGTGTCTTAGGGAACTAGATGTCCTCATTAAGATGTTCCCAGACTAGCCTCTGGGAGCAGTTGCTGTCATTGCCACCTTTTGTAAGCAACCACCTAAGCAGCTTGGTGGTTGACTTGCATTTGACTTTGAGCTAATTTATAAAGAAATACCAGTTGAAATATAAAAAGGAATTTCTAACTGCTTATAAAACAGTTTGCCTGTGAAACCAGTTTCTACACAAACAGTTTTTACATAGATTCTTGTCATGTTGATGTCATAGGACATCAGTGAAGATATTTATGAGAGTCATTAACAAGTCTTGACTGCTCATTTTAAATGGCTGCATTTAGCCATGAGGAAAGATGGATTTGAACAGCTAATCTGGCTGTCAATATGGTATAAGTGTTGTGGTTTGTGTTTTTTTGTTTTTTTTTTTTTTTTTTTTTGTTTTCCCCTGAATGACTGTTTCCAAAAACAACCAGTGATGCTGGGTGGAGGAGAAGAACTCTTCTAGACAGGTATCATGTTGGCCACCCACAATTTTCAGCAGGCTTGGATATTTAATGGGCTTTCCTGGATGGTGGACAGAACAAACTTAATATCCAAGAGTGTTAAAATAAGTTGCAAACCTAACACCAAACTTTTGAGGGAAATCAAGCATTAAAACAAACAAAAAAACCCCCAACCAAAAGTCACAGGTCCCATAGCTATAAACAGCATGGTGAAGATAAAAACTTGATGCTGCAATCTACTTTGGGTAAGAACAGGGTGGAAAATTTGGCTGTGCTGTTCTGGTGTACTTTTGAGACTAGCAGGTACCATTTTGATCTCAGACTTTCTCTGTAAATCAAACATTATTAAACAATGCTGGCCTATACTTCTGCCATGCGAAACTGGTTACATTGTGGGCTTTCCAGAATGTCCCCATGGCAGATCTGTCTATGCCTTGGAGCCATTTCTGATGGAAGTTTTTTATGAAAGCCAGATACAGAACTCCAAGCTATTTCCCACATGCTTGAGGGGATTATCTAATGCACATTGGTGCATTGCTTCAGTGATGAAGAACAATGTTGTCATATTGTTGGCAGGGTTAGCCTTAGACTGGAAAAATCCATTGAGCAAGGATATTAATGGTTCCTGGCTCTGCCGTAAGGTTTCATGGGTGTTCTTAAGTGATGATTGATCCTAAGAGGAGGTCCAAAAAGACTTTATGCACCATGGAGAAGCAGCTCCAGTCCTTAAGACGTCTGCTCAACTTCTGTCTGGTCCTTGAGATGCTGACACAAAGCAGGCTGTGGTTGGAAAGCTTCCTGAAAGTGTGTACAAACTCTTCACACTAAGAAACGCCTGCTTTCACCACACTGAGCAGCTTTGCCCTGAGCCCCAACCTAAGGAACGTAAAAAGGTGAACCAATTCCAGTCCTTGCCCAAAGACTTACCCAGATTGAGCAGTAATTGAAAGAGAAGTGTCATGAAAAGTGGCTGACCAAAGCACAGTCTTCTGGGAACTGAATTTTGCACAGGGGAGAGAGAAAACGGGAGAAGAGGAATTACCATCCTGTACAATAGGACTTATCAGCAAAAGAAGGGGTCTCAGGAGCTGGCCCCTAAGCCAGGGACCCCCTCTGCCCCATCAGGTCTAGGGTACTGAGGCTCTTTGCCTGCTGATGAGGTTGCAGGGTTTAGTGCCTTTGATCCTGTTTATCTCCATGACCTCCTTTATGTCCCTGCTGGGATCCAGTGTGGCCTATTAACCCAGAATTTGGTATTTGGGAGGTAAAACTGACTTTCCAAATACTGAGTGGGTCGCAGGTCTCTGGGCTATGTACGCTGTATGTCACAGGGTACAGCAGTGAGTGAACCACTACTGGTGCCAAAAATAAAAAGAGAACTAACATACACCCAACAGTGAACCAGTTTTGTGAACTAGTTGTATGTGGGGCCAGCCAAGAAAAAGGAAAATCAGATGTTCGGAGGGGTACCAGTTGTTAAGGCACTAATGGCAGTAGAAGCCTTAAAACAGACATGAGGGATGTTCACAGAAAAGAACAGTGTGAAGCCTGCTCTCTTTGGAGCAGACTGGTCCACCTGACTCTTGCCAGGTCCCTTCCACCTCCAATCATCTGTGAGTAACTTGAGCTCGTAGTTTGTCTCGGCTGTTCTTGACATATTTCATGCTGGGAACTCCTCAACTCCTGGTGGCCAGAGGTTAACTCAGATGAGAGCTGGCTTCCACTGAAATGCGCCTACTTTCTCAAGACTAGGTTTGTGCTTTGAACAGATGTCTAATTCTCTTTTCCCTCTAGGCCAGGGAGGTTAATTGGAGGAAAGTGACTGTACATCGGGCCCAAGAGCCTCCTACAGAGATACTTGGCACAAATAAATCAGCCTATTTTTGATGAATAACAAGGCCCCAAAGGCTCTAGTTCTTGCTGCCTGCACAAATTGCAGGTATAAATTTCACAGCTGATCACAGGGACTCCAGAATTCAATTAACTCTCTGCTCATTTAAAAAAAAAAAAAATGCTGCCTGCCTATTTAATTATGAGTGTCACTGATACTACACATGCTGTTCAGGAAAACTCCAATTAATAAAGCATTGCATCATTAATATGACTGACAGCATGAAGCCTGTGACTCTCTCAGGAGTCTGTCTTGACCCTCTGCAATGACAGACTTGGGATTTATTGGAAAGGGGCATTCTTTTCTTCAGGTTTGGGTGCTGCAGAGGGAGCTCAGAGTTTGTCTCCATGCTTTGCAGGCCGTTGTGGTTGCTCTGTTTTGGCTGGTGGTTGGGGTGTAATGCAGTGCTGGCAACCAATGATTTAGACATTCTGGTACTTGGGTAACCTTCTAGGGTCTCTGATTGTGGGGATGGGGGCTGCACAGAGACACACAGGGCAAAAATCTGCAGAGATTAACCTGCGTAAGGCACAGTGAGAAGATAACGGCAATGTTCTTGCACTGACTTTACCACATTAAAGTGCCCTTCACTCCCAGGAAGGGTGTTAACCAAAGCTGTACAAATAGCCACGTCTCTGCAGAATGTTTCATTTTCGAGTATTCTTGATTTTAAATTTAGTTTGGTCTCAAAGATCTATCAATAAAGAGACATGTTTCATTTTGCCCTTCTAAGGTCTCTTTTGTTTTAAGCCTAAATTGATCTGACCTGCTGTGGTCGGTTGACCCTGGTTGGATGCCAGGTGCCCACCAAAGCTGCTCTATCACTCCCCCTCCTTAGCTGGACGGGGGAGAGAAAATATAACAAAAGGCTTGTGGGTCAAGATAAGGACAGTTTAATAAAGTAATAGCAAAGGTCGCGCGCGAAAGCAAAGAAAAAACAAATTATGTTACTCTGTACTTCCCATCAGCAGATGATGTCTAGCCGCTTCTTGGGAAGCAGGGCTTCGGCATGGGTAGTGGTTGCTCCGGAAGACAAAATCCCCCCCCCCCTTCCGTCTCCTTTCACTTAGCTTTTATATCTGAGCTGATGTCATGTGGTATGGAATATCTGTTTGGTTAGTTTAGGTCAGCTGTCCTGGTTATGTCCCGTCCCAAGATCCTGCCCTGCCCCAGCCTGCCATTGAGGGGAGGGCAAAAATGTTGGAGAGCCAGCCTTGATGCTGTGCCAGCACTGCTCAGCAGTAGCCAAAACACTGGTGTGCTATCAACACCTTTCTAGCTACTGATGCAGAGCACAGCGCTATGAGGGCTGCTATGGGGAGTATTAACTCCATCTCAGCCAGACCCAATACACCTGCTCATTCTGTGCCTCTGCTTGTGTCCATCCTCCCTCTCTCTTGATTTCACACCTTGTAGGTTGTGTTACTGGAAGTGGTGTCCAATTTTTGCAGCTGCATCTTCCCACTTCAGGGTGTATCTGTGCCTAACGGCTCTTACCACAACTTGAGTATCAGCATGATACACAAAAGGTACTTGGCCTTTCTCCCCAGACTGTGTCCCTCCCTCCTTAGTTACTATGTGTAACCTATGAGGATTGTAGACTAGCATTTTCTTTACTCTTTCTTCAGACCATGTCTAACTTGAACCTCAGCTTTCTGAATAATACTGAATTCTGCTTTCTCTACACACTACTACTTTTTTTTCTTCCCTGAGCAGCTATGTTCCTGACTACAGCAAATCTTTCCAGTAGTGGGGGGGGGAAAAAAAAAAAAATCTTGCTGCTCTAGCCAGAGGCAGATGTCACCCCAGATTAAACGTCATGGCTCCATCGCTGCTCCAGCTCCCTGCATCTTCCTGCGATTTGCACACTAGTCACCAGTGCATTTGGCAAATGTGTCTCCAGATGTTGTTGCAAAAAGTTGGTAGTCACTTTGATTGCCTCACCTTTTCCCAATCCTCTATCATAAACTGCTTGCCTTCTTGCCCCTTTTCTACATGCTGCTGTTCCCTATTGTTGGTCAGAGCTGCAGGTTTCACTGCCTGTTTGCCACATTTAAGTAGAATTCTTCACTGTTTGCTTTCAGGCACAGGATTGTCATCCAATAAATGCCTGCAGGACCACCTCTCTCGTCCACAGTATTATCCTAAAACCAGAACTGGAAGAGAAGCTTTCCCACCCTCCTGCATGCCTCTGCATTTCTGGCCCCTCTCTAGCAGCTACTTTAGTGCTAGAAGAGTGAGTGGGTGTTTTGTTCGAGTTTATCTTTGCTCAGTGAATGGTTGCACAAGCTGTTCCAAGGGACGTAGTGAGGCCAGCATCTCTGACACTAGTGAGAATTCAGATTTAAACCTATTCTTGAGCTGATGCTATCTGCAAATAAGTGGCTGGTATTCTAGGACTGCTCCTTTCATGCTACCCACTTTCATTTTGTACTTATTTTGTTCCCCTGTTGCCTCATCTTTAGCTGAAATAACCTGTGTCCTGGGCCTGGAGCTACCTGTCTGTCTTGTACTTGTACAGCCTGAGGCTTAACAGGACTCTTATCTATGACATGGGGCCTCAGGGCAGTGCTAAAACTCAGCTGTTGGATTCAAACACTGTTGCTTGCCCAACTTCTCTGCGCAATGCAAGTCTGTGTCGTCAGTAGGGCTGTTGCTTGACTGTGACCAAATTCCCCTGGGAGTTTAACAGTGTTAAGCGACTGTAACTCAGTCTGAATTGGCAGGGGATGGTGGTTGCTGCTACAGCCTTTAGATGGTGACTCTTGGTTCTCCTGCTCCAGCTGTGAAAGCCCTGGAGACCACCGATTCCTACCTCCCTTTCTCACCTAGGACTTGGTGGCTGTAGCACAGTGCTCATCTTGGAGAAACTGGCTAAGACTTGATGGAGACAAGGGGGTGGGATGCTTCTTATGGAAAGGCTGAGGTGGTTCTTGTTTTCATGCCCTGTTGTGGGTTTTCACACAACTTAATTTTTTCTAACTTTTGGCTTTCATCTGCAAAGTAAGGATAGCACTGTAAGCCATACAGACACGTGAACTTTAATTTAATATGAACAGTGAGCATAGTGTATACAGCGCTTGCCAGTGACTTAGGAGAATTGGGTTCAAGTCCCCGTTTTGATAGAAGTGAGACAAGACAAGTAGGCTGCCCTACGGGAGGATAACAGGCTGTTTCTGGTTTTGCCAACTCTAGTACCTGTTCAAACTGTTCTGCAAAGTTTTGATTGTTACAAAAATGACACCGCAATGGAAAACATACGGTCAGACTTCCTGACCAGCTGCAGCTGGGCATGTAGGTTGTTGCCATTGCTTCTCTTATATGACTACAAGGCAAAAGCACTGACCTTCCTGCCGTCTGTCATCTTCTGGTTACCTGTGGGAGCAAGGGACGAGTAAAGGTTGTGAGCTGCTTTAATCTGGATCCCTGAAACAGGAATGAGTTACCTAGTGGAGCCGTGGTGTTGTTTATGCAGTCTTCCCACACATCTGACTCTCTGAAAGCATCACTCATCTGCAGTAAAATTCCTTGTAATGCTGGAGGAAATGCGAATGTGAGGCTGCAGCACAGTGATGTGCAGATAACGGGAGCTCCTGGTGAAAGGCTGAAACCCTCTAGAACTCCTGCCTCCAGCTCTTCTGGCTTTGAAGTTGGACTCTCGCACACCAGCTTTGCGAAGGTGTCAACTTCATCCTGATAGAGGATTTCCGATGCTTAGAAGGCCCCTCCAGGCTTCTTCCCACTCCCCCCACTTCATCCTTCTCAGAAACGGTCAAGCCCCACCACAACTGAAGATGACACCCACGCTGACCTCCCGCTTCGGGAGCGAGGGCGATGAAGGGAGGAAGGCACAGGGCTCTCGGCACTGCCTCCTGGCCACGTCTTGCCCCGGCAAGTAGTGCTGGTCTGATCTTTGGTGATAAATGCAGTCAGAGATGAGGTGCTACCCCTCGGCTGAAGCTGCTCCCTGGCTGGGGTACCAAGTCCTCCAGCCCCCTCGGGATGAACCCGAGCTGCCTTGTTCCCTGCATCTGTCAGCCTCAGGGCAGCTTGTTTGCTTTGCAAGGCACAGCTCTTATCAGTGTAGCCCACAGGCAAAAGGCAGAACCTTTTATTTGTCTGAGAGAGTAAAAAATGTTCTTTGCTTTCTGTGTAATAAGCCCTGGCCTGAGGGAATTCGGCAGCCAACTTTTGGAACGCATCATCCCTTTTAGGTATTAGTGAGCTGCTGGTGCAGGGGCACCCAACTCGCTCTCCCAGTTTTCTTGAGTATTAGGTGGGTATTTCACACTAGCATATTCCCTTCACTTTTTTATGTCCTTTGAGGATCTCTAAAACCCTTCCAGTGAGGACAGGGAACCCTCCAGGTGCTTCATGTCCCCGAAACTGCTGTGTACTCCTCTTGTGCAACCTGTGCTGCAAGGGATGTGTGGCCTCTCAAGATTTGCAGCCTCCTGTTTGGAAACCTTTTTGTAGAGCGTGTGGCAGTGCGTAGCTGAGCGGGGGAGCGAGACCTGCAGCATCCTGGGATTTACGAGTTTGTGCTGCTGTGGAAATATGTTCTTAGCACTGAATAGAGTACTTAGCCCTGGCTTTAAGGGAACAACAGTAACATGTGCTAGACCAAGACTGGGTTGTACGCTGTAATAGGCTGGGAGAAGGAGGCACGTGCTTGACATTCACAGGTGCTTTTTTCCTTTGGTTTGATACCACTTACCACTCCAGGGATAATCTAAATAATGTCAACTCCGAGTGCTATTGACCAAGTTCCACCAGAGCAACTTCTAGGTGACTACATGTATGAATATAGCTGATAAGCACTGTATTATAATAAGCTAGACTGCAGCTAGCCCCAGAGGCCTGGGATTCTGGTTTAGGTTTGGCATCAAATTCAGAGGTTGACCTGAACCTGGAGGAAGGGAATCCAAAGCGTGCGAGTGCTGGTTTTCCTGGGAGGCTCCTAAAACTTCTGTGCTGAGGCTGATCTCCAGGTATTCACTTTTGTTTTCATCATTGTGTTCCTATCCCAACCTGAAATCAGAAGGGTAAGATGGGCAAAAATAAAGAAGCGATTGAGTGTGTGGTTGAAGCCTGACCTCTGTGTTCCACCAGTATCTGCATAATCAGGCTGTGCATATATTTCTTTTTACACATCTGCTTATTCTAATCAGGATCAACCTTTAGATGAAACAAAACTGACTTGAATACTTGCCCAAACTGTGAAGTTTTGATGAAGTGTAGTGCAGTTCTCTTTAATGTTTCTGCAGCTCTGCGGTATCTGGCTGCAGCTGGGATCAATAGCAAAGATGCCAAAATAAAGCAGGAGTGGCTGTTTTTGGGCTTTTCCAAGCCTGACAAAGAAAATAAGAAAGCAAGAGGGCCTGTTGTTAGCTGGAGTGTTTCTTACCTCATGGTGTAACAATCTGCCTTGAAGGAATCCAGTGGTCGAGATCAGCGCAGAGCATCTTTTCCCTTCCAGCCCTTTTGGGAAGATCTGTGAGGATAATCAGTGGGCTTTATTTGAAATATTAATGTCTGTCTTGGAGGCGTTGGGCCCCTTAAATTGCTGAGGAAGACACACATTAAGATCTTTTTTCCTTTCTTCTCTCTGGACAGACACTGAAATAGCCACTGAGGTGTACTGCTTTGAAAGAGATGTCACCTGTTGTCACTCCCAAGAAAGAACTCAGCTCATAGAGATGTTGCTCAGGAGAAACCTAAATAATAGCTATTGGTATTTGAGAAACGTACATCACTGCACTACTAGAATATTTGCAAACAAAATGTCATAAGAGCCTCAAAAGAAAAGCAAGATTTCTCTGAGTTAATTTCCTTGATGAGTACAAAGCTGACATTTGTTGTTGTTGTTTGGTTTTAGCCCAGCACTTAGAGTTAAAAAGAGCTTTCAGCTTTTTCACTCACTTTTTTTCCTGGGCAGACTTCCCGCCCACCCTACCCCCTGCCGCCACTGGCTGTGCCTGGACTAGTGTTACGTGAAGAGTGCTGTGTTGGGAAGATGAGTTTGTGTGCAAATTCTCCTTGATGGACTAAATCATCAAAATCCATCATATGACTCTAGTCTGCCTGTTTCTAGAGCTTGCTAAACAGTCCCTACAGATTGCAAATAAATAAAAGGTGTCAGGGCCTTATCTTGAACAAACTCGACTTTTTTTTGCCTTGCAGAAATTGCATACTGTAGTGTCAGCTTTGCTGGGGATGATGGAAACCAGAATCCCAAATCACTATGCCTTGTGGCTACTTCAAGCATGTTGCTGTCAGCTGAAACTGAATTTCCTCATATTCTGATTGGAAATCTTAGCTGGCTGGAGGATGGGATGGTTTCACTGGAAGCACTGGCGATGCCCCTAAATAAGCAGCTTTTACATACTGCTGCTTCACCCGTAGAATTTTGGTAGTTATTGTGCTAATATATAGGGGATGTAGGAATGCACTGTCTTGTCCCAGCTGCAGAGGGAGGAAGCTGGGTTCATGCTGAAGACTGGTATTTGCTGGCCTACCACCTGTAAAATGGGGTGCCTGGGTTTGGGACTCACAGGCTAGTTCAGTGTTCTTACAGAAGTTGGAGCAAGTTAGCACCCTGTGTTAGAAATTACTCTTGAAATTAAACACACTGATTTAGAAACATCTTGTGATACTGAGCATGAACAAAGGTGGCAACCTCTGTATCTTTCCCCAGCTTTTCTCCTCCGCAGACTTTTGCTTTTCTGCTCAAAAAGGAATGTGAACTTTGCCATGTTCAGTACTAAGCAGCCAGGTTTTGCCAAACTCTGGTTTTCTCACCCCAAGTCCAGGAGGGTGGCTTTTCTTTCAGCAGTCTCAGCTTGTATTGTTTTGACAGATTAAGTACTATGGATGACTTCTTCTGATCCAAGCTAGGCGCTCTGGTTCTCAAATTCATTGACCCTTGCAATAGCTTGGTTTGGTGACTATACGCACTTTTTTGTTCTTCCCATACAATAACTTCATAGAGAGAGGCTAATTATAGAGCTTTTAAAGGTCTATTAACCTCTGTAAAGCCTTTGAAAACAATATATTGAATCAGATTGCATATGCTGCTTAGCTGAAGCAAGGCTGTTGATCCATGTATCCTAAGATATGCATGTGAAGGAATATCTGGATGCACACAGGAGGTACAGCAAGTTGCTGTAGCTCACTCAACAGCAAAGTCAAGCTGAAAATGCCAGTCTTCTGGGAATGACTGTTATTTCTGCCAGATACGGTAAAGTGAATATCTGGTTGAATTACACAATATCTGGCCCAATAATGCTGGTGGTGTTGCAAGCATATTCTTGAAAGCTGGACTTGGCACTGCTTATTACCACCTCACCACAATAGCTTTGTGTGCTCTGGCTCTTGGCACTGTATTTCTAGTACTGGAAATAGGGTGGGATAATGCTGGGCAACAAATCTTTTATAACCCAGTAAATTTAGGAGGTGGAAAGGTCTTTAAATGGCTGATTGAACTTGTCTGGAACAGTTATGAAATTCTGCTTGGAGCCAGAGCAGAGTAAATAGCCTAGGTGTCCCCTTTTCTCCCTCATTCACATGTATTTCTGGGGGGCAAAACAATTCAGAAATCTTTCAGACTAAACAAATCTCTTTGACCTCTTGATATAGCTTCTCTTCGCCCCTTAAAAAAAAAAAAAAAAAAAGTAACAATTTGGCTATGCAATAATTCACTAAAGCTTTTGGCCCTGCCAAAATTGCACTCTACCCCAGCTCCCCAAATTCACTCTGCTCCATTTAGTAGAGTTTGTTGGCAAAGATAACCTGACTTCACGCTGTGGACAATATTTGTTTCTTAATAGAAGATGGAGCAGAAGTGAAATTGTGCTGGTTATGTATATTTTGCCTTCTTGAGATTAGCCCCAAGCAATTATCTGACTACGGCCTGTGCCAGAAAAACACAACAGAACAATTTTAGCAGTGCCAATGAAAACTCCAGAATGTGTTGCACTCAAGAGTGTAATTTTAGATTCTGTTTTCAAGTAGTATTTCTGTGACATCATTGACTTTAGGAAAAATAATACCCTAGGGCTTGCTTTACAAACAGGATGGAGCTTTATGATTTGGCAGCTTTCCGTAGGCAGAGAGACAAATGTTCATCACTTACAAACCTCTGTATGACAACAGGCTTTGCTTCCTATCAGAAGTTAAAAGTAATAAGAAAAAGTTAAAACTGATGTGGAAAGGGAGTTGGTAGGCACTCGTCTGCTGCCCTGAGGGCAGGGATGCTCAGATCACCTCCAGGAGAACCTGAGCTCTGTGAAGATTTGTTCTGGGAGTCAGAGCACTTCTAGCTAAATCCTGTGTGTGGAGTCGCCCTGGGCAAGATTTGGGAAATACAGTTGTTTCTGCTTGTGCTGCCGCCGGTCCATTCATGACATAGATGTACTCAAATCTGGTGATAGGATGGGAAGGCTCTGCTGGTCCCCTGAGCAGGCTCTAGCTGCCTCCTGGAGCTCCGTCATTCGGATGCAGCCTGTCTGGAATGTGCTTGAGGGATTTGGATGTAGTGGTAACACTCCCCGTGTGCCTAGCCCAGAGCTCTACTGTCAGGAAAGGTTTCGAATTTCTTTACAACTTTTTTTTTTTCAGGAGTTCTCTGTTGATTGTAGGACTGGAAGGGACCCCATGAAGCTGTCTAGTCCTTTTTCCCCAGCCCGTGTGGGGCCATATGCACTTGAGCAATGCTCTGCAGACCTCCAAAGCAGAGGTGCCATGGTCTCTCCTATTTGCAAATGCTGTTCTTTCTGGTAGAAAGGGTTTTCTTCATTCTAATCCACATTTTCCTTTCTGTAATTGTAAGTCCATCACTTCTCTGTTCTGCACGTGCATTGCAGACAGAATAAGGCCTTTGCAGCCTGCAGTAAGCTGTTATGCATTTGACCTTTGTTGGGCCTTTTCCTTCTTCCCCTACCTATCCTGGTCCTTTCCTTAGATTAAATAGTCTGTGTGCTTTTTTTCTTTCCCGCCTTCTTCTTTGTAGGTAGATATTTTGGAAAGCTCTCGTAGTATCTCTACCAGATGCTTCCAGGCAAATACAAAGTGAATTAAAGGAAAGTTAATGTCTACATAAGCCTTTTTCATTCTGGAAGGCCCTGTAAGCTCAGTGGGTGCCTTCAGGTGTGTGAAATACCTTGCTTCCCTATAGTAAAGGATTTCTTATGTGAAAAAAGGTGTTCTCTGGCTCTAGGGCAAACCATGCTGCAAGCCTTCCTTCTCTGTGCCCCCCAGCCATGTGCAAGTGGAAAAAGGGTTACGTTAACTATGATGAATCAGTTGTGGCTTGAAGGAGAAGTGATGACACCAGGTCTGTCGGCAGCTGGTTGATTCAGCGTACTCTCAGGAATTCAACAAGTTCGTAAAATCAGTCAGATTACACACAAATTTCTTTCACAGTCGGCTCCAGTGACTTCAGCGGCGTTGTTTCCAGGGTACATCGGCGCATCTGGCACAGCGTGGCTCTTCTGTTGCTCGACCACAACAACCCTGCTTGGCAAGTTTGGGCACAGCAAATATGACCCGAATGAGTAGATTCATTGTGTGCTGGAGTGGCCAGACGTAGGCATCAGGTTGCCTCTGGGTTGTGTGAACTAATAGCTCTGTTCCAGAAAAACACATGAAACTCCTGCTGATTTTCATGGAAGTGAATAATTTGCTATGAGCATGAACCCTGACGGGGAGGGGCTGCATCTTCCCCTGAATGTGTGCAATGTCCAAAAATCTTGGGCACTGTTATAATATAAATAACAGATCCTCATAGTCCCATCAGCTCCTAGACTCCCTTGGGGAACTTTGCATTCTTCTGTAAATATGAGCTTTGTGGGAGAAGTCTGATGCTACACGAGCATGTGAGAATTTCCTTCCCAGTTGGCATGAAAAGACTATAAATCTGTAGAGACACAAGCCCTTCCCCCTACCCGTTCTTATAAAATTAATGGGTGTTCAGTTAAGGCAAAACAAAGAGTGGTTTCCCTCAGGCAAAGTTGTGTTTTTTTTAAAAAAAAAAAAAAAAGCTTTTTAGCATACAGATAGAAAACCTTGTTTAAATTTATGTTTAATAATGCAGTAAGTGTCCAGGGAAAGGAATTGTATCTCTTGCTCTGCTTTGGGCTTTCAACTTCCTGGGAGTGAAGGTTGGAAAATAAACAAGGGCTAATGCTAATGGAGATTAAGGGTGACCTTGGCCGGGGTGGTGATTTGCATGACCCTATACGGGTTGAGTTGTTGGATAATGGAGAATTTCAGACTCTACCTCTGTCAGACAGGGAGGTCAGCTATGTCACTTTGACTGCAGTTTTTCTCTCTCCTCACTTCCGACCTCCATGTTGTAGAGATGTTTTAAGGGATAGTGGCAGAAAGCTAATAACAAAGTCATTAAATCTTCAGTTCTACTCTAAAGTCCCTTTGGACAAAGTAGTGGCAAGTGCCAGCGTGGCAGTGTGGGTGGGTTTTTTTGGCCTAATCATGGAAAAAGGTCATGGGAGGATGGGGAACTAACCACCTGATCTGCTCCTGCCTGATAATGGATAGCTGGGATCATCCGAAAAACCCATCTGGCTTTGAATTCTTCCTACCACTAAATTCTGGAGGAGAAACTACATGCAGAATCCATCCTTTCCACTCTACCTGGTTTTATATTCCTCAGTCTTGGAAGAAAGCAAAAGATACAAATCTCACTGGTCAGAAACAAGATGAGGCTGATAGCCCTCAGAACAAAAAAAGCAATTGAAGACTATTTTGTTTGTATCGCTGCTTGGCAAACTAGTCAATGATGGCTGTCTCCAGCTTTGGTAGCAATGTGAAGTCTCCAAAATATAACCCATGCTGGCAGCTGAGATACAAAATGCCTGCAAGCTCATCCGGATATTCAAATGATAAGAGTTGAACCTTTTTCATGGTGTGGGTTTGTGTTTAATATCCCAAGGAATTTTTTTAAGACTTTGTGGCAATTTTGTTTCTTCTTGGAATTTCCAGGTCTAAGTGGATGTTCTGATGGAAAGGGGTTTTGTTTATTTGCTTATTTTGGATATGCAAAGTAATGCCTTCCAGGGCTTCAAATACTGCTCAATAATTTACAGCAATGTAGAGGTGCAAGCAATTTCATAATAGCACTGAAGGCGGCTTTAGGGCAGGTGGGAGCATGGTCTATGAAGAGGTAATTGCACCCAGAGGATCAGAGGCACAGCTGCATTTCATGCTTGGTAATGCCCTGGGGACGTGATTATCTCTTGATAACAGAACTCCCCATGTGCCTCTTTGCCTGGCAAGAGTTGGGGAGATGGTGGAAATAGCTCTTCAGTGAGCGGGTTCCCCTGCAGAGGATCCATCTGAGAGCATTTGGCAACTTGAAACAGGTTTTTGTGGTATGGAGAACTGGACGAGAGAGGTCAGGTCCTGGAAAGCCCAATCTGTGAACCTGCTGCCCCTGCTCAGAGGCTGCTGTGTGGGTGGAACGACAGCGCCATGGGGGGCTGCCCCATTCTCTTGGCTTCTTTCCCTCTTTCTAGGCTTCTCCCTTGCTTGTGGACTGGAGAAGCCAGGCTATATCCTGCGGGGAGCAAGGCGACTCCGTTTTACTTGTATGGTTGTCCTCAAGCCTTCGCATTCCCCAAATCCTCTCTAGGTAGAGTGTGGGTGATTTATTTTCCTTTCTTTCTCTCTCTCTAGATTTGCTCTGCAGCTATTCTCCTAAAGGCAGCTCACTGCTGGAAGTAGTTGCTGAGAGCAACGTGACATGGCAAGGTTTTCATTTTTGCTGCCGTAACCTTCTGTACCCTGCTATTGATGGAGTTTTGATGCGTTTGACTGGGAGTATGGGATTCCTCACCTTCAGGCACCAGTCCTGCTGGATCTCAAATGCGCTAATGCTCATTTACAGCAGCATCAATTGGCACATTGCAACTGAACTTTGATCCTACAGCAAGGGCTTATCTGCTAAATGACTGCAAGGGTGTTAGTGTCCCTAAGGGTTAGGCTCAGCATATGTTTGCACAGGGAAAGGGCAGATATCTGAAAGCGTTTTTCAGCATTTTCTTGGATAGGTTAAGAAGGGAGACAATGTTACATACTGCTTTTGGAAGAAAAGAAAACCCTTTAAGCCCCCAGTCTGCAACCCAAGGTTTTTGAAGCCTGTTGCACATTCCCTTTTTAGACAGTTCTGCTCTCTTGATCCTGGGAGAGGAAGCAAGAGGTAAGGTCGTCTGCCTAATTTTTCTTTTTTTGTCATCCTCTTGCAGTGAATTTTTGTGCTAGCCTGCAGACAGAGGGGAGAGCTGGGTGGGTAGTGATGAAACAATCATCACTTAAAACTATTTGCTGATAATGAGTCACTCTTCATGGAGTCCCAATCTGTTCTCCCTTCTGTCAAATACTGAAAGTGCAGCAAATCTGCTTGCTTTGCTGAGGATTTTTTTTTTTTCCCCCCGAAGGATGGATTCTAGCAGGAGGATTTGGTAAGAAAGATGAAAGAATGAATGTGTGTTTGTGGGGGAATATTAATTAAGAGGTGCTTTTTTTGCGCCAAACCTGAATATGAACTTCCTAATAGCTCAGATGAGGAGCTGTGAGGGTTATCTTCAGTCTATAGGCTGCATACTTTTTAGCTGCCATGAGTCTCACAAAATCCCCATGGCCATTACTCCTCAGCTGAAAGTGGTCTAATGCAAAACCTTTAGGTTGGGTGGTGAGACACAGGGCTTTCCCCTGCTGATGGGATAGTATTTAAAAAATAATAGTAATAAAAAAAAAAATTCTAGGGATGACCCAGCATAAAGTAAAATAAGGCCTGCCTGACCTTAACAGGCAGCTAGGCTGTGCCTTCTCTTGCAGTTCCAATTGCAATGATTTATAGTCAATATCTTGATAAATGCCATCCGGTATGTTAAGTGCTGTCTGGCTTATGTTGTGTCGGGATGGCTATGATGCCTTCCCTGATATGGTTCCTGCAGTAATAGAAGAGTCCTGTAGATTTCAATGAAAACTCAATTTTCTTGTAACAAGGTTTAACGGGAAGTTTATTGGAGTATTGATAATGGAGAATGCAATAGATACATGTCCCAGAGTTAATATAGTGTAAGACATTAAAGCATGCATTGCTTGTTTATCGCTGTCAAATTCAATTAAGATTTTAATTATAAATGAAAAAAGCAGTCATTCAAGCACAGGAAAGTATGTCCAAGGGAGGGGCTGAAAATAGGCCCTGGGTCAGATGGGACTGAAAAGGGCTGAAATCAAGAGGAGAATTAAGAGAGATTGGATTTTTTTTCTCAAAGAACTGCATGCACCTCTGTTATAAACTCAGGCATAAGTTTTGTTCAGTAACCTGTCAAGTGAGCTGGGGGCTGGCGCTGAAGTGGACCTGTGTCACATGCTGAAATCATCTCTAGAAGGTCTGGGATGGTCTCTCAATGTGCGGATGTGTTGTTGCTAATGCCTGTGATACCCAGGCTCTCCATCTGCCCCGTCACAAATCCGGCGAAACCTTCCACCAGCGTATTACTGGCTTTCAGTTTATCCTGATTGTACTCGACGCGCTTCAAACACAATAATCCTTCTTGCAGATCAGATATGCAGTAATCCTCCTTTACAAGTGAGAGCACAATGGGCCTCTGCCGTCAGACATGATGTAATCCTGCTGCATCAGATAGAGAATTTCTTTCCTGCATCATGTGAAACACTGTCCTCTGTCTTCTTGTACTAGACTGCAGTCTTTTTCCATCAGATGACTTTCACATCCATGCGCTGTGGTTCTTCTCTAGGCTCAAAGCAATAAACTCCCTTATTTCATTGTCATGCTCTGCTACAGCATATGTCCCTAGGAATGGTAGCAATGGGTAAAATGGAAATCTCTACATTGCATGTGATCTGCGTGTGCAGGACTTAGTGCAGTGGGAGATAATAAACCTTGGGTGTTGCTGGAATGCAAAAAAAAAAAAAAAGCTGACTGCAGTCTCTCTTGCTTGCAATTCTCTACACTGCACAGGCCTTTTAAAAATTGCGAAGCCTGTCTTCGAGCTCTGCTAAAAACAGGTGCTGTAGTCTTACACTAGACACTGTGCAAATGGTTGGCTGCGTGGCATTAAGCAGCTGCCAGCTCTTCCAGCTGCACCCTCTTCTCCTCCTGGTAGCTCAGGTGTCTTGCGCAGACTGTTGTTTTATAATCCTTCTGCTGGGGATGATACAGGAGAGTTGTCTTTGTACGTGCATTCTCTGTAACCTTTCTCTAATCCTTCTTGTGGGTCCCGAGCATTGCAAATCCTCTTCTCTTTAAGTGCAGCCTCTGCTAGTTTCTTGATTGGGGAGGGGAGAAGAGGGAGATGCTGTCATGTGGAAGGAAAGCATGTATCCTATCGCTCCCTTAATCCTCCAGTCTGTTAGAAAGCAGCTACACATCCTGCCTGATTGAATACCTGCCTTGTAATTCAATCTAAGGGTTCCGCTGCCATTCATAAATAGATTACATTGCTCTGCTGCCGTGTGCTGTGAGGCAGGCCGCTTGATTGAGCGGTGGATTTGTGTATTCCACCAGGCAATACATGATGGGTTTTTTCCATCTGCTGTAGGGAAGTGGAGCAACTGAGCAAGAAGCTGAACCGGGGTGTTAAAGGGCAAGGGTTGCCAACCTTCTTGGCTTTAGGCTATGCATACCTAAATATTTCCTTGCCTCAGAGCCACGTAATGCGTGCCGCATCAGTCAAGAGTTGGGGGGGGGGGATGAAGGAGTGCCGGGGGTAGCCGGCAGGTGGGAAGTGACAGCGGCCGCCCAGAGATCCCACGGCTCCATTGTACGAGTGGGTTAGTGTGGCTTTGTTGCTGGTAGATGGGTGACAGCAGAGCAGCTGGTGACCTGACGACTGCTGAGTCAGCGCCTCTTTGCTGCCGCGTGATGTTGGTCCTCAAGCTGTGCGAGGCTCCGGGGGAGGTCTTGTCAGAGATGTGTAGAGCAAGGTAATGGCATTTAGAGTGTCTAGGTATTTAGATATTGATAATACGGGTGCTGCCTTTCGCTGCTTTTAATTTGTCCTGTTAACTAGGTATTTGGTGACTTTTGCATTACTGACCTTCTGCTTCCCCAGGAATGACTGTACCGTGAAACATGGCTTGCCTGTTGTACTCTTACATCTTTATCATGCCCTACAGTATCGATCAATGCTGACTGGCACTTTCTTGGTAACATCAGCACGAGCTTTCTGGGCTCAGTGGGACAGGTGATGATGGATGTGGGTTTCTCACACGTGGAAGACCTGCATTTCAGGTTACACGTTGCCAGTAAGCGCTCCGAGAGGCAAAATGATTAGTGCTTGCAAAGTGTGCGTCTGTGTAGCCTGAGAACTAGAGGCTAAAGTTCAGAGCTGATAGGAAATCAGCAGTTTTGCTTAAAAATCAAACACACTTCTTAGTGTTTTGCTGGGATCAGAAGCATGAAGTGGGCTTTGCTTGCGGGCTCCTCTTGCGTTTTGAGGATCACACCCTGTTCTAGGCTGATGGCATGTTGGAGGCGGGGGACTGAACAGGGAAGCTGGTTATGCGGTACTAACTTGATTCCTCTTGTAAAGTGGGTGATGCTCATTTCTTGAGGAGAAACTCGGTGGTTCTTTTTCAAGAAAAGTCTTCCTAGGCACCTGTTCGAGCAGAGCGAACAGATCTTGCTGCGGTGTTGTGGTTTTTCTGCTCTTTTTGCGTTCATTAAATGATGTATGCTCACATGGAGGCTCTAAAATAAATCATTGTGCAGAAGCACCTTTTAAAAGTTGTCAGCTGTGGGTTTTTTCTCCAGTACCTTTGCCTCTTAGGACCATAAATGGCTTCCTAAAGCAGGGGAAAACCATTATTAATTACACTGCCTAATGAACTCATTTGGCTTTCTGCCCAGCTTCCAAAAACAGCACTAGCACCAGGCTGGATACTGTTGTCTCACTGTAATTATGTTTATATGGAAAGTTAATTTTTGTTTTCATAAATTGATTTGAGGCTTCTGGAAGCTATTTGGAGATAATTAACTTTGCCCACACAGACCTATATAAGGGCATTTGTTTACAAGGTAGTGCTCGGTGCTGGTGCATGGAGGTACGTTCCTGGGTTCATCTGGAAATATTCAGTTAGCAGCTTAGGGCAGATGTTTCCAGACTCGATTCCCATTTTGTGGACAACAATAGTAGGCAAACACTATAGTCTTGGGATTTTGCAGACTGGTAACAACACTCAGGGTGGACCTGCAGTCCCTAGTCTCAATCCAAATGAGCTGCAATCCGAATAATTCAAACGCTGCAAAAGTTAGTGCTAGAATCACAAACTCCCTTAATGTGAACAAGAAACATGACAGTCCCAAATGGAAAAGGCCTATAAGGAATGAGACCAGACCTCCACAAATAAGTAGTTGGGAAGGCAAAAGCAGTTCCCATATATCTTTTATAATGGTGGGGACTGAGAACAAGCAGCAGAAGTGCAAGGTGATTTAATGGGACCTTCACCAGCAGGACGCATGATTTGATATTGCCGAAGTGACTTACTTGTTCAGTCGTAAGTGTGTGTCTTTGGGTTCCTGGCCCCTGCAGTGAACTCTTCCTTCAAATCAATTCATTAATGAGCTAATTTATTATGCATGGGGATCCATTAGAGAATTGTGTAATAACCTCAGGATGCCCAGCCCTGTTCCCAGCACATGGCTATTGAAGAACAAAAGCGGGAGGAAAAAGCAAGATTTCTTTGGCAGCTCTAAGCCTGTTTGGGGGCTCTTGTCTGACCCCTTTAAAATGCAGGGGAATACGTAAGGCACTCTGGGTCATGTCTAATAAAGCAGCAGTTGGCCTGGCTGAGTGAAGCAGCTTGTGTAGGTCAGTGTCCAGGGTGCTAATTTTTAAAGCTACATTTTTAAAGTTCCAATTTCAGTGCACTATGAGCTTTCATCTTTAAACTAAGAAAAAATTGTTCCCTGAAGGCCTAAAAATGTACTAATTCCTTACTGCACACTTCAAAACTGTGGGCAAAGCTGCATCAGAAGGCCTTCAGGCTAGGTTGGCATAAGATGTCCCTCTGTGTTTTCTAGAGTTCGTAGTTTTGGGTCTAAAGGCAGTCCTGTCTGTTCTGGTCTGTCTTGCTTGTAACAAAGAATGAGTTTTCCCAGCCTTTGCAGAAGATCAGTGTTCATCCTGTAGCCAGACTGCCAGCAAGCCCATAAATTGCAGCTTTGCCTACTTGAGCCTTTGCATTCCTGTCTCTTGAGCAAATGCCCGGGGTTCGTGTTTTGCAAATTCTATCTAGTGCTTTGGTTGGGATCAGGAAACTTCTTCAGGTTGAAGGTCAGCATGCTGGAAAAACAGCTCTGGATGAGATCAGAAAAAAAGGAACTTCCAGAAGATGCTTGTGGTCTTTCATCTGCAAATCATGTTGCTGTAAAAGAACAGGTAAAGCAAAGTTTTAGGAGAGAAGTTGCAGGTTTCCAAAGTTTGTTGATCTTCTTCCTTTCCCCCCGCTTCCCCTCTTATGCGGAAGCAGGGTTATAAGTTTTAATCCTGATTTGCTACTGCACTTTCTGGCAGGGAACACTTAAGTGACTTGGGCTCCAACTACTTTTAATTTATATCTATGACTGAGAAAAAGGAGTATTTTTATATAGAGGAAACTTACCCTTTCCCTTTTATTAATAGATGTTCAGAGATGTCTGGGAAGTAAAAGAAAACTTCAGCTTTTTGCTAGAAAGGTAGACAGAGTGCACAATTGGTCCTGCACCAGCAAAGCAGCACCTGAGTGACTTTCCTAGTTATTGGGACAACACCATTTTCAATATTTACTGCATAGTGATCATTTTAAAACAAAATAGCCAAACCCCTCCCCATGTGAAATGTGTATTGTATCTTAACTCATTATGCAACCATATTAAAGATGTAACAGGAGGGCTATATGAGCGCCAGGTTTTGGGGTTGTGTGGGAAAATGAATCTTAGCCTGGTTTGAACTGAAGGGGTTTAATGCTGTTTTTCAGCAAAGCTTGCAGTTGGGAGAGCTGCTTTTTTTTTTTTTTTTTTTTTTTTTTTTTTGGCTTAGCCCTAAACACTAAGGTGCTAATCCTTAGCTAAAAGTCAAATGCCCTGTTAGGGTCATGTGCAAACTTGGACAGAAGTCCAGCTGGAAATTTAAACCGGCGGCCCATGACTCTCTGGCGCTGGGCTGAGCACGATGTGTAGGTTGCCCGGGCTCTGCCCACGCTCCTGCAGGTTGCCCGGGCTCAGCCCGCACTCCTGCGGCACAGACCCGTCTCTGTTCCAGGAGGCTCCTCGCAGCCCCCCGGGGAGGAGGCGGCGGCTGTCTGTGCAGCCAGACATGTTTGCAGCTAGTCCCCAGAGCTCAGCGTTTGCAGGCTAAATTCCAGTTCCTAACCCAGGCCCTCAGATGTCTCCAGGTTTTCCAGTTTTGGGTGGTTGCCTGCAGTGAGGTTACAGTGCGGGCTAAGCCACCCGTGTTGCCTGTAAGGTGCTCCAAGCTCCCACCGGTCCGTCTTGTGAGTATGGAGCACAAAGGCGTGCCGAGAGGCAGCCCCCGAGAAAATGGCTGGTGTCTCTGGCTGGTGGGTCTGTAAGGTAAGGTGAGGTCACTGCAGGGAGGACTTGGATGTTGTCTGAGGCATGGCAGCCTCCTTGCGCGGCATTTGGGTTGGGATCAGTGGGTTAGCACACTCCGCTCCCTCTGCTTGCAGATGTGGTGGTCGGCAGTGGTTGTCCTCTCTGTCACCTCCGGATGGGCCATCTCGCGTCACCTCGTGAACACATGGCTAGATGGTGTTGCGTGTGGTGCTGTAACTGATGGGATATTTGCCCAGCTGGCCAGATAAAATCCCACAGTGGATGTGATGATATATACGGACCTGTGGTTATGTATCCAATGCGTGGCGTTCGCTGATCAGGCAGATTAACGGATACCGTTTCTTGCTTTGCTTGTTCAGTATTTGAGCCAAAGAGGTATTTATATACCTCCTTAACCTGCACAAGCACTTCTGTTGACTAGAATAGAACTATTTGTGTTTAATTAGCTGGATCAGGGCCTGAACTTCCACTGCCAGAAAGTAGCTTTAGTATTTTGCTGATGGCTCTCACAAAGAAACCCATGTAATATTCACTGTCTAATCCTGCCCCTTCAGGCCAGCCCTACTCTCAAACGCTATCACTCCGAACGTCCCCCCTTCCTTCTTCTTCCCCCAGCTTTATGTGCTGAGCATGATGTCATATGGTCTGGAGTATCCCTTGGGTCAGTTTGGGTCAGCTGTCCCAGCTGTGTCCCCTCCCAACTTCTTGTGCCCCCCCCAGCCTACTCGCTGGTGGGGTGGGGTGAGAAGCAGAAGAGGCCTTGGCTCTGTGTGAGCACGGCTCAGCAGTAGCAAAATCTCCCTGTGTTATCAACACTCTTTTCAGCAGAAATCCAAAGCATAGCCCCATAGTAGCTACTATGAAGAAAATTAACTCTTTCCCAGCCAAAACCAGCAAAAGGCTATAAATGATGACAGCAGCTCAAGTGGAACTTCCTTTCAGATCCCTGCGGTTCAGACACTGGGCGGGTGAACTGGGTTGATTATACATGTGTGCCGAAGGCTTAAAGCAGTAATGTTAATACAAGAATCTTGGAAGCAGGCATTTCTCAGACATGGATGAAGAACCGTGCATTGGAAGGGCTGCTCCTTCTTCTTCCATCTGCTGAGCTCTGCCAGTGATAGGTGAAGGGTTTACCCTTCATCTCCAGAGTTACTTGCTTCCGTATTTTATGAAGACTGTTTATTGCACACTACAGGCTCCTCCATAGCTGTGTTCCCATGCCAACCATCCTGTAATATGGTACACATGCTTAGCGAAACAAAGCAGCTTTAATCCTCAACCTTTGGATGTCTCCTGCCCATCGGGGCCAAGCCTCCAAAGAGGAACCCTGCTGCTTACAAAGTGGAGCTCCAGGTTCCAGTTAATTGGGCCCAGCCATTAAGGGAAATCCAGTTTATGTCTACTGGGACTGTAAAGGGATTGGTTTTTTAATAGCAAATATCTACACTGTGTATTGGTTGTCCTCAGGTTAAAAAAAAAAAAAAAAAGAAAAAGCAAACTTTCAGCAGAGAAGAAATACTTCTAATTACTTGCCTTTGGCAGAATGGCTGCCCTGCTCTTTAGAAGCTTTATTTATCTCCTGTAAGAACCAGCTCATTAGCTCTATTGCTCACAGATAATCAACAACATAATTAATAATTATTTATATGGCATCCATAGCAGAGGGCTTTGGATCACATAACAAAACATCATTTCCTTATGATCACTCAAGCATTTCTAACTCTTTTGTCTGTTTTCTGCTTGTTCTTGACTTTCTCTGGCCTTTTGTGCCAGTTTCTAGTGCTTGGCACAGGTTTTGGGTTAACTTTCCATCAAGTGTCTCCCCCTTCTCTTTTAGAAACTTCTCTGAAGTCCTACTTGGCCCACAGAGAATTTCAAGTGCCAGAACTCTGTCACTACCCAGAGCAACCTGGATTGGCATGAGTAGCCATAGCTCCTTTGATTTCAGTTGCATCTATTTACACTCATTTTTTGACTGACCCCTATCTGCACTTGAAATATCAAAAAGCAGGATTTCTCTTGGTCAAGAGCTTCACCTGTTCTTCTGCATTTTCCCAGGCCGAAGCAGGGCTGCTGTGGGATACTATGTTTGGGCTACCCCTAGGATATCTATCCTGGGGAGGATTTTTGGGCAAAGTGTTCAGATGCTGTTCCTAGGGTGGGATTTTATTGGCATGTGTTCAAACAAAGCTAATCTTCTACTAGGTTTCTCTGGGGCGCTTTGACTTGCATTATGCAAGACAGCTACAATATCCTGACCTGCAGGGTGACCCACAGGGCAGCTTTCATTGTGTTTTGCTATTGCGGTGAATTCTTGCAGCTGCTGGCATCAGAGATGACATGCATCAAAAATCCTGCAGTCAGGTCCCATAAAACCACTGGCTGCCTCTTTACAGTGCTGTCAGCCTGTGCTGGGCCTCCCTCTGCACAGCCTGCATGAACCTGCCCAGCTCTTTGACACGGCAGAGCCACCGTCTTACCACGCACGACTGTGACCAGCACTCCCCTGAGGGTGTCGGGTCAGCAGAAAACCGGTGTAGGCCAACGCAAGTGAGGCTCATTCCTTGCCCAGCACAGCAAAGAAGCTACGGGAAAGAGGTGTAAAGCTGCTGTGAGCTGAGCACTTGGGGACAGGTTGACGCTAAGAAAGGTGAAGGGGCTCACTGGGAGATGGGAAGAAGGAGAACGTGAAATCAGGTAGCACCCCAGCAACTGGGCATTGGCAAGGTGTAGGTCGTGCCATAGACACTCACTTCTTACGGAGCTCGTTTTGGAGAGCAGGTCAGGTGTGAAAATGCATTTGGGAAAATTTGAAGGTGAGTTTTGGATGGCTAGTGAGGAGAGGAGGGAGAAGCTAGTGTTTGATTAGAGATGTCCCTCCTATGCTCTAAGAAAGGTGTGCCTGCACAGAGGATCCTTGTACCGAAGGAGCAGAGGAAGAGGGTACACTGAATATCATTACAGAAGATAGGAGATAGTAAAGCAGGTGGTTATTGGTGTGCGATGCTGCCAAAAGGGAAAGATAAAGTGTGTCCTGCTGATTGCACGTGCCTGTTGTGGGAAGGCTGCTGTTGCCCTACCCCTCTATCTGAATGTCTGTCTTGGGAGCTGGCAACCCAGCGTGACTTCGCCATCTCTGCAAACCTCAGTCTGAGGCTTGGAAACAGTGTTTGCTGGCACCATGTGTTGCTAAGCAGATGGGCTCCTGCGTTTGTACCCGCTGAAGTTTTTCAGTGAGGGTGGTTTTGGTGTGGCATTTCAGTAATTGTTGCCAGCAGAGAAGAAACAGAAGGAAAAGCGTCTCCAGTTCTTTACCACCTGCTTCTCCCTCCTTGTGGTCCCCATCTGACACCTAAGTAGGTACTTGCCCACAAAATGCATCGAGAGGAAAATGAGAGAGAAAAAAAACCCACCCAGATTGACTGCAAGATGCAACAGGTGAAATTCTGGTGTGAGGAAATAGCAGAAAAATCTTAACTAAGCATGCTAAAAATAAATGAGGGTGAGGCAGCTGAGTCACTAGAGGGGAAACTTGAGCTATGTGTGGTCGCTGAAGGAGACCGAATGTGAATGGTTTGAGTGTGACTTGCCAAAGCGTTTGCTGTTCCCTTTCTCTGTGGGCTGGTGACAGCTGGGGTTGTGTGGCTGGGTGGCAGTGCTGTAGGACACGCCATCCAGCCCTTGCCCGCAGAGGTGGGTGCTGCAGACAGCTGGCCAGCTTCTGCTTAGCATTTTCCTTCTTCCTTTGCTGGGTCTCTTGGCTTGACGTGAGGAACCTGATGGGTCTTCCAGTGTGTATTTTGCAAAAACTGCTGAGCACACCAAGAGCAGGGCAAGGGTTCAGTCTGTGCCCATGTTAAATGCTCTGAATATTTGAAGGAAATTGCATCTGGCTTTAATGGGAGCAAATAAAATGCTTTTGAATGTCTCGCCCTAAGGCTTGGATAAGAAGCTCTCGTAATTAAGGTCTGAAATCCTGATGCTGGTTCTGACCTTTTGTTTACTGATGCGGAGTTTTACCTTTTGTAACAGATGAAATGTAGGGGTGTCTTTTTCTTTGGTTAACCATAGGGGCACTCTTTGGTGTGTGATACAGCAGTGAAGCTGTAACATAGAATCATAGAATCATTTAGGTTGGAAAAGACCTTCAAGATCATCGAGTCCAACCATCAACCATGCCCACTAAACCATGTTCTGAAGTGCCTTGTCTATGTGCTTTTTTAATACCTCCAGGGATGGTGACTCAACCACTTCCGTGGGCAGCCTCTTTCAATGCCTGACAACCCTTTCAGTAAAGAATTTTTTTCCTAATATCCCACCTATCCTCCCTTGCCGCAACTTGAGGCCATTTACTCTCGTCCTATCTCCAGCCACCTGACAGAAGAGACCAGCACGCACCTCACCACAACCTCCTTTCAGGTAGGTGTAACATGTCTGTGCTGTCCTGTCCTTTTTGAATGGAGTGAAAGAGTTGAGAACACCACCACTTTGGAGTTAAAATAAAAAAACTGCCTAAAATGTTCTGGGAATTCTTACCTTCTTCCATCAAGTTTTCACCTCCTTGGTACTTATGGCTTCTCCCTCCTGGTTAAAGGGATTATTCCCCCTGAAAAACACATTTTGACAGATTGCCTGGGCTTTATTGGCAAATCAGATACAAGCTGACTCATTTCTCTCCATTCAGATAAGTGATCCATCTCTCTTACTCATTGATTTTTCTGTCTTTATGTCTTGAGATTTATGGAACTGGATGTATCAAAGGGCAAACTCTGTTCCCAAACCCTTGAAAGATTAAAGCGGTTAGTATCTTATGTCTTCACCACCCTCTTCTCCCCCTGTCCAAAAAAAAGTAAACCATTAGGCTTTAAAAGCTAATTACACAGAGCAACAGATTTCATCATCACCGAGTGGGTCTACATACCAAAACTGGGCTTTGTTGTTGCTTTTTTGTGTGTCCATCCACGCCTTGTCGTGGCTGTTGAAACACTTTCATGGTTTGTGAGCTAACAGGCACTGAGCAGATGGGAGAACTGTGAGTTACATCATTTTACTTTTTTTTTTTTAATGTAAAATTTTTATCAGATCTTTAGCTGATGAAGAGAGAGACATATTTGGAAAGAAGGTGTGGGTGAAATGAGGACAACATTATCCCTGTGCTTGGCCACATGGGTTGGTTTGTTTCTTGTAACGCCCTCTCTTGCAGATGATCTGCCCATAAGTATCTGCTGCGCTTTTTGGTGATATTTCCTCTCCAGCATTGTTTTTCCTGCCTCTAACACAAAAAAATGCTAAGATTTTTGTGTGTGTGACCGCATTAAGCATTTGGATCTTTCACTTCCCATCTGTAAAGTGGGAAGAACAAGATATTTTCTGCTTCATCCTTTGTCGTGACTACTTTTGATTATAGCACTAGGGTGGAGATTTTTCTTGCTGTGTTGATCAACAGGACCCCTGTGTCATCCCAGACATCGCTAAGAAATAGGCTGATTTCAGATATATTTGAGGATGTTAGGTCTGTAAGAGAAATACCACTGTATTTCTGCTGCCTCTGGGAAATTTAGCTGCTGCTGCATCACTACCGGAGGAGTGAATGTGCACCCTTTATCTGATCACCACTTCCCCCTTTCTTGGTCCTTTGTGGCAGCATCAAGTGTGCATGCTACGCACAGCTGATGTTTGATAGGTTCTGCTGAAAAGCTGAATGATGCATTATATTGTTGAGCAAAACTAGTTAGCGTGTTTATCTGGCTTATTTTGTGAGCATTTGGAGAAACAAAATCAATAACATTTATATAACTCTCCTGTCATCCACTTCAGCCTTACAACTGTGAATGCTTTGCCTGAAATGAGTAATGAAATAACTTAATTGTACAGTATGATGGCCACAGAACAGGAGCTCCAAAGCTGTTCTGATCACCCCGACGTACAGTAAATGCTTAAGTAATATTCACATGTGAACAACCGTAAATTAGTGCAGTGTCTTGTTTGTAAATGAGCATGAATAGCTGTGCTGGTTTCATATTTTTACTGTCAGGAATATTATTCGTCTGAAAGGCGTTGAGTCACTTGTTGCAGCCGTTTGCATCCTGTAGAGAGGGTCCCTGGCTGAGCAGAGGAATCAGATTTTTCACTCTTCTATAGGTCTTGTTGGGCTAGTAAGCCCTAGATAAATCTTCATCTTCACTGAGTCTTACTAGTTAATAAGGCTATCAAAAGCTTTCTCTCCTTTATTAATTTGCACACACTTACTCTGCCTGATGGTGCAGAGCCTGTCCTTTGTATTTCACTCGGGTATCTCTCACTCAAATCTTACATGCCCTTTCTCGTGCTAGTCCTAAGTGAATACAGACCACTTAAGGTGAAATGTTGCCCCAAAATCTGAAGATGCAGATCTTCCTTTAGCAAGGTGGTTGCTTTCTACTGCACATCCTTGGCTCCAAAATAATGTTGTGACTCTCCAGAGTGTGATGTGCCAAGTTCAGGGACTCTCTCTGTCCTGCATGCCTTCTGCCTTCATCATGAGGGACATATTGTACTGCTATATAACAGATTTTTGACATGTCTGCTTTAGTGTGTGGTGATTTTTTTCCTAGGCTCCTGGGAATGAGGAACTGCTAATTTTTATGGGGCATTTTGTACCTGATCAACTTGATGACCTACATTGACTAAGGGCTGATTTCTTTACCAAATAACAATTTAAATTGTTAAGTACTGTGACTGCTAGCTTGGAATTGTGTTGCCATGTGAGTTCATTACGTAGCTTGCTTACTCTCTTCTAATACTTTAATAAAGCCATTGGGCATTGTTGTTGTCTTTTAATTCCTCACAAGTAGATTTAAAAAAAAAAAAAAAAAAAGTAAATACCAATAAAGAACAGACTTGCAGATGTAAATCTAGGGGAAGATGATGATAATGATGGAGTCTGACCATCTGGCTGCTAATAAACACCTTTGGTTTTTAACCTGTTGGACAATATGTGGCGAGCAGAATTAAAGATGAAACCATCATGGAAAAGATCTAGTAGTTTTGCTGGGAGGTCAGGGTGGAATCTACCTGTAGGGACATTTTGATTTTTATCTGTCTGTCTTGCCTGTGTGGAGGAAGCTGTGCTGTGCGTGGAGGTATTTGGGTGCACTCTTCCACGAAGGTCCATCTCGGGAGGCTGCTGACAACTCCCCAGCAGAGAGAAGAGCAGAAACTTGAAGAAATGGTGGGGTTTGGTTGAGAGCTTGAGGAAAGATTTGTGTTGTCAGTGTCTTCTGTTTGCTCTGCGTTTGAAGCAGCCTAAGGGCCTGGAGAGGCAATTGCTGGGACCTGCTTGCAGGCTTGTGCTTAGTCACAGGGCTCCGTGAGGCTTTGAAGGCTGGGATTTTTCCAAAATGCGTGTGCTGCAGGATACCCAGCCCTCTGCTCTTTTGAGCTCTCTCTTCCTGTAAAGGTTCTCCGATGTTCCTCCTGGGGTGCTTGCATCTCTTTGAAGACGGCAATTCCCTTGCATCTCTGTGAAGATTATACCGTTTTCTGTTTCCTCTTAACAGTAAGGTCTGCATGCTCAAGGGGTGGGATGATTGCTCGTTTCTGGAGCGAGAAGGGACAAAAGCATCCACCAGTCTGTAGGAGTGAAAGAAATGTCCCATTTTCTACTCAGGGATGAGCCAGAGATCACAGACTCTATTTTTAATTTTATGCCTTTTCATTTGTGAGTTTATTCCTCCTGAAACTGCATGTAGACCCTCAGTAAGACCAAAACTAAGTACATCATGGTAGTTACTGGTTTTTGGTTTTTTTTTTTCCTTTTTTTTTTTTTTCTTTTAATTTAACTTTAAAAAAAAGAACCCAAACAACTTTCTTTTCATTTTGGTTTGCCTTATCTGGAACTATAAATTTCCCTGGTCGCTGTCATGTGCAAAGAGGAAATCCCCAAATAGAAGAGCAGTGTCAGTCTAGGCCCATGGAAACATTTGCTCCAGCCCCATGAGGGACAACTGGAAGAACTGAACTAGTTTGTTTTGAACTTATCTCCAGGTTGCATACCAGGAAAGAAGCCCAACGTCACGTCCTATTGGAAGAACGTAGCGGGGCAGTTGATGGAAAGTCCACACTCGTCTCTTGCTGTGGACCTCGAACCCGATGGCAGAACCCCACAGAGGCTGGGATTTTGCTCTTGCTTAGTCTTTTTGTGGCTGCATGGCTGGCTTAGCGCCGAGTCCCTCTGAAACTGGCTGTGTTTTGTGTGGTTGTGGCAATCTGGCCAAGAGGATGGGGCTTCTTGTCCCTTTATGCCTCAAACAGGCCAAGCGAAGTAAGTTTTTCTTCATTGTAACAAGTGCTACTTAATTAATCCCTCCTGGCTTGGAGCAATGCATATATCTCCTTTGTGTTCTCTCCCAGCTGGTCTGACCTCCTTCCTCAGAGGTAAGAGGAGAGGAATTTACTGCTAGAATTTACTACAGCTTCGCTCTGCGTGTGTTGGGGATTGCTCGCGCACAGCTGCGTACCACCACCCAGTCTGACTCCCGAGTAGTGCTCAGGCAGGGAGCAGTCTCCTCTAATTGTATTTGAATTGGGTGCTGCTGCTGTATTTATCAGGGTGTGGATGTGGCTGGGTTTGGAGTGACATTAGAAAGAGCCTTTGAGGTGTAGGAGTTGGTAGGCGTGCGCCGGGGCTGGCGTAGATTTCCCTTTTCCTCCCCATCGTCTGCAGGAAACTGTTAAAGCTAGTGATTATTTTCCAACAGAAAGGTGTAAATTAACCCTTTGCCCTCTGCCTCCTATTTTTCCTCCCCATTGGCTCCTGTGACTCCCAAGCTACCTTGTGCTGTGTGCTCTTGGGACTCTTGGGGTAGGTACAAAGAGTGCCAAAGCTGCAGGGCTGCGCCTGAGAGCTGTAGTATAAACTAACTGGTGTGACCACAGGGGCTGTTTTGTTGACCTCCCTCCCCACCCTGACCATACCCATTTTAGCAGCAGTACCTGAGCAGGAGGCAACCTGTGTTAATAACCTGTGTTATTAATTTTTTTACAGCACTTGCGCAGACTGGGGCTTCATCTGGGGGCAGTGACTGTTTTTTCTTTTCCATTGGCCGCTTCCGAAAGAGAGCTAAGTCAGCCTAGGAAAAATTCAAACGAAATGGTTGATTTGGTACAGCTTGCCCAAAGCAGCAGCCTGGAGTCCTAAATTAGGGTGGGGGTGACCTTATTCAGCTGCAGACCCAGAGTCACTTCAGTGGGGGTAGCAGAAATGCCCCTGGAAACTTATGTCCCTTAAAGCTGGACACCTTTAAATCCGGATGGTCATCTGTGAAGCTGGACATAGTGGAGGAGTGTAGATGGCCATCCAGGAACCCAGCTGCTATTTGGGGACATGTGGGATAGTAGTGTGACACCTATTGCGTTATCTGGGTCAGTTTTATGTGCTAGCAATTATTCTGGTTCCCCAGGCTGATATCCTAGGTTTTCTCTTCTCCAGTGAGGTATGCTTTTCAAGCCCGTTGCTTAGGCAGATTGCTTTTTGCTTTTTTTGTATGTGTCATATTACATGCCTCAAAAAAAGATCTGCTGTGTGTGTCACTTTGGAATTGCAGCTAGCAGGGGTGGAGGTGACAAGTGGCTGCAGTTCTCGCTCTCCTGCACAGAGCAAGGCATGCTGTGCTCTTGCAGTTCATCTCTGCTGTGGCAGACAGCAAATGGTAAATAGACTTTTTTTTTTTTTTTGCCCAGGAGGGAGTGCACCCCCAACATGTTGTTCAACAGACGTCTCTTTACATCAAAGAAATGATTAGAAGTTTATTTCAATCTCAAGCATGTCTTTGGCATTCTAGATAGTGTGGAACTGGTGTTCAGGTCATAGTCTAAGTGGATTTTTTTCCTAAAATAAATACATCGCCTGTCTAGACTAAATTTTTTTCAGTGACCTGTAACAAAGTGAACCTCTTTCATAAATGAGCTAATGGGTTGGTGTAGGTCAGTGATGTAGGTCTGTAATGAATCTCAGCCTGCCAATCAGTTTGCTTTTCTTGGTCCCCTCAGAAGTAATCTGTGTACTGCAGCCTGAAAACCACTGGGTAGATCACGCTGAGGTCCAGTGACAGGTCAGGGAAGGCAAAGAGGCAGGGATGAAATCAGATTACAAATATTCTTGGCAGTACTCTCAGCTCTTTAAAGAGAATGTTGCTTGTCTGTTTACTAGTCATTTGTCTCCTGCTCCCAATTGCAGTGTAGGAGCATCTGATTATTATAGAAAAGATGTGGGATATCACACTGAAGCAACTAAAACAGAGTGGGACTTGTTCTTGGCATGATCCAAAGCCTGTTAAAGCTGGTAACAATCTCTGCTTTCATTGCTTAGCCTTGCATAACACTATCCTCCATAAGAAACACTGTGTTGGAACATATAAAGAGTCTGGTGGGTGCGTGTAAAGAGCCACAGGCTAAACAAGCCTGTGCAGTATTTACCAGAGGCTGCTTATATTCACTGAAGCTCCTTGTGTAATTTTATTGCAGTCAACCTGGCAGGCAGCAGTGTGCTTCCCTCGCTTTGGTGGATGAGCTGGCCACCATCCTGTACTTCAGCTGGTGGGAGCTGTGGCTGAGATAAGGGGAGCAGCGCAGGATCACGAGCATACAGGGTATGCTGCATATCTGAGAGCCCGATGGGGGCCAGGCAAAATGTACCTGCAGTCCAGGCAGTTTCTGGATTCCCTGACTTGGGTAGCTCTGGTCAAAAGTCTGGGTGACAGCAGTGGTGTGGCTAATGAGAGCTGGAGGAGTTCTTTCCCTGCATGCAGGCTGCAGCGCAGAGTAAGGGCGCTGTGTAGGAGAGAGCTCTGCATCCTGCCTGGTGCAGTTTCACCATGAAGGTGTCATGGGAAATCCTACAATTTATGACGTTTTCCTTAGCAATGTCCTTAATCACTTCCCAGGATACTTTTTTTTTTTTTTTTTTTTTCTTCCCCCTCCTCTTCTTGCTGAGGAAGATGTTCTCAGGAAGCAACTTGCTGCTAAGTGGGATAACCCATATAGCATAAGCCATGAGTTTATCCAATCTGACTCAGCTCTACCCACCACTTGGACTGTTCTGATTCAGTCCCTTCCTAGGACTGCCGTGTTCATTATTACTGTTTAAAGACCTTTAACTCGAGCTGGCCAAAGCTGGCAGGTTTAGGCCTGGAGTCATGCTGTCAGGGCTGTGAATACAGCAGGGTGTGGACCTGGGCCACACGTTGGGGTCTGCCCAGTGATGGCAGCAAGGAGCTCAGCGTGTCTGGGGACGCCTGCCTGGGTTGCATGGATCGCCTTTGCTGAGCCCTGTCTTGCTGCCGGTGGGTCAGCCAGCTCGGGATGTGTCTATGCTATATGGTGGCCACAGCTGGGCTGGAGATACAGGTCTGCTGAAACGCGCTGCACTTGAAGGGCCATCTCCACGGAGGTTTTGTGACAGGTCACAGGTCCACAGTTGATATTTGAGGGTCTATGTGCTACAAGTTTACCCAGTCTGTACTCATATTTGCTGAATTAGCTGGAGCACCGGAGGTGACTTGCTATGCTTCTGCACCATCTGTGGAAGGACAGGCTGAGCTGGTACAAAGCCAAGCAGTACAGTCAACCTGTCGTCATTGCTTTGGGCCAGCAAGGTGAGTTTGTCCTGGATCAGCAGAACAAGCAGAAGAGGGCTGAGATAACAAAATCTCTAAAAGAGTTACCTTGCCCTGTGGGGAACTGAGCAGTCCTTGGCATTATTTTATACAAAATACTGATCGTGACAGCTCCTAACTGCAGGGGATTTTCAGAAGCCTCTGGGGATTTTGTACAAACATCTGTTTTTGGTAAAGCAGCTCCTTCTTAAGAGTACAGCCATGCAAACAAGTTATTTGTGAGTGTGTAGGTTTACACTGCTTTAACTGTATTTGCCAGGCAAAATTCTCCTTTTCCATCTGTGTAGTGGAGATCACCTTTGAGGTATTTCTTTGCTGCAATCTTCTTTGTTCTTGCTTGGATCTACAGTCTCCTGCTGGCCTTAGTTGCCTGACATGTTATAGACTGTCACCTTAGCCTTTCCATAATAAAGATATTCTTTGCCTGTTTGCTCATGGGTCTTCCCTGCCCCTCCAGAGGTTTAAAAGATAGAATGAGTTCAGGTTAAATGACATTAATGTGCAAATATGTACTGATTTCATCTACAGAGCACTCTTTACAGCTTCCTTCATAAAGCTGTACAAACAGCAGTAATGCATACCTCCCAGGACATCGTTAGTCACCAACCACGTCTAAAATTCTCAGGTTGAGATGGTGAACTTTCTGTGACACGGGAAAGTTTTGCCCTTGGGAGTGTAATGCTCTGTTACTGGCGCTACAGGTAGGCGTAAGGTGTAGGGTGCCGGAAAAAAATCTTGTTCCTTGTTTCCTAGGCTTGCCCTCATTTACTCGCTGAACAACATCAACTGTGTAGCTTTGCTGTAGCACAAGTGAGCTTCATGTTAACTCCTTCACTCCAGGCATCGGATGTGCAGGGAGGAGGGTAGAGACTATGGCGATGGATGAAGCAGAGCTAAGCTTAACTGATGGGAGAGATGGCCCTTGATAGGCAGCTTTCATTTTGTCAAAGGCTTTTGGCGTAGGAGAAAGGAAAGGAGTAGTGCCCCAAGGACACCACTGCAACTCTGCGGCATGACATTCCCACTGTGGTCTTCCAAAGCTGGGAGCAGTGGGGCAATTTACTGTGACTCTCTCTTTGCCCATGCTGCTCCCAGTTGGCAAGGAATCCCTCCGCTCCTCCTGGCGACCCACAAAGGCAGGCACGTTAAAAACAGAGTTCTGCAACACCAGGAACAAGTCCTTTCAGAATGTGCCTTAAAAACAAGGCTCCATCCAGGATTTATAGCAGGGATGGCTTTTTCTGACATACAAGGATGTGAGTAAAATTGGGACAGCAATGGAGACGAACGCAAAGCACCTACCTTCTGGTGTAGAAGCTGTTAAGGTTGCTCTCACCAAGGCACAGACCTTGCTGCAAAACCTGTTCATGTCCTAGAGGCCTTTAATGTGTCTGTTTAATATTGCAATCAGGCTTGTGTCTTTGCAGGTGAAGGCCAGGGCCTTGCTGCGCTGAACTTAATTACTTTAGTACTTGTGTTCTCTTCTCTAAGCCTACCTTGAAGATGACTATGTTTTTATTCCTAGGTGCCTGAGGAAAAGGACTGTCTGCTAAAGATGTTTTAGTGATGCAGGTGGGCATTTCTTCAACAAAGATGGAGCCTTCCTTGCTGAGACACCAAAACTGGTGATAGATGTTGGTGGGTACCATCTCAGCTCTGGCTCAGGCAGCCAAGTTGGTGAAATGAGCTTTGCAGACTTTAAATTGTGGCTGCTTCTTAGAAAGTCACATTCCCTGCCTCGCTTTCCTCTTCAGCATGTGTACGCAAGCCAGTATAGTGGTAAATCTCTTAGGAGGGGAAGCTGTAGGAGAGGATCGCCTGAAGCCTAAGCTGTGTGGAATCCAGGATGAGGTACTTGTTTAAGCATCTCTGCTTTATTTCTGATGACCTCTGACTTTCTTAGTGCTGCGGGTGACCCTGGCGGGTAAGAAAAGCCACTTAGTGAAGAAGTGCATTTCTGCAGAGCAGCAGTACGATTTCTTCACTGTTTGGCTCTTGTATCGCTGTACTATCTGTAAGCTGGATAAAAGCCTCAGAGGAATGATTGTCTGAGCAAGATTGAATCTGGAAGAGAGGCTCATGGATCCCAGGAATAAACTGGCTGTCAGAATGTAGTATTGACTTGAAGAAAGCAAGTCCTTGGAGGCACTATTGACTGTCATTACTGATGTAGTGGAGACTGCCTGAAGTGCCATTTCTTGAGAGTGGCATCATTTTTTGCTGTACTTTTTTCTTTTTTGTCTCCTCTTCTCTTTCTTGCTTTTGAAGAGGGTGGGCAGAAAACCAACACTAGCACGTGTCATGAGTGAAATGAAAATACATGCTGAGCTGGAGCCTGCTCAGGGACTGGTTTCAAAATGAAGGGCAGAGAGGGGATTCTGAAGGACTGGTTCCCCTCAGCGCATACTCAGGCTGGAACTGAAAGTGTTTCCAGTCCTTGTTTGCGGAGAGCAAACTCTCCCCTGTGTTCACCCAAAGGCAGCATTCTCACAGCAGGAGCTGTGAGGCTTTTCCTTTCAGCTGCCCTTATTAGACTTTGTCCTCAAAGGGAGGGGGTCCCATTTAGGAGATACAGTGCCAGGTCCCAGACAACTTGGGAGAAACCTGGTGTCTGTGACAGAAAGTGTAGAGGGAGGAGGGTGAAGGCTCTCAGTATTATTTTAAGACTTGGCAGAAATAGCCCTAGGGAAAGTGAATACAGCTGCTTCCCTCGTGTTTGTTGCTGTTACTCCTTCATTTGCTCACTCGATGCCGAGCCTAAAACAATAGCGGAAAAAACTCGTGGCCCTTTGGGAATGTTGCCTGTTTCCAACTCTTACAACTCGGCTGGGCAGAGCAGCACTAATTGAAACAATGCTGTCCCAGCCCAAGGGGTCATCTTGGTGTTTGGGGTGGAAATTTCAAAGCCACTTGGTGGTTATGGACTCTTCTTTTTAGTTTTGTTGGGGGGGGGGGGGTGTGTGTGTGTGCATTGTTTGGGGTTTTTTTCTTCTTTTTTTTTCCCCTTCAAGGAAGCCCATCCGCACTGCTTTGGTGGCATGCAAAAGGGGAGCTTTTAAGTTCTCCGGCTTTAGTAATGTATTTCCTGAATTTCAAAAAGCCCTCTTTGCAAAAACTATTATTTTTGGTTGGTGTTGTGTTTTCATTTGTCTGTTTTCAGACCACTCAACAACTGCTTCAGAACATAATGAATCTGGGCTGTGCCTTCCACAAAGCAGCATCCAAAGAGTCCTCAAAAGAAGCAAAATTCCAGTTTCTCACGTACTTTCTTAATGGCACAGCCTGAGGATAAGAAAAAACCCAATGTAATAGGCTTGTGCGTGTTGGTGCTTTCCTTATCTTCTATTTAATATTTGTACTAAGTAAGTTCTTTCACCACTTAATGTGGTGTCTTTGCGATCTGAGTACCTTATTAGTAGCCTATTGACCCGTTCTTGTGTCCCCATCTAAAACTGGGGTAAGATGGCAATATCTAGTCAACAACAAGTGATGTGTGCACACAGATAATTATTCTTAGGATATTAGATAAAAAGCTGTATTTGGGAACAAGGGACATTCCCTTTCCCAACGTGATGTGGAAGGAATGGGTAACAGATGCTGCCCAGGCTGTTCGGGTTGCTGGGGTAGCATGAGGATGAACAGGCAACAGAAGTTGAGAAAGGATGAGGGTAACATCCCACCTCTTATCAAGGGATCCTCACTCTGAATGGCATCGCTTTGAAGTGACTCTGCCCCAAGGACGGTGTCTGGCATTGTGGGGTGTCCCAGCTGAACGTCTGGCTTTTCTTCCTTAAGGACACATTGGCTGGGATACTGGAGTGACTCAGTGTTTGGGTGTCTGGATGTTGTTTCAGGCAGAGGATTTGTTGTGTTGTCCTTGACAGAGATGGTTTTGGATAGCCCTGTTGTCTAACTGTCTGGCTAAGACTGAGATGTAGGTAATCCTTGGGTCATTCAGGTAAGGCGGTGAAGGAAGCACTTTGAGGAGACTGTTAAAATTGTATTCTTGATTTGAGATGCTTTTTCCTTTTTCTTCTTCCAAAAGGACAATGGTTTTTTGGAAGTAATTTCAGTGCTCATCCTTAAAATCTCTCTTCCCTTTATTTCCCCATCTGGACGCAGTTAGGCTTTACATCCTCTTCCCTGTGACTCAGCATGCCTCTGTGGCCTTAACCCCTGGGGCTCTGCTCCAGGGCTCCCTTGGAAGGGCCATCCCATATAGAGTGTATCTTCCTGGCTGCTGGAATCAGGGCTGGGAAACTGGGTCTCGCTGCCTTTAGCAACTGTCCCTTACCTTCAAGGTACTTCTCAAGGTTTTAATTCAAAGCCTCGGAAATGGTCTGGGATCCAAGTTATCTGCAGAATTGACTCTGCTGCCCTGACAGCTGAGATCAGCTGGAAAGCTTAGCTGGACAGGAAAAAAAATAAATAATGAAGCAAGACTCTTTTTTTGGTCCTGGTTAGAAACACTGGGGAAAAATAATTGAGAAATATATGTTAAAGACTTAACCAGCTCTGCTCATGGCCTGTCTAGGAATGAGGGAGATAGTCAGCCAAAAGGCTGCTGGGTCTCAAATTCATTTGCTCCCTGGCAGGGGCTGTAGTGATGGGCCTGAATTGTGTGTGGGTAGGAGGTAGAGCGGGTGGGTGTCTGTTGGAGAGGAAACCAGGGCACGTAAGTCAAAAGGAGTTTGCCAAAGTCATAGGGTGGGTTAGTGTTGGAAGTCGGATTTGAACTGAGTTGTCTGGAGTCCTTGCTTGGAGGAAGGTGGAATATCTCTCAGCTCTAAAGGTGTAAGAAAGCAGACAAAGCATCTTGTGATGCCTCAGTTCTGGCACTGGTAGCAGAGAGGCTGAGGCTTTGCACCAGGCGAGGAGGAGCTTCTGAGCAAGTTTTAACGCCACCCTAATACAAGCCACTTGATTGCTCAGAGAAGTTTGCCAGAACTGTGTCAATGACTAAAGGCAGGAGTGAAGGTTTAAAACAGCTCCGCTGGTGACCTCTGGAGAAGGCTGACAGAGGGGAATTGAGTGGACGTTTGTGGGAATTAGATACCTGACTCCCCTTTGTGCCTTTGAAAAATGTCCACCCTGGATTCCTTTTTCCCCTGAAAGGGAAAGCTTTGTGCTCAGCTATCCCATTATACTGCAGCAGACAAGGAGATCTAGTTAATTTAAGTGCCTCTTACTTCAGCTGAAACACATTTGCAATCAGAAGACCATTCCTGCTCACTGAGCAGAGTCGTGGATGCCATAGGCTCTTGTGTGAGAGATACAATTAAAAAACAAAAAAAGAGAGGTGAGGTGAGTAAAGCCCTCCCCACAAACTCTGGAAGGGATTTCCTGCATGAGGCCAACCTTGACCTTGAGCATTCCCAAGTCCTTTCCCTGGGATGCTGACCCAGTATTCATAAATCATTTGAAGCATGAAGTGATCTTTTTATTTAATAATAAAAAAAAAAAGTAATTGGATTGACATAAATTAAAGCTGAGTTAACCTGTCTGGAATAATTGGATTGGTAATAATGGACAGCAGTGTGGATTGAAGTAGGTCACAGTTTAACCCGGAGGCCTGGGGAGACTCTCTTTCTCCCCCCCCCCCCCCCCCCCTTTTTTTCTTTTCTTTTCTTTTTTTTTTTTCTTTTTTTTTTTTCCCCTCTGAGAGCACAAAGAAATGTGGAGGGAGGGAGAAGATGGTGTGTGTGTGCCATGTGCATGGGGCTGCTGATGGCTGGGGAATCACTTTAGGGGAACTCCACTTGCAAACTTGGATGTTCCTGGGAATAAAGTTCCCGGGTTCATTGACGGGAAGTGGCAGACAACTGTGACAGAAGCTGTATTGTACATGGTTGCGGTGATAAATCACTTCACAGGGATTAATCCTACATCCTTTCTGTACTGTCCGTGCATACCAGGGATGAGAAAAAGGCTGGAGGAGCTGCTCTTGAATCAGGGCTTTCTGGTGGCAATGAGATGTACACTGGGGTTTGGGGTTGTTCTCTTCTTTCATTAGTGTATCTGTAAATGCCCCCCAGGTATTCTGTGTATTACGTTTGATTGGTCTCTTCTTATGTCCTTGGGTAATAACAACAATGATAAATTATCCATAGTGTTGAATAAAATCAGGAGTTTTAATCTCAAAGTAGCTTAAAGCTAGTTTACGTTGCTCTGCTTCTGACTTGAGACCTTCAACACTCTTTAACTGCTGGTTACAAATGATGAGTACTGCTGAAATGCATCCAAAAAGAGTCAGTCCTCCAACCCCTTGAAAAATATCCCTGTCTTGCGAAGTAATTCTAGGATATTGCTCCAAAGTAGTTGCATAGTCCTCTCCCAAGGACTTGATTGGAAGCTTTGCTGTGTGTGACACCATATCGTTCACTCCAGTGAAACCCAAATCCATCAAGGCACAGATGTTATGCTAAGCACATGAGAAATCTCATCCCCATTGGGGTAAAAACATTTCCAAAGGAACCACTTCTTCCCTGTCTCCTCAGTAAATGTTGCCTATAGGTTTCCCTCAGAGTGGCAAGAGTCCAAGGGTACTGCTCAGGCAGCTGAAAAAATGGGCTGTGAAGAAATCCTCTTGAGATGAAACACTCCTCTGATGCTGAAGCAAGCAGGATTTTGGGAAGATGTGCTAAGGAAAGGTTTGTTGCAAACCGTGCTGGAGGTGTGGTTGTATGGAGCTGAGCAGGGATGTGGAGGCAGTGCAGAGAGGCCAGCCCTCCTCCTCACTTCTCACCAGGACCGTTCAGGTCTTGTTGGCTTTGTTCAGTAGAAAGTTGATGATGGTTATGAGGTTGCAGCAGTTGCTTTCTGGGTGAAGTTGACTGGACTGTCTTCTGTTTGTGTAGCCAAATCCTGCTGCCTTTTCAAAATTGCATAAGTAGTTCTGATTGTCATATTAAAAACACTTGCTGCTAATAGCTTATTTGGAACAGTGGTCTGTATAAAACATGTTCTCAATCATGCTGTAGTACCTGCTTGGCAGGGAAAATAGGTTATGAAGAATTACACTGCCAGTCTAGAGATTTCTATCTGATCTCTGTGGGCCAGACCCTGACGCCGCTGGGTTCAAAGATAAAATTCCCTGACTTTTTTTGGTACAAGCAACTCTTTGCTGTGAGCTGGCAAGTGCATCCGTGGCAAGGGGCAGCCAGAGCGTGCGCTGCCTGCCCGTGCTGTGCCGGCACTGGGCTCCCTGCGGCGGGGCTGGTCTCACACTGGCCTGCTGCAATCTGTGCTGGGGCAGGTGCTGGGGGAAGGATCGTCAGTCCCAAAGGGGTCTGGTGCAGGTGAGGGACTGTTCCCTTCTAGGGCAAGGGAGGACCGAGGGAAAGGGAACGCTTCCGAGTCACCATCTGCTCTGGAGTAGTCCAGCTAGACGCTTTTCTTTGCCTAGAGCTTATGATAAAGTCACAGCGTGGACTTAAATAATTAGGAGATGCCTGGCTTCGGAGCAGAGAGTCATTTCTTTCCCTGCTGACCTTGGCTGATTAGCAAATATTTGGTATCATTTGTGGAATCCTATCAAAGCAGCCCAGAGGTATTCATCTGCCTAAAAGCCTCCGGGGGATCTCCTCTCCCCCATGGGGGCACAGCCCATCCTTGCTCTTCAAAGCAGGTTTTTTGATTAGCTGACAGGAGATGCATGTTTAAGATCTTGCGGGTTTTGATGCTTTTTTTTTTTTGCCTTTTTTTTTTTTTTCCTCTCCCCATCCCCTTTCAAAGAAGGGAGAAACTTAACATCACACTAGTCCCTTTGTGGCAGTTCGGAAGTTAAATTTACCAGGACCATTATCTTTAACAGCTGCTGCTGTCTGACAGATTGAGTTTATAGTCGGTCTTATAGGCACTAAAATCACTTTTATCCTTGTGGGTCCAATTTCAGAGCTATTCAATTTATTATGTCTAAAAGCTTAACAGCTGTTCTCCCTACTCCCTCATACCCCCCCTGCCCCTCACTCCCTCTTGCTCCCCAAAGCTCAAACTGAAGGGTCACCCCTTAATCCTGGAGGTAGGAGCAGTGATGTGCACGTTCTTTCCCAGCAACGGGTGGAGCTTTACTGTAGGCAGGCAGCATCCACCGATGGAGGAGTCCCCTGCTCCTACAATTTTTTCTGTTAAGCAACAGCATCAGGCCAATGTTGGGTTGTCCTCGCCGTGGCGATGGTCAGAAGAGATGTTCCTTTCTCTGTACCTCGGCAGAGAGGAAAGGAGCTGCCCCAGGGATTGCAGAGAGGTGAAGAGGCAGCGTTGCTCTAACTGGACCACTCACAGCTTTATTTCTGGGCAAATAGAAAAGTAAAAGAATGATGGAGTAAATTGGAAATGACACATTAAGATATGTTTCCCCCGTGAATTTTTTTTTAATAATTCTGAAGCACATACCTAGTAACAGGGAGTTGCCAGCTTGCAACCTGCTCTGCCATTTTTGACTGCTTCAAAGTCCTGTGTTTCTACCCTGTAGCACTCTGGTCCCCTGGCTGATGTGCTCCCCTGCGTCCGCAAACTCAGAGTGGAAGTCTAGCTTTTTTCCTCCCTGCGCTACTCGGATCTCTTGCTTCTGGTGGCACTTTTCCCCCATGCTTGAGCAATGAAGCTCTCTCTCCTAGTAGTTAGTAAGACTGGTAGCTTTTTCTACCAAAGGTAGGTTCCCACCCCGAGTCTCCACCTCCTGCTTTGTATAGGAGCTGGCCCAGTTTGTGTGTACAGCTCTTGCCCTGCTGCAATGTTGGTTAACCTCCTAGTCCATGCCTCAGTTCCCTCTCAAGTGGAGATGATAAGGCTTTGTCTCTACAACTGGTGAGGCCACCATGTACCATTGCAGCATAGTTAGCTGTGTTAATGGACCAAAGGGGAGCTCGTTCTTGCTGCAATTACTTCCTTCTCAGCAATGGCACACGTTCTCTCTACCACCTTTCTCATCCACCCCATCCCCTCATTTTACTCGCAGCTCTGCAAAAGCATTGATTTATTGTGTGAGTAGATACTGTGATGATGAGATATATTGTGAAAAATCGCTGAAAATTAGTAGCGAGAATTCGAAGATGGATTTCATGTATTTCCCAGTAACGGTGGTACATGATCTATTACACCTTGGCTTGGGCTAAGTTTCCCTGAAGTTAATGGGAGGCTTCCTGTTGACACATGTAGTCTTTGGATCAGACTTGTGGAGTTTTGGCACTTGTCAAGCGATAGCAAAATCTCAGCAAGTCTTGTGGCACAAAGGAGACTATTCAGACCTGTCACTGAGTGCCTGTTTCATTCTTTTCATCTTCTCCTCGGTTCTATTCAAGTTCTTATGCTGCTCTTGTTCCAGTGGTGCCTGAGTGCCCTCCAATGGTGCTAATGCTCCCACAAAGCGATAATAATGATACCCGCCTGCTTCAGAGGGTCCCTTTCTGCTCTGCTTTATTTCCCTTCCACCTTGCAGACAGTCTGATTATACCCCGTGGCTATTCCTACTCTCTTGTCAGCTTCAAAAAGGAAGAAAGAAGTCATTAGAAACCAACGAAAATGTTAATTGTATCATAAATCTCTGAACAGAGCAGCATTTCAGCAGTTTATTCTGATTTGGGTGTGTGGTACTGCAGCTAAATCTGCTTTTCTTTTTCCTCTAAGTCACTGAAAAGCTCAGAAAAGATGGAGGAGACAGCCTGGTTTGCCAAAGCTACGCGCAACAGCAAACAGGGGTGCAGAGTTACAGGATTTAAGCATTAGACCTAGTTTAGAAGCAATATTTAAGCAAGCACTGAATAAATTCTATAAAGGAAAAAATGGTTTTCCTTTTTATTAGGCTAAAATAAGTTGTTCCATGCTTTTTTTCTGTGTGTGTTTTGAGAATGGCTTTACAAGCATATGGGACTGAATGTACATCCAGCATAGTAGCTTCTCTTTAAAAGTGTTGGTCTGACACATCTCCCTAACAGAGGGAAGACATCAGTAACAAGTGTGGCTATGGGGCCATGGGAATTACTTACTGTGCCAAAGAAACTGCAGAGTTGTATTTAAAAAAAAAAAAAAAAAAAAAAAGTCTGGAACCGTAACAAGGAATGCTAGACTTGGAAGAAAGGCTCAGAACAGAGGAGTGCTGCCAGCTCCCCTTGCAAAGGCTACCAGAGCAGGTCATGGAAACAAGTTGGTAATCTCAGAGAGACTTTAATCGATGGTGTAAGAGGTGTAAACCAGGGTATATACGAGAAAATAATCAAGTGATTTCAAATGGATAAAGTGGGGAAATACGATCTACACGAGCTCAAAGAGAGTTGTTTGCTGTTAGCCATGTTGTTATGGAAGTAGGGGATGCCTTTCCTTTGGGCCGGTGTCCACCTGGAGCTCCTGCTGATGCTGAGACTCCCCGCTCTGCCCCAGCAACACCTCGGGTTCGGCTGTAGCGGGGACCCCCCGCGCCTGGCCTGAGCTGCACTAACCCAAGTAAATTAACTACCTGCTGATCTCTAACTGCAGCAGAAACTTGGCGGAGCCGGGAAGGGATTTTGGGTCTCAGAAGTGTCCTGCACCCTTGCAGGCAGGCGGGTGGCAGCAGGAGGACGGGGGCTGCAAGGTCTGCAGAGGGACACGTCCGCCGCGTTGCCTTGCCCATCAGCGAGAGCCCGATGAGTTCAGGTCCAGCGTCATCTTCTCCACTCCCTGAAGTCGGCTGTTCTCCGCCGCACATGGGGGTCTGTGGATGTGCTTCGTGCTTCCATCCTCTTTGCTTTTCTCCCTGTTTCAATCCAGTTTCAGACTGTGGCCAGCCCCTGGTAGAGGGGAGGGAGGGAGGGGAGAGGAGGGTTAATCCAATCCTTTTATCTTGCCCTTTGTCTAATTAAAACCACAACAAATGGCACAGTTTAGGTTTAAATGTAATTGTGTTTAATGAAACATTAAGGGCAATTAAAGGAGTTACCGTGGCAGCCTCTCTATACCCTCCAGGGTTATAATGGTCTGATGAAGTGCTCTTATTGGCTCTCTTGGTAGGGGGCTGTTAATTGCATTAGAAACTGATAGTGGTTTTCTTTTAATACTGAAGTTTCTCTGGTTATCCATCTCAAGGCACTTGTGCGTGATTAGTCGCTGGAAGTTGGGAGCAGCGCATGGTCACAGTGACTACCGAGGCGGAGGGATGGGGTGGTGGGAGCCTGCAGAGGTGACCCCTCTCCTTGGCAGAGCCCCTGAGCTTTGGTCCGGACAGCCACTGATGCTGGGGGCACCCAGTGAAGCCCTGAGGTATGAGTGCCCCTCCCAGCCTATTTATTATTATCCTTGCTTTATTTTTAGCGGGAGGTAATGCCTTCTGGTTTTTTTCCCTGGGAAAGGTTGTCTTGGTATGGTTAAGTTAGTTTGAGTGTTGTCAGCAAAAGGGACACTTATTGTGTAAACCTCGATGATTCATGCTTGTAAATATTGTATATTTACTATCAATCTCAGACTTCTAAAAGAAAGTCTCAGCACCTAGAGGTCATTGCTGGAGGTTTCGTGTATAAAAGAAAATTCACAGCTTGCTTCCTCTTTAAAATGCAGCCTGAATTTAAAGCCAGTTTCTTACATGTTGGGACTTTGACTCATGCCTGACTCATGCTGGTTTTAAAAATACGGATGGGAGTTGGCAAGAGCGAGATGAACCAAGGAGGGGTGGAGGGAGGGCGAGGGCAACCCCAGCGCTGCTGCTGAGGCAGATGAGGTCAGGCCTTCCCCTGCCACCATCCCCAAAGGTAACGCAGAGGGAATCAGGAGCAGGGTTGGGAACAGGATGCCCAGCTCTAGTCACCTTCCTGTGTCTTGAAGAAGTAAGCACTGCCAGAGCAGTGAAATAAATACCGATTTTAAAAACTGGTGGTGTAAGTAGACAGCAAATAGTTCCCTTGCAGAAGCAGCTTGAAATGGAGCAGAATGGACTTTTTCTTTGTCTCCATTGCCTCTCTCGGTAGAAAGTGTGGCTTGAAAACAAGGTTAACTGCTGCCTCCTGAAGATGGTGCAGACTTGACAGCAGCTTTGTGGCAGCAAGGCTGCCTTCACATCCCTGACGGGATGACTGCTCCGTAAATCTTAGAAAAAGATGTCACAGCAACATGTGTTCCCCAGAGACTGGGAGGGGAAGGGAATGATATATGAGCGAAACCTGTCTCTAGAGTCCTGCCATCTATTTCTCAAGTCTTAAGAAAATGCTGCCACTGTGCCACCTCCATTTCTCTCAAATAGATATGGAGAGAAACTTTTAAAATGAGAGGCCTTTAATGATTTTTTTTTTTTTTTTTTTTTTTTTTTTCCTGGCAGAAGTTATCTTTAACACCAAAGACTTTTTTTCCCCCCCTCAGCACATTTTCCAGTTGCTTTCACAAATAAATCACTTCATGCACCTCCTTGTCTCCACCTGCTTCCTGCCGCGTTCAGCAAGAGCTTCCTGAGACCCTGGCGAGAGCTAGAGCCATTTATCTCAACCTCCAAAAGCCCCTCACGACGCTCTGGCCTTGCTGCAGCCGTGAGGGGTAACAGATGGACTCTTATCTCCGTCTCGCAGCCGAGGAGTCAAAGCCTGTGGAGATCTGGGACTTATTCACACTCACTCAGGAAACTTGTGGGTGAACAGGAGCTAAGTCCTGTTCAATTTTTTTGCGGGGATAGGGAGCTGCGAATTTAATGTAATAACTGTATTTTGGGGTTGTTACTTCCCTTACCAACCATTGTGGGCCGACTTGCTCTGAAGGTTTGTTTTACTGGGGTGTGTTTGTGTGGCTTTTGTAGCTCTGGTGACAGGTGCCTGTGGCTTGTGATGGTGCATAGGTGCTACACAGCCCGTGGGGAGCTGAGTGTGCCGTGGTGATGAACAGTCAGGGGTACTGAGGCCAGTGGTTACCAAGCTCGTCATCGGCTTTTCCTGATCCCCAGTGATGAGATGTGATGGAAGGACCACAGCATCCTTCCTCTTTCCCAGTGTAGAGATGGGCAAGGAGGTATATTAGGGGATGTTAATGTTTTCCATTAAAAAGGATTTTTCCCCCAAACCAAAAGTATTCTGAAAGCATTTCTACCTGAGACTTCTGTGATTTATTTTCCAAACTTTGTGGCTGCTAGGTGCCCAGACTTGATACCACCCGTGCCTGCTTGTCCCTGGCAGCAAGAAACCAAGGGAAAAAAAAAAGAAATGAAAAAAGTGTGAACCTGATCTTTTCCTGCCATGGCCCTTGGGGTGCTGTTTGGTAGGTCTGCCCATGCCATGAGGATGTGTTTTGAGTAGCAGTATGAAGAGTTTTTGCCTCCTTCTCGCCCATGCCTTCATGCTTGAAGAGGTCTGCGGCAGCAAGAAACTTTCTCGAAGGAGAACTGATCTTGCCCTTTGTTTTATAGGGATTAAGGGCCTCTCCTTGATCTTGGATGACTTCCCTTGCTCCCAGGGAAGGTGCAGGGACTGCTATGCTTTACTGTGTGGTTTGTTTGGGGTTTTTTCCTTCCCTCTTTCTTGCAGTCAGAGCTGTTCCACAAATCCCTCGCACCTTGGCTGTGCTTTGAGATCCCTCAGTCCACCTTTCCTAGCTTCTCCTTGGACTGTTGCTCCCTTTATGCTACTGGCCTGTAGAACAGCAGGCATGTGAAAAGGGGACGTGGAGGACAAAATAGATGACCCCTTGCTTTTAGGTACACTGAGCCCTGTCATCACAACTACCCCTGCCTCTGGCAATACACCATTTCTTCTATGTGCTTCTGCAGTGGTGCTGCGGGGACAGGGACAGGGCATTCACACTGCTTAAGTAAAACATAATGATTTAAGTTTTATTTAATTTAAACAATAAAATGGCCATTAAACAAGTTATGCATTGACCACCTTACCATGCCCTCTAGCGCTAATCCTGATTAAGTGTCTTTATTACTTGGCTCAGTTGGCCTTTTTTAAATGACAACGAAACACTTGATAGCATGAGTGCGAACTCCTTCCCTCTTGGCAATTATCTCCATTCCTACTGAGTTTTGCAGGAGGAAGGCGAGAGAGGGGGAAGGAGAAGGGAGAGCGGGTTGGCCAGGGGAGAAATCCAGCGGCACCTGATCCGTTTATCACATAGATATGCCATAGTGGAGGCTTAATGGAGATTTAAATAATTCAGAGCACTCAGCCCCGCTAAAGCTGTATAATGAGCCTTCTGCACTGTGAGCCACTGCTCGGCTGAGCGTACAAGCAGGGAGGTCGTGTGGTTTTTTCATGCATAATTAAAGGGATAAAAGGGGATTTAGAGCAACAGTGTTACAATGAAGCATGCAGGCAGAGGCTTCGCTTGTGTTTAACTTGGAAATGCCAAACTGTTTTTGACTTGCAGAATAAGCTTCCCTCTTTCCTTTTATTTTTTAACTATTTTTCCTTCTCCTATTCCTTGCTGACCTGTCCCTGCTGCCCTCTGTCCCAACACCATGGGGTTGTTGCTGAAGAGGATTCGCAGAGATTCTCATTTCACACCGGGACAGCAACTCTCAGCCCTGTGGCTATTCAAGGCCTTTGCTGGAGCAAGCAGGCATGAGCTGAGAAGCCTCTTCCAGCATGTTTCATGTCCCCTTTGTTTCTGCCAAAGGGAATGGCTCCAGATGAAGAGAATGAAAAGAAAGGTGGGAAGAATACAGGGGATCGCTTTAATTTTTATGATTTACTGTTTTTTATTGTGTTGTTTACAAAATCCGGGGCAAAACGTACTGCCTGGATGGATGGGTCTGAGAGAACTTGTTCATTCCTGTTTCTTCCTCCCTCTGTGGGTTTTTTTGCCTTGCTCCTTTCTGCCCCTTGCCCTGTTCTTTGCCCGGAGCCACCAAACTTCCCAGCCCCATGGGTCCGAGGCAGCAGAGAGGAGGCTGCGGCAGGGAGGAACGCTCGCCGCTCCCGACGTGCCATGGGGACCTCGGTCCCCGCCTGCTGCCCACCCAGGCCAGGAATAGGGTTTCTCACGCTGCCCTTCAGCACTTCGCTGTATCTGATCGGCCCCTCAGCCTGTGCTGTTGACAGAAGGAGAAAATGGCTTTGGGTTCTCCTCCTTCTAGGAAATGGAAGAGCATATTTTTGTGCTGAAAGTTGTTCTCAACCACGGCTCAAAACCTGTGCAGGTCTAGGGTGGTGGTGGTGCTAATTGATGCGTCTTTCATTAACCCCTCATCACAGGCTTAATCTACCATGGGAGATCTTTCTCAAAGCAAACAGGTCTGACCTGCCCACGCTACAGCAGGCCAGTTCTACCTCTCGCTGTTAAACTGCTTGTTTCATCACGGCTTTTCTGAGCATGAGTGAATCCCCCTGCGTCCCTGTGGAGTAGAGGCAAACTGGAGAGAGCTTCGCTCATCTAGAGGTTCCTCAGAAGGTGGGGGAGAAGGGCGAGCATTTGCAAGGGATAAACCCACCTGCCATGGGACTTGTGCCAGAACCTACGCTGCGTCATGGTTGTGGTCTGCCACGCACCCCGAGTCCTGTGCAGTGTAAATCAGACTGGCACCCCTCCCTTTGCCACCACAGCCACTCATGAAACTGGGGATTATCAAGGTGTAGGGAAACATTACCAGAATGGGGGCTTTGCTGATGCAAATCTGAAATATAACCACTATGGTGTTTCTAGCAGAAGCAGAGCTGTGTTAATGCTGCTTGTACAAAGATGTTGCTCCAGGTGACCAAGGAAGATGAGCTCAGTTTGGCATGGCTGCAAAAAGAGGCCACTTGGGGTTTTGTTATCAGTGGAGGTTAAAGAGACTGGGGCATTCAGCCTAGCAAAGCAAAGGTTGAGCAGGGGGGGTTGCTGCTGCTCCTTGAGCATATAGTGAAGGATAAATGTCTATGGGGGAGAACCATTCTTGCAGGTTAAGATCAAGACAAAACATGGAGTAGCGAGGGTGTCCAGTGAGAGCGGTGGGGTCTAAAAACCAAACCGGTTTTAAGGTGATATGTGATAACTTGGAGAAAGGGATTATATGGCGTTTCTGCCTGTAGGTTACATGGACTGCTAAATCAGGAGGTCCTTTCTGGCCCTTAATCCTTAATAACCCCTTTGACCGGGGCTGCAGGAAGGTGCTGCAGCAGGTCATGGCTGACGCCCTACACAAGTGAGGACGTGTTCCTCGGGGCTCTCCTGCCCTCGCCACCCTCTTCAGGGAGAGCTGCAGAGCTGCGTGTCAGTGTGATGTACAGCCAGGAGCACAAGCTACTGCCAGGTTCTGCTGCCCTTCATCCCTAGAATGAATTAATTATTTTTCTTTAGATAAATAAACCAGGAAGGAGTCTGTGGCCACCATATTCACTGTAATGGCATGTGTCCATCAGTCGTTTGTGCTGGGTGGAAAGTGGAGGGGTGATGAGACATCCTGCACAGTCACCCTAATGGAAACATCCATCTTGTCTCCCTCAACGCACACTCTCCATTTAGGAATTTCGAAAACACTTCTGTCAAATATCACTCTCTGCACAATCCTGTTAGCAGGGCTGATGAATGGAGTCTCAAATTAAGACCGATCCCTCTGATAACCACAGTGCTGTAGGAGAGTCATCTGCTCAGTCAGAGCTATTTATTATATTTGATTAGCTGGGATGGCAATCTTCACAACCCACTGTAAATTCTATTAGGGGCACTCTGAGGCCCAGAAATGCAAATTAGACTTCCCAAAACACATACGCATACATATAGCCTTTCTTAGCAAATGGGTAATTTCCTCATATTCATTTCAATGTTGTTTCAAGAGAGATGTTGATGCCTTCCCTTTGCCAGGAGGGGAGGGAGAGGAATGAGGGGAACACTACTGGCTGGCAAGACAGCCCCATGTTCTCTCTTTGCTCTTCATCGCGAGACCCTGCATGGCAGCAGCTCCAGCGGGTATGTTTTGTGAGCACTGGGCTCTCTACCTCCCACCTCCTCTTGGCCCATATCCTACAGCCATTTCCATCCAAATGGGTGCTTGGGAGCAGAAGTCTCCTATCATGCTAGAGAGATCTCATGGGAGACTTGCCTGTGGTGAAGCTCTAAAGATAGGACAGGCTGTTCACTCTAATTTTTTTTATTTTTTTATTTTTATTCTCCTTTATAATTCGGTTCAGACAGGCCCTGACACCTCCAGCTGGCTATGTGAAATGAAGTCAGGTTGGAAGTTCAGGGCGAGCTCTCCCTCTGGCGCAGCGATAGCGAAAGGAGCAGCGTAATTTCAGTGGTAGCTGTGTGAATGGATTGCTGTACGGCTCCATTAATAATTATTGATTGGGTGCTCTGAGACCTGTGCATAAAAGGTACATTTTAATCATTCTGTTCTTGTGGACGGAGTTAGTATGGGTTACTGAGGTACCTTTGACTCCAGTGGAGTTAGCATTAGCTGCATGCTTTCGGGGAAGAGGTCTGTCCTGTAGGCTGCTCCGTGCATAGTGCAGCCAGAAGTTTCATTTATTTGTGGTGGTTAATTCTGCCAAGAAATGAAGAGGTTTATTAAGAGTAAACAAAGCAAATATTATTCTGGAGCTAACAAGCAGCACTGTTGGTAGTTTGCTTTCTTCTCTTGGTCATATTTTATTTTAAGAATAATTTTCATAGTAGCTCATTAATTTCTGCATTATGTAGTCATTTACTAATACATGCTATCTAATAGCGTACTATCCATTGATCTGTGGGTTAGGTTCATCACAACTGATTATTCTGCTATTAATAGGTTTTTAATAAACCCTTAAAGGGTTAATAAATCTCTTAAAGAATAACGCTGATATAAAATCTGAGGTTTATCTTTTTCCCGCCTTTAGTTCTTGTACCTGTTCAGTAAGATTCTTACATCTGTGTCCCTTTGCGCTACCCATTGTGTGTGTTTCCCTAGGAGAGGCAAGCTGCTGCAATGATGCATGGCTAAAAAACCCCTATAGAGCTGGAGGTACCTGGCAATGTATTTGAATCTTCTTAAGCAGTTAAAAAAAAAAATCCCAACACGTTGAATGAAAATCTTATCTGGGCATAAGGATCCCGTGGCCCATGTAATATAACATAGTTTGTTTCTTCCAGCCTCACAAATGCTTTTGTTATCTTTGCTTTGATTTTTTTTTTCTCCCCTCTGTATTGTTTTCTCTTTTTTATTTTTTTTTTTCCTTTTCTCTTTCATCATTGTTGCTTGTAAAACCTTCCCCTGGTAGAGATTAGAGTAGGAATGAGTGATAGATGCTGTCAGTAACAGGAGCTAATTTTACCCCTGATAATGGCCCTGTGGTTTATACAGACTTCACTCTGCTGATGCAGACACATACCTAGGGGCCCGTCCTGTCTGTGCTCAGCTTGGAGGTGCACCATGCTTGGCAATGGGGATTTTAGCTGCTGGGGAGCATGCGCTTTGTGCTGGCAAACTTTTATCCTGGGAAGTCTGCGAGTGCTTCTCGCCAGGGAAGAATTCCCTCCAAGCACACGACTAAAGTGATAGCAATTTGGGGGTTTTCTGTGAAGTGTGTGCATGTGGCTGGGGTGGGGCAGTGGATGAGCTGAACTGGATTCAGATCCCATTTCTGGTGTGAAGATTTCACCGGGATCCACGCAGCGATGCTGCTGTCGGCCCAGCGGGGAGGACTTCTGGGTACCACAGGCGCGTACCATGGCGACGGTGCTGAAAGGCTAATTGAGTAACACCACCAAACATTGCTCTGGCTGGTATTTTACACTGCTGTGACCCGCACGTTGCTGGTGTGCTACAATGCCAGGTCTCACTTCGAGCCGCTGTTTGTAAACACTGACAATTAGGAGCGCTTGGGCACTGCTGTCCCAGCCTCGTCTGCCCACCAGTGCTCTATGGATGAACTCCTCCTTGCTGCTGCTTTGTGCTCACCTTACGCTACCAAGAGGGAGGGAAGTGCCAGGACATGGATGATGTGAAATGCCGGAGCCCAGGTGCAGGGAGGGACCATAGCTAGGGAGGAAGAGGGCTGTGGTCATCCTCACTTTTGCTCTCAGTTATACGGTGGGGGAAGCATTGCTGGGCTAGTTCACCAAATGCCCTTGACCTGGTCCCTTCTGGTCGTGCCCTGCGTGGAGGCTGGTGTTGAATTTGGCCCTGGTCTTTCCCTGCATTAAGTCGATGCTCAACAGTTCATTTTTTCCTGGCGTTCTCACAAGGGGCTGAGTTCTGGGAGGGTATTTGCACAGCAGATGAAAGATGGCTAAAAGGATGTTGGAAGTCTGAAGAAGTCTTGAAACGCAGCTGTCACAGCCAGATTCCAGTGCAGATGGTTGTGCTCTGCTCGTTTGAAATTGCAGCTGCACTTTCCATGAGGGATATTTGCTCCTCTGGCCTATCCTGGTGATCTTAATTACTGTGGGTCATGTTCCAGCCCCAAAACAGTTGCAGTGATCTTGCTTAGCTGCTTGTCCTTGGATAAAGACCAAGCGAAATATTCTCTGATATTTATTTTCTTAGTTACTCTTGTTTACTGTGTGTACTTTTTTTTCCAGGTTGTCTTATATGGTATTGGTGTGTGTGTGCGGGGAACACACTATACTCTCCCTCAGCATCTTTCCTTTATTTGGTGCGACATAGTGTCGTGGTTTAATCCCAGCCGGCAGCTAAGCCCCACTCAGCCACTTGCTCACTCCTCCCCCTGCGGGATGGGGGAAAGAATTGGAAGAGTAAAAGAGAGGACTCGTGGGCTGAGATAAAGACAGTTTAATAGGTAAAGCAAAAGCTATGCAAGCAAGCAAAGCAAACCAAGGAATTCATTCCCCACTTCCCATGGGCAGGCAGGTGTTCAGCCATCTCCAGGAAAGCAGGGCTCCATCACACGTAACGGTTACTTGGGAAGAGACAAACGCCATCACTCCAAACGTCCCCCCTTCCTTCTTCTTCCCCCAGCTTTATATGCTGAGCATGATGTTGTATGGTCTGGAATATCCCTTGGGTCAGTTGGGGTCAGCTGTCCCAGCTGTGTCCCCTCCCAACTTCTTGTGCCCCCCCCAGCCTACTCGCTGGTGGGGTGGGGTGAGAAGCAGAAGAGGCTTTGGCTCTGTGTGAGCACGGCTCAGCAATAGAGAAAACATCCCTGAATTATCAACACTGTGTTCAGCACAAATCCAAAAGGTAGCCCCATAGGAGCTACCGTGAAGAAAATTCACTCTATCCCAGCCAAAACCAGTGCACACAGTCACATCAAGCCTCTGCATTCATGTTACAAAGTGCAAAAGGGAGAAACAATTATTTTAAAGCCTCTATTTGCAGTTCACAATATGTTTTTTGGTCACCGTTAGTCCTTCTAGTACTTTATCTGCTGTCGTTTGGTTCCCTTTGGCAACTGGTTTCCCTCAGTTTGTCTTCCTTACGTATAAAATTGCCTTGAGATAGCTTTAGTACACTGCTTGGTTTACTTCAGTCTGTATTAATATCTTTAGATGTGTCGTTCCCTCCCTTTAATTCAAGCAATAATTCAGGGAGGTCCTGGAGTATAATGTGACGTCTCCTATAGAGTAGGGTGCATTGCTGAGACCCTTTCTCATTTTGCTCCTACCTTGCTGCCTTTGCATCTTTAAATGCTGCTTTTTTCTCCCTGGGTATGTGATATTTTCCCCTGCACCAGTGCTGCCAGCCCTGCTCAAGTCTCTGCTCCTCTTACAGGTGGTGTTTTAAAACTTATAGCAGTGACTGAACAGATCCAGTAAGGCAGCTCGCTCTGGTGCTGTCCCCTTGTTTCTACCGATGAAGCATAGCCAGGGCATCCCTTTATTTTGAAGTATTTCAGGTGTAGCAAGGTTTATTCTTCATGAAACTGTTATTAGTTAGAGAGGTGGAGGAAGGATAATTGTAAAAAGATGCAGCACAGCTGTTCCAGCCCTGTTTCATTACCGGCTGGGAGCAGCTGACTTCCTCTGATTGCTGGTGATTTTCTCAATTACGGCTGGAGAGAAACAGGAGGTGGATAGAGAGCAGATGCCATCTGCGAGGCCAAGTCTTCTGCTACTTGCAGAGTCTGTGGCAAGGAGAGCTCCAGCTATGAAATGGTTCGTACCTATTAGAAGCGTTTGGGTGCTAATTCGGTGTGGGTTTGCTGCCTTTTGATGGGGTATTGGTAATCTGTGTAATTACAGGGTAGTTCCTCATTAATAACTACAGTCATTTCTCCCTCCTGCCTTCCCCACCCATTTCTTTTATTCTGCAACTTAGAATGATATTACTCTAGATCATAAGTATTTATTTTGTCTAATGGAAATATGTACAATGGTATGCAAGTTGGTTAAGGGACTTGAATGCTTTAATGGTCTGGTCAATGGGACAGTCATCATCCACCCCTGGAGTGTGGAGTCAAGTGAAAATCTTAGTCGTGTGAGAGGAGCCCACAGGTGTTTTCCAAGCCATTGGTCTTACCAGTCGTCTCCTTTAGCAGTCTTCTCACCCCTATGGAGCACCACCAAAGACAAGTGGTTTTGTGCACCATGCGGTCTTGACTGCGGTTGCGTTGGACCCCAATTTGTATTAAAAGAAACGCAATTTTTGGCCTCTTTGGTTATGCAGGCTCTTTCCTCCCGCATAACATTCTGTCTTTTGTCTCCTTTCTTTTTTTTTCATGATGCCTCTGCATTTTCAATCTTATCTTCTCAGTGAGCTAGAAGGAAAATCAAGAATCTGCCAAAACATTCATCACGTCTTTTCTTTTCAAAATAACGTTAGAATTCAGGCCTGTTTCAGGGCCTGTGCATCAAAAATTATGCAACCCAGAGCTGGGAAATTGAAAAGTCCTGTGAACATTGGTTTGAATTTTTAACCAAATTCCTGTCAGCTGCATTTCTTCCTTTTATATGTTTTCCTTCTATTAATATTCTAGTGAATGAATTTACAAGAAACAATGAATTTTAAACAAAGCGTGGAGGACTTTTCCAGAGAATGAATTTCAAGTCATAAATGTGAATATTCTCACTGGGTTCTGAGAGAAACTGCACTTTGCAGAACAGCAACGTGACATCGATTCTTACATCCAAAATCAACCAGAACATCCTGTATTCTGAATACATCCAGCAAACAGCTTAGGAGAAGACAGGCATCTTCTTCCCTTGTTTTGGACCAGTAAAAACAAAAAAGAAGTGGGGACAGGATTCATGGAATGGTTTACAGGGGAAGAGATTTTCACCTAACTCAATTTTTGTAATGAAAAAACCTGTTAATATCCTGACAGTTTCTGGAAGGGCTTTCTGTTTAAGGAGGAAATGGTAGTATGTCTTCCTCAAGGAAATTCTGGCCTGTATTTGTGAGTTCCTAGGGGATGTACAAAACTAAAAGCATGTTGTCTTCAGAGGTGCTCTGCACCTGTAGTTCCTTCTGGAGTTGATGTGAATCAGGCCGGTGGCACGCACTCTGCTGTCAGCTTGAAGAATCTCCCTTCCTTGCTTGCTTTCTGGTTGTCTTCTGGTGAGCTCGAGAGCGTGTGGTTAGATTTTTTTACTTGGTTTTCATTTCCTTTCTGCAGAGGAACAGTTTGTGGGTTCTACATCCTGTCTCTTCACCGCAGGTTTGTAACGGATTGGTGTGGGGAGCTAGCATCCCCAAAGGCAGGACTGAAAGAGCCTGGAGCTGCCGTGGTGGTCCTGACACAGGGGTGTTTGAGCCATGGCTCAGGCTTCCTTAATTTCCAAAGATCTCTGAAGACAGCGATGTCTTCCCCTAAGGCAGAAAGTGTGTGAAAGGATCAAAGCTACAGCTCTGAGGTGAGACTTAGGGAAGAAGAGCTGCTAAAAGCCATCTCCTTCAGCAGGAGGGTTGAGGACACTTGCTGGGAGGCAGGGGGGGGGGGACATCCTTCCCCATGGCTCTGTGCCCTCTGCCTGAACTGGAGATAAAAATAAGATGCCTTTCAAATGACCATGACCGTCACAAGTACAAACTCACATAGACCCAGCCCATGGGATCCAGGGTGAAAGGGTGACGAGGAGAAACAATTACTTCCTGACACAGCGGCAAGTTGAGAGCAGGCAGAGGTGGAATTGCTCAGTCCCAGTATCCCAGTGCATGAGTTCACACTGGGACTTGCAGGTCACTGGAGTTTCCTTTAGGGACCACTTATGCCATGAGACTTTGAGATGCCTCGCCTGAGGTTGTGTGGTGGTAGACATTCCCAATTCCTCTCTCCCATGGAAGAGCCTGTGGGTGAACAGTCTGGACCCTTCTCCAGAGCCCTCTGAGCATCTCTGGGCTGCAGGAGGTGCAGGTTTTACCCCCTCTCCTCATTGCTTTCCCAGGCTGCTCTTAACTTCTTAAAAACAGGCACCGCTGCTAAGGAGTGAGGGGGAAAGTTGTGTGGGACGAGACCTTTCCTCTGCTTGAGGAATGAGTTACTGTGAATCTGTGTGAAAGCAAATCTTTCTGGCTTGTGTGGGTGGATTTGGGCAACCTCCGCCTCCCTTCTGCAATAACCCCAGCCTGCTCCCGCTGAACCTCCCAGGGCCAAAAGCTGCCACAGCCTAAAGGCCACACTCAAAGTTTCCCTTTTAAAATTTCATTGGTTTCTGTGATAGGTTTTTGTCTTAAAGTGGTATGTTCCCTTCCTAACTGGAAATGAGAAGCTTGCTGCTTTTTTTGCCCCTGCAAACAGAGGCAACCTGCGCTAATGCGATGCAGGTCCCACGCTGCTGCTTGACTGTTGTTAGATTCGATTTGCTGGGAGTTACGCTGCTTTGAGGGCAGCCGTTGCACTAGCGTGTCAGAAGGTAATTAAATAGACCCCAATTCTTTTAATTACTGCTCGCTCCTCGGTACATGCTTGCATACAAGGGTGAAGTGAAGGGTATGGAAATAATCACTGACAGATCACAGCTGGAAACGTGCAGCACCTTGGATAAACATTGAAGCGAAGGCGCTGCATGCAATCCGGGTGGCTCAGCTTTACAATTACTGTGAAATCCATCTAAAGAGATTGGGGCACGGAATTGGAAAACACGGCAGGCTCTCTTCTCCAGGGAGCAGGATGTAACACAGGGCTGGGTGATTGCGATCAGAGGCGTACCTAATATACCCAGAATAGGTTTTGTTGTTGTTGACAGGAAACTTCAGGCAGAGGGGAGGTGAAATAAGCAGATTAGTGCGATGCCGCTCACTAGACAGGGGCAGCAAGGTGAAGAAATGCCGAGACCTCGCAGCTTATTAGCGATACAGGTCACCGTAACATCCCTTGTCGTTGTCGTGCTGACGGGGCTCTGATGCTAAGGAGGTGGATGAGCCCCGGTGTGAGTGTCGCAGTGCTTTTCTCTGCCTGGAGACCACAGCTGGAACGAGACACAAGTGACGCTGAATCCTTTATGAGCTGAGAGGAGCATCTTCGTTTTGCACCTGCACGGCTGTTGCTCACATAAGGTGAAAATGTTGCTGCCTTTGGAGCTGTTGGAGGTTTTCCTCCTAAAAGTCAGGCAGCAGAAGGCTTCCTGACCAGCCCAGCACCTGGAGAGGTGTTCAAAGGCATTAGATCATAGAGACACGAGTTGAGTTTTGTGGGCAAGGCACAAATACTCCTGAAATGTCTTGCTGAAGATAACATGGAGCATTGCTGCTTGTTCTTTCACAGTTACGCCAGGGTCTTTAGAAAATCATCAGCTGCTGGTAACTAAGTGCATTTCTGTTGCATGATGAGGCAGGCAGGTGGCAGAGCCATAGCTAGAATTAACGTTTCAAAGATATGACCAAAAGCACCTTTGTGGGGAGTAAAGCTTGTTTGTCTGGGAGCCACTTCTGCTTTATTACCTTTCCTTTTATCTGTCATTCTGCTTCTAAAAGGTCCCCTAATGCCTCATGGGGTTAATAAACCAGGAGTGGAAGCAGGAGACTTCATTTTGAGTCCTGTGCGATTTATGGGCTGAAGGAGTTGCTCATTGCCGAGCATCTGGAAGGCAAAACAGCAAACGATGCCAGCAAAGGGCTGTGCGCAGCTTGTCTGCTCTGCTGTGCTCGGTGGCACCAGCCAGAGGAGCCTGAAGATGTCTGCTGTTAGAGAAGTAAATAGATAGGAAAGAGGGAAGATCTCTTTCTCCAACTTACTTGTTTATTATAAAGGATCAGGCCATGATAAAACCCCCTCTCATCTGTTGCCCTCTGTGGTGAAGTGTTTTCCTCCTGTGGAAGATGAAAAAGTCTATTTTGAGTTCTGGGGATCATGGGCTTAAAATATGACAATATCTGAGAGCCAGTGGTGCCCGAAGGGGCAACGAGGGCAGTTTTGGCTCCTGAGCCTGCTGGCCAGCCATGCATGCACAGCTTAGTTGGCCAAGGTTGGGAGCAGGAATCTGAGCTCAAACTCTCACCTCTGGGCTGGCACCAAAGTACCTGCCTTGGATGGGTGGTACCAACTTGGCTACCTGTGGGCAGAGCTGCTGGTGGTCATGGAGCATGCTGGTGAATGCAGGGTGTTCCTGGGGGGGATTTTGGTTCCCCTCCCTGCAGTGTTTCATGGGAGATGCTTTCCTTCGCTGTGCTGCAGTCGCATTGCCTTTTCTTTTATTATTCTGGGATTGGTATTACTCATGTCCTCAGAATCCACTTACAGGCAAAGCACGTGGGGGACTTTTGCAGGAAATCGTTCCATTTTTTTTAACTTGTTTTTTGTTGCATCGATTGTATCCTCTCTAGTTTTGTTTGCTTGGGGTGGCTGAAATACAGTGCCTGAGCCTAAGGGGAAGATATCAAAGACAGAGTTATCTAATTTCCGTGGAAAGTCAGCTTGATATTATGCCTTGGAATCCTGCTAATTTTAATGATTTTGCTGGGCTTAATCTGAGGTGATCAGATTAGGGGTTCTGCAGGTCACTGATGCTGTTGTGTACCTACCAGGTGCTTCCTTCACAAACTACCTCTGCTTTTTGAACCTGCACCCGTGCCTGCCCCAGTACGTGGTCCCTGAGGGGTCTGCTATCTTGGTGAAGGTTTTCCTCCTTCACTGGGTCTTTCTGGGATCAGGATGGAGAATTCTGGAAGTTTGAAGAGTAATGAAAGCAGACCCCATTTCTCTCTCCTAACGGAGGCCACATTTGTTTAAATAAAGCTCTTTTTGGAGCAGGGCTTCTGACGCAAATCAGCTGGGGTTATAGCAGTAGCTATGGCAAGAGCAGGAAGCCTGCATTCCTCCTTTTTGCACACACCCACTCCCCCACCCCCATTTCTAGCAGTTTGATACAGGGAGAGAAAATCCTTCATGTGTTTGGAAAGGGTTCCCAGGGTTATTTGCTCCATCACTTCCCCAGAGACCAAAGTGTAGTTCCTGGATCCTCTTTCTTGCCATTCTTGAAGATGTAAATGGTGTCTGGCCTCTTCCATTCCTCAGGAACTGCCCCCAATTGCCATGACCTTTCCGAGGTTATAGTGACATCGCCCAGGTCCCTTGGCACTCGTGGATGCATCCCATCAGGTCCCAAGCCTACAGCACCTGGTGTTCCCAACCAGTCTCCTATCCAAGTACTGACCAGACCTGACCCTGCTTAGCTCCTGAGATTGGATGAAATCCTTTTCTTCCTGTGCTGGCTGCTGCCAGAAAGACTGACATAGAGGGTCAACCTCACATTGCAACCCACGGGCTGACGTTCTCCTAAAGTAAGGGGCTGAGCCAGACTGGGAGAACAGTGAGACTGGGCACAGGCTACTAGTGCTTTTCATAATGAGAAACTGAGCATAAAGAAGTGCCCAGGCCCTCTCCTTCCATGCGCGTTCTACTGGGATAGGACTTCTGCAGTTGGGTGACAGTCCTCAGTTTATTTGAATATGCAAAACTTTTTTTTTTTTTTTTTTTTTTTTAAGGTAAAAACCTGGAAATTACCTCCATAAGTCATGTGTTTGCTTATGAATGCAGTTCATAAAATATTCCAGAGCACGTCCATCTTTGCTTGTCTGTTCTATAATTGCATGGTGTGATGGGGAAAAAACGAATGTGTGGTATCAGTGATGGGTGGGAAAGGTTGGCTTAGCAGGGCAGGAGTGGGGGATCCTTCTGAAGTGATGACTTGTATTATTGTCATCCTTCGTTTTCAGTCTGAATGAAAAAGCCTGATTCATGAGATATGATCTCACAGATCAGTGGTACCAGCTAGGACCCTAGAAGTGACCCCAAGTATCTCGGCAATATGAAAGTAGAGAGAGACTTCCATGACATGGAAGTAGCGTGGAGATTAAAAACAGCAAATAGCTTCAGTCTGGTCTGACCCTTCACCCTCTGCCTAATTTTTATGAGTATTATTTACCACTGCATAGTACTACATGCTCAAGTCCTAAGCTGATTTTAAATCAAGGCAATTCCACCGCTATCTGTGGAGCTACATAAATTTACACCTGCTGGTGAACTTAGCCAATGTTTATATATCTTCTTAGGTTCCCTATAAAACTGATTTTTTTTCAGAAGCTGACTTGTCAGCTAAAGAAGCAGCAATGGTCTTTAACAACTGTATTAAGCTGTTCAATATAGCATTTTTATTGACCAATGTCCTTAATGTGGCAGAAGGACGGCTCAAATTTTTCATTACTTCTATGTATCCAGCCTTGCTAGCCAAGCATTTTGGTGTGTGACAAGCACTCTTGTTTACCAAAACCTGTTGTTATGCTACAGGCTGGACTTCTGCCCATGACAATTATAGATTGAGAGTAGTTTTCCAGTTGTGACTGCATTTGTTTGAGTAGCATAGAGTTAAGGCAGCCATGGTAACTCTCTTGCTACTGCTGTCTCAAAGCAGATGGGGATGAAGAGTCAATTAGGATGGAAAGGGAGAAGTTTGCAGTAACGTCCCCTTGCCTTACCAGTGGAACAGAAAAGTGTTTGGGATGAGTAAGGAAAATAGGGGTTGCCATTTTTGGGCTGCCATTACAGAGCTGATCAATCTTGAGTAGAAGGACTGTTTATCCCATCTGGGCCTCTGTCTACCCACCACCTAAATGAGTTTAATAATGGCTCCAGCAAGGTCCTTGTGACACTGTGATGTTTTTAAAGAGCTTTGAGGTCTTCAGATGAACACACAGCATGGGAGCAAAGTGCTACTGCCTTATGGCTGCTAAGCCACTTCTGCGTTTGGCTCCAAGGACTCTCAATTATTTCAAGATGCTGAGATGGAAGTGCATTCTGGTTCAGGGCATTGCATGTGGACGTTGAATATCCTCTTGTGTTAGAGCAAGAGGTTGTAGCAGGCAAATATCTCTGAAAAGAAGTACTGCATATCCTCTCCAGGTATAAATCTCAGCAAAGCAGGTCTGCACTTTGGGTTAGAGGTTATGATTAGAGCGTAATTAGGCCTTCCACACTAGCAATGCATTGTGGTGATGCTGAATTTAATGGATTCCATGGGGTCTTTGCATTCTTTTTGCAAACATTTCCTCCCCAGCCAGACATTCAGAAAGCACTGTATATTTCCCCCCATCCCTTTCCTGCTCTGCAAGCATGATTTTTGGTTTTGATGGGTTTTGCTTAATGGTTTCCTCATGCTGTTTAAAGAATTTGTGTGCTGTGGGTTAATGTATATCAGTGTTGTCACGGATTTGTACCAAAAGGGTTTTTGTTCTCAGCCCTGGCCTTTAAGAAGGCTCTTTGAGTAACTCTTAAATGGTCTCTGGTGTGTCATTGGCAAACAAGCTCTTCTGACTCCTTCAGCTCTGAGGTTAGACCTGAAAGTAACAGCACCTTACTGTAATGCCGGGGTCCTGTTATGAGGCAGCACATCCTTAGATGGAGACTTTGTAGTGAAATACTGGCAGCCAGCAGCGATTACAGAGAAGCCATGTAACTTTTTAGGAAAGTGAATGTGTGCTTACCAGGTACAACAGCCAAGTTCTTGAGGTCTGAATCTGTGATAACATGTCGTTTCTCGACCAGAGAGAAGTTGACTACCCACTCGCCAGCACATCTTGCGACACTGGCAGACTCCATCTATGTTCTTTCTCTTTCTTCTCATCTTGTTTTTCTTCCTCCTCTCCTCTTAAGGTTTCATTTCTCTGCAGGGAAAGCATTATCTGGTGCTGAAAGTGCCAGGGTGTCTCTTGCTCTAATAGCCCTGCTGTAATGCAGAGGAACATTTGCCTGCAGGTTGGGCAGTGATGTGCAGATGCATTAAGACTTGTCTATTGGCTCATGACAACACTTTAAGCTGTTTCTTCATGTAGAAAAGGTATACTGAGTGCTGGGGGACTGAGGCAAAAACAGTGAACCTAAAAGTTACAGATTGCTTTCAGAAAATTTTGTATCCGTAAGAGTCGTCCATGGTCTCCTTGCCTCCGGCAGCGGAGATGAGATTCTCTTTCCCATGCCACCTGCTGACAGACGCAAATGGGAACTGTGTAGAAATAGCCTGGGGAATGGTAATTTCATGTTTCTGCTCCAGATCCTGCAGAAAAGCCTCTTGGATGGCGATCAGGGATTAGTCACCCCTATCATCCATCTGTGCTTAGTGCAATAACAAATCTGAGCCTTGCGCTGACCAACCTTGTTTATAAACTGCAGGAGTGGCACTGCTCTGTAGATCTGCTAGTGGGACAGCTGTAAGGATCCAGCTGAAGATGATCTGCCTGGAAGATATTTGTTCTTCTTGGTGCTAGAGATATAGTCTGAGTCACTTCAGAGGGATCCTATCAGATTCTGTCGTCTTCCACTCACCCCTCTTGGATACACGTAGAGATGGGGTTTACTTTGCAGTTGTGATTTGAGAGAATCTCAAATGTGAGAGAATCTCTTCCACAGCAGGTAGTCTTGGGTAAATGCAAAGGCAAACGTCCCTTTTTCCTTGGTGACTCGGGTATTGCTACTGTAAAGCGAACAAAGCAGGAGTGAGTAAAATGACAGATCTGCCCCTGTTTGACTGGAGCCATGCCTGCATCCTGTGGTGAGGGAGCATCTCCTGTCAGTTGATACTGATAGTGAGGAGAGGAGACTGTGGTCCAATGGCAAATCCAAATCTGTGTCTTTTGGGTTGTTTAATTCAAAGAACGTAAGACTATACCTCCAAGCCTTCCCCAAACTGTTACACCTACAACTCCTCTCCTCTTCACCTGCTCTTCAGAGGAACCCTGTGAAACTAGGTGGTTCTCTCGTAGGTTTTGGACATTCATGGTTTAATTTTGCAGCTTGGCTTGGCTAGACAGTCTGAGATCTAGAGATGTGCCATGAAGTCAGGAGCCCCTCAGAAGCCAGAGACTGACCAGGGATATGCAGATGGATGGAAGAGGGCTTGCAAAGTGGAGACAGTTTCTAGACAAAGACAGCATGCAGTAATCCCTGGAAAGTAAATGGAAGAACGGATTGCGTTTGTTCTCAGATCTGTTCAATAATGGAGCAGCAGGCAGCTGCTGGCCTGTCTCCCCTGGGTCCCTCGCAGGAGCTGACAGTCACTACATTATTAATTGTCTGCTGCTCGGAGTCCAGTGGGATGCAGCGTGGCTTCTGGAGGGTAGCCTGGTTTTTTGGGAAGCAGCCTTTTCCTCCTGCCTCCAGGTTTCTTTTTATAAACGTGTGTCTCTCCCTTGGAAACACCTAGTGTTCATAGTGTGGTGTCCATGTGGCTGTGGTCACAAGCACTGTAGCCTCGAGGCAGGGAGTTTGCTCAGTATTCTTGATTTACTGTGTCAGTGTAGCACCTCTCCTGCTCTGTGCAACAGGGTGCAAAAAACCCACGGCAAAAAGCACTCTTTGCCTCAGAGAGCAATCAGGCAAAGCAAAGGCTGTAGCCTCATCCTGTGCAGGGGAAACTGAGGCACGGAGTTACTGTCACATGGCTACAAAGGCCATGGAAGTGCAATAAGCATCTGCTGATAGCATTTCTTTCAGTTAGAGCTTGTCCTTGTCATTGGGATGAAGTCTGAAGACGGAGGTGAGGCTCTGTCGACAGCTTGTTCTTCAGCAGAGATGCACCAAGTCCCATTTCTTTCACCACAGTTTCAAACTGGAAAGCGTTTCCCTGCCTATGGCTCCAGGTGTCTTTCAGCCAACAGTTGGCCTAAAGAGCTCTTTCTTTGGCCAGTGTTTTTCCTGTTGTCTCCTGGGTTTTCTGCTCCATCTCTTGCTCCCATGCCCAATGTTTAGTGGATCACATTGGCTGCACAGATAATTCTTGGTCTGACCCACAATATGGTTGTGTCTTGGGTGAAGGCCAATTTATTTCAAATCTCCAATCTGTAGTGAACATTAATTACTTTATCTGTTTATCTTGAAACAGTCATTGCTGATCTTCCAACCAAGGAGTGTGCCTTGGCCTTAGCCCCTAACCTTTGCAGGAGCACTGTGCGCTTACCTGATTTAAAAGCTCAGTTGTTTTGACCAAATACTTAAATCACGCTGTGGAGTCTGTGACTCCAATGCTGAGCTTAATCTTTGAATTGAAAGGTCAAAATGCACATTTGGTGACTTTTACATTGCGTCCTCAAACAAAGAAAAAGCTTTACTAGGAGATGTCCAAACAGAACAATGAAAAATATTTGTAAAAACTGAGAGCATTCTTTGGCTTTTTCTTTTCTTGTGTCCTTTTTTGTTTTCCTACAACCCCTGAGCTGATGATGGTGGTATAGTCGTGTGAGGAATTCTTAATTTCCTTTCCACAAAATTTCACCTGCCAATGCTGCTTGTTTCTTTTTTTTTTCCTTTACTTTTTCAATATAATATCGCCTCACAGTGGCTTGCTTGATAATTTTTGCATGAAACGCTGGAAGGTGCCTCCTGTGAAAGCTGGCCTTCTTTCAAGAAACTGCCTTGTTCTGTTTTTTTTTTTTGTTTTGTTTTGTTTTTTAAGTGAAACCAACAAAAGAAAATGTTATCTTTTCCTCTAGCACTTCGTGTAATTGGAATGTTTCTGTGCTCATAGTGGGATGTGGACTGCCTTGAATTACAACTAGTACCCACCCGTATTTTTGACTGCTTCTCACCTAAGCAGTAGCTCACATTTAGAAAGCTTAGTGACAAGCACCCATGGATTTTTTCCAGCTGGAAAAAATTGTTTTCTTCTTCTGTCTTTTTAACTTTAGAGTATTTTGCCTCTGGACAGGGCTTTTCTTCCATCATTTTGCTCCTTTCTCACCATGAAGTCACAAAACACGTCCTGTCTGCTTGCTGCCTGTAGCAGAATTGCAGCCAGAGGGGATCTGTTGGGAGTGGGTACCCGTGCAGAAAGGGTGACCCTGAAGAAAGGTGGTAGAAACCAAGTTATCGACACCACCCCAACAGACTCAGCGGGGCAGCATTTTGTCATGTGCAGTGTCTCAGAATTAAACCCCAAGATGAGTGACGCATCCCATCAGAATATGACATTTAGGCCAATATACATGTAACCTTATACATCCACTGGAGGTGTTGCGGCAACCTCAGAAGAAAATAATTTAGAGGCTACTCACCACTTCAGATTCTGGGATATGGGAATTACCAGGCAAGATTTTATCTGTTCTTTAATTTTTTGAAGCTGCTCATTTTTTTTCCTCCTTATGGATACTCATCTCCGATCTGCCATCAGTCTCTTGTGTCTGCAGCTTCCCTGCAAGGGAGGGCGAAGCAGAGTCAGGCTCTTTTTACTGGAAGGGGGAAAGAGGATCATTGGCACCGTAAGGAGGCCTGTGTGCTTGCAAAGGGGTGTGCAAACCCATGAACATCCCTGGACCTGAGCTTGGATAGTCTGTACACCTTTTTATTCTGTACTGGGGGGCAGGGAGAGTGTAGCTGACAGAAATAGAAGTCCAAGCATTTATACACACTGAACAAAAATAATCTTTTGTTCTGATAAGCACTGCATTAATGATATAATAAGAAAGCAAGGGCCACTCCATATTTTTTTCAGCTCTGCTCCCACCCTGGACGGCTTACCGCGCCCAAGCAGGGACTTTTCATGAGCAAAAGAGATTTTTACTTGGCTCCCAGTTAATCCAGTGATGGGGAAGAGGGAGGCAGCTCAAACATTCCGTTTTCTGCTGTGCACCTCCAGGGAGAAAGACAGTTAAATAGAGATGTGAGGACTTGCCTTGCTTCACAAGGAAATAGTCTCTTTTATGTGTATCTTGCCTGTGTTGATATTTGAAAGCTATTTTGGGCCACAACAGCAAATTTAATCCACGGTTTGTTCTCTCTCTAAAGTATTGTACTGTAAAAACTCAGATCAATTTTGACAGCTCCGACTATTTAGATTGGAGAGAAAAGCCAAACAATGAATCACTCTGAATATTTACAGTTGAATTCATCCCAGGGTACCTGTACCCACCTCAGCCTGAAATGAAAGCATTATCTGAGATATGAACAAAGGCTTAGAGGCTCCCAGCTATTTTCCCAGCTCGTAGCTGTATCGCCCGTGGCTGGGATGTGAGGAGCAATTGAGGGCTAAAATTGCAGAGGGGTCAAGGAGTTCAAGGTGGTCCATGCACTCCCTTTGGAAGGCTTGGGGACTTGTTCCACACTCATTCTGCTGAGAGTCAAAGCGCTTGAACTAGAGTAAATACAGCTTTCTCACCTCCTCAGAGCTGGCTGAAAATGTGGGAAAGATGTGATCACAAATAATTATATAGTAGTCAATTTTCAACAGTCCACAGGAAAAAAAACCCCCAAACCACAACAAACCAACATACCACAAAAACCCCACAAAGCCTTCACAGTAAGTTATGGAATGAATTCCCTTGGAAAGCTTATCATATTATAGCCTACGGCCATGATTCGATATGCAGGAATCGGTGTTCAATTCTCAGCTCCGCTCCCTTCCTCCTGTGGTCTTTAGCTGAGATGCTCCATTTCCCTCCTGTCTCAGCTGGGAAATCTCTTTTCAGGTTTTTGCCTGTTGCCCATCACCGCAGCATCTTTTCCACTAAATTGATGGCAATTGCAAAGTCCTTTGCAGCTTTTATGGGCTTCATAATACTTCCTTGCAGGGAGCTCAACAGTCTATATTGGCTATCACTGTCATCCTTTGAAATATTGCTGTCATTCACATATGTAATGTTCCCAGTCCCAAAGGATCTGCAACCACTGTGCTAACTACAAATAAGTGCAGGGGTTGCTTTGCTGTTAAAATGCAGCTGTCTCCTGTGCGTAGAGAAGAAGCTGCATGGCCGAGTTCCCAGCAAACAGCTTTTTGCCCATTTCTTGGGGGAGATGACCAGCTTTTGGTCAGAGACGGGAGAAACAACTCCTTTTACAGGCTTTCCATCCTGATGTGCACTGCAAGCAGATACAGGGATGGGCATTCAGAAGAAACAAGGGTGTATGTAGACCTCTTAACCTCATTTTTTCCCTCACCTTTTTAACTGGCCATTGATCACCATTCATGGTCTTGCGCAAAAGGTGGGCCTGGGGACCGGGGCAATGCAGTCGGGCAGGCAGATCTATATGGCTGGCTCAGCCCCGTGTGCCTGTGCGTTAGCTGCAGCCCTATGGTTCCCCAGCCTGGGATTTGGGAAATAACACTTATCTCTGCTCAAGTCACCTTCAAGCCACGACTAGGGAAGGATACAAATAATGCTTCCTGGACCAATGTGCAGGGGAAAGACAGATCGCATAAATTGGTATTTTCAGGGTTGCTTGTCCAGAGCTAAGCCCACGGTTCTGCAGGAAAACTACAGCAGCCTGACTTTCATGAGCACCGAGTGTTAAACACGGAGCAGAGGGCTTTTGCCTGCAGAACCCATGTCCAAAAGACCCTCTGCAGAGGGAGAAGGAGGCAGAGTCATTCAGGTGTCATTAGTTAGTCTCACCATGCTAACTCCTGTTGTCCACAGCATCCGCCTAGGAGGTTGTGCAGGCGCTCTTGCCTCTGGCAAGGCAGAAAGCATCTGCCTCTGATGGTCTTTCCACTGCCAGCGCGAGAGCCATTTGTTTCTCCAGGCGACAACCTGTGCTGGCAATAAGGTACAACTGTGCACGCACGCATGCATTTCGTCTGCTGCCTGTAGTACTGGCTGCTGGGATCGGGATCGCTGGTGCTTTGGTTTGGCATGTTTTTGTTCAATCACCAAACAAGAGCAGGATGTGGTGATGTGCCGATTTTTGGCCAGGCTGTTAGGGCTGTGTCTGAGGTGTCATTCCCTCTGACTTGCTGTGTAAATTGCTTCCCTTCCTCGTTTTGTGCTTCTGTTTCCTCTCCTAGCCTGTCTCTGTGCGCCTCTACAGTGTATCTTTGGGGCTACAACTGTTCGTGTCAATGCAGCGTCTTGTACCGTGGTCCGCTGAGGTCTCAGGTTCCCAAGTGCTATTTAAGCTCTAGCTTAAAGCAGTTGTGTAAGATTTTTCAAACCTGTCTCCTGTGTCACTGGAGCCACATCTGATCCAGAAGCAGGGATTATAATGGTTAAACTGTGTAAAGACAGGCTGCTAGATGGACAATTGCAGCAAAGCTCCTGACGTGCTTTCTCCTTAATCCAGTGCCTGCCAGTGAATGCCATGGTGGGATGGGGGAGCTGGGCACTGGGAGGGAGGGCGAAAGTGACAGCTCAAAATGAAAGGCGGGGAAAAAACATATCCCTGAAAGCACGGGTGAATTACTATGGCTCTTATTCCACACCATTTACGCAGGGAGAGGGACTTGTTCAACTTTTTGGTGTTGGTGGTTTACAGGAGTTGAAGTCTCACTTCTGCAGTAATGTGCCAAAAGGGAGACATATACACATTACCAGGAAATCGTAAAAAGGTGCCAATAAAGGGCTTGTCGCTCACACATCAGGAGCGCAGGAGTGAGGGGAAGCATCGTTACACTGTTGGTTGAACTGGGGCTGAAAGAGTTTCTTTGGGGAGCTGGCCAAGACTGGGGGGCACTAGTCCCGTGGTGGTGGTGGTGGTGGTGGCGAGAAAGTCTCTCATCTGTCGCAGCCTCAGCAGCAGCAGCAAGCAAGCCTGGGACTCGATAGCAGAAGCTTCTTGCCTTTCTCCTTTTTACCTGCCCCGCTGCTGTGTGCACAGGGATCCTGTGCGCTTTTGTGTCGTCTCCAAGGCCGGTTGGAGAGGGGCAGGGGAAGCGGCAGGGAGACCTCTCGCTGTCCATGGGGACCTTCCAGCTTGGAAACAGCAGCTTGTAGGAGCCATCAGCAAACTGCTAACTGCCTGGAGCGGCAGGAGCAGTCCCTTGGATGGGTGTTTCCATGTCGCGATACCTGGTGGTGTGGCACAGCTTGCTCACCAGCTTAGTGTGCCTGGCGGCTCCTCCAGGCATGGTTGAGGCTGGATACAGTGAAACCCAAGGGCAGCACTCTTTGATGCTGGCTTTGCATCCAGGGAAAAGCCTCGCTGTGTGCAGCATAAACAAAATGCTTAATTTGCAGCCATTGATTTATTGTGCTGCTTGCTGAAATGATATTACAGCCAGCTGCAAACTTCTTTACATCCTCTGACAGTGAGCTCCCGTAACGTCAGCGCCACAGAAGCTATCGCTGCTCACCGAGAGCAATGCCAACGGGAGGCTGAGAAACGCTAGCTGCAATTGAAAAGAAGGGGTCACAGCCTCAGCTGGTGTAAGCCAGGGTAGCACCACACCAGTCGGTGTTCGCCCAGGCCTGGTGGGCTGCCTGGGCGGATCTGGCCCGTTTTGTGTCTGGTGAGAAGTCCTTTGCGTTAACATGACATACTTGCAGGCCCTGTGCTGAGAATATTGCGTGCAACTCCTTCTTGCTGATGGGCATTGAAGAAAAATATCGCCCTAGATACAGAGAAAACTGGAGGAAGAGGCATTGGCATTTCTTTTGTGTGATAGCATGGAGGGTTTTATTCAGTGTACGGGTTTTTTTAGGGTTCGTGGAAGGGCCAGTTTAGTCCCTGCCCCCTAATACAGTATGGTCACCTGTGGATCTCTCCTGATCACAGCCTGCTCATTGCATCTGCCTGCTTTGTATTTCCAGTTTAACTTGTATATCGCAGTTGGACCCAATAATTTTAAGGGTCTTTTCCAACTTAAATGATTCTGTGATCTTTGAGAGAAGGACTCTACAGGCAGCACTTTTTGTTTCTAGTGCCCTCATCGCTGTGGCACCCTAAACCTCTTGGCCGCTGTGTGCGTATAAATTAAATACAAAAAAAACCCCCACTGCGTGTGGCTGGTGATCAAAGGTAGGGAGCTCGCAGCCTAACAGACATTTAAAACAACACTTGAAATTCTCGTTGATCTTTTATCATTGCTGTCTGTGCCTGCCAACTCTTTGGAAAGCTGCGGTCTGTGTATTACATTTATAGTGGCTCCATTTGTGACAGCTTCTTGGAGACAGAGAGGCAACTGGTGGGGCAAACGCTGGATGGTGGCCAAAGAAAGGCAGTGTACACCAGGAAGAAGCTACAACTCATTCAGTGCAGTCGTAGCAGCAGAAAAGCATTGATGGTGGGAGAAAAGCTTGCCGAGGTCAGTAATGAGAGATGGCCTGTCAAACAGAGTTAGTCCAATTTTGAGACAATTCCTTCTCCTCCTCCCTCTGTGGGCAGGTGCCCAGGTGTGTGGACCTCTGAAACGTGCTCTTCTGTAACATGCCAGATCTGCTTTGGATAACTGTGTAATGGGCTACCTTGGAGAAAAATGACATTGTCCTTTGAAGTGCACAAGGCTGGATTGCTCAAGGGAAGTCCTTGAACAGCAGCTGTGCTCACTGAGCCTTCTCCAGGCAGGTGGGCAGAGGCTGCCCTCACACTGAAACAGAAATCTCACGCCAGAAATGCAAAGTGGTGACAGCTCAGTCCCAACAAACTCAGCCCAGGTGTAACTGCCTCCTGCTTTTTTTTTTTTGCCGGGCTGGGGGTGACCGAGGAGCTGATGGAGGATAACACCTAAGTGTTGGGGTATCCTCGGTGGAGCGGGGGGCTGGTGAGCAGGCGGGCAGACCCCTTCCCTCACTGCCTGCCTGTTGCCTCTTGCCTTGGATAGTCCGTACAGCGTGTTGAATCCAAGCACGGGTGGATTTATCATCTGGGCAGGATGCTACTGTGGCATTTAGCCCTGCAAACTTCAACTAGATAAATTAACTCATTGACTCTCCCTGTCCGTCGGTGTCGCAGTCGCTGCATGGGGGAGCAGGGAAGGCAGCGAAGCGTCTCCTTGCTTGTCAAAAAGGGCTGCTGTGAACCAGCATCAGCAGACCTCCAGAAACGCTCTCTCCCCTTGATGCCTTTTCCCCCCTTGGGGGAGACAGGTTCATTAAGCGAAGAAGCTTTGTGGCAGCAGGGAGCCAGGCTGCTGCAGGGAGAGGATCGCCTGGCACTCGGCTGTGCCGTGCAGGCTGCCTCCCTTAAATCTCTGCCCTGTTAAACGGGATTGGCTTGTTTGCGAGCAGGCAAAATGCCCTTCTAGCACATGGGCATTAGTGTAAGCGGGTGAAGCTGCCAAGACATCATTGCTGATCATTAAGTGTGTTTATAAAGGCAAGGCCAGGAGCCAGGAGGGCCCCACTGATCCAGTCCTGCTGCTGGAGCTGAGCCAGCGGCAGGGGGATGCAGCGTGGGTGATTCTGCTCCCAGCTAGATTAACTTTTAAACTAAAAACGCCCGATGCGAGTCAGGTCCAAGGACTGGCTGCGTGCCTTGCTGGATGCAGTGTGGTGATGAGCGAGAGCGTTGTGCCCTGCGGGCAAGGGGACGGGGGTACCGTCCTTGGGGCTGCGTGCTTTGGCCCTGTGACGGCCTCGGGCCGCTTGCTCTGCAGTGGAGGGATGGGTTTGGGACCAGGAGCATCCTCCTTGGTACCTGCTCACGCTCAAAACTACGTGCAGGGTGCAGGCGGGTGCTAGGTTTCTGACAGGAGCAGCCTTTGTGGAGCAGTCCTTCCTCTAGCAGGGACTGTGCTGCAGAATTGTTGGCAGGCTAATTAAAAAAAAAAAAAAAAAAAAAAATCAAAAATCAAATTCCACTAAATTAATTGTGAGAGACCCCTCGCTTTGCTCTGCCGTCCAGAGGCCAGAGCACACCAGAGGCTGCGAGGACGGCCTCAGCACCCGGGCTTTTTGGGTGGGCAGCGAGCAGCGGCACGCCGGGTTCCTGGGGGAGCCGAGCGTGGCTGCTCTGCACAGCACACGCGCCGGGAAGCGGGGAGCTGGCACGGCGGTCAGTTTGCCGGCTGTTGTCACGCTGCTGTTGACATCTGCTGCTGCTGACACGAACAACGTGCTCCACGACGGGCTCTCGGCACTGTTCATCTGGGTGGAAAAGCTCGGAGGGGAGCCAGCACCTGCTCTCAGAAGTTCATGAACTTTGCTTCGGTTTCAGCGCTCCTTCGGCCCAGATAAAGGCGAGAACAATTAGATGTCGTAATGCCGGAGGAAAAAAAACCCCAACCTTGGCAAGAACAAATCTGTTCCCTGCTATGCTGCTCCTGGGTTTTCTAAAGGGACTAGCGGCAAAGGTTTTGGGAGGGTGGGAAGGAGCCTTTGAAACAAACCCACGTGTCAGCATCAACTGCTCCGTGGGGTGTTTCACTGTATCGTGGTGTTCTCCCGACCCAGCCCCAGCTGAGGTTGGAATTAGCTGTGGGCACAGGGGAGGGAAACGGCAATGCCAGCCATGTCTCCTTGACGGAGGAAAGCCCCGTCTGGAAAAATCATTTGGCTTCAAGTCAAAGCTGCCACTTGAACTTTTGGGGACTGTTAGCAGAAGCTGAGTAAACATATTCCTTCCTCTCTAAGCCATTATTTTCTGGTTTATTTGGGTACCAGCCAGCAGCAGAAATGCTGAAATTACTGCAAGGTAAGAAGTTGCGTTTCCAGCACCATCAGACGCAGAGGGCAGTAAGAAATCACGTCTGAGGAACATCTATCTACTCTTGCAAAACTGACCGCCTGGCTAGGCTGCTATAAAGCTGTTACTAAAGCACAATCAATGTTTGTTGCTTTGCTGGGCTTATGGCACAAGTAATGGAGGAACTTGTGTTCCTATTAGGGCTGAATGCTGATTGGAAAACAGTCTTATGAAAAGGACCCTATACTAGCTTTTTTCCTTTTAATGCTAATTTCCAGATTTCCTAGTCTCTCCTTTCCTGGATGCGGTCCGGGTGGTCGGCTCAGGAATGGCTGGATTGTTGTAGCTGTTTAAAATAATTGTGCCTCGGCTCTTTGCCAGCCTGCGTAAAATAACGCCCTGTTCCTTTGGTAAAGGACGCGGTTGTTTGTGGGAACCTGCCAGTTGTGCAACCCCTGGAGCCCAGAGTGCACACAGCATCCCCCACTGAGCTCCTGGACAGCGTTGGCCATCGCTGGAGATGGGACAAGTGTCCTGCTGTCCTCCTAGGGACATGGCTGCCCTTACAGGAGCAGTGGCCATGACACAGGGTAGTGGAGAGGTGCCTTTAGCCAGTGCAGAGATCCTCTGCCTGCCCAGTGTGATGCGCACGCTAAGTGCAAAGTAATTTTTTACCTTATTCAATAATGAGAAGGAAAAGGGCTTGTCTGCAGCTGTGACTGGCAGTGGAAATCAAATGCTCCTTTGGAGAGGAGGTAGCATGGCTCTGTGCTGAACATCTGCGGGTGATGGATGGTACTTGGAGAAAAGGTGTTGCAACCCATCACATGCCTGAATCGTGACAGCAAAGGGTTTCTTCTTCCATGCCTGTCTTCTCTGCTCTGGCAGCATTTGCACACATCATTCCTGAGGTTGAGATCATTCATGCTGGAATAACTTATAAAGCATCAATGTACCACAGGGATTTAAACTTCTCTTCCTCTGCAGCCTTAAAAGGAAGGAGCAAAAGGCAGGATACACAAACTGATGAAAATTACTGATTTTATTCACTATTTTTACTACATTTTTTTCCCAGAATAAAACTGGATCTGGATAATTTAATAATACTTAAGTATTCTGGGTGGGAATGCAGAGCTGAAGTGTAGTCAGCACTCAGTGCTTTGGAGAACCATGCTGTATTTCTGGTGTCTAAGGACCATTTTAGGATTCTAACTTCAGTTGATCAGACAATTCGCTCCAACACATTGCTTCTACCTCATTTACTTCACATTTTTCATAGACATTTTTTCTGCAAATAATGTAATGTAAGCAGACTCTGTTACGCTAGTTACTAAGGAGCAGACTTGCAGAAATGAGACTGGAGTATGGTGGTCCTTCCCCATCCCTGCCTGAGCCATCAAGGGACAGTATTTGCTGTACTTGGAGGATTTGGGGACTGGGTGAGGCTGAACATCTTTCTTGGGCAAACTGGAGTTCTGCTAGTGCCTTGTGGGATGCCAGGATCTAAACAAAGCTGCAGATCTCCTAATTTGTGTTAAAAGAAATAGCTAGGAAAATAAAATCAAAGTCAGATAGTGGTGTTGCCCTAGGCCAGGCTTGATGGTAGGTTTTGGGTAAGTGGACTGGTGAGTCGGGAATCCAGGATAAGTGACTAGCCCATCTTCATAGGCTCGTAGCCCCAAACCAAGTTACCGTTCCTTCATTCCTCTTGCCTGTGCTGTGTTTTGTCACTGCCACTGCTGCAAAGTGGTGTTAAATACCACTGCTTCAGAGGGAATGGCTTGGCCTCTGCAGGGGGCAGGTAAAATATATGTTCTTCAAGACACACTTGCTGCCAGCCACCTTCCCCGAAGGTGGGACATTTGTTATTATCTCCGGAAAGTGAAGGATGTGCTGCTGCGAGATGTAATTCACCCCGGCAGAAGCCTCCTGCCAGAGCCATCATCCCTGCGGCACGGCGGAGGAAGGAGCACAGCCCTTGGCTGCGAATAAGTAGACTGAACCGTCAACCTCTTCTGGGTGACATCGGAACGGCGCAGTGCCAACGTGTTGGCTCTGTGCTGGCAAATGGTGAAGGCTGGCTTTGGCTGAGGTGACAGGAGCCGGGGGTTGATCCTACCTGGCATGGCCAGTCCTCAGAGCCACCCCTGCTGTCACTGGAGCAGGGACTTGCCATGGAAAATGGCAACTGGAAACCTTAAGGTCAGGTTTCATTGGGATGACTGTTCCCATGCATCTAAATCATATTTTAAAGTGGGGCTTAAGTGAATAAGTAACCTCAGCACTCTTGTTCCATGGTAATCCCCGTGTCTGCTTGATTAGCAGATAGGAAAATGATTAACCGGGAGATAATTTCCCATCATTTGGGGTTTTTTTGTGGGTTTTTTGTTTTGTTTTTTTTTTTTTTAAAGTCTGGGCCTGTGGATTATCCTGGCTCTCTCAAGGGTGAGCAGTTTCTCATGTCCTTGAGAGTAAATGCCAAACTGCTCAGGTTTGGCTGCGGCATTGGCTTTATTTGCCAAGGACTTTAGAGTGTGCCTGAAGAAGAGAGCAAGAGGGAAGAGGGAAAATAGACAAGTAATTCTGACATACTTTAGTATTCCTGGCGGTGCTGCTGCCATCAGCTGTTCTATCAGCTTTCACAGCCCATGCTATAATTAAGATCTGTCAACACTGATAAAAGGGAGAACATTCAGTCAACTAATTAAGTATCACTTTAATACTCTAATATTTAAATTCAGGTTCCTAAATCAGCAGAATAATAAAATGTTTTATGTCTGCTTAAATGGCGAGGGAACAGAATGTGAATATCTCAATAGCGGATTTAATTATCAATCTGCCTTGCCCCTGTGGAGCAGAGCAGATTTCAGTGCCAGTGAAGTGGAACCAGGATCCCTGATGGCTGCGGGAGGCGAGCACGGAGGTGCAGAGCTGGCCGGAGAGCGGGTCCCCGAGCCGGAGGGAGCCGGGCAACCCCAGCGGCACGGCTGGGGTGGCGAGGGCTTAAAATAAACCTGAGGATGCTCCGGAGGACGGGAGGTGGGCTCACTGAGCAGGGGGAGGGAAGCGGCTCCCAGCACTAGAAGGAAGACGGGAGTCTTATCGTCTGCCGCTCTTCGTTTTATTAGCAGCGCGGTGTCAACTCGCGCGGACTGCACGTGTCTGCCCCGCTGTCTCCCCTTTGTGGGGGTCCTTCCCTGCCTCGGCTGGCTGGAGCCGGTGTCGGAGAGGTGCCCCGTGCCGCAGTCCTGGCTGGGCGAGCACAGCCAAAAGGGCTCCACCGAGCATCCGTGCAAACGGCAGCTCGCCCAGCCCCGCGCTTGCAGATGTATCTGTGCGGCGGACGTATCCGTGCTACTTTGGTCTGGAATTGTAGCCAATGCCGGTTTTCTGTTGTTATTTTCAGTCGATTGCTCCTTGGGTCTTAGGTTGCAGGCCTTGCTCAAGTGACAAATCCGGACGAGGGGCAAACGTTTAACTGCGGCGTTGAGAGATGCCTCTTCATCCTTTCCGAGTTTGCTGTTGCTAGCGATGGCTCCGCACTCTGGGGAGGAGAGGGCGATGTGCAGGGCTGGCTCAGAGCATCGAGGGGAGCATCCATGAGTTGGGATGCTCAGTGTATCGACTGTGGCTCCAGATATGGGAGAAGAGCTGAGCAGGGAGAATGGTGTCTGAGCTGGACCAGGCATTAAGTTGAGAAAATGCTTCGGCAGGCCTGGCCTTTCAATATTACCTTTGCTTTGTCCTTTTTGTGTTAGCTTTCTGTGAATATTTTAGCGAGCGCGTTTACCAGCAGGAGTGTTCGTGGGGAAGGGAAATATTTGTTCAAATTAATCTCCAAGAGGACCGCAAACCTAGATATTCTAAGTATTTGCACTAGAAACCGGACGGTGAGTGCTGTACTCATCCTGGTAAGAAACACCAGCAGCTGAGCAGCTCGTGGATGCCATTAAACAGGGTAGGGTAATCGTGATTGTAATGAGTTGTTTGCTGCTAATGATGGCCGTGGTCAGGCCATGAGCTCTGAGCAGGCAAGGATGCTGGGTCTGGAGTTCTTTTAAGGCTTAAAGCTGTTCTCAGAAATTACATGGGGTGGAAAAAGGCTTGAAAAAAATCAATTTGGAAAATCCCGTATTGTTCATGCGTAATTTGCAAACTGGAAAAGAGGTGAAATTCATCAAGGAAATGAATTTACAGGTGATTTGTTCAGCTGTGGTAGGGAGATGATTTATGAATATCAATCTATTTGTAATTGTGAATAACTCCCTGTGGAGGCTGTGTACCGTGTGAAGTGTTAGATATCTGAAATCGGCTAAATAAGTGCATTTTTTTAATACTGTAGTCACTCCAAAAGGCTTTAGTCAAGATTGCAGCCTTCTTGTGGTGCACTTTTCAGAACTTACTGTACGAAGGAGCGCTTGGTCCAAAGAGTTTTCAGAAATACCGTGACTTCCATTTTACAACAGGGCCCCATCAGTACAAAATGACTCACCCAAGGTCAATTGGAGTCTGCAGCAGACTTTGGGAAAGAATCAAAGTTGACTTAGTCTAAGTCAAATGCTTTGGCTTGCGTGAAATAGTCCCAGAGCAGGAATTATTGTTATGTCTGCTATAGAAATCCCATCTTTGCAAAACTGAGGATTTTGTCTGAATGCTTGAGTTTTGAGGAGGCAGTGTGAAATCCTGTGTAATTTTCCCACGCTGTAGGAAACGGAGTGTGGGTCACCTCCAAAAGGCAGCTCAGCTGTCAGGTAAGTGTGGGAAGTTGGGATGGATGCCCTACTGCGTCTCACCCGGAGGTTAGGCATGGGCAACTGCAGAAGTTATTTTGAATTGAGCAGCTAAGGAGAAAGCATCTCTGGAAGAGAAACGCCACAGAGAATTCACAATACAGCACTGGTGTGCAGCTCAAGGGTTATTATCTTTTCTCCTTCTGCTGGTGGCTTCACGTCGCAATTATTTTGTGGGTGGGCTACGGCTGCTGTTACTGTGCGACTCTGGCACGGGTGCTTTGTGGCAGATGATTTTCTGTCCGTGCTGCCCAAGTGCTTCTGTCCTGAGCATGCTACTCAGTAAGCGGAATGGGATGACCAGCAAAAGCATGGGGTTATTTCTTTTAAAATAGAGAAATGTGGCAATTCCATACCCTGCAGTTCCTTCCTGACAACTCATCCTCCCGCATCACATTGCAGTGAGTGACAGCAACCAGAGGCTATTCATAAGGGTGGCATCTCAGCATGTAATAATCATAATTACATGAAATAATAACTATCTAAAGGGCAGCATGGTGAGTGACAAGCCAGAGAATATACCTTGACACCTGCCAAAGATGTACTAAACACACTCAGAAATTTTCCCCAGGATTCTGTCACTTTGTCAACTAACAGAACCAGCCACAGTTAATAAAATTACTCCAACGAAGTCAAGCAGGGTTTTTTCCCTTGCTGTCAGAGGCTTACTGCTGTAACACAAGTTCACAGAGTCATCGACGAGTTTGATCTAGGTCTGGCAATCCTTTTGTCATTACTATTTCTGGCTGTAATTAATTGGAGAAGTTCTTCTGCATGGAGTTTAATCTGATAATTATTAGCGATAATAATAATAATAATAATAATTAAAGTGCAGGTGGCAGCAGGCTTTGGGGACCTGGCTAAAAAAAAACCCTGGGAAATTTTGACGTTTCCTTTGCTACTATTCCTGCGAATGTTTAATTCTGCCTGTGTGTAAGGGCCAGAGTACTAGACGAGAAGCGCTGCGTGGCAGCTGATAGCACTTACAATTTTTATCCTGATGTGCAGCAGCAGGTGATCCTATATTGTGCACTGACTAATCCTTTCTGTAAAGCAAACGTGGAAATTGTTTGGACAGACCCCTTCTCCTGAAAAAACGGTCATGGAAAGACAGGAACGGGTAGGTGGGTGTGAGCAGATACGTGTGTAGATAAAAGATGGACCACTACAGCTAGAGTTAAGGGTATCGAGTGTGTCCCACAGGACCTGACCTCTTAAAATCATTTGCAAGTTGTCCCAATCTCCCTTAAAATGAAATCAAAAACTGCTGGCTGAGTGCTGGACTTACTGCCCAAAGGTCCCTGGCTTGCATTGTGGATGGATTCAGAACAGATATTCCCAATCACCCTGGGTATCCAACAGGACTCATAGTATTGGAGGTGAGCCTGTGTTCCCCTACCAAAAGTGTGGGGAGCACAGTAGGACTGGAAGATGCGGGGCTATTTTTTTGCATGACTCCTTCACATTAGTTTATGTGCATTTTAAGCGACTCTTTAGCACTGTTCTTTGTCACTTTAAAAATTCACACAGGACAATTAAAATTGGTGGTAGGACTATTTTTGTTCTACATGGTTGTGAGATGTGGTGTTCGACTATGTCTTGTTATATTCCCTGGTATGGTCCCCCGTGGCCCTGGGCTCCCTTGCCTCTGCCTGCGTGTCCTGCCTTGGCTTGTATTTAGGTAGAAGGGGGAAGAGCACTGTGCCGGTGCACTGCAAACACAGAGACACCCGTGTCCCCAAATAAGGGTGTTAGACGTCACGGTTGTAAAATAACACGCAGGATGAAGTTCATACGAGAGGTTTATTTATACGCCTGGCTGGATGTACCAATGGTTTCCATGGGAATGGGAAGGGCTGCACAGTAGGACGGCTGCTCTTACTGCACATGAGAGAGAGCTAATGGGGAGGGCTGCAGCCTCCTTACGCCCTCGTTAATGCACCCCCCCGCCAGCTTCTCAGCCGTACGTACCTCTGTACCACGCACCGCTCGAGGCAGGTACGGCATACACGCCGGTTGTGGGCCAGGATGCGAGCGATGCAATTTTTAGGAAACAAATGCACGTTCCTGTCGCAGCAAAGGGATAAAAATAAATTTTCTGTGCGGCATTTTGGTGATTATTATTCTGGAGAACGGAGGTGAGGAGGGTTTCATTATTTATTTATCTATTTATTTATTTTTATTCCCATAATGAAACTGCCACGGGGGAAAGCAGAAGTGCAGGTGGAGTTTGCTTTTTTTTGTCACTGGATCTCACTCCTGTGTAGCTGCACAGAAAACCCAGGGGAGAACGCAGGTGAATTCAGCATCGGCTGCCATGTGCTGGTGGAAGTTGCCTCCTCTCTTGAGGGGCTGCCTGCCAAATTCTGCTCCTGGGGCATATTCCCTGCAGGTGTTTTCCAGGTCTGTAGCACGACCCAGTCCATGCTTGGTTTTGCAGGGAAAGCATCCCAGAGGGAAGAACGGCTGCCTCAGCAGCTTTTGAAGGACAGTACAAAATTCACCCCGCTCCTCCCTTCCTCGCAGCTGCACGCCGTGGGCTGAGCCGCTTTGGAAAAGCGGGTGCTGTGTCCATCCCCTAGCTCTGGCTGGGCTCCATGGAGGGGTCAAATTGACTGCACAGCACCCACCTGAGCCCAGCAGCCCTCCTGGCAGGGGGGACCTGCACCCCAGGTTTCCCTGGATAGCCCTGGCGGGGGGGGTGGTCTGGGGCTTAGCATCCCTGAGACAGTGTCAGCCAGAACAAAATCTCAACTGCCCCATCATTTGCTGGGCAGGCAGGGATTTCTGGAAGCGTGTGGGAGCTGCTGAGTGCCATCTGCCGGGTGAGGGGTTCTGGGGGCTGCAGCATGCCGGGAAAACATCCGCAGGGAGATAGAGATTGGCAGGGAGAGGCCGAGAGCTGTTAATAATACAGTAGGTGGGGGAAAGCAGAGGATAAAACACACCAAAAATTGCATTCAGACAACGGAGATGACAGTTATTTTGATTTGTAAATGTCTACCTAGTTGGAAAAGCTGCCATAAATAATACCCAGCTGCCAGCCTGTCCTGATCCGCGGGCTGTGCTGAGCAGGGCTGCGCTCAGGCGTGGTACCGATGGGGGGCTATATTTTTCACAGTGTACGTACAGGATAAACATACACTCTTCTCGCACATGTTTGTCATTGACAAATCCCTGCTGTACCTGCACTATGTCATTACTGTGTTCAGTCACTTGAGTCTTACTTCAGAGACAGAGGGTTGTTGAATTTATTTTATTATTTTTTTTTTTTATAATTTTCCTTCTTGTCCCTCAGCTGAGGCAGGAAAACCCCTCATCCCATAGCTCTGTTTTTGTCGTAACACAAATTGGCTGCTCATTTTGGATTGACTGTAGCAGCCAGCAGCGGCATTAGTGCTAGGTGGCAATCTCTGGGTAGCCCTGTAATGCACTGTGCCGCAGCTTTCTTCTCCCCAGGCTGGGAAAGCACATAAAACTGAGCTATTTCCAGGAAGATACTCGGCTGTTGCCAAGATTTCACCTGTTTTGTGGATAAACAGAGCACTTAAATCTTCAGGGCTATCAATATTTATAGATTAACCTGTTTGAAGGCCAAGAGGGAATGTTTATCCTTACCCACTCTGCCCTCCGTAGGCTGCAGAACAGCATCAGCCCGGCTGCATCCCGGCCCCTCAGCCAGTGCCTGTAGGCAGTGCAAACAAAATCGGGACCTGCTGTCGATCCTGATTGCAATTCAGGGAATGGGGAATGGTTTTGTGGTTGGAGCAGGAACCAGCACCAACGGCATGTGTGTCCTTGATGGGATTTGTCTGAATTTAAGGTGTCTACTAGCTCTTGATGTGATGCAGGTAAGCTGCCTCCCTACAGGAGCATCCCAGTGCACTGGTGCTGTAGGGGGTCTGCACCCAGGGAAAGCTAATGCCCGCTTACCCCGCGTTACACTACGGCCACTGCTGCTCCAGGCTTCATTCTTCTGCTGCCTCCAGCCCTTTCTCTCTAATTTTATTTTTTATTATTTTTTTTTTTTAATATGGTCCTTTGCTGCTGGATTGTAAACTTTCAGGGAGGTGGTCATCTCTTCTTGGTGTTTGTTTATGGCACGTACTGGGGCTGTTGGGTGTCCCTACAACTCACGCAGTCAAATCACGTTGGGTGTTAAAGGGAAATTTCACCCGCTTCTAGTGGTGTTGTCCAACAAAATCAACTGGTTCCTGAAATTGCCTTCTGAAGGCACTGATCAGTGAGTTGGATTTATGGTCAGGTAATTGGTGAGAAGGAAGAGAGAATGAGGAGGATTTTTGCTTTTTCCTCATCAGCTCTGAAAATGGCTCAGGAACAAACCCAGCACGCTGAGAGAGTCACCTTAGCTCAGCTGTGTCTTGTGTTTGAAATTCCATAAATAAATAGCTGAAAAGTCCCCTGAAGGTTTGGGAAACATTTAGGGGCAACCCTAGATGGATTTATAGCTTCCCATCAAGAACCAGATGAAATTCATGGCTGTGTGTGGCTTTGCCTATGTATTTGACCGAATTCTGCTTTGCATTCTGGTGTCAGGCAGATTTGCAAGAGAAATTAGGGGAGACAAAGTCTGCAGCTTGAACTGAACGTGATGTTCGCCTACCCTCAGGGAGCAAACCTCCTGGGTATTTTGCACAGCTGTGACCTCCAGACTAATAAGGAAATTTCCCTCTTAAAGATGCACAAATCTTTGAACAGTCCCTTCTTTCAAGGAGCAAACTGCTACCACTAAATGCCACATCTGAAAATACATTTTGCGCCGTCGTCGGCTTTCATGCACCGTTTCAGCTGGCCAGCCTTCCTGGGATCACAAAGCAGAATTTGCCGTTAAATCAAAGTGCCTTTTTATTTTCTTTGCTCCATGATTGATATGTCTCATTGTGTCACGGAACTATATATAGCTTCTCCCTACTGGGGGACGTAGTGGCTGCTCCTGGCTGTGTCACCTCAGGTTGGATTAATTAACCCTGACATCATCCATTTTCATGGACAGAGATCCCATTCCCTGCTGCTTGTAAACAGAAGCCGCTTACAGAGTGAATGCAGGCAGGAGGCAATGGGGAGGCTATGTAAACACCATCGGTTTGCACCGAGCCAAGGCATTTCCAGTGCCTACTAAAAAGAGCAGAAGCCAACTTTTCATCTCCTTGTTTTTCTTAGGGCTTAGCAAGGAACCAGTAAGTTTGCAGCAGCTCTGATTACAAATGTTTGCTCTTTTCTTTAGCCCCCGATGACTCTGCTGTTGGCTTGGTGACAGTGTTTATCCAGTGTCAGCGCTCCAGCCGTTCAACAGCACTTGGCTATTCTCTCCGAGGCCAAGCTGTCCCCGGTGCCTTGTAAGAATAGCGAGGCTGGGGTTTCCTTCGCAGAGGCTGTTTTGGGTGTGATGTCAGGGGGGGAACTGGGGGTGAGGAGCTGGGAGCAGGCAGTCAGCGGAGGGTCCAACCACCAGCTCTGAAATTGCTCTCCCAATCTTCTTGCAGGGGTTAAGGCCACAGGAGCAAAGGCAAGCAGCTGCTCCATCTCTGTAATACACCTTTGTCATTAGGAACCCTCCGAGTCTGTGCTGTGCCTCTTGGTTTAGTATTTTTCTAACTCATGCTGCTTGTCTGTACTGGCATTGAGTGGCCTCTTTTGAGAGCAAAAGAAAATCTGTGCAGTTGCAGGGGGGAAATTGCTTCAAAGATCACCTTCGGGCAACCGTTGTTTTCATGTGTGCAAGCCTTTAGGAAGGGCATTTCCTCTCCCTCTCTTTCCCCTTCCTACCACTGTCCCAGATTCTCATTTCCCTGCCACATCTCCCAAGCTAAGAGTCTCACGGCCGTCTGCCCCAACCCTGCTGGCCAGGAATGGCCCGTGCTCTTGCAGAACCAAACCTGCCGCGAGCGCTGGTGCGTTGGTGCTCGGTGCTGCAGAGCAGATTTTGGGGAGAGCCTTCAGCGGGAGGTGGGAGCACTGGTGGGCACCTGCGTGTGAGCGGTTGCATTAAAGAAGGTGTCTTCGTGAGCTAGAGGAGTGTCTGGGGCATTTTTCAGGCTCCTACTGTGACCTATTGAGAGTTGAAGTGATTTGAAGCCTCTGCAAAATGTCTCACGTTTTTAACATGGGGTACCTTCATTCTGTCAGTCCTATACCTGCCTGTGAACTGGTAATGGCTGGGAGGGGGGATTTTTTGCAGTCTAGTACATATTCTCATCCACTCAAAGCTGACAGGATTTTCTGTTGATTCATATAGGAGCGATTTGCATGTTATGGCTGAGCTTTGTGCGTGATGCCCCATATTCCTGCTCAGCTTTTTAGAATTTATTTTTCGCTAACAATTCTAGAGCTGAACATATGGATATGGAGGAGCAAACCCCGTTCTCTGTCTTTAGGGCCCTGCAGTTAACCTTACCCCTTTTGAAAGAGCCCTTGCCTGAGTAAAGAGTGAAAACGCAGCGTTCTCTTTCACAGTTTTGTTTGCTGCGTGTTGGAGCCTTGTAGTCTAAGACCCACTCATGCTGCTCTAGTCAGAGAAGTAGCCAAAAAGGCCTTACAAATTAACGCACGACACCTTATCACGCTCTTTCCCCTCTGCACGGAGGCCTTTGTGAGCCCAGTCCTTTGCAGGCTGATGCACTGCAACATGCACAAGACCAAACGCAAAGGGCTGTTCCTTTTCAGGTTTGGGCTCTCCTCCATTCCTCTGCGGTGATTTTTTTTTTTTTTTTTTTTCCCCTGCCTCATTGGTGTTATTCCTGCCGAGAGCTGGCAACCGAGACGGCAGTGAGTCAGTGGGAGTGGGAAGCAGCTGGGCTGAGACGTGCTTGGTAGCTTTCTCCTGAAATTATGAATCTGCCAGTGCCTCTGCAAGATGGCTCTGAGGTCACCCCTGTGTTTCGGGATGGTAATGATGATAATTTCCCAGGACAGCAGCTGGAAAGGCTCTGTGTAGGTCTGGTAATGCGGGATGTATGAAGAAGCAGCAGGTTGGAGGTGGGGACAGGAGGGACACAGCAAGGGGAGCGTGACAGACATGCTTCTGGAGAAAGAGCATCCAGCTGCAGTGCTACCAGCCCTGAGCATCTTGCATGCCAGCCGGGTTCGTATGGGTTCTGGTCTCCAGGAAGAGAAGGGGGGAGATATCTGAGGTGTCTGCAAAACTTGCCCTGCAGTGAGCCCTTGACAGATGTTAAAAAGTCAGACTGAGACAGAGTTTTAAAAAGTTCAGGCAGGTGGGGCTAGGATTTAGGAGGTCTGGGTTGGTTGGCTGACTTAGCCTTGGCTTGCCTGGCTGACCTTGGGATAGCTGTAGCTGACCCTGCTGCTGGCATTCCTGAGCTTTGGCTTGAGTTTTTAAAAAATAAGCATGGGGTTTTTTTGTTTGGAGCAAAAGTGCTTCCATTTTATTAGAAAATACTACCAAAGGATAGCAGGGAGAGGGAGCATGAAAGATTAAGTCTACTCATGGACTGGATCAGAGTACAATATTTTGTCTCCCACTGTGCCACCAGCTGTATAAGACTAAAATGTCAGAAATCTTGCAGCAGGCAATTACAGTCTGACGGCAGGCTGCTTACCGCCTAACCTCAGGTAGCTTGCTCCTGGTTTATATGCTGAAACTAGGAGTCTTTCTCCCAAAGCTCTTTGCCTTATGCCTTCTTGTTAAAAGTCTGAACTGCCTTCGTGTCCCTCAGTATGACCCTTGGAAAAATGGGGGGGATAGTGGGACGAGGGAGAGCTTAGCAGCAGTACTGCGCTGGCCCCTTGGAGAAAACGGGCTTGCTGTCAGCCCGGAGCGTTCCCCTTATCGTGCCTCACGAGCACCTTCCTTCTCCTCAAACTGTTGCACGTAAGATTTATTTCTCCAGCCTCCGCAGTATGGATTAGCTCTGCATTTTTCTGGCTGGAATATCATTTTGCTACTTCAAACCCATATTTTGTGAACTTCCCCAGGCCTGTTATTTTTCTTTTATATCTCTTTGCAACACTTTCATTCTGGAATGATCTGAACTTAATTCCTGTACCTTTTGCACTGTGCTCTACTTTCGGCACATTAATAAAAATCATTTAAATTGTGCTAGGCTACAGACAAATCCCTGTAGTATCTTACGAGTATCTCCCTTCAAGCTGATGCGTTTCTGGTCCTTGTTTTTCCTTTGTTCATTATGCTTAAGGCAGCATTAAAGAGGGATGGAGCTGTGTGTAGCTGAGCCAAATTGGAAGCTGATGAGTAATAAAACATTGTTCTATGTGAAATGAGGAGCGGGGTAAAATAGCCTAATGAGAAAACAGCCGCGAGGAGAGGGGATGGCTCATGTTAACGTTGATAAGTACCGAAGGTATCAACCCAGCACAGCTCAGATGCTGTGATCTTCGGATGAAGCGAGTCCTGTCTCTTGATCGCTGGCTGCACATCGACGTGGTGGCACAGAACCAGCATGTGCGCTCCTCGGTGGGCTGGGGGGGTGATTGCCAGCGGGCTGGGGGGTGACAGGCTGCTGTCCCCCGGCTCCTGGGAGGCTGAGTCCCTTCGGTGCCACCTCTCCTCAGCCCTGCCGCCAGCACAAGCTGTGAGCCAGCTGTGGGTGCGGGTTTTGCTCCTGAGCCGGGGGCAGAGCAGGGAACCGATGAGCCTGTGCCACCATGAGACCTGAACGTGGAGAACTGTATTTGTCAATCAGCACGTTTTCTTTATTTTTTTCAATGTACTTGCTGAAGAACTATTATACATAATTGGTTCTGGATTACTGCACAAACCGCATTCGGATAACACGTGTCACCTTGGGAATAGCTAACGATACGTAGCAAACCAGCAGCAGCATGCTCGGGCTGAAGGGCTTTGTGTGTGTGTATGTTTTGTCGTCTTTTTGTTTGTAAATGTGTCTCGAAGAATAAAAATACACACATATTCTAAGCAAGCACTTCCTTGCATAGATCTGTTTTGTTTTAAAACATCAAGTGTGTTCCTTTAACAGATCAACATTATTGTGCTGCTCTTCTGATGCAGTGCCAGTTTTGTTTATTTTCTTAGCTGAAATTATTTCCTCAGCAGATTTGCTTTTGAAAGGACAGTGCTCTGTGCATATCTTATTCAAACCTAAGCTCATCTAGGTACTGCTCTGCTCTTCCGATAGATATCTTGCAGATAGGGAACAATATTTTATTATTGGAAAGCAAATGCTCATATCCAAGCCATCTTAGAAGTACATCAAAATCTGTATGAAACAGGCCTTAAGCAAATGAACTCTAAAATCCTGGGTTTGATTATCTCAGAGAATCCCTGCTGAAACTAATAAGGCAGCATCATGCAAAAGACATTCTAGGCTCAATATTACCAAGTATTAATTATTGTTATCGCTTTACTAGCTGATAGCTGTGCTTGCAGCCCTGCAATTTAGCTTTCCAACAGAAAGAAAGGTCTTGGAACAAAACTAGGAAATAAAGCTCGATATAAACATATTGGATCTGAAACAAAAGCTGTCATGGTGCGCTGTGTTTCCTTCCCCAAACCACAGCCTAGCATGCCTCTGCTTTAAGAAACTGGCTTTAAAGCCGTCTGTGCCAGAGAGCAAATTTTGCTGCTGCTCCCCTTGTAGAACCTTTTCTTGGACTTCTGAGGGCAAGGAGAGGCCCCGGAGGGTAGGTGAGGGGAAAGCCCAAGGTGTCTTTTCAAATCTCCAATGTGCTCTCCCAGAAACGCAACTTGGATGACTTTGTACAACAGTGACATCTGGTGATACCCATCAATATTTACTGTTCCCATCTGCTTTTTAAGAGGGTGGAGTTAAAGCCTGCAAATTCCTTATTACTTGAGAAGTAAGTTAGAGCAAAGCACTTGGGCTTGGCTCAAGACCTGCCAGGGCTGCTCCCGGCAGCCAGCTCGCTCTGTTTGGTTTGGGTATGCCGGTGCTGCAGTGTGCTGATGTGGGGTGGGCAAAGGCTGGATGCAGAGCAACGTCGCTGGCGGGGAAGGGGGCTGTGCTGCTGTCTGTGGAGTGGGGCTGGGTGACAAGCTGCCCTGGGCTACTCAAGTGAGAAGAAGAGGCATAAATCTCCGTGACTCCTCTTGAGGCCCTCTCGCGTCTCCTGTTAACGCATCCTGATGGGCAGGGACCGCAATCCCTGCGGGAAGTGCATTATTCCCATTGCAGACCTCGAGTGTTGGTTAGGCATTACTTCCATCCCAACTGGTTCAGCCTTTCTAATTATTAGGGGGAGACTGTTTAAATAAGATGGAAAGTGCTCGCCGTTGATGAGAAATATTTTGCCGATCTCTCTGTCAATGCTTCAAAGTCAAATAGCAAAACGTTAGGGGAAAGTCTATGGTTAGAGCCAGAGTTTATTCCCTGTGAGTCCTTCTACCATCAGGGGAATTGGCACGGGCAGGCTGTCTGCTGACCACAGCCTCCTCGCAATGAAGGAGAGAAGAGGGAGAAGAACCAGCGCTTCTGGTCTCCCTTGTTCTCCCTTCCCGAATGTCCTGCAGGAGATGATAACATACCTTTCCCCTTTCCTTACTAAATATGGTCTGTCCCTGCCTTGCTGCTTAGTTGGCACCTGGGGATGCGATCTGGGGAAAAAGGGCATATTTCCACTAAACGGTGGTGGAGGATGTTTGTTGACCTGTCTGTCATCACCTGGAGGTCTATGATGTGCCATAGAGTTGTATGTTGGGTTTTTTTCGCCCTCCTTCCCAGTATTCATGCAAATTAAAACAATTCAGAAATAGAGGTTTCTGTGGGTTGATTCAAATACATGGAGTGTTGGAAAGAAATCAGGTTATTCTCCCTTTCAAGGGATTATAAGTAGCTTTAGGCCTAAATTCTGGCAGTGCATCTAGACCACCTCCCAGGATCAGTGCTTACATGAATACTTGATGCCTGCTGTTATGTCTCTTGAAAAAAGAGATAGCTGTGCTCCTGAGGGCAGGGACTGGGTACTCTCCTGTACTGCATCAAGCATATTAATGATGCTTAACAAAGAACTAATAAGAAAAATGATGGTTTGGATGTGCAAACATGGGGGACAGAGGGAGAGGCCTGTAGTGAGGCTGAATTTGATTTCTTTAATATTAGATATTATACATGCACAATAATGTGCATGTTAGTGTGATTATTCCGTACCTGTTTCTTTCCAAAGGATAGAATATGAACTAAATCACCCCTTGGAGAGCAATAGTAAGATAATGTTTTCACACCATTAGTCAGATGCTAAAATACCAACGCACTTTTTCTTTTCCCTGGTAATATAAAACTAGAAACAACAATCAAACAGAAAGGTAACACCTCGTATGCTGCTCAAGGAGCTTTCTTTCAGTTCTGGAATCTTTGCTATAATTGAAAGCTGCAGCCACTGTATGTTTGTTTCCAGAAAGTCCTGGTTCTCTTAAGGAAACCTGTACCTCTCTACTACCTTCTCTGGTTTGTGGGTGTGCCTGGAGTTTCTAATGTGACGCTGTGTTTTACATCCTCACAAAATACTAGTGAATATTCCAGAGGAAAAGCTTAGTTTTGGATGTATTAAAAAGCAGATAAACCCTATGGTCTCAAGACAAGGGATACAAAGTATCCCCTAGGTAAGAACCATGGCACACATCCATACGGATGGACAAATGCTTTGAGAATCCTATTGAGAAATCAGAACTATACACCATGTTCAATACTCTTGAGTTTTAAGAGACAGGTTTTTTCAAACTCAGCTGCTAGAATTTGGCAAAATGATTATGTCGTTGCTGGCCAGACCACATCAAATAAATCTGTGGTGCCAGACAAATCGTTCATTCTGAGAAAATGCATATTCTGCCTGCGCTGCTGGGGTGGAGAGGGCCAGCACGATTTGAGATCATATTGTCCAAGGACTGAAGAATTAGTGGAAAACTCTCAGGCAATTTTTTTTCCCACTGATTTCAGGGAGGCAAGGATTATAACAACCACGTCACAGGTTTAGGATGTAAAGGACAGCTAAACAGCTCTGATGCTTCTTTTCTGTTGAGCTGTGCTGGCCTGCTGGTAAGGTAGGATGTGGGCAGACAGTATGGAGGGAGTGAATTGACGGTGACTGTTGGGAGCAACGACACTGAAGTTACTGGGGCTGCATTAGTACAAGAAGTTCGGGCCCTCAGGGTTCCCTTGCTGGTTTATTTCTGAAGTAGCAGGGGGATAGGGAGGGCTTTGGAGCAGGTCTTCAGCAATATTTGGTAGTGGTTGATCCCTCCTTCTACAGGAAACTGCAACTTCTGCCCCTGACTCGAGGGTGATGATGAAGAGTTTTAACATACTAAAAACAATTTCCCTTTTTTTGCAAAAAGGGGCACACATGGCTGGAAAACAAATATAGTAATGGGTGGACTCCACATAGGGATTCCCGCCAGACACTTTCTAGCGAGTCTTCTGCAAGGACCAGAAACCTTCCTGCTTGCTTAGGGAAAGATGGGGAGAAAATCGATGCAGCCTCTTTCAACAAACCACTCATTTAAATGAAGTCTATCCTGCTGCGTGCTCTTGAGCATCCCCTGGACTCTAGTTTACCTCACTAGCTCCAGTTCAGCTTCTCTGAGCTGGGGTCAAGGTACTTTGGCAGGGCTGCCCCAAAGAGGTCATAGCCTCATGTGCCTGGGCTCCTCTACCATCTGTAGCACCAAGGGACTGTGATTTGTTCTCCCCTCTCTCCACTCATAACCCTTGTACCTGGGATTCCTCAGGAGCCTCCAGAACCTGCTTCTGCTCCTGGGAAGCTGGGCCTGTCCCACAGCCTGTGCCTCCCTGTATTTCATCTCCCTAAACCCACTGCTATGCTGGAAACCAAAAGTTCCCTCGTAGTCCCTCAGGGATCCTTATTGACTTTTATGGTCTTTAAAAGACCTCTGCATGGATTTGTAATCATTCTACGTGTACACCGAGAAACACTAACATAACTGGTAATTAATTTGTTTTAATTGTTTTTATATAATCCCCGCGAGCGACCTCATGTTTTGTTTTGCATCTGTTATGTTTCTGACTCAAATTTTAATGCCTTAATGGGAACAGTGCCAACTGCTGTTACACTGAGCTATGAGCAATCTCCTGGCACACTTCCAGTCCTTTATTGTGGAACTAACTATACAGCACTGTAATTTAACTAGCAAAATGTGGCAAATCACTATTATTAATAACAATAAATCTATTTCTGCAGGTTGACAGCATTAAAATAACAAATTACTCTGCAAAGAAAGCTGGTAATTTTGGGTGCTTTCCACTGCGATCATTGCAGAAGTGTAATATCCATTATTAAGAGCCTTTTGGTGTCTCATGAAGGAGCTGTTTGCACATGACAATGCATCATGGTACTTACTACGAGGGAGGATACAGAGGCCTTGACCGTGGCTATTTCAGTAATTCATCATTTTAATTTAAATGTTAATGGCAGGATGGGGCAGGTTAGAGAAAATTGTCTGCCTCCCCCGCTTCCCATCCCCCCTTTTTTAATAATCCTGTCTCATCCAGTTAGTCAAATCTTAATGCCCAAGATCTTAATTTCTCCTCCTCTCTTCCCTTCTTTCCACTCTCCGTTGCTGTCTTCGTTCTTGAATCCACAGTGCCCTGCAATGTGCAGGTCCCCTGAAGTTTAGCTGAGTGCTTGATCTGTGCAAGGCTTCAACCACGACAGCAATGCCCGCCACAAACTTGCATTTTTGAAAGTTTGCATCTGAAGTCCTACAGACTGCCACTGGATTGCAGCAGCCCAGTCATTGCAAAAAGATCAAGCCAAAATCACAGGCTTAAGATTACTTTCAGGCTGAAGTTTCTGATGGAATTCACACACTGCACCTGGAGTTTTTCCTGAAGCTCTTGGAGTGACCCACATCCAACCCCATCCAATGCCCAGCAGGGGAATCCTGAGCAGTAACCGTAGCTCTCTGTCACCCTTGTATGAGGCAACCCTAATTTTCTACAGCCTAGCTGAAGAAAGCCACATCAACCCCTTCGCATCTAAGCAGCTGTAACAAGCAGCGATTGTGAGGGGAACGAAGCGTGCGTGCCGGCTCCTCGGGGTGAGGCTGGGGAGATGTGGGTTGTGGGTGGTGAGAGGGAGGTAATTGAGGTTACGATAGGGAACTGGTGACTGTATGAGAGTTGGGGCTTGACTGACTTAACTGCTTATTTCCTTTGTTTCCATGGTCTGCGTTGGCGGGATAGGCCTTCTAAATGGGAGTTAAAATATTATGGAAAAGAAAACGCTGGAATATCTGCCTCATAAGTTGCAGGCGCCAAAATGTTCTTGTACAGTCTGTTTGTAAAGTTAGTTTGTCTAAGAATTTACAATATACCCAGGGGTTTTACTCGCTTTCTGGTTGTTATTTCAGGGCAGTCCTTACCCAAACCCACCGCAGGTAACGGCGAGGTTGTTACTGGTCATTGCCTCAGCCCCTTTCCTTGTTCATAGAGTGGGCAGAAAGCTTCAAGGTATCATTTATGAAGGGGGAATGTGGGACAGGAGCATCTGTTGCTGCTGTTTCCGCAAGCTGGTGAATGTGTTCCCTTGCTCTGTAAGCTCTCCTAGCCTAAGTGGGTAGGTGTCTGTCTGGACAGGGGTTGGAGTGGAACCGTGCTGGAGACCTGCAGAGCGTCTTCTGCAGTCTGTCATCTGCTGTCAGCTACTCACCAGCTGATGCCAATAGATTCCTCTGCAACTTCAGCGTAGGTTACTGTTAGTAACTCACAGGTCTTTAAAATACAGCCTGGGGAAGAGCAGCATACGCTTAGAAGAATGTCAAGAAGAGAGGGTGCAAGGTGACAACGTCAGAAAAAGTAAATATGTGATGTGGAGATAACTGGATGGAGAAGAATAGTGAGGGAATGGGAAAAAATATATTTGTGGGGAATTAAATTAAAAAGCCACATGCAAAGAGAGCTGGTTGATAAAACTACCAGAAATGTCAGGCGCTGGGAATCGGGGAAGAGACTATGGGCCAGAACTTGGTCACCGTGTGTTTGCCTCTGCGCCGTTCTCAACGAGCGTGGAGTCAGACAGGGTGCTGGAAAGTCTGTTGGGTGAGCAGGGGACTGGCACAGTTTGCTAAATGGTTTTTGAACAGAGCAGCAGTTAGCGTGAAGAAGGAGTTGAGACACCTGCAAATCTATTGCGTGCAGCTGAAGAGGTTGCCGTGGGGTGGTTTGCAGTGGGCTGCCATGTTCCTGCTTAACTCCTTGCACGCAAAAGAAGTGTGTTAGAGCGGCTGCAGCAGGGGATCGCTAGTGTTTTGGTCATTGGTTTTCTTTATATCCTCATTCCAATTTTGTAGGGGGGAATTAGGAAGGGGAAGCTGCAAATCGCTTTGACTCTTTGTGCTTGTTAAAGACGGAGGAGATTCATTTCCTCACCCAGCTGGCTTGCAGCAGGATGGAGCCTTCCTGCTTCCACATGGAATCCCACGTCTGCGTCTGCGTGGTGGAGTGAAAGCTCCCCTTGCAGAGCCCAAGCTCACCGGCTTCTCTCGCGGTCGCTCCAAGTGCTTTGTCAGTTTTCTTAGAGATTAAAGTATCTCCTAGGTAGCTGAGTGGACTCTGCAGGGTTTAATCCATGGCTGTCTGCAGCTAAGGTACCAGCCATGCCATACGGAGCTGTTTAGAGAGATGCAGCCCCTTGTGAGCACTAATAGTCAAATACGGCTTTGAGCTGTTATCCAGCCTAATCTGCCGATCAGACTGTGATAATTCAAGCTTAGTGAGTTCGACACCAGCTGCTGCTCTCCCAGACAAGTGCCTGTAGCTCTGAGGGGTGGCAGTATTGACGGGTTTCTGAAGGAGGCCCCAATTCTCCTTAAAAAAAAAAAAAAAAAGATAAAATTTAAAAACCTAGTTTTTTCTCTGCTATTTTTGTTCTTTGCATTCCACCCTTTGCTTTCAGCCAAAGATCTTATGGTACTTGAGAAGTAAGATGAAGGCAATTGACCTTTCTGAGTGTTTTCATCCTGCCGATTTGCAAAGCAGCCAAATCCTTGGCCTGGCATGGCAGAGAGTGGTGATATCCCCAAGCCTTGTTCCACCATCAGAGCATTCGGTTTGGAGCGTGCCCCAGATTTGCTAGTCTTTGAAGAGTCATGACAATTTTAAGGCATGTGTTTGCAGCAAGAGCCTGGCTTTGATGATCTACTTGATGTTTTTCTGTTTTCCTTTTTTGTTCTTTCTGGCCCCTCCATTCAGAGGCAGCACTAGGCATGGGCAGAATAGGCAGTTGTCTTGGCAGGCAGACTGCTGGGGGCTGTAAAACCTCCTTTTTTGATCTGGAAAAGCATCAGGCAGAAGCACGTACATGAATAAGCCTATGCTGGGAGACCTCTTTTTCTTCACTTAGGTCCCCCACTATGTGAACTCCAGTTCCCCACCAAGCACCTCACACTGTATGAATAATTCTGTGCAGATGTGTATGCTATCTGTGGGGAGAGGTGTAGTTATTGACATCAGATCTCAGTTCCTTTGTTCCTGGCCTCTGAGGATGCAAATAGTGAATTTATAAGCCTTGTTCTCCGGTGTTGCAGAGATTCAACTATTAGGAAGCAAGTTCATGCAAACAGTAGGCCATATACTTGACGAGAGCTCTGCTGTCTGCAGGAGAACACGGTTAATTTAAATCTGAAGGTATTTCCACCATTTTGTTATTTGAACTTCTGTTTTCTGCAGGAGTGGAGATACCGAGGAAATGTGCATTGCTGCAAAATTGCATTGAACAGAAAGTCGGCAAGTCAGAAGTGGTGCAATTTATGTCTCCAAAAGAATGTTTCACAATGATTAAACTAAAAAAAATAAATAAAAAAATAAAAATTAATAGTTCCTCTTATCTTAAAAGGCAGAGGCCAATGACATTGGAGATGGAAGGCATTGTCTTCTGTGACCGGAACAGTTATCTACAAATTAGCAACTGATGTGAGATGTTAAAATAATGAACTAAAATGCAGACTACCTGGAGCTGATTCCAAGTGCTAAGAGATCCACTTTTAAAGATCTTATTCCTTACTCAATCTGCAGTAGGAATATGAAGCAAGATTGTGCGTTTCTTGGGACCGTAATGGTCCTCAGATCTCCACTGTGCAAAATAAAAGGGTCTTTGCCAAGGGAATATTCGTGAGATCTTTGCATGGTGCAGGCACACTATCCCATCAGTAAGAGCAGGCTGATGGTGGGCTTGGTCTTTTCATGTACGTGGCTGGCTTGTTTTGCAGCAGCCTGGAGGAGCACTAATTGAATGGTTTGTAAGGATTAGGAGCTGGCAACCAGAGCTCTACCTTTTCTGCAAGGGTTTGGGTTTTTTTTACTTGTTGATCTTATTTTCTATTGCAAGTGATCAAAACAAAGAAACATTACCAAAATTGTCCTTTTTAGCTATGTTTGAAACTGCTCTGTGTGTGCAGGACATGTCGTAAACAGACTGTTAGACTTGAAACTACCTTTTGGGGAGAGGGCACAGATGTGTGGTGGTGAAAAGTGAACTGCTGATCTACAGCTGTCTGAGAGTACTTGCCTTGGCATGAAGAAGGCTAGTTGAAGTGGAGGGGAGCGATAGCAATATAAGTGATTAAGTCTGGTTTCTTTCATCTGTAGATACTTGAATAACTTTCCATTAGTTTAAACTGGGTTGCAAATGAACATCACCTTTGATCTGTAATGGGACTTCTCAATTGGGCCTGAGCTCAAAAAATGAAAAGCAGTTTACATTGATGGGACCAGTAGAAAGACCTGAATCCTGAAGAACAACCTGCTCCAGCCCTGTTGGAGACAAAGAAAAGTGGAGGTGGATCTTTGGGAGCCAGGAGGAGCCGAGGATCAGAGAACTTGCGTGGATTGCCCGAGTGCAGGGAAAGGCAGCGACACAGCTGAGGTTATTCAAGGCCTGAACTCTTTTACATGACCCTCATTCCAGGTCTAAATCATTAGTGAGAGGGTCTTGACCAGTCTCCTAATTTGAATGGTGAGAGTATTTTGGGTGGATGGAATGACTGTTTCGTGTGCGTGGCAGAGAGCAGGGTGGGGGCAGAGCGTTGGGTGGGTGTGTTTACTGCTCCTATTTTCATTAGGGGACTACTTATGCAGAACCAAAACAGGAGAAAAATAACTGCTTTCTGCAGATACTAACAATATATTGGCTTTATTTAAAAACATCTGAGTACCTAAATAGCGTGGTTTATTTTACTGATTGGTTAATATCTAGATTATATTCCTTATCAAGTTTGACAGGTCAACTTCTTGGCCTAAATTACTTAACAGTGTCTTTTTAGTGCTGAATTCCCAGCTTTTGTTGGTCTGTCTCACAGCCAGGGTGTTATCTAGCGTATGGAATTTGATTTATTTCTGTGCTGGCATGTCCAGAAGAATCCGTGTAAAGAAAACAAACTGCATGTCCCCTTCACAGGAGATCTTGGCTGCTATTTCTCTACCCACTAAAAGCTTTATCACTCAGCCTTGTTATTACCATACTAAACGGAACACTTCAGAGCTTAGCGGCTTAACAAGATAAAAACATGCTTTGTGGTTAATGTGGTTACTGTAGGCATGCACATGGGGCCGGCGAGGAGAGCTGCTCGCTTCCTGCTGGTGCAGCTGCGGATCGGCGAAAATAACTTTGCTTGATAAAGCCTATGAAAGCAGGCAATTCAAGATATATTTTAGCTTTATCAGGGTAATGTGCTGAAGACTGACCTAAGGTAGAGGAAAGTATCCCTTCCTCCCTGGCCACCCTGCTGTATAATTTGTATCCAAACCAGATTTGCTGCCTGCCAGGATCTGTTTCTGTAATTCTTTCTCTAGTCAGGTGCTATTGAGTGCAAGGGTGTTTTCCAATTTAAAGGGGCAGATTGGGATTCCCTTCCTGACACCACATCTTGAAAATAATCCAGAAGGTTTTCTTTTCCCCGTGAGTAAAGAGTGTCCTCTGTTGTCTGACATGTGCAAATTTAGGAAAATTCTCTTCTCTGTGTCACTTGTTTTTTGGAAATTTGTGACTTTGGGTACATGATGAAGGCAGGTGCCTGGATTCTCAGCTGCTAGAACTTCACAAGAACTTTATTTTTGGTGTTTCCTCCTCCCAGAGATCCAGGTTTGACTCCTCAGGATAACACCAAAACACACACCTTCTCCTGAAAAACTTCTGAAGAAGTAAATTTGCAAGCGTAGCTCCGAGATCCTTTTCACGGACCTTCCCAGAATTTCTGAATGTATCTTAGTTTTATTTAAAGCATAAGAAATACAATAATTAGACAAATCTACAGAAGACACTCAAAGGCAGCCCTTCTATCTTAAGCCCAAGAAGCAGGACGCATTATGGTTTGTCTCTTCTGATGTTGGTTGATTCAGTGTTCAAGAGGGATCTGATTGTCACAGGAGCAGTGAGTCCTTTTTTCTTTTTCCCAAAGCTTCCTGGGCCTGGCTCTCTTATGGCACCTTTTTCAACCTTCCTTGTCTGTTTTTTATTGTTGCTGTTAATATTCTACTTTTATCGCTTCCTTTCTCGTCCCTACATTTTTGTTCTTTCTTTTTTTATACTGAAGGCTGAGCTGTCCTTCCCCAGTGCAGGCAAATTTACTATCCCAAGGCTCTTTGCTTAGACAAGGCAGCCATTTTTAACCAAAGATTCTGTAAGCAAAAAGAATATCCGTCTTCCAGGACACTGCTAACAAGGACATTTTTGCGGTTGTCATTGCGTACTAACTTCATATCAACTGGAACTGCTGTGAGCTGAAAGATAGTCCAGACTATTCATGGACCGCATGGCGTTGCTTCTCAGCTTTTTGCATCCCTTCTCAACCTGGATACAGGACAAACAAATAATGAGCATCAGGATGAGAGGGGCGGTGAACATACTATGTCACATTTTGCAAACACCTCCAACTGTGCTCTGCACATCAAATCATGCATGCCGAGATACCAGTACCTTCTCTTATCAGCTCTTGTATCTTAATACCGTGTTGCTTCTGCTAAAGCTAGCAGTTAGTTAAATAGTACACAGATGTGTATGTTTAAGCGTATGAATTAGTAGTTGGAGCTGTAGTTCAGTTTGCTGTGGAAGATATTTTTCATGCACATAGCACGCAATAAAAAAAGCAGCTTCCATCCCAATAATTATGGCAATCTTTCACTCACTAAATGCTTAAGCTCACTCCTAAAGGTTCCACTGAGGAAGGAATAATAACCAATTAACAAATACTATTGACGCTTACAGATAAGGCAATGCATGTGCTTTAAGCATCAGAAGCAGGTGCTGCAGGTAGGGGGAAAGGAATATTGATGAGCAACCTCTTGAATCTTCTGCCTTGTGACCTGTCTAGGAACTCTGACTGAGAATTTATTAATGCAGCTGTTAATTATCTGTTAGCACTTTAGATTATGATTCCTTATATAAATAGTTTATAAAGTGTATTCAAGTGTTTCATTACAGCTCCTGTGCAGTGTTGTGATCCTCCTCAGCCCCTTCGCAGGCGGTGTGTACCTAGCGAGCTTGCTCAAACTCTGCGTGATGACCGGAGCTACAGCCCAATCCTTTGAACGGTTACAGGACAGTATCATACCACGTGTGAGATCTTTGTAATTATTCTGTGTGTTACAAGTCAAACTGCCTTTCTGTTCGCTCAGAGATGTACAGCTGGTGCGTTTAGAGCTTTGGAAACCTAAAAACACTGTATGATGCGTTATGAAGACAGACATCTGCCTGCATAATCACCAGCCAGTTTGAGAGGGAGGGCCTGTTCTAATTCTGGTAGATCCATATAGCACCCATTCCTTCCTAGGGATGTAGGTGATAAAACAGTGAAGATCTGGTGTTCTTCAAACCTACACGTTGCCATTCCCCAGCATTGTCATCATGCTCACTCACAGCTCTGCAGATCCGTTCCAGGGCTGATGGCATCACATGTGAGGAGCAGGGGGAGTTCGGTGAATGATGTGCTCTGCTCATTGCTAGTGGCTCCAAAATTCACATTCACAGGTAAGTCCTGCCAGGGATGTGCTTGCCACATCAATATCTCCAGTTCACGCGTTATGCAAATCGCTTGCAACAGCGAAATGCTAAAAGAGCTGAAAACATTTGAATTTTGTGCAAAATGTACACTTTCCATTACCTGTACTGATTGCAATGTATCTTATTTGAATTAAATAAGTATGGAATGTAAATTTCAATAAGTTGTAATACAGAGTAGTTGATTTGCAGTATTTGTGTAATCCTCCTATTTCATAAGTATTTGAATTTCACATTAATTGACTTTTTTGTTTTGGTTTGGGGTTTTTTTCTGTTTATTTTAGCTTTGGTCACATTTTCATATATATCCAGTGAAATTTGTCTCACTGGTTGAAAACACAGAGGTAGACTGTCCACATCTAGCTGCAGAAAAATCGTTTTGTATCCACGGAATGTCTTCTTGCAGAGAATGTGACACAGGAATCTGACATTACCCTCTGCTCACACTGGGCAGCATCTCAGTTAAGCGTAGAGAAGAGTGGTCTTTGGCAAGGCACTGACCTAATATTCCAGGGGTTGAGGTTCAATTATCAAGCCTACGTTCGAGACCTTAACTATGTCCCTCGTGCTTAGCTAAAGCTGCTGTGTGTGTTTCAAGGTGCAACCAGCTAGTTAGACTGAGCTTGAGTATGACTAAATTTTGTGATGGGTCTGAGCCCACCTCCAGCTCTCATCTCTCTGCCCAGTGGAGGAGCACTTGAAGAGTCCCTCAAGGTCCCGTCTTCCTCTGTGCTTCACTCCCAGCTCACTTAAGGACTTGAGGAGCTCCTGCAGTGCAGTGTGGTGCATTCAGGTGGTGCTGAAGGTCTCAAAGTCCCTGGTGGGATGTCAAAAGGAGTTTTTAGTCAGAATTTGAATGCTTAATAAAATAGATTTCTCAGGACAGGAAAAAAAAAAAAAAAAAACAACAAAAAAGGCACACCCCACCCCCACCCCCCCCAAACCTAATATAGTGAAATAATTGTTGTCTCTGGAAATTTCAATTATCAGTCAAAATATCCTGAAATCAAAACTTTACCGATATTCAGCCTCAATTATATAAAAACCATTGGGGATATGGAATATGTTCATATAAATGAGGTCTCTGATAACGGAGGGAATTTTCAATGTACTTAATGGATGTCAAGAGACTTGACCCTGTTTTGAATACCAAGGAGTTTTGATAATTGAAGTTTGGATAATCTAGGTTGAACTGTAGAATTTAGCAAATTAAGATAATGTTGCGAGCGTGTGTGAGTTAATTTTAGTTCTGACAAATGAAACCAGTTTAACTAGCTTAGAGACTAAAGCCAGCAGACAACAGCAGTGTGCCACAAGCTGCAGTTATCCAAGGCATCACGTAGAACCTCATTAACGCTCTCCTGCCCAGCCTGTGGAAGGATCCATACGCGGAGGTGAAGGGTGATTTAATTTGTCCAGATTGCGTATAGCGCATGCTGTCGGTAGGGCTTTCGGTTAGTATGAGGGTGACTTTGGCGATAAGAATTTGTGTGTGCTTGAAAGTGAGCAAAGACTAGTAAATGCTGGCAGTGCAGCAGGCTGTGCAATGGCTATTGATGATAATGATATGGCTGATGAGAGATGGATGTAAGACAGAGAAGTGCAATTCTCCCAAGACTGCAGTTCCCAGTGTTGTCTGATGTCCCTAGTGCATATGTGTTCATCCTCCTCTCCCCTCTTCCCTCCTCCCTCAACATACATGTTTTAAAAGAATATTTTAATATATTTCTAGATTTCCAGGGAGGAGGAGGAATACATTATTAAAAATTAATTACTAGTACAGTGGTTTAAGGACATAAGGGATGCAAGGTTTGTGGGGAAACGTACCGTCCTGCATTAAATCAGCTGAGAGCAGTTATCAAAACCTGACAAGCTCACAAAACATCTTTATCTGACAGGTCTGAACAGACTCGGTGCCTGGAAGTTTGTTTGTTTTCTACCATCTTGTCATAACAAGAAGCAGTACCTCTCTCTCCTTAACACCTTTGGTTTGAGTACCAGACACTGAAATACTTCGAGAGAGAACTACTGAGGGGCAGGAGAGATGTCCATGCAGTGACCGTCCAGGGGACTCCTGGGAGCTGTTATCATTTTCTTGCTTAGCTGCAGGTCTTGGGCAAGACTGTTGACATCGGTAGGAGTTTGCCCCTTCAACTTTTTAGCAATCTGGGTCTTAGTGTGTCTTTGACTGTAATGTTGAGGTGTTAATTCTTCCTTTCCTGGCTGTGGAGGGAAAAACGTTAGATGATGTAGCACATAGGGACTACTTAGATGTGGCTTATATGAGAGGCAATGGAGGAATTTTTGACAGAGGCATGTATTAAATATTGGGCCAGTACATTGTGTATCACAAAATCTCCTCATCCTTCAAAAATATGTTCTCATTCTTAATATAAGCCCTTTTGGCAATAAGGAGGGTAGTGACAACGTGGTAACTGGTGAAGGCGTTCTTTGTGAACATTTTAACTTGATGCAGGCTCCGTCTGTCTGCAAGTGTGTTTATCAGAAAGCATAACTGCTACATAACACGAGTGGAAGGATGCTCTGCAAGTGGACTGTGTTTATTTTATTCCACTAGCAGCTGGAAACCCCAGGTCACCCTGGGCCTCCACTGTGCTGGGCTTTGTATAACCCCCTACCTCCTAAATAGGAGGGGGGGGGGGAAGGATTGACCTCTTTTATAGATGGGAATGGAAGGAAGTCATGATGCTGTTGAGTGACACACGTAAGGTTAAACAAGAAAGTATAGATAAAATGAATCTTCCCAGCTCTGATCTATGGTCTTAAACACATAACTGTCCTTCCCTCTTGGATCTCAATTTGAAACCCATTATATTAGAGTGGATGGAAAATTAACCAAGAAGGGCTATCTAATCCTACACTGAAAGAGCAAAAAATGCTCGGTTATGGAAAGACTGAAAGATAAGACACCGCAAAACTTCAAGCAAGTACTCTAGAGGATACTAGCTAGATATCAGAGACTTGTTGGAGAACTGATAGGAAAGCAGCATGTATCAAAGCACAGAGGGGAAACACAAGGGGTAGTTTAGACCAAATGTCAAGGGGGGCTGTTTTAGGGAAGAAAAATAGAAAGAAAAGAAGCATTATTAATCTGCAGGTGTGTGATAGCTGGAAAGATATTCTCACCCGTACAGCTTTATTAGAGCTAGCTTTCCTTGCAAACATCACCAAAAAAGGAGACTAGACAATGCCAGCTATTTTCTACAGCAAAATTACCATATAGAGAACCACAGGGAAAATGCTGAGACCGCGAACTGTAAACAAGCTGAGCCACTGGCAGGCTTAAAAACCAATGTTTTTTTTAAAGTGTATGTTAAAACCAACTTTGTTTACTTAATTGCAACAGAACATTGTATTTTCCTTAAGAGAAAATTGAGAAAACCTGGAGGGTGATTCTGTGGTTTGCAATAAACAAACACAAATGTGAAATCGAACACTACCCAAATTACAAAAGCTAAGTACATGAAACGCCCCCAGTGCAAACTTGTCACTCAAGTGCCAACTGTCAAGAGTTGGATACTTTTCATAAAGCATAGTTTTAGCCTTTATCTTAATGTCAGGGCTTTGTTATGATTGACCTTCTTCTGGCTGGAAGCCCACTTAAACTAAACAATACTATTCAGTTCTGAAGAGGGCGAATAGAGAAAGCATTGTTACTGGGTAAAATGTCTTTGGACTGAATCCCAGATGGGAAGGAAGTGGTGTAATTACTGTACTCAATACAGAGCACTGTAGGGGCATGTAAGGCAACCGGTCTGCAGTGAACGAGGAGCAATCCTACACCTCTGCTGACTGTGAGACTCGACTAACTGAGCAATTTTCATATTACTGTTTTATTTGTTCTGCTTAAGCAAAAAAATCTGCACTTGACCACTGCAAATCAAAAATTCAAACCAGGCTCCCTAAGCAAATAAAGGAAAAAACTTAAAGGAGCCTGCTCAGCTCACAGCGGCTGTTTGGCAATGGTGAGCATAGTCAAACTAAGCTGGTTTTGTTTCTTCTCTACCTGTGGAAGGGAAGCCATATTCTGTTCCAAATACCACAAAATCACCTTCTGATAACAATTCCATTAAATATAGTCTGTGCTATGAAATGTGTCTGATCCCAGGGCTAGAATCTCTGCTTTTAAACTTGTCACAAAGTAACATATAAATGGCATTTTAACACGTGTCTTTATTATGATACGCATTTCCCTGAACACTGTTTTCATAAAATAGCATAGGAAGCACATTCATTACAATGCTTTACCATGTTGTGATGAGAAGCTTCTCTTTTACGTGGAAAATGAACTCAGTTACACTATTGTGATTCAGTTTTATCTTAAAAGCATCTCAACAGAGAAGTGGGGAAGGTGAATTATTCCAGATGCTGTATCTACCCATTGTGAGAGATGCTTTTTGCCATGCACAGCTCAGTCGTAACAGAAATGGGTGAAGGACATGGGAGGAATTATTATTGCTATTTTACAGAGAAGTAACATAGACATACAATTACTCACAGTCACTTGAGAGGCTTGACATAGCCAGGAACTGAATGCAGCCTCCTGAGATGCAATCCAGGTGCTTTCCTCCCGAGGAAAAGCTCCAGTTTGGACAAAGGCTCCTCTATGCTGAGTGCCATCCAAAAATGAGACACAGGCAAGGTCCCCATCCCAACGGAACCCCCCGGGACAGAAGACTGCAAAGCACTCTGTGTTTAGTTCACGAGCTCTGCCTTGTGAGTTAAGCCATAGGAAATGAAGCGAAGCCTCATTTGCAGGATACGAAGTGCAGCGTGTTCAGGACTAATCTAAATATCTAGGGAAGTTGGTAAATATATCCTAAACCATGCCTTCACCTTGCTAGTCTCATGGGGCTCGATTCAGTTCAAGAGCTAAACCAGATGCTTCTCTTTAGCCACATACCTAGTTTTTTTTTGTATTCTAGTTAGTATTTTTACTGCTGGTTTGTACCAGCCCAAGCATTGGTGTGCTTGGTGTGGTTGATGGACTGGGTAGTTCTGCTGATCATACGCATTAATGTTTATCTCATGTTAACACCAGGGTCTAACTATCCTTCAAAAATACATAAAAGTTGGTTTGTAACCCTTGCATGACTCTGGCATCAAGTGCATCCTCTGATTCCATAGGTTATTGACTCCCTTATGGTTGGAAACACACCAAACCTGGAGGGGCTTTGCCCCATTTTTATGCACCCTTCATTAACAGCTCCCTGGTCTTTAAGTGCAGTACAGCCTGAATGGGTTAAATCCACACAGGGTGTGACCCAGTTGAAAAGAGCTTCCCAACCAAAATACTTTTAATCTGGCTGCAAAAAGGGTTGGGATGTAGTGAACACCTACAGCCCTTCCCAGGGAAAAAGCCAAAGTGGTCGTAACTTGGGAGGAAGATACTCTGCCTTGCCTACAAGGTGTAACACCTCTCTCCTTTCTTATACTGAATCATTCAGGTTTTGAAGAGGAAAACCATAGGTTTCTCATTTAAATAAAAAGCTCCCTGGGTCCCATTTGTTTTTCATGCAACTTTATCCTCTAAAAGTAACATGGAAAAACTGGAAATGCCATGTTTTGAATGGATGCTTTGTTTCAATGTGAAAGAGGCAGCTCCAGCAATTTTCTGGATCCCTGATGTGTTTTTGAATGGCATCCAAAGTTTGGGTCAGGATAGACAGGAAGCCAGATGGGGATGTTTCTGTATTTTCTGAGTCAAATTGCTTCCAATGCTATAAGGAGTTTTAGCCTCTGGAGAACCCAGCTGCGATGGAGTCAAAGCTTTTAATTCTTCTAATGCTGACAGATCTACCAGCCGCTGTGTTGAAGACATGTTCTTGCCTGGTGGAGCAGACAGTGGTATCCTGCATGTTTGGATGGGTGTTCATTCCTGGAAAACTTCTGGGAAGACATATGTGTGGTCCAACAGGAGTGAAAGGTTTGGTGCCTTATGCAGAAAGATGTATGTTTTCATGCATATGGTGATTATTTGAGACAATCACTGGCTTAGTGCTTAGTTTTCCTTGGGGACCATTTTTTCACGATATCTGGTGTTTTCTAAAGGCCCATGCACTTAGAGGAGCTGGAATTCAGCCACAGTGATCAAAATTAAATGGAAAAAGATGCAGGTTTTTCAGAAAATTTTTTTTAGGATACTCATTTTACTGTAACATTTTCACAGAGATCATCTTTGATGTGCACAGAGGCATTTTAGCAAGGAAGCATTCTACCAGCGTGGCTAGGTTTTATTGCTGGTGGAATTATTATTAGATTAGGGGGAAGATTGCAGCTGAGGGAGGGGGGAGTTCAATGGGAGCTGGAATTTGGATAGATCTGAAGGGGACGACTCATTGCTTGAATTGCTGCCGGTAATGAAATTGCTTTTGACTAGTCAGAGGGAGCCGCTGGCCTCCAGTACGCTGATTATATCTACAGTGCTCAGGTTGCTATTGGACAAAGATAGGGAATTCAAAAGGCTCCATCTTAATTGTTTTTGCTTAGGCTGTAGGTTGGTTATACGCAAGCAACAACGTGCAGAAAGTAAAGTAGGTTCCTAGCAGTGACATTCAGAGCATTGAACACTTCACTGGCAAACCCTGTCACCCAAAACAAAGACGAAATTTATTGCAAACACTAAAGATGGTGAGCGTTTGGTGCGTTTCGTGCCTGTCCTTTGCCTTTCCGTGGTGGGTGTGCTGCTGCCAGCTCTGCCCCTCCCTGCTCCCACCAGGTCCTGCTCCAGCTGGGCATTCCCAACCCAGCGAGGGCAGTTTGCCTGCACGCCTGCTGGCACCTTGGGTTTTGGCTTTGTAGGGCTTTGCTGCGCAATGCTGGATTGGGCCGGGAGTCCCCAGGTGGGGCTGCTATGGGTGAGAGTAACCTTCAGTTACGGAGGCGAAAAGCTGCCAGTTACTGGCAAATTTTCAAAACTCTGGAGGCTGAAAACACCAATTCAGCGACGACTTTTCAGAGTTTGGAAGACCACCTCCTGCTCCCTGACTGTGATTTGTGAGTGGTTTGAGCACCTGAGGCAGGGCTTTGCCCACTGGGAGTGATGTGGATCCTCAGGGAAATGGGCCAGCGCTGCTCCATCCTTGAGCAGGCGCTGGAGCCCTGGGAGCTGGGGGCTGCGGTGTTCCAGGGGTCTTCTGGGGGGGGGGAGCCGGACGCACATTTGGGTGACCTGCTCTGACCCAAGGTACAGGGTTTGCCACAGATGTCACAGGCAGGGCAACACCATGCAGTTTGGGCAAGAAGCTGAAGGGTTCAGTCCAACAACTTGGAAAATATTCTGCCTCTTGCTAGCACAGTCTCATACAAAAAAAGATGAGGTTTTAATTACTATCCCCTCTTTCCGTACTGCCCATTACAAGCAGCTATCTCCTATTGAATGGAGAGCACCAGAGTGGATTTATTTTTTTCCCCCTAACCTACTTTAACTAATTTTCAGGATGCTGGCAATTGACATGCATTATTTATACTGTGCAAACCTCGTATTTGGGATGAGAAATCCTACTGCCAGGCTTCCTGCTTCTAATAAGCATTCCTTTCACTACATTATCTCCTCGCACAGCCCAGGGCTGCTCTTGCCAGGGACCCAGCTGGTGTTACTCGATGACTTTGTGGCGTGGGGAGCCTGACTGGTGTAGCGGATCTGCTAGCTCGTGCATTGCTCATCAGCACAGAGACACAGGCTCCTACACCAGCAAAAGGAGGGGGATGAGGCAGAGGCGGAAACCGCTGTGGGATTGAGTGACAGAAGTCCTGATTTTCCATGACCTGCTGTCTTGTGTTGCTACTCGAACCTGTGCAACCTGAATTTAAAATGCTTCCATCTTCCTCCCCCCGCTACCCAGTCTGGATGACAACAGAAGGTGAAACAGGAGGACAACCAGCGCAGCCCCTGGAACAAAATGCTTTGAGGGTCCTAAATCTGTCTCTGTCACACTGGATCAATTGCCAGGGCCTACACTGCCACCTCTTTTTGTTCATTTGGAAGATAACTCATTCCTTAACAGCTGAAATGGCTTCTGACAAACTTCCCCTTTGAAAATTGTGCTCAAGGACACTGCTCTTCCACTGTTTGCACAGTCAAAAATATTCTGGGGAGGATTTTTTTTCCCCCTCTCTTTTATCTGAGGCAGCATAATAAAATACCTTAGATAAACAAATTTATTCTTGGAGGGATGTTTATTAAGCACTGGCAATCCCTACGATAAATAATTTCTCTGGGAGGGAAAAAAAAGAAAAAAGTGGAAAGTAGGGCAAGGAAATTATTTGAGTGCAGGGGATAACACAGGGAGCAGAGGATGCTGAGGCTCTTCTCAGCTGCGGGGGGCTCGGATGCTCCCACAGTGCCATCTGCAGGGGAGCCCACGGGGGGGGGCACGGGGGCCTGGGGCAGGAATGGATCTCCCATCATTAGATGCTCATTTTCTGAGGATTTGGGAAAAGCAGAAAGATGTCACGTGGCATAGGATCCCCCCGTGGGAGACACTTTACAGACAAGTGGTAGAGGGTCCCAAACAGCTTAGGCTGTATGTCACCAGCTGGATGAACAGTGCAAGAAACCAAGCAATAATATATGAGAATTACTGGTCTTTTCTGCTAGCTGAGAAACCGAAGATGGGTTTCAAGGCAGGAGGTGTGTGGGGAAACAGTTCATGTCAGTTTGAGACCGATATTTTTGTTTTCAGTTTTTTTCAGTGAATTGAAAACCGCAAAACTTTCATTGTGGGTCAACCTGAAATGTCCGGTTAGATGTAAAATGAAACGTTGTGTTTTGATTTGGCGTTATCTAACTCCCACTTTTCTTCTTTCCTCTTAATTTAGGTGACTTTTAATGTGAGAAAAACCAAAACACTTGAAACTGAAAAGCCAGAAAGTTTCTTTTTGAAAATATTGAAGGGATACACTTCATCCTTCCCAAAATGAGGCGTTTCATTTTAACTGTGTCCTGAAATGTAATATCTTGAACTCTTTTTTTTAGGTTTCCCTCCTAGCAGCAACCTTCCTGCCCCTCACCCTCTTTGCTTCAGTTGATAACCATTTGCCAAGTTCATCTGCCGTTCAGTTAGATCTCTTTAAAACTCGGTTTCTCAGTAGATCTGTTATCTGTCAAACCTCTAATCTCTTTTCTTGAATGAATACACCATTTTACTAGTGAAGAACTGAGTTACAAAGTGACGTGTCCCAGATTATGTTAAAAAATGGGTGGTGGTTCCCCTGACACCCGGTCCTCCACCCTACCTTCCCGCAGACCCTCTTCGCTTGAGAGCTGGAAATTCCAGTGCCTCCGCAAGCTGATGTGTAATAAAACGTAGCTGTCATGTAAGGGGGCTGCATAAGCATGCAATGCTCCAATTGTGGAAGGAAATTGGATGAATTATTTTTTCTTTGAGGGGCTACTCTGATAAAAGGTGTCCACTGCACAGCAGAGGTCAGGTCTGTAGGTTGGTTTGGCCACTGAACACAGCTGAGCTCAAGGGAAGTTTTGGGATGTGAGAGGTGAAGAAGATCCTTTTGGATTTACCGTTAACAATTGATTTTTGAGGTTTCTATATTGGCTGAAGTTAGAGAAAGCTCCAAGAAGATATTTTTGCCTATGCATAAGAGAGACTGGTTAAGTTTGGTACAGAAGGTGTGAACTCCAAGAAGACTCAGATAAGGAGACGCATGGCAACCTTAGGATATACTTTCTCTGCACACTTTGGGATTTTCAGAGAGGCTGCTGAAACACCAAGAGCCCATTGAAAACTGTTCTTTCTTAGGATTAGGTCTTCCTGAAAGCTGATCCACAGCATCTTGATTTGACCTTCTTGTAGGTTGCTCTAAACCTCTGCACTGTACCTTTTGTAGGTGTGGGGAAGCCTGCAGGCTGTTTCTGTTCAGGATGCTGCTTGAACTACTCTTTGGTCATCTGCTAGCTCTGAAGTTTGTCGGTAACAACTGGGCAGTCGCTGACTGCAGTCTTAGCATCACTGCTATGAGTCTTCCATCTGTAATTGTTTTTTTTTGTATCACCTTGTTTCCTAAGGAAAAGCCTGGATTTAACACCAGTTATACCAGGTCAATCTGAAGAGCCACTGCAGGCAAGAGTGGATAGACAAGTTGTTCTGACTCTGGTTAAAACTATGCCTAAGCTTTGAGCACAAAATGGAAGCGGGTTTTGGCCACAGGGAAAATCCAGCTTTTCAAGGAAAGATGATGAAGTTAGAATGCTCATAACTGAGAGAAACAGGAACACAGGCTGAGTTCTCGTCAGTGGATTTCAAATACAGTGTGATTTGCTTTATGCAAATGGTAGCTGGTGGTTCCCGTAGGTTGGGCTGGGCCAGATCCTCAATGAAGGTGAAATAGCAGCTCCTGCTGCCTGCTGGTGAGCCTGCGCCAGCTCAGGAGGCAATTCAGGGTGCCTAAAAGTTGCCGGTGATGCCAGCGCTCATGAAAGAGGGCTTTCCACTTCCATGTAGATGTGAAACAGTGGGAAGACTGTTGTTGCTGCTGAGACACTGCAGGAAATCTCAATTCTGGGAGTGTTTTGAACTTTCAGGTATCGAGGTGGAGAAGGAAAGGAGAGAATCAGAAACAGAAAGAGATTAATTCTTGAAGCCTGTCTGCATTTTTTTACATAAATTCTGCTCTGCATCCGGATGTGTAAGGCACAGGCTACAAAAATCCCTGCTTCTGCTGTAGGCAGAGCAGAGGATAAATATATATGGATGAATAAACACGGCAAGTAATCCAATCTCATTGCTAGTATTCAGTTCCTGCACTGTTGCTCTAGGCAACCAGCTTGAGTGGGGATATTGTCTATAACCTTAAAAACTGATTATAGGCTACTTCACTGCCTCATACTGTCTTAAAGAGGATTAGAAGAGAGTGTAAAGCTGGCTTAGGCACTACGTTAACAAAGCCTCAAAGGCATCTGCAGATTTCCTTGTTCATGAAGTGATTAACTTATTTAGTAACTGTGAAAAAACGCGAACATTCGGGGAACCAGGCTGGTAATAATTAAGAGATGTAATTCTGCCGACGTGAGCCTCGCTTGGGCTGACAACTGTCTCTGTTTCACACGAACACATCCGGCTTTGTTTCGGAGGCGCGGGGTTGTTTTGTATTCACGCTCGCACAGGTTTCTTCCATTGTTTTTCAGCTGGAAGGGAAGGAGTGTTGCGTGGTGGAGAGGAGGGGGGCCCCCACTTGTCAGTAGTGCCTTTTACCATTCCCAAGTGCTGTCTCGTATCCTGACGGGTCCGCGTTTGAATTCTGTGCGTCGCTGTAGGCGTTTCGGATGAGTGGCGGTGGGCGTGCTGGGGCAGGGCCAGTGACCCGCGCCCGCCGGAGGAAGCATGCACCAGCACTTTGCTTCCTCCCTCAGCTGCTTCGAAACTAGAGAATAAAAACGGCAATTAAAAACAACACCCTTATCCTGAGCTGAAGTGCGCTGGTTGGGGGCAAACGCGAAGCAGCTGAAGCGGGGGTGCCAAGTGATTGTAAGTAGTAGGTGAGGCAATCCTGATCTCCCTCCTTGCCAGTTTGACAGCAAATGTTTTTCTCTGGTGATAACGATGCCAGCAGGCCCACCGGAGAGGATTGTGATGGGGCCGTCATCTCGGGTGATGCGGAGGAGGAGGAGGAGGGACTTAGGCTCCATGAAGCCCCCAGGAAGCTCTGTGTTTAGGATGGCACCGAGATCCCATCAGCGGGTTTGAACTGGGGCACTGCTTCCTAATGGAGAAATCCCACGAGGCTGTGGCAGGAGCTGGAGTTCCCCAGTTGTACGTTTGGGTAAAGACTCGTCTGTTCTCCCTCTGCTCTCATGGAAGTTTGTGTTCAGCTTTCGAGATTGACGGGCATTTGTGTCCCTCCGTGGGTGGGAGGAATAACCTCTCCCATGTGATTGCTCACAGACGGATTGTGGTCCAGACCACGTGGGGATGGATCACCAGATATCATTTGTTTTATCTCCAGCCTAGGGTGCTTTCTGTCTGATCACCTCAAAGTGCGCTCACGCTGATTTATAAGTGACCCTTCTCCACCCAGGTTGCTTTTGTAATTTAAAATATAAGCAGGTTTCTTTTCTTTAACAAATTCACAAGAAAAAATCCAAGTACATAGTATGACTGGGAGTAAGTGTATCTCTTCTGGTTCCGAGAAAGGTATCTTTCTTAGTGGGCAAAGGTTTGTATTGTGAAGAATAAAAATAAGTACAGGGTAGACCAAATTTTCTGCCAGCATCAAAGCTCTCATCTTTTTAGTCTGGAGGGTTAGAATGATCACAAGTCTCAAATAAGTCATATTTTAGGAGAAAAGGTTCTTTCTGTGACAGTTTTTCAATCTTTCCAAGATCGCATCCTTACATCCTCAGGAGTTTTATAGAGCTTGTCTGTTCCAGGTTTGTGTAGTTTTTATGGGTATCTGGCCACATCTTCTCAGATCTGTGTGCAAAATCATGTGCTTATTCACGACTTCTGATTCACACATAGAGTCCCTATGAACACATCCAGGACATGCTTGACAAATCACTGGCTCCTCTAGGCTTATTTCACAAGAGAGTCCCAGCATAGGCTTAACTACGTTCAGAAACAATATTTGTACAGGTGATAAGCCATGACTGCACACTCGTGTAGTTGAAGGGAGGAGAGCTTTAATAAAAATGTCTGATTGTAGCCATCAATACGCTGCACAGTTTGACGTATTTGCTCTATATGTGAAGGAATTTTCCTCTTCCACTTGCTAGCATGTGCCAGCTGTAAGATCTTCCTTCCCTTTTAAAAAATGATTAGTAGTGGTGATTGCAGTTGCCCAACTCAATTGTCTCATAAGGGTTGGATGTCACAAGTGTTGAGAACCCTGTCTCAAATAGATAAGGCTTTCTAGAACTGAAAATATGTAAAATTGTTGTGTGCTGCTGGATATCTTGGCTTCTCTCTATCCTGAAAGTAAAACGAGTAAAAGTGGTTTGAAATAATGCCAAATCTAAGTCTTCAACTTCAGTGTGTTGCTAGTTTGTGAAGATCCTCTAACATCACAAGGCTGAGAGAGAGATCTTGAAAGCGAAGATAAACACTGTCACCAGTGCTTCTGGTACAGATCCTACATTTTTGTTGGACCTGACCTGGATGAGCTGCAAGAATCCTTCTATTGGTGCCTGGCCCATATTTCTCTTAACACTTCTCACTTTAAGTTTTTTCCCCCAGGTCAATGTTTTGTTGTTTAATGAGATGATTTCACAAATTTATATAGAAGTTCCATGAAAATCTGGATTAATAATGGAAAAAATGAGGAGATAATTCCCTGTGTCTTCATGGCACACTGTAGTTAAAACTCAAGCTCTTTACCATCCCAAGTTTACATGTGTGTAAAGCAACAGGAACATGAGAATAATGCCTTCAGAAGGGAAAACAGGTGCTCCAAAGAAGTAGCTTAAGAACAGTTTCAAACCAAGAATAATTTAAAGAGAGGAAATTAAATGCTTCATATTGAATCTATATGGGAAGGTGCATGAGGCCTGCTAATATTCCACAAGCTTTCTGCTAGCGGATGGAAATATGTTTTGATCTCACAAGAGTGGAACAGCACTTTGTGTCTTCCATCTCTCCGCTTGTTTTCCTGTTATTGCTTCAGTCCCAGATAACAGATGGGATTTTCAAAGTCACGCAGCCTTGACCCGTTTGCTTTGTCACCAAATTCAACTCAAATGTTGAAAATTCTGCCTGCCTTTCTATTTCTGTCTTTCCCAGGAGAGGGGCATTCTTGAGAGTGAAGGGAAAGGCAGCACTACTGGTTTAAGGAAAACAATTAGAGACCTATGTGTGCTTCCCCACTTAGCTTCTCAAAGGAAAATAGGTGCTTTCAAATGCTGCTCTGGTGTTAACAGCTCTTCTGAATCTGTCATTGTAGCTATGTGCGTTTCATTCAGCATCTCTGGAAGAAACTGAAGTAGCATCTTATGGATGAAGAATCTCCATTTTAACCTCTACAAATGTCAATTGTTCTAAACCTATATGCAGCACTTAGCATCGGGGCTTACTCACCAATTATTAACAGCATCCCTTGCTACACTTGAAAATACGTTCTCAATAAGTGTTGGCTGGAAAACAGCTTAAGTACTTAGTTGTTCCAGTCCTATCTGGTTTCTTCCCCTCCTCTCCTTTTTCTTGAACCACTGTGCATTAACAGTTTTCCCATAATGATATCATTTTATGCACTTTCCAGCAGAGCAGAAATACTTAATATGTTTAGTGGCTCCCAGGGTATGGGATGAATTCATCTGGATTAGTTGATCCTCATCTTGAAAAACCCTACGGTAGGCAAGGTGTCAGATTTTTCTGTCTTGATTTACAGGACCTGTATTTATGTGCAGCAATGACTAGTCTGCTCCTTTCACATGTGTCTGGGCAATGTCAAAAGGCAATTACTATTTTGGTTTGGTCTAAGAGATGACTTGGCCAAGAGAGATTTCATATCTCATGATCTGCTTCTTTAAGTCATGTCCCTTAAGTGACTTTGCTTAGGGTACTGCTGGCATCCAGCAGCAGTGGGTACTGGCATGGGAGTTGGTGGGAGGAGTGCTTACATTAGGTAAGGTCCTCCAAATGTTTCCTGAGGAAGGGCCTTCACACAGCCCACTTCAGCCCACTACCTGTATTCATTTTCAGAGAAACTGCTGTGGGCATGTGGAGACCTCGCTAAGGAGAGAAACCTAACTGGGGAGTTAAGTATCCAAGAAATGCATTGCAATTTCATTCTCCACATACCTACCGGCATGTAGTTCCTGCTAAGGCCTATACCAGAGGGGCTGAATTAGATGCTGCAGGGGAGAACATTTCTCTGGATGTGCAGCGGTGCCTGCTGCACACACAGACGTCTCCTGAAGAGCAATGGCTCCTTACGCCGGGACTGCTCAACAGAGTGAAAAAGCAGCAGCCTTTACGTGTTTCATTACAAGAGTCCTGGAATAACACTTTAGGCCTGGTTCAAAGCTACATTTTTAATGAATAAGTAATCTTTTCCTCTCCTTCTAAACTGTTAGCTCCTCAAAACACGAAGGGGAGAGGAAGGGAAATTATTTACCTTCCAGCCAGAGGGCTGACCAGCAGACACAGCGTAGGAGGTTGACAGGTTGAATATGTCACCGGCCACTTGGGCAAGGAGAGAGATCCTGCTCCTTGCCTTTGAGAAAAACAGACGTGCTCCCTCCACCTGCAAGGAGAATACCAATGTGAATCATTTCATCCCTTCCTCCTCCTGGGAGTCATTTATGTTGAGTTTTAAAGCAATTCCACGGCTGAAACTCAACCGCCCATCCATGCTCTCCTTTGGCTGTAGACAGAGCTGCAGGGGGAATTGGGTGCCTTCCAAAGCAAACAGCCCATTCCAGTGCTCCAGCCAGGCTGCAGCAGCTGTGGCGGGAGACTGGAGAGGAGGAATATTAGAGACATCGAGCTGGGTTTTGGTTGAGCACTGGCAGCTACTCTTTGCAGATGAGCTCCCGCTCCTCCAGGTGCGCCCATTGCTCTGCGCCTGGTGCGGTGTGCGGGAAAGAGTTAAACAAGATAAACCCCACCAAAGTAGCCGGGAATGAATGTGGCTGCTGGGTACAAATACCACCGTACATCATCCAGACTGGTGGCTGTGACATCTCTCTGGCTCTGGGCTGTTCCTGATGGTCTCCCAGTTCCACCCACAGGGACGGGCTATGAGTTGCCTTGGGGTGATCCTTTATCTCAGACCTGGGGGTGGTCTTTCAGGCAGAAGTCACGGGAGTTTTTCCTTATGGAAGTAGCTTAACAAAATGGTGCAGTATGATAAGCAGTCTTTCTGTGGAAAAAAGTTGTGTAAATTGCTCGTGTGACTTACAGAAATGCTTATGTTCATTTACACAGACTATAAAATGTGTTTTCACAGTAAAATTAGCCTGAAAGGGATCTCTTGGGTCACGAAATCTAGCTCATTTGCTGCTGTGCGAAATCTCTCTTATGAACTCACCGCAGAGTGAATCTCTGTATTTTCCTTGAATGTTCCATTGGAAATAGCTGCAATAGGAATATTTAGTTGGCATATTCTCTTTTAGCCATACTTTTGCCTCTTTATGCATGCTCTCTCTATTCAGTATTCCTTGAATCTTTATATTTGCTCACTTATAAGCTATGGCAGCTTCCAAAGGAAACAAGTTATTTCAGTAGCTGGGGTGTACTTTGTAGTTGTATGCAGTAACACTGAGGCCCAGGGTCTTCAGGTTGGGAGAGTTACCCATCATCTGTGAACAGGTGAAAGAATCTACTTTTATGCCCCAGGTGTGTAGGGAAGGAGATCTGGGGTTTTTTCCAGCTATAACAGACATTTCATGTGGCATTAGACAAGTCATTCAATTTCTCTTTACAACATGTCTCCACTCTGCAGTGTGTATTGCAATCTTTATCTGGTTTTGTCAGCTAAGAACGTGTTCTTTAGGACAGAGGATTTTTTTCATATGTTTATGTGTAGTTGTGTCATAATCAGGGTCTCTGGGTATTGCCCTAATTCCCACTACAACATCACCAAATTATACTTGAAAAAATTACACATCATGGATCTTAAATGCCTAGCTCAGTTTCAGTGCAAAATAAAAAGCCCAAATGATGGTAACTTAAACTGGCAATAAAATAGCCAGCATTACGCTTGTAAATACTTAATTTGCAAATGTTTAGAGAATTAGGCACCTGCTATAAATCCTTATCGTGGGCTTTGCACCCTGTTGGCAATCGGTGAGCTATATCTCACTTCATTATGCATGAATGTGTAATTTTCCAAAAGCATAAACGTGGCCTCCAAGGGCACGCACATTAATAGCGTTCGAATGAACCAATTTGTTTCCTACCCAATATGTTTATCTTCCAGCTCTTTGTTGCGAGTGCCAATGGAAAGGTTAATGGCTCACAGTTCCCTGTCAAAAGATGCACTGATTTAACCTCCGCGGTGTCTGGATTTTTCATTGTCTTTGGCCTTTAGCGTGTTGAAAGTTAACAGCTGCATCCTGTATGCTAGCTGGGATGTGAGGGGGTCTTCTTTAAATTATTGCACATGTCCAGGATTAAATGGGATCCTTTTTCCCCCTCTTGCTTGTTGTGGCCCTGATTCATCAGGTACATGGTACTTTGGGAGCACTTGTGCTTGCTTCAGCAGAGTCTTTATGCCATTTTAAACACACTAATAGCCACCAGAGCAGCTGGGTCTGGTCACCTGCCAAAAGTCAACAGCTCTTACCTGAATCCATGCATGTCATTCCTAAAATCAGTGGAAATACCTGGGCAGGAGTGAAAGGAATATACAGCCTGAAAGGTAATACAGTCTAATGGATGGGATGAAAAGTTAGGTGGGGTAAGGTAGGTGTTTTCAGTGATATCAGAACCACTGTGCAGCACATCTAGTTAAGGTCATGCTAAAGCTTGCAAAGTTTTGATGTTAACCAGGTTCAGTTTTGACAAACTGGGGGGCAAACCGTGTGTTTAAAAAACAAATCATGTGCAAAATTTTGCTCAGTTCTGCTGAAAAGTCAAATTCAATGTGGTTTTTTCCACTAAGAGAGGGTGGAAAAAGATATCTTTTGTAAACCCAGAACTCAACATAAGTCAAGAAAGGAAAGTACGGTTAAAAAAAACCCAAACGCAATCAAACAAGGAGATTTCTCCTAGGGTTGAATAAAAAATTGCCTATGTCCTGAAGTTTTGAGGAAGAAGCTACCTGAAAGCCACTGTGAGGACTATCAATACAACCATATTCCCTGTGAAGCTAGTAGCTGACGTTCTCAGTACAATCTGGAAGAGCCAAGAAGGCGTTTAGAGACTATGCGGTCATCTCCCTGTCTTGAGGGAAAGCACTTCCCTGGAGGCGGGTCCTTTTCAACTCAACCCTGATGCTGATCGCTGGGACATTGCTTCTGCTGCCAGTGGTCAGCACAGGAGTCACCAGTTGCACACCTGAACGGGCACAGGAATCACCAGTTGTGCGCCTGAACGGGCTGCGTTTTGCTCGCCCAGTGGAGGAGTATTGTGGATGCATGAGCGGCTGCACCCAGGACCACGTGTTGCCGCTCACGGCAGAATTGTTGGCTGAAGTAAACCATTAAGCGAAACCTGAGAAATACTAAATGCACTCACAGAACTGAGGTTTAGTGCTGAATGGCGTGGAAACAAGGATGAAGGGAAATGAAACCTATGAACATCACTTCCAGGTAGAAACAGTCAATATTTTCGTATGCAGATGTCCAAGAAAGCCATCTAATTGAGGATATATGTTTAAAGATGGGTAGAAGTTATCCTAGTGCTCAGAGGTGTCAGACCCAAGCTCTACCAAAATTAACACTCAGCCTCTCCAAAAATGAAGGTGTTTCTTTAGGTGCTTAAATATGACTGCAAGTGTGGCATTTTCAAGGCAACGCGAGTGAATTAGAAGCAGAGCCATGCTCAACGATAATGCACCCCCTTAGGCACCCAAATTTGAAAACTGCAGCCCAATTAGATATGCTCTAATTATTACTATTATTTGCTACTTAACAGCTGTCATTGAAGGCTCAGGACAGCTTTGTGTTGGATGCTATGAATACATAGAAGAAGAAGAAGAAAAAAATAACCTGAAGGCGCTTAAAATCTCTGCCTGAGAGACAAGGAATAAATGCAACTGGCTGGGAAGCCAGAGGTGATGGAAAGATAGCTGTGAAACATTTGATCAAGTCTCAAAAGAATTCAGTGTTCTCTAAATGGGGACTCTGAGCTACTACAACAAATAAGTAGCATTAAGTAGGCAGGAATGGCTGTCTCTGAGCAGAAAGAATATTTATTTCTAAGCTTGAGTAATGATTACAATGGTGAAGTTGATGAGTTTTAAAGGAAATAATTAGGCTACAATTACAGAGGTGGGATGAAAAGCCAAACTCCCACCATGCAAGCTCCCTCTTCCTCCACTAACCTTCTCTCACTTTCTTTCCCCGCTGTCCACTCAGTGTGTTAATCTGGAATTTGAATGAAGATTTAAGTGTATCTAAATGTAGCCTTGCCCCTGGGAGAGGGAGTGGATATGTCATCAGGGATCTGTCAGAGTCAATAACATTTCCCCTGCAGCCCCGAGCTGTGCCTCAAGATCTAACATTTCTGTCTGAATTATCAGCTAATGCTCTGACAAATTGCCTGTGATTTTCTTTTTTTCTCCCTGAGTGGATGTGCCTGGTCTACAGATTAGGTAAACACCGCCTGGCCCTGGTGTGTCGCAGCGGCTGATGATTTCCAGCCAGACATTTCTGTCAAGCCAGGAAAGCAGGAGGACGTTGGGGTAGCAGCCAGCCGGATTACCCACGCTGGCTGCGGATGCTCTCGGGTTTAGGGCTGTTACAGCTACAAGCCCGTGTTTAGGAGATACCTGCTGACCAACACGGCGAGAAGCAATGGAGTTGGAAGTTCAGGACCTGATGGAGAGTTTGAGTAGCAGGGCTGCAGCTGAGGTTTTGGTCTAACTGAACAGCTGGGGAAACAAAACTGGGTGGGTGTTAGCATAAGCTGTGTTGTTAAAATGAGTGGCAGGGCTGGATTTTTTTTTGCTTGCAGAAGGAAACGGCTATTGGCAGCTTAGTCCTCAGACACAGAGGACTTCAACACTACCAGGTGATTTTGCACTTGTAAACTGAAGTCATCTTTGAGAGGAAAAACTGTGTGGAAGATGCTGCAGAGAGGCACCCAAGGGGTTTGTTTCCCTGGCCACAAGATTCAAACACCTCTTGAAACTAAGAAAGCCATCACCACTGCCTGCCGCTTCTCAGGCTGCGTGAGATCTGAAGCGTCTGTTTGTGTACTTGCTGTAGAAGTGATTTTCCTTGGAGCATGAGCTGGTTTTTAAACACTGTGGGCGTAGTGACAGTCTGTAATTCTGATCATGAAATAAGATCATGAATGAGGGAGAGGTAGGAGAAATTCTTATCTGAGCTGTCATCGTCAAGATTTACATTGCTGTTGCAAGTCTCTTCTCCACAAGTCAGGTGGATGTGCTCTCACGCCCTGGCCTTTTCCCGATTCCTCTGTTCCTACACAAATCCCTGGCAGTGTAACACCCTTTGCTCCCGCTGCTGCTCCTCCGACCTGGAACAGCTCTCCCAGACTCTCTGCAAAGGGCTTCCCTGTGTCTGTTAAATTCCAGCTGAAAACAGGCTTTGCCCAGCCTTTCCCCTTGCTAGTTATTAATTGGCATGACAATATTATTGGCCCCACTCTGAAATATTGTAGGAATTCAGCAACACTGCAGTCTTCCTTTAGGCTGTGAAATCTGGTGTCCCAAACCCATTTGAAATCAATAGGATTTGGGCGCCAAATTCCCTTAGGCTCCCTTTGCAGTTTCCAGTCTTTTACAAGACTGTGGAGTAGTAAAAGCAATTTGGGATGTGTGACATTTTCTACTGCCTTCTCTAGGGGTGTGTCTAAAGGGAAATAAAACCCCTGGGAAGGCGAGAGCTGTGGGACTGGAGACATGCACACCATAAAGGCACCAAGGTGCTTGACAGATGAGCGGTGGCACCAACCAGAAATATTCCTGTATAGTTCTAAGAAGCCAAATGACTAAAAGGTAGAGACATTTATAATCTTTCTCAGATGTCCATATAAACATGCACAGCAGCCAGTAATAGAAATGCAGTTCTGGATTCTTTCTGAGCAATCTCAGGCTAGGCACGCTGCTTTTTAATTACATGCGCTGCACAGACTTAAGGAGGGAGGGATTGAAGAGGAAGGAGAGACAAGGGGCTTTGTAATCTACAGTATTGCGCTTAAAATAATTATTAGTCATAAGTAATTAAAACAGTGATACTTGTTATCAATATTTGGTAGTTGATATGTAATATACATAAATAAAATTATTAAAATGGGAATTAGTTGTAGAAATTACCATTTCTTATTAAAAAATATTTTTTTCCCCTGAAATTCCTAATGGGCTATATTTAATACTTGAACTGCCCAGAATTAAATCCCTTTAGGGATGTAGAGGGCACACAGATAGAATCTTTAAAGTCTTGGAAGATAGATTGCATTTTCGATAGACTGGAGATTTGGTAGTTAATAGATACAGCAAAGGCCACCTGAACAGATGAAGGGAAATGAATGGGTCATTCATTTCAAGAGTCCCTGCGTGTGGCCAAGGTTTGACTAAATATAGAAAGAGTGGATGGCCTGGGCAGCTGCGTCCTTCTTGAACCCCACCTGGTGGGAACCTCCCCCAGAGGCAGACCTTTGGTGAGCCCTACAGCGGGTCACTGGGGTAGGAGTGAAGGTTTCTAGAGAAAGCTGTAGGGTTGGGTTTTTTCCTTTAAAGAAAATACTGCCTTTTGCTTGGCTGGAGGGTCCGTCTATCCCTTATGTAGGAGAAAGCAGAGGTGCTTGGATGAGGATGGGAACCGAGTCAACAGGTAACTGCCAGTGTGGGTAAGCAGTGCTGTTACCGTCCCGTTCCCTGAATCCAAGGGTAGAGCAAGAGGGCTAACAGCGGGGCTAGTACCCAGGCTTTGGGGTAGAGGAGCCTTAAGAAAACTGAGTCATGAACACGTAAAGAAATCTTTTCTTGATTCTGCTACCTACTTTCACACTAAGTTAGCATAGGCAGAAATGCGATAAAGAATTTGCCAAGTGTGATACATTAAGGCTATTTCTCTTGCCATTAAACTTTCATGTAGAAGTTCCACAGACAGGTCTTGGTCCTATTTATAGGTATCTTTTTTGCCTTCAACAATATTATTAAACTCTTTTGTTACAGAAAGCCAGTCTGAAAATGAGCCGACCTGGTAAATAAAACATAACGCTTGCTTTTGCTAGCATACTTATCTCCACAGAGCAATATACCGAAGAATATTTTCCCCATATGTTTTTGTCAACACGTTATTGCATATGCCTATTTAAGCAGTAAACCAGTTTGAGTACATTGCCAGAGCACTTGCTTTTCCTATCGATCTGAGGTGAGGATCACAGAAGTCATGAACAGGCAGCACTGGGTAATTCCTGACCCCAAAGCCCAGGAGGGACGTGCAGGGGAGAGTGGAAGATTCTTCCCCATGTATTCTTTTAGGCAGCCCAAGCATCTGCTTGGGGTCTTGTGCCTTTGAACCGCCTCACGGCGGGTGCTTTGAGAAGCTGTTTGCACACTGATGAGGGCCGTGGCGTGGGTGAGACAGCGCAGAGGTGCTTCCCACCCTGCAGGTGAAGCTCGGCTGGGTGCCTCGGTGGCAATGCGGGGACAGAGGCTGCCTCCGTCCCATCCCCTGGCGCCAAATCTTCTTCCCGGGTGCTGCAGGAGGACTGAGCGCCACGGTTAGTGCTCCTGTGGGATGGGGCCGCAGCAGAGCCGATGGGCTCGTGCAGGTGGGGTGTAAGAGGTGACGGAGGAGGGCGGCCCTGGCTCTTCTCGTGCTGGGGAAGCTGGATGGGAGACTTGTCAGGGCCAGAGCATGGGATTGGGGTTTGTTTTGGATGTGTGGGCCATGCAGAGCTGGCATTAAAAGTGTGGGTCCTTTGGGATGGACTGGGAAGAAGCAGCAGAAAGCAAATTTTGGAGAGGGTTGATCACTGTAGGGGTGCATCTCTAAATATGCCGTGGAGTATCCTCAAAGACTAAAATTTCTTCTGCCCTTCACCAGCTTTGCCGAGCAAGATATGTTATTGCTTCAACCATAGCCCAATTTTTCCTCCAGTTCAAAGAGTCAACCTACAGTATCTGCTACAACAAAACGTGCTACCAAAAAAAAAATTACTTCAAATGCTTGTTAATTATTTTGTTAATCAGGGTTTTCTGCTCCATATTATTAACAAGGCAAATTAAAGCAGGAGTCTGCGGTGCCCAGAAAACATCTGCTCAACAAAAATGAAACACTAAACAAAATGGCCCCCCTCTGTGACTTGTTTTCATCCGGCTGTGCCTGTCTTCAGGAGGGTCTAGGGAGGCTGCCCTCGCTTTTGGCGAGAGCGCTGGCATGGTACATGGCATGTACAGGGCAGATGCTCTTGTGCTGTGGTTTGCTGTGTTGTACCGTGCGCCGCCCTCTGTGCTGGAGTAGGATGGCGTAAGCCAGAGACTGGGTAGTTTTCACCACCCCGTGACTTTGTAGTCATGTTTTGACCTTGGTTTTGACTCCTTTTTCCTTTTCTGGCCATTCTGAACAGTAGCATTTTCACCTGAAAACAATGCATGCTGGCCTCTGAGCTAGAGCACTCAATCACCCTGTTTGCGGAGGTAGTTTGTCTTTTGGTGGGTGCATTGGTCTTAATCTCAATTCTGGGATCTGCTTCCAGTTCACGTTTGTGTATTTGAGTTTCTTCTCCCATTGTCTGGTTTGGGGTATTTTTGGCTGTGAGCATTTAGGTTTCAAAACTGAATCCTACTGTGTGGCCAGGATCTGTGGCTTCAAAATATCTGTTTATCCTTAAAAATCCTGCTGCTCTGCTAGCCTGAGTGGAGCACCTCACTGCATTGCTTCTGCTAGCTGATCTGAAATACATTAAAAAGTTGCTGCTATTGATTGTTTGAGAAGCTCTTAATGCAATTAGTTTTGGGGCTTTTTTATTTGCAAATGAAACAAGACAATGAACTCGCATATCTAGACCCATTATCAGCCCTGCACTGCACCTTGTTAGTGCTCCCCCAAGGTGTAACAAGGACAGTTGTGGAGAATACCTTATAGCTGTCTATAGCAAGAGTAAAAAACCCTATGCAGAAAATCCTGGTAATTGTGAGTGCTTGTGACCTGAATTTTCTGTACTCTTCTGAATGTTTTTCCACAAATATGCATGAAAGTGTACCTTTAGTCAAGTCTATAGCCCATAAGACACAGATTTTTATCTCCATCTTTTTAGCTCATCCAGTTTTTATACCAGGAAAGCATTTTGGATACTTTTGAAGTAAGAAACCAATAAGAGTTTTTGATATTTTTCTGTTTATAATGTGCATTTGGTAGCTCTCTCCAAGATTTTGTTTGAAAACAAAATGCTTTCCCTGTTTGCTTATTAAGCTCTTTCCTTATCTGACAAAGTGTGGATAGTGTACTCCTGTTTCTCTCGCTTAGCAGCTTCAGGAAGCGTGATGGAGTATGTTGACTCTGGAGTTACCGGAATGGAACCAGATATGATAGATAACGTATCTTATCTCCCAGAGGAGGATATAAACAGCATTACTTCAGGGCATACTCCAGCTGCGAGTTAGGGTGGGAGCTGGGCAGGAATGGCTTTTCTCTGCAGGTTGCTTAGTTTTTTTAATTTTTGTTACTTCCGTAGTTCCTTACGCCAGTGTTTTTCAGAGGTGAGACATTAATTTACACAGACCCCTCCTACGTTGTCGATTTTGGCAATGTTAATACTCCAGAACTGGTATTCTTTTGTTCCTCTTGTGTCTAAGACTAAATCTGAACTTGCCTATAATGATCACAGATAATAATTCCACTGGCTTTCTTGGGATTTATACCTAAATTCAGGGAATTCAAAAGCAGAGGTGCATGTGCCTCTGTTGACCAGATTTTCTTTAAGTCCTATATTATGTATGGGATTCAAATATGGGAGGATCAAGGGCTTCTTCTGCATTTTAAACTCCCTGTTGAGGAGCTGAGCCAGCCTAGGAGAGTAACACTCTCCAAGAAAAGAAGGCTCTTGCACAGCTTTCATGATTTTCTCTCCTGGATAATCAGCGAGTGCTTTAACTAGTTCCAGCTCTTTAAATAAAACAAGGAACCCTCTTTTGAAATTAGTATGTCTCTGTTCATATCTAACAAATGTGTGGATTTTATGACATTTTTACATTCAGAACTTCCAAAAGCTCTCATAGGTGGAATTCCCAAGTGCTCTGCAACCAGAGAGGATTGTCCTTTACTAAAACACAGTAGAATGAAAAACCCGTCTACTGGAGATTAAATCCTCTACTAGTTTGTGTGAACTCAACACAGATTAATCACTTTTTAGCTCAGCTGGAAAGATATCCATGAATTATGTTCCTAGCTAAATGCACGGGGCTACGCCTATTTTTCAAAGACACAGAAGAAAACTGCTGTAGGTGACTCAGTTATAAGTGGAACACGTTATTTTCAGTGGTGTCTTATAAAGAATGAAGATAAGAACTAGAGAAAATTAAATCAACTGGGGAGGGAAAATGATCTCATGTTAGCTGAAACTTTGTCCACATCACATTTTTTCAGCGGTGGGTACATCTGGGTGGCTTCTGGGAGGTCATGGCAAGTGAACAACGCTTAGCTGGTCCATGTTGTTTTATCGAATGCCCTGTTTATGTGTGTTCACACTGTACTTCTTAGTACCTGTGCACAGTGTTAGGATGGAGGTGAACCTTGGAGGAAAACACAGAAGAACTGGTGTGGTGCTTGTGTGGGATGTGGTGGCCCTATGGGTAGATGCTGAGATTCCCCTCAGTGCCTCGGTTAAGCGCCAGGTTACTGTGTTTTGCTGTGGCAGTGTGAACTATAGATATATGTAAGGAGGATTTCATCTGACTCCAACCAGATCTCTCTGGAAAAGCCATTTGGCAGTATAACTCCTTAGGAAAGTTAAGCACAACATGCTACTGCATGCAAGGCAGGGATAGGGACACAGCATTCAAGCTGGAGCATGAAACACTGTCTTACTTCTTGACTAGTGCATCAGTGCCATCATCAGGGTGGCTGAAAAACAGAAGTTCCACATGACTAACTGTTGGTATCCGCACCGGAACAAAACTGGAATAAAATTCATCAAATAACATGAAGTGCGCCTTTCAAGGTAACCACACAGCTGGCAAATAAGAGAGTTGGCTGGGAATGTGAGAGGCTGTGTTTAGACCCTCGCATTGGGTACTAGCTGATGGTTTATTGGGTTGGACCTGGGAAAAGGCTATGCTTCTTTGCAGAGCTTTAGTGAATGAATTGTTCTGTGTAGGAATGACATTTTCTTAATAGAAGAAAGGATGTGAGGAGCTCGAGCTTGGCACCAGAGAGGTCCAAAGGAAGTAACTATTATGCTGTCCTGGTTTCAGCTGGGATAGAGTTAATTGTCTTCCTAGTAGCTGGTACAGTGCTATGTTTTGGGCTCAGTGTGAGAAGAATGTTGATAACGCACCGATGTTTTCACTTGTTGCTAAGTAGTGTTTAGACTAGGTCAAGGATTTTTCAGCTTCTCATGCCCAGCCAACAAGAAGGCTGGAGGGGCACAAGAAGTTGGGAGGGGACACAGCCAGGACAGCTGACCCCAACTGGCCAATGGGGTATTCCATACCATGTGAGGTCATGCCCAGTATATAAACTGGGGCAGTGGGGGCGGGGAGATCGCCGCTCGGGGACTAACTGGGCTTCGATCAGCGGGTGGTGAGCAATTGCATTGTACATCATTTGTATATTCCAATCCTTTTATTATTACTATTGTCATTTTACTAGTGTTATCGTTATCATTATTAGTTTCTTCTTTTCTGTTCTATTAAACCGTTCTTATCTCAACCTGCGGGTTTTGCTTCTTTTTCCCGATTTTCTCCCCCATCCTACTGGGTGTGGGGGGGAGGTGAGTGGGCGGCTGCATGGTGCTTAGTTGCTGGCTGGGGTTAAACCATGACACTTGCTCACCTGGAATTATTTCTGGATTTACAACTTTTCAGAGCCCCCTGTATTTGATGGGATGAAGCAAGAACCAAAGAGCAACTTGCTCTGTTCTGAAATAGCTCAATTACTACAGAGACTGCACTTCCAAATATAGGTAGAGAACAGTTACAACCATTAGAGTTATAAAAAGAGCCTACGACAGCATCTAATCTAAATCAGATCTTGAAAGATCAATCAGTGATTGTCCCTATCATCAGTGGTAACATCATCTCACTCTGTGTTGCTTTGATGCCAGAGATAAGCCTAACATAAGAACCACAGGTGTAAATTCAAATGGGGGAATCAAAAAGTTATTTCTACCTTGATTTTTCCCCTCAGTCTGAGCTATGGATAAGTTTGTTAGAAATTTGTTCCCCACTTCCTTGATGGTGACTTAAAACTCCCATTGACTTGGTGTGATGTCCATGCCTCTTGCTAGAATTTAGCCTTTAGAAGGTTTATCAACCAGGTATTTTTAGCTGAGAAGGTTAAAACAACAGCAACAAAAATCCCATTAGAGATACTTTGGCTGTCTGCCCACATCTGCCTAGTCTGTCTGTCTGAAAGGATCCCCTTCTCAGGCCATCTGCTGCTTTTTTGCCCTGAGCATAGGCTGCGGTACCAAACACCCATTTGACACCCATCACAGCCCCTCACACCCATGCAAGCTCTCCCAGGCGGGGTGCACGGCACCCTGGCTCAGCTGGTAACAAGCTGTACCGGGTTGCCAGCAGCACTCTCCAATTCCTCGGGGAGTCCTAAAAGAGAAAAAGTTAATATATAACCGCAAGCACAAAAAAGTTACTGAGTGCCTGTGCTGTTGTTTATACATTTAGATACTGTGATTAAATTACATACATAATGCATAGTGTTTGTAATACATTATTAATAATAATAATACTGTCTTGTGTTATTCGGCTAGAACAGGCATGCTCCGAGTGATGGTTCATTGGTCTATTCACACACAATTTTCATACATCTCTAAAGATTACCATTTTAACAGCTTTCTGTATGGATACTGCCAGGCAGTTACATTTAACAGTGCATAAATCTAATTCCCTCCGCACTCAATTTTCTCAGGCAGCAGAATCAATTTGAATCTGTCAGGATTTTATTCTAAAGTCTATTAATGCCTCCTGCCTTTTTCTGTATTTCCCCCCCTTCTCTCTGTCTCTCTCTTAACAATCTCACTCTTTCATGAATTCATTCAGCTGCAGAAAAAGATGCCCCACTGATACAAACACTCTTTTATCTCTTTACAACGGAAACCTAATTAGGTGTGAAGGAGACACAAGGAAGGTCACAATTAGCCCTCCGGCAATAAAGGTTAACAGTTGTGAAATCCTATAATAATGCTGTTGAACTTTGTTATTATCAATAATGACGGCCTTTGACAAGGTCAAGTTCATTATTCTTAACAGCTATCACCGAGGCGCTTAACATCCCCACCTCACCAGCCTGGCTGTGCAACACCTTCCCTTCCTTCTCTTCCCCTACACGCTCACGGGGGTGTGCTGGCTCCTAACAGGGGACCTGCTCCCACCTCATTCTGCAGCTCAACCCGTTGGGTAGATTTCGAGACAGGCTTTCATATTTTTTTGTATTGAGCTTGTGCTGAAGGATCGCTCGCCATGCCTTTTAATTGTTGTTTAAAAAAAAACCCCAAACCCCGTGTGTGGGTTTTCTTCTCCATGCTTGGGGTGAAATGATTCTGCCCAATTAAGAACTTAAATGGAGATGGTAACAAGAAAGTAATAGGAAATGTATCCTGGTAACATAGCGTTTCAGAATAGAGTGGAAACAATCACATGCCTTGCCGTTAAAAGCCAATGGATCTCTGACATCTTCAAAAGGCTTCTGGGGAACGATGCCAATGTTGGGTAGCTGTTGTATCTGCATCCACTCTTAAATCTGTAGAAAGGAATGGATTGTAAACCAAACATTTTAAACAATGCTTTATGGGGTCGGATTTATGCCTGTTGAAGAAGGCTTCCCAGCAACCTGAATCCACCAGAGATGTTAATCTCTCTGTTTCTTTTTAGTAGGGCTCTTGAAGAAGCAGGATCACATCCCTGAGTGCTAAATGTGTAACGTAGTTCTCAGGTTTCCTTTACACTGAAAAATGTGGTTCCACAGTCATTAATATCAGATCTGTGCCGTGCCAGATCATCTTATCCCAGTCAAGTGTAGGCATGTGATTTCATTTCCTTTTGAAGAAGTGGAGCACATGATGGGGATTTAATGCCAACTTGACTCTTCCTTGCCTGCAGTTTCCGTTTGGATGATCCCTCATGTGGTGGAAAGTACCCAGGTACAGAGTGAACAAGCAGAGCGAGTAGTCCTTTGGGCCATTTCACAACGTTGTTTTGGGTCTATTATGCCAGATTTACAGGGCATCTGGCCTGAGCTATTAGAAAATGCCAAAGTTGTAATTTGCTGCTGTTTCTGTGTGTTTACTTGATTCTGAGGTATATGCTGGGGGAAAAAAGCGTCCTTTTGGTGCATTGAGCATGCCTTCACTCTTTCACCTGCTCGCTTTTTAGGGTCAAGAATCGTATTTAACCCTTATTTTCCAGTTCACCTGGAATTTGGACAATTACTTAGTGATGCATAAGTTGGGAAACACTTGTCCTCGGTTACTCCTAGACTCAGGGAAGGGAAAGAAAGAGGGGCAATTCAGACCTTAGATGGGCTGAACAGTCCTTGGGAGCTGCCTCTCTCTCCCTGTCCTTGACAGAGTCTTGGATGATTGCACTTCTAACTTAGATGCCTCAGGAAAATACTTAATAATGCTTCACAGTAAATGTTAAGCTTATGTTATAGAAAGTAAAGGCACAAAATGTGTATTAAAGGTAGAGGGTGAGAAATACCAAATATTTGATGTACACATTAAAAAAAAAGTTATAGATGAACATAGATGTTTAGTTCTTTCGCTTCTACCACTTCTCAAGAAAGATCCTTGTCTTCTCAAGTAAGATAGTGTTGTATCACGATAGGCAGCAATTGCTGCCTCCTGCCAGGGCTCCAGGTAATGCTGAATATGGTCTTCTACTGATATTAAGCCATATCCCATTTAGAATTTAAAAATATTTGTAACTTTTAAAATACTCTGTCTGACCAGCCCACTGAAAAAATATCAATAAACCAGGATATTCTTGACATCATTTATGCCTTCTAGAGAGGACTGGGTGCTTGCACAGACAATTGTATAGTTTCAAAAGCTTGTGGGAGCAGCATGCACAAGTACAGAAGCGTAACTGCATCTATGCTGCCCACGGACTCCAGGGTTCATGCAGTGCTTGACAAGAAAAAACATGTGCTGCGAGTAGTTCTTAATTCATGGTTCAAGGCTGAAGTTCAAACCGCATTTTCAGAGAGTGCAGACACAGATCACTGGACACCTTAAGGATGTTCTTCCTGTTATCTTGCTTCATTGACTCTCTGCTTCCAAGTGCACCAAAGGCTCAGAAGCCCATTTGAAGGTGGTGTGAACTGGCACTGCTCCGCTGATGCTTACAGAATTCTGCTGATTTACACCAGCTGAGGATCTGGCTGAATAAACACTATACAATTGACTGAAATACCTGAATGTGCAGACATTGGGAAAAGGGATAATAGAGGCCAAAGTTGCTGAACATCTCAAACAGATGCCAACAGCTGTCCCATTATTAAGTTAAAAAAAGGGAATTAACAACCTGCTAGGAAAAAAATTATTTACAATTCGATACAGTAATTTGACATACAACATTAGTCATGTTGCTTGCTCGTAAAATTTGCTAACATGGTCCCTGATATTTTAACCTCCAGTTCTGAGAACAGCAGAATATTGCATCCTGAGCACAGACGGTGAAGGCACCTTATAATGAACATTCAGTGAGGAGAATCCTCCTGTCTGTACAACTGATCAGACAGCGCTGTCAAATGTATCTTCACATGACTGCGCTTTCCTGCACCCCTCTCTCTGACAGAGCATACAATAGGCAAAAACTTGCAGAAAGGACATGTTACGGCAGAAAGTGGTGACCTTTATTTGTTAAATGATTCAACTACAGGAGGAAGATTAAGCTGTTCAGCTTCCCAGTTGTCCTCATAGCAGTCACTGGGCATTTATCTTGCTAATGTTTCTGTATCGCTATTCCTACGCAGTTGGTTGGAACTTTTATTTGCATAAGGCAGCAGATTTTTTATTTATAAAGCCAAGGACATGTCTTTGTACTTCAGCAAGAAGTTTATCAAATGATTGACATTAAATGCCAATTTTATCAAAATATTGATTGGAAAAGGTCTTATGCTTCCATTGTATCATATAGATATAACTAATCGCAGCTTTATCCAGCCAATGCAATATGTTGCTTGCCAGACTAGAAAATGATATATTAGCCATCTGGGCAATGGGCCCAACCCTGGGCAAGATTAGTGCTTCAATTAGCTGTTGATAGCATTCCATTAGAATATTGGTTTCAAAGAGCACTAAACAAGAATGTTGTGCTTTGATTTTCAGATTTAATTACTTCCATCAGGGCTATAAATGAACTCATTAGTCTTAGTGGCTCTAAAACCTAGAGACAATAGAATGTTATTGCTATTGTTCTTATGGTTTGTGCAAACATTACTTTCAAAATGCTATTAGGAATGGCTATCAACCTTTCTTCCTAATGTAGCTGACTGGCTGACCCTGCAGAGCAGCTCTGGAGTAAACGTGAGCTTGAGTTCATTATTGTGGTCTGTTGTGGGGATCCAGTGCCGCCTTAGCAAACGGCAGCTTTATTTGGGGGGTCATTACATACAGACAAAGTTATTGAGGATTAGACTTATCCCTTGGCAGTACTAGGCTTCTTTTCGAAGTGTTCTCTTTTTCTTTCTTTTTCCCTCTATCTCTTAATTTGTTTTAAGATTTGCCAGAGCTTCTGAGGATTCTTGAGGCTTTTTTTTTTTAATCCATTGCATGAGGATTTCATGACACTTTTTCCCCCTAGTTTTGTGAGAGAATATTCCTTTTTGTTTAACTTTTTTTGTCTTTGCCTTTTCCCCTTGACCTAAGCGGGTGGTACATTGTGTTCCACAAACACTAGGTTCTTCTTTGAACATGATTCTTGCCACGTTCCTTCCAAAAAAGAAGAAAAAAAAAATGAATGGAGAAGGGGAATGCAGATGCTGACAGTCACTGCAGCCCTTCTGCCCCACAGCACTCCCACTGAACCCAAGACAGTGTTGCCATTAGTTCAGCAGCGTATCATGTTGTTTGTTAAAACCTTAAATGTCACAGGGCTCTCTTTAATCTGAGGTGAACTTCACTTGGTAAGAGTCCCTTTGTTTTTTCTGTTTTCTTTCTTCTGTGGAGGAAGGATGCCATGTGTAAATAAAGGATATGATGCTCTGCATCACTGACATTTATTAAATTAAAGCTGTAATCAGTGCAGTATGTCTTAACCATAATATTAATGTGGCTAAGACAGTAAATGCTATCATGTTTAAAGCCTAACACCTGTTTTGTATTAGCGTCTGGATAGTTATTTCATTTTTCATTTTAATAGAATATTCTTTGATGAAATCCATAACTCGGTTGTAATTTTTAGCTCCCAACCCTGCATAAATCCCAGAATATGATTGAAAAAGCCTATTCTCAGATCTTAAATAAGTTTCTCCTAAATTTTGCTAGACTGCTATGATAATGTTGGGAATATAGGGAAGTGAATAAAAATGCTGAATCCTTTGAGATCACTCAGGATCTTACTCTTGATTTCCAGCAATCAAGTCCTCTGCAGTTTGGAAAAACAGCGTGACTCCATCCTTTCCAGGTTTCTGCTGGTCACACACCTCGTTCCCCTTAGCCCCCTCCTCTTTCGCTCTGCCCTGTAGCTTGCTGGGAACCTGCAGCAGGAATGGCAACGTTCATAGGGCTTGGAGGCAAAACGGAGAAGGGGAATGACAGCACCTGGGATAAACAGAGGTGAGAGGTGGGGAGGAGCAGAAGCCAGGCTGGGCAGCACGGCAGCCTCCTCTCTGGTTTCGGTCCCTTCCTCAGTTGTGCTCTGGCAGGGACATGAGCCAGCCCAGCGAGAAGGAAAGAAAACATCCCTGCCTAGTCTGGTCGAGTGCAAAGCCTGCGGTGGAGTCAGTCGGAGTTTGGATGTGTACTTGGGTCATTTTTTCTAAAAGTGCTTTCCATGCCATTTTCAGTAGTTCTGGAGCCATTCTCAAGTGTTTAAAAATAGAATGTCGTCTCTCGCTCTTTTCTTCTCTCCCTCCCTCCTTGCGTTTACCGTCTTTAGGGGAACGGTCTGATGGATGCGTTTGTTTTTGTGGATCTGTTATGCTGAAGAGATGGGAAGAATGAGAGTGAGGAGTCTTCCTCCGTGCTCCCTGTTTTGTCTAGCAAGCTTTCCGTTCTCTAGGGCCAGCTCCTGTAAAAGCTAAACTACTTCTATTTTTAAGACTATTTGGACTAGAGAACATCAGGCAGATTATACACAGTTGTCAGAGTTTCTATCAGCAGATGCAAGCAAGGCCACTGTTGGCTTCTGGCGAGTATTTCTAACCTGATCCTGTTCTGCCTCTGCTTTCCTGGTGTATCCTGCCCCAACGGTGCTCCTGCAGTCAGATCTCACAAGGTTCCCGTCTCCCACCATCGGCATGCACTGGGGTGAGTTGTGCGCCAGAGAGTAGAGAACTGCCATGCCACACTGGGATGTCAGTAGGGATTTTGCTTTCTCCTGAGCCCAAGTCCGATGATTTCTTGCAGCTGGCTGGTGCTCACAGCATGTTTTATATCTAGCACATACCAAGCGGAAGGGAGATGTTGTGCTACCAGTGCGTAAGGCGTGATCCTACCAAGAGTGGGAGAGGATCATGAACACAATGCAGATACCTAAGTCCTGTGCTTAGGCTATCCTAACATTAACGATAGCAATAAGATGGACCTCCTTCCCATCCCTCTGCTCAGCCCGGCTGCTAGTCTTGGCCTTGAGGGGTGACACAAGTTTAACTGAGTGAATGAATTAACAGATCTCCTGTGTAAGGCTCACGAAAGACCTCAGTTTTAGTCTTACCAGCCACAGGTTTGGTCAGTATTATCCTAAAAATCCTGAAATAAATTAGAACGAACCCAAACTCTAATGGGTTGTCATATTTGATATACAGATTGTCCAAACACTGCTTGCTTTCAGTGTGTCACAAATCATGCAAGACTGAGGAATAAACAACAGATGTTGAAAATGAAAGATTTTTCTTCAGCAGTCTGTTGCCTCCAGCCGGTCTGCTGCTGCTCCTGAGCCACGTTCAGCCTGAGAGCATGGCTGCACCCCAGCACTGACTGGTATTGCGGCTCTGAGACCTCTCCAGCGAAATCACTCAAGAGCTCCTGTTTCATAACGACTCTACAGCAGTGGTTTATTTGAAGGCTGAGCCAACTTTGTATCAAAGCCAAATATGTCGGGCTTGGCACCATGAGCTAGCACCGGAGCCAAGCAGCTGGAGCAGACTGTACGTGTATTTAGAAGAACAAAACCAGAGAGACTCTTAAGTTATCTCCAGTAAGAGGTCAATCAGACTGCCAGAATGCAGTGCCAGGTTTTGCATCAGGCTTTCTCTGGTCTATCCCTGTATACCTACGGATCCAACTCCAAGGCTAAAGCTTGATTCTCCTCTGATTTCCCACCTTTCCTGGCTTGCTTCTTGCAGTCTGCTAATTGCGGGAATTACACCCCTGTGGAGCATTAGTGTCTTGCCCCTATGCCCACCTGTTTTCTTCTTGGGTCCAGGTCACGCTTTTCGCAATCCACACCACCACAAGGAAAAGCACTCTAGGATTTTCTGCGTGGACTTGGCTCAAAGCTGTCTCTATCTGAGAACGAAGGAGGTGACTTTTCCCGTCGCACAATAAAGCAGCAATGACTCTTTGGCCTCAAGAGTTCAGTCATATTCTGTGAGTCAGGGATCTGCCGCTGGTCCACCAGCTCCATTGAATGATGGCTTATAGGATAATTAATGATTATTAAGGCTGTGGCTGCCCCAGATGACTGCGGAGGAGAAGCTGTGTTCTCTGAGCTCAAGACAGTCTGCTGCTGACCGTCTTCTGCATCCAGCATGTGGAGATCCGTCCTCCCCTGAAAACTGGACATGCTTCAGAGCAGGGAGGGCTCTAATGAGGATGCTCACAAGTGGGACAGTTGGCTGTAGATGTCTGCTCTGCTTTACCCATCTCCCAGAGCTTGCCGCTTCTGCTGCTGGGGTAGCTCAGCTCTTTGTGGAGCAGCTGCTGAGGTGGTGTGTTATATGGGCCAACATACCGAGGCTACACCTGCAACACTCCGAGCAAAGTTGTGCCATCGCCTGAGTGACATCGCAAGAGTACACTTTCCATTCTAGAGAAGGGATGAGCACAACTACTTTGGGCTTTTTTTATCCTTCATTCACCTGCTAATTTTCTACCATATCCATTTTTCGCTGGGCCATGATTAGGACAGAGCTGTCAGGAAAGTCCTGTGTTCCCAGTGAGGTTCAAGCCATCTTGTGAGACACCTGTCCTATGGAGAAATTCAGGTTTTCTTAGTTAGAAACATTTAAATTTGAGTGAACCTGAAAAGGCTTGCTTTCATTCAGGGTGTGATTCACCACTAATGTGACCCCTTTTCCTTGAACTAGGATGTGTTCAGATGCTGGATAAGATGGATCCTCTTCCCCTCTGGGCCCCAGAAATGCTTCAGGTCTTTCTACCTGCACCATGGACTAAGAAAGAGAAGGAATCATATTGGATCACAAGATATTATGAACTCAAGGCACACTTTTCCTTGTCTAATTAACAATTTTACCCATTATATTAAATCCACGTGTGCTCATAACACACCACAAATGAGAAGTCTGGAAACCCATTTTCAAAGCACTTTCCATTATGCAAGTAGCAGGAGATGTACCGTAGCATTTCAGTAAATTGGTTGGTAAATTGTTTTCTCTCTCATCTTTACTGCTATAACAAAAACACGTTAACTTTAGGTCTCCAATTTTTTGGGGGATTTGTTTGCTTATTTGTGCTCCTACCTATTACCTTGGATCAAGGAAATAACACAGATAAACATGTTTGACCTGCAAACAACTGCATGAATAAAGGGTAATGCCTGTTTACTGAAGTAAATCTTGGAGAGATTCTGGTGGCGAGGTGAATTGTCGCGTCCAGTGGTCATTCATACTATTTTGCTTCAGCACGTGTGACTACTGAAACTGCCCTTGATTTTGTGCAAAATGCCTTGGGGAAGAGCTTAGCTGCCAGCTCATTCCTTGCCCTGAATTCGGAAGGGAATTGAGGTGCAACCCAGTTAAAGGTAATTACCTCTAACCCGTTTCTGTACTCTCCGAATTGCCTGTGAGATTCACAGCCCTTGAAATGAGGAATCCGAGACCTTTGCATAAAATGTTTGTTCAAGGCTCTTTTTGAATGAGGGAACGTGATTGAATTGGAGCCCCGGTGAAGGTGGGCTGATTTCAGTGGCGCTGCGTTAATTTTGCATCACATGAAGTCTTCACTCTGTAGTGCTGCTGGAAAGCTAATGTCCACCCACAGCACAGACAGACATTGAATGAGTGACTCAGTCTCAGCTTCATTAAGGACCAACTTGGGGCTCTTAGCCATTTCTACAAAGACGATACGCGGGCGAGGAGGAGAAATGGTGGTGGCTGAAGACATTATTTCTGCATGGAAGAGACAGCTAAGGAGGCTTGAGTCCTGCCTCTCTCACACAGGTTTTACTCCCCTCTCCTGGCTGGCCACTGTGTGAGTGAGGAAGACCTGCGTGGCACTGATTGCCTGTGGAAGCATTAATAATGCATGTCCAGCTGTGAGGGACTGGACACACGGTTCAGGCTGACAGCGCACAAACACAACCCACGTTTTTAAGCAAAAGCAGACGGCTACCGTGAAAGCAGCAAATTGTTGCCCACAAAGACTGAGCTGGGGGGCAACCAATATTATTTAGGGGAGCAGGGGTGTGACAGTCTCATGTGATTACATGGGTGGAAGCTCACAGGGAATAGGAAAGCCTTTTGCTTCAGCCCTCTTGGTCAGGGCCCCTTGGCCGTCTCCTTTCTCGGGCACAGCTAGACGCCACAGGACGAGCGGCAGGAGCAGACCTTTTGTTTCGTGACTTACTGCCCGGGTTCACGAGGAGCCGTTGCTATGCAGCGTGCGCTGCAGGCATTCATCTTACCAGAAACACTTGCATTGAATAATGCAGAGCGGAGCTGCTGGGGCTGCAGACCGCGCAGCGCATGTGTCTGCCCTTGTACCCGAGCGAGGAAGGGAGGACAGGTTTGGGGAGTGCCTTACGGGGGGGTTATCCCTGGCGCTTGCAAAGCTTGAGCTGTCAGAGGAGTCGTGTGCAATCCTTGGTTTTGCTCTGGCACTCCTGTTCAAATTGGGTCCAGTGTCCACTTGCGTCAGCTCAGGTTTTTTAAAAAATTCACACCGGTAGATCGTCTGCATGGAGAGATCCAGAACTGGGGCTTGGTGAACAGCTGAACCCATGTCTTCTGTTGTGCTCGTCTGGAAGCACCGTCTTAAGACTGTTACCTTGGAAGATAAATGGAAATGTCACCGACCTTGGCTGTGGTGCTTAGAAGGTGAAATACCCTTTTCAAGGTTCCTTATTCTGGCAACAGTGGGCTTTTAATGATCACGTAGACATGCACAGGAAAATATAGGAAGAATGTGTGTATAGGGAGTGTTGTACCTATTATCTAAGTAGAGGTAGCGTTGTGTGTATTATCTGTGTTTGTTTAGCCGAAGTAAGACGGGCATTAACATTCTGTTTCAGTCTTAATTAGTGACTGATAAAAGCACAAGGTGATACTTAACAGTCTTGACAGTGTAATTTATCTAAAATTTCCTAATAATATGGTTGCAGCAGTCTTGGAAGGGGTGCTTTAATGACTTTCACACACTTAAGGTTTGGTACCAACAATATCCAATATGTTGGTTGCTTAGGAGACAAAATTAAACAAAGCCGAATGCATTTATTTCTCCCTTTTTTTACTGCACAGAGGATTATCTCACTGCAATATTTTTCTCTATTAAATGCCTAAGCTTTAGGTGTTTATAAGAATGAAAAAAAAAAAACCCAAACCCCTAACCATCCAGATCCCCTATTAAATCAGCAGATGGCTCCTAGAGCCAAATTAGGGACCTGCGATAGAACAATAAAAGCTCTGCTTTGTACAGTGCACATGTTCAGAGTTGGCAGTGTTAAATGAGACCTCCACGCAATCTGCTCTGAGAAATAGCCTTACTGGCATTGACCTCTTCCTTTGTATAATTCAACACTGTGTCATCAATTGCAATTGCACAGACGTCTTTGCGATTTAGCAGACCTTGTATGGACTGACTTTCCCAATATTTGTTTAAGATGAACTGTATAAACTTGTTATTAGTAGTCTGCCAGAGTAAGGGAGATAACAATGTTTGCATTAGGCGACATAAAATACAGCACCTGGGCAAGGTGCACCGAGCCCGTTCCTAGCAAATGTTGTTGCTTCAGGGTCTGCCGCTGATCCTGCTGAAGGCAGAAGTAAAACTCCCAGCAGCTTAAGTCAGGGCAAGAGCGTGTCTTGTCTAGATTGTGCAGAGGTTCTGAGCTTAGTAGGGCTGAGTTATAAAATTTATGATGTTTTTTAAAAAAGTCTCTGAATTCACCTGAGAAATACAGGCAGCAGAACAAGGCTGCGGAGGGATCTGACTGATTTCATCTCAGTCATGTGTCTGTACAATCCTACCGATTTCATCACGTCTTAGTCCTGCTTTTCAGCAGCTTATGTGATACAGGGATACGGCCCTTTTGGAGCCCATTCTCAGGCACATCGCCGACCCGCAGTGCAAGCTGGGGGTCATTTTGCCTCTCTGTGCTGCCATTGCGCATCAGAACAGCAGTCTCAACTCGCACTGGGAAATACTCTGTGGTGGATAAATAAGGTCCCTGCAAAGTTGCTTCTCAGCCAAAAGGTTGCCCCATGCAGGGATCCCCTTCTTGGGAAATACCGGGAGCAAGCAAAGTGGATGTCTGATGGGGAGTCACTAATACTGGGAACTAGGATGTGTTCAGATGCTGATTAGAGGTCAGGGAAAGCACCCGGCCATCTAACCATATGGAAGCCCTTCTTAATTTCACCACTCGATCATTAATTCTTGCTCTTAAGACTGACCGGGGAAATCAAAGCCCCCAGTAGCCTGGCAGTGGATTCCTCCCCCCTTAGCCGAAGCCCTGTCAAGGGCACGGTCCTGATCGACGAAGCGAAGCAACGCAACGGGCGGGCCCTTTGTACCCGGCGGTCGTTTTTCCAGTCGCTCCGGGGGGTTTCGCCGCCGGAGGCCGGGCCGGGGCCGGGGCCGGGGCCGGGGCCGATGCGCGGGGGCGCAGTGCCCCCCGCCGCCGCCGCGCCGCACTGCGCTGCCTGCTCCTGCCCAGCGCAGGCAGGGGGGAGGAAAGGAGCCTGCCCACGGAGGAGGGCAGGGGAGAAGGAGCCTGCCCACCCCTTCCCATCGAGGCGGTGAGCCGGGCTGGGTGGGTGCCGCGTTCGGCCCCGCTTTTTCTCCCGTCGATCTCGCAGGATGCGACCGAAACGTCGTGGCGGTTCCCAGGGAGAGCCCGGGGGCTCCAAGGCCAAGCCCTGAGCCCTCATTGCTGCAGCGAAGAGTGGCCCGGGCTCCAGAATGAGGTTACTTGCAGAACTCTCAAACTGTCTTTGAGTTGCCAAACTCTAACCTTAGCTTAAGGGGTGGGGAAAAACAGGCCCGTCGTTAAAACCGCAGTTTCTTACGGTTGATCGTAACAAAAGGTCTGTTTTTTCTCTCCTGCGCAGAAAGCCCGGGACGGGAAGGAGTAGGGAAAAAGCTCTGGAACAGCAAGGCTGGTGGTAGCTAACGTATGGGCACTATTTCATTTTTCATTGAGTTTGTCTTTGCTTTCCCTGCTCGCTCTCCCTCCCCACAGTATCTCTGCATTGATTTTTCACTCTGCCTGTTTATAAATGTTTATAAAGCATTTAGGGACCTAGGGAAGAAAAGGTCTCTAAGTACTCAGTGGAGGAAGAACTTAAACACTAGGCTGCTATATTCTTGCTGACGTGGGGCAGTATTTCACGCCATGCAGAGGCCTGCTCCTAGGATATGGTGCTGCTTGGGTGGAAATGATTATAGCAGGCAAAATATTAGTGCAGCCCATCCACAGCCACCGCAGTGCAGCCAGCGTTGCAGAGAGCAGGAGGATTTGAAACAGCATTGGCATTTACAGCTCGAACAAAACCAACACGCCAGTAGATGATAAAGGAAACAAGTGCATGTTATTCCATGCTTACTGTTTGCTTTAGGTGATGAACTTTATTTTCACATGAAATACTAAATGACCTCCTTGTCTTCCTTCCCACCCACCGAGGGAAGTCATCTTGACAAAATAGGAATGGAGAAGTTATTAAGCCAATAAATACATTTATTGGTACCATCATGCTTGTCATTAGATAAATGAAACCAATCAGGGTCCTCATTTAAACTCACAGGAAAGTTGCAGGAATTCATATCCCAAGCATCCCAATGTTTCTGATACCTGGAGTGTTAGCGCAGCAGCAGTCCTGCCTTCTCACCAGCATTTATCCCTCTCTGCTACATTGCTGAGTTTTTTCTAATTCCGCACTCCACTTTGGCGACCTTACAGCACCCGTGTCCTTAAGGAGGACAGAAAACTGCATATGCAAGGGTGGAAATCACCTCTGTCTTGCGCAGGTGCAGGAAGTTCCACAAAGCACTGGAGGAGCTAGGTTCAGTCTGGTTTGCATCAAACACTAATTTCAGTATAAGCTTTTAGCATTGTTGAAAGATAAAGCATTCACTGTCTAAAAAGGGCTGAGGGAAATGATGAGAAGTTATTTTTTTTATTTGATATCCCTGTTTCCCTCTCATCATCCTTCTAAAACATACCAAATGGGGCATCTTGAAACCACTGAGGCTTGGCTGATGCTCTATTCCCCACCCCTTTTCACACAGCTTCATCTGATTCCTTCTCCAGTGGCCCGACAGCTAATTAGGGGATCCTGCCTTTCACTCCTGCTTGATGCTGCTGCTGCCCTGCATTGCTGCTCTGGCACATGCTTACCTGGGCCCTTCTGGTTATGGGATTCAGTGGGGTAGGAATCAGAGAAACAGCTAGATTTCCATGTTGGAGATGAGTGGAGTGAAGGCTGCAGGTGAGACAGCGAGAGCCCAAGTTCCTCCTGCTCCTCTAAGGCTGTTTGCAGCGTGGTTCCTTGCCAGAGATGCACAGTGCTACCAGAACTGGGTAAGTTGTCATGTAAGAGGCAAAGTGCCATTGGTGTGTTTTGAAGCTTAGCCTGTGTAATATTTCAAAAGGGTTGGGGGTGTCTTAACAAGGTAGGAAGCTAAAAGAAAGTCTACGGCAATTTCCTTCTGTTGCTGCATGTTGAATGTTTTTTTGGTGTTGGGTGTTTTTTTTTTTTAATTCTTGAGGGTTTAATTTTAGCAAAGTGCTGTTTGTCTTACTTCTGCTGATCCCTCTGCTTGAATGTTATGAAGTTTCAGTCTTTAGAGCACTGTGTTTTATTGGAGGCTTAGATGCTGAAGGTGCCCAGATAATTATACTGCTCCAGTTGGGGGATTACAGGGAAGCCACAACTTTTGAATCACAGTGGGTGATTGTACGTTATGGATCTACTTATAACCATTCCATGGGGGAAGTTAGCAGAGTTAGTGTCTTTTATAAAGCAGTTTTCCAAGGGAAGCTCTTTTTCTGCTGAACTTGAAATGTTTTGCAGGAAGGTGTCTATTTCAAAGATGTTTTGGCAGAAAAGTTTGGAAAGGAATGTTTGAGTCCTTTGTTTTGAGCTATTTTTTGCAATGCTTCATTAAAGTGGCTGCTTGTTTCTAAATAGAAGCATTTTGAAATTTCTGCTCTGCAGAATGACTTGAAGTTTTGAGTTTTTGTTCTAATTTGGAGTAGCAGCAACCTTTGAAGCATCAGGTTACCCCGTAGGTTTAGAATTCACCCAACACCAGGTAGGATACGACAACTTTATGTGTAAGCTCCACTTGTAATTGCTTCTGCTCTCACCTCTGTGGGTCTTGAGCTTGGCTCTTGGTTGTGAGTATGTGTTTCCTAGCATGCCTGTAGAAAAGGTCTTCTGATCTGGGAATTGCCTGGGTTTAGTTATTTATGTGATTAAGAGTTTTGCTTGCAAAAGAAAAAGTCTTATCAAATGCAATACTCAAAGACTTTTGATAGGCTAGTGCTACGCTGAGCTTTTAAAATGTATCTGATACCGAATGGCTTGTTTTGGTTCTTAACAAAAAAGATTAAAGAAGTCTCAGACCTGCAGCGCAGGTAGGGCCTGCGGGGCTGTGAGAGTCAGAAGTGCTGGTGGAGGAGGGAGTTACCTGATTTCCATAGCATGAAGAACTCCCTACAAGCTGGAGCAGCAGGGGTGGGCATCGTGTACCCAGGCCGAGAGTTTGTGCTTTAAATGGATGAGGCTGGCTCTTTTCCACACTGCTATCTCGGATGGGAGACATTTCCATGGGTATGGACTGACCTGGTGGGGGTTACATTCAATTCAGGGTGTTTTCCTGGACTGCGTTGTTATTTTCTCATAGCACCTGGCAGTGTCACTGTGGAGAAGTCCCTCTTTTTATGCACGCCTCAAAATGATGGAAATGCCAAATATCGGTATTCTGGTGGGTGGGATTGGGAAAGCCATGCTGGCAGGAGGCAGAGGAGGAGCTGCAGGCCCAGGCCACTGGTGTGTGGCAGCCAGGACTCCCCTTGGGCTGCTCTCCATGCTGCTGGTCCCCAAGGGCAGGACACAGTGCTTCAAATCCCAGGTGTTCCGTACACTTTCATATCTTTGCTGTATTCTGATAAACCAATAAAGCTTGGAATTATTTTGATTTAGACAATCCAAAACTTGAAAACAGCTAGACTTACACAGTCAATAAAACAAAGCTGTCTCTTCAGCACTGCACTGACAAGGCTCTGAAGAAAGACACACCGAGAACCTCTCCACTAATATTAAACTGATATGGCCATTTTTATTCTATAAAGGAGGCTGGTTATGAGATTTAAAAAGACTCATATATCATGCTGCCTCATTAATTTTCCATTTGGGCTCAGCTGTCAGAGGATACCATATTAAACTGCTGCCTGGAGTAGTCTTCAGTGGCAGAGAAATGATGTTTGATACCCTTTGCATTTCACACAGTCTGTATAAAAGGTCTCCTTGATTTGCCGTCCCTATTATTTTCTGTCAGAGAACCCTACACGGCCTCTCCAAAATAATATCACCTCTCCAAAACCCTGAAGGTCTATTTGTGGTTTCCATGGTGACAAAATGACCCATAATATTCTTTGACTACTTCAGTAAATGAAGGACACAACTGGGCCTTTGAAGAATAATAGATTTTTTTTTCTCTTTCTTAAGAAAAGATGTACTCGTGAGCTCAGAAAGGGCGGGGGGGGGGGGGAATGAAAAAGGTATTAAGGGAAGAGATTTGGCTTGTAACTCAAAGGGCTTTGTGTCAGCAAGTACAGCAGACAGCACTTGTTGAAAAATAGACCTTGAGCCATCTGGTACCAAAACAGAAGTGGGATATAGCCCTTGTGATGACTGAGATGAAGGAGCTTTTGCTGTAACTCATTTTTACAATAGCTGCGCTACTTAATTCTGAATTCGGTGACACGCAGGGCCAGGCGCTGCAGGTGCAAGTGTGTGGTTAAAACATTTTCTTCCAGGAACTGTCAAAACCCTGCTCTGTCTTGTGTAGGAGGGAGGATGGGATTTTCCAGCGGAGCTGGCCTGGGGGAGAAGTGGGTGGGAAGGAAGCAGCGAGGCTTTTCTCAGGGTATTTGTAGGCTTTGTGGAAAAGCCAGGTTTCCAGTTGTAGGACTGTTAATGATCTGCCCTCACCGCAGCGCCTGTGCTGTGCACGCCGAGGAGGGGCTGTGCTGTCTGGAGCCACCGCTTGCTTATCTGCTCTTTCCTCCCACCGTTGTGGGACTGCCCAGGCTATTTTGCCTACAACCTCTGTAGGGTAGAAAGCATCCCTTACTGCGTGATGAACCATTAAGACCCATGTCTCTTGGCTACTTTGCATAAAACCAGAAAGAGATTCGTAAACTGCTCAGTCTTGTGAGAGCTGCTACCCCAGGAGCGTTCACAGCGTGCTCTGGAAACAGACTTTTTTAAACAAACCCACATCTTACACATGGAGAAACTGAGACAGAAAGCAGATAACTGAGCCCAGCGGAGCACTGCAGAATCTCTGCAGGAACGCTGGGGAGGAGAAGGCAGGGCTGCTTGCTCTTTCCCAAGGTACTTCGGGATAATGCTCTTTCCTTAAATGAACTATAATTCAGTTTTCTTTCACACATGTTCCCTGCCTGTCCAGTGATGCTTTCCCTCATGGTAAGCTGCTGTTCTCATTATGCGCTGGGTCAGAGCTGGGTAGTCATTAGGTTATGGAGAAAGGACAATTAAAATGCCTCAGAATAATAAATGTGAGATTCCTGGATTGTAGGAGCCATCGCTTCCCGGTGGTTCAGGTTAGCCTGGGTAGGTAAAATCCAAACATCTGAATTATCTGAACATTGAGGGGGCTGCACCGCAGAGCAGGAAGACTCAGAATGTTCCCAGGAGCCTGTCAGTAATTCCTGCTTCTGGAGTTACCAAGCTTTTCTTGTGATGGTTCTGGCCTTTTGGGTGTATTCTAGCACTTTACCTCTCAGTCCTGGATGAAATAGGGAAGTATAAAAATGACTAAAACTTGAAATTTAATTCCAGAGTGTCCTGGTGGTTTGCAGATGTCCTTGAAATGACTTTAACAGCTCTTACCCTCTGAGTATGCTGGTGCTGCAAGAAGTCTGGTGCAATTTGTTACTCACTATTTACCCTGCGTTTTGGTGTTTTTCTAGCTTGGATGGTTTTTTTGGCCTGAAAATAGATTAACAAAGTTAAAAAACAAAACAAAACACTACCACTAAGAAAAACCCCACCAAAAAACTCCCCCAAACCCAACCCAACACAAAAGATTTGCATGACTGGCTGCTTGCTTAGTACAGGACTGTAATTGAGGCAACTTAATATAAACAGAGAAGGAAATTAGGGCAAGATTAAGCAAAAAAACCAGGCTAAAATCACATTTACCACCAGCCTTGACAATTTGAGGCAAAATCCTGCTTGGTTCCTCTGTTCCTTGCATGTGCATGCCTTTGGCAGGGATGATTAAAGTCTCTGCTGCTTCCCCTCTAATGTGAACAAAGGCCTTTAGAGCCCTATTCTAGTTTCCTCTTAGCATCATATTTGGCTTCCTTTGGGACTGACCTTTTACTGCCCACAGCCCACCTCCATCCTGTTAGAGGGCCTGCAGAGAGTTACTAAGTTAAACATCATAAATCCCACTATAAATGATTACACAGAGCTTTTCACTAACAATCTTCTGTGGGGATATCAAGCTTGATAGAAGCATAAATCATTTAAAGAACATCTGCCTAATGAGGGGTAACCTAGAACTGCTTCCTTGAGCCTGAGCGTACCAAGGGAAAAAAAAAATGCAGGCAATTGGACTGTTTTAGCTAGTGCCTGCTGGATGCAAATGGCTGATTTTGGTTGTCACAACTACGCCTTGCTGGACACATGGGATTTGCCCACGTTCCCTGACAGCGACATTTGCTTGCCCACAGCTTGTAGAACCAAGAATGAGGGATACAAGCTTAGTTTAGCGTGTGTGGTTGTAAAGAAAGTCTAATAGTGCGTGTAGTCCAAAAGTTCTACAGAGGCAGATGAGACAGAAGAGGAAACCCAAACAGGTGGTTGGTTTGGAGGCAAGTTGAGCAAAGATGTGCTGTGTTCTGGGAGCTCTGGTTTATGAAATGGCAACAGAACTGGGGAGGCTGAGAACAGGACCCATGATTTAGGAGGTGGGTAGAGAGTGCACCTGGACTTACCTCACCAAGCTCTTGCTTGAAGCATCACGGCAGGACACATAGCATCTCTTTATGGGAATATAGGAGGGTGTTGAATGCAAGGCTCGTAGTCAATGCTATGATTGCATTTGTCAGGGAAAGAACAAGGTGAATTTGAAGGAGGGAGTCTAATAAACGTAAGAATCAAAACATGACTAGAAGATAAGGAAATTTCTGATAAATGCAAAACGTAAGTTTCCGAGAGATTCTGACATGTTCCTTAGGACCCATCAAGTCTGAACCAGGGCTAACAAGTCTGTTTACAGATGATCCTGCAGGCAGAAAACAAACTCAGCACTTGAAAAGCTCTTTTCTGTCCTTTCATTAGGTGTGCTGGGAAGAGTTTGAGTTTCCCATTGTCAGTCACAGTTAAGCTAACCTGTGACTTTGACCATCTGAAAGATACCTGACTGTCAAACTGATGATGGAAGGATTAGTGGTGAGGAGTAGCAAATGGAAGCTTTTCCATTTAGAATCACTGGATCATCAAGAAAGGTGTAAACAAACAGCAGTAACCTTGGAATGCAATTGAATCACTCCGGCAGTGCAAATTTGACTGCCAGATGCTCATAGCAAGTCATGGTTTGAAGCTGCTGCTCCCTGATGACAGATTTAACAGAGATGACTAGCAGTAGGAACAGGATAATTTTTAAACTGAAGTTCTTGTCGCATAGAACTGGGCATGAGATTTCAGGGAATTCGTTGCCTCCCTGCATAAATAAACTTGTTGGATGTATGACTTGTCTGGCACCTTGTGGTGGGGTTGTTGGGTGTTACTTCTCTCTGACCTGCAGAGACGATGCCTTGGATCTTATTTCTGTGGTTAAAACCGAGACAGCGAGGTCAGGAATAGTTCAGTCTTTTCCTTGTGCTGTTGAGGATGAAGTCAATAGGAAGTAAATATTATTGACTGCTGTTTTCATTCAAAAATCAAGATTCATTGAGGTGAATCTGAGGTCAATAGAAGCTCTCGAGGGGGAGGAGACCGATAAATCATGACACTGAATAAAACAATGTTTGTAATGCAGCTGATTTTGGATATTGAGCGTTATTTGATCTAGTGGGTTTGGGGTTTGGTTTTGTTTGGTTTTTTTGGTTTTTTTTAAATTGTCCTATTAACCAGATTGGTAGGCTGTACCATTTAAAAAGACTTTTAGTCTTATTCCAGCTATGTACTCTTAACTACAGTGGATTGAATTTCACCCAGGTGTAAAGAAATTGTAGAGTAATTCAAGTTGGAAGGGATCTTTGGAGTTTACCTGGTCCAACCTCTGTTTGGAGCATGGCCAACTTTCAATGGAAACTCAATATTCTGTGTTGTGATGATCCCAACAGTAGGCTACAGAGATTACAGAGGCTGAACCAAACAGCAGTCCTTTCCCAAGGAGCTTTCTCACTTCTCTTTAGGCCTTGGGCCTAAAGAAAGCAACCAAGACATCATCTGCGAGTAAAGTATAAGAACAGCCTTTGATTTGTTTTTATTCTTTAGCTTTGGAGATGGAATAAGCATGTGCAAATAAAACAGTGATGAAGCTAGATAACTGGTACTTTCGAAAGAAATATGCGAAGACAAAGTTTATTATGTATATCTGTTCTGTGCCTAGGGCAGTTTAAGTCTGCTGCTTGGATGGTGTGGGACGGTGGAGTACCTCATTTACGGTCATAAAATCTATGAGGCAATGTCACACAGTAGTTAACATAATGATAGGCTGTCCAACTTCTGCTAGAAGGCGGAGCATTTAGCCCTGCCTTTTGGAACAATAGAAGTCTACATTTTCAGTGTTTGCTGAGGATTTGAGACAGTTTGAAGAAGCCTCATATTCAAGAAGTGCTAAGAACCCTCTTTGGAAAATCAGGCCACCTAAACATGCTGCAAGTGAGGCAACCTAAAGCTCACTAGACCATAAAAAGATTGACTGCTCTTAGATCAAAGGTAACTTTCTGTGCATCTTCATGAAGGGGGCTAAGGACGTGGCTACAAAGCACAGATTTCTATGCGGAATTCTAGCTAGTTTTAACTGATCCAGCCTGGATACTAAAAGCAGCGTAGCTGAACTTGCGCAGAGTTCAGGTAGGGCTAATTAGTCTTAGTTGGTATATTTGCCTGGGTGGAGCTCTTTCTCTACTTAAACCTTAACTGCGTGTAATTGAATTATCTTTATGGCATTACTTTGTGCCATGTAAGCATATGTAAGTAGGACGCGTTTACAGGAGATAAGAAGATGTATTTTGGGGAAGGGAGCACAAGCAGAGATGGAGGGGGAAGTGCTTAAAGTACAATCCTTGGCAAGTCTGAGTCATTTATAGCATCTTTTTCATGTAATTGAATAAAACAATATGAACTAGATAGTAATCTCACTAAAGATTTTACAGTTTCTTTTGGACAGATTTTCCTTTTTTTCCTACATGTGCATACATGGCCTTGATCAATGTGGCTGCATTCTGTGGTTGAGAACTGTGTGCCTTCTCTCAGTCCAAAGCAGGGTAATTTGATTAGATTGTCAGCTGGTCTAAATAGCTGTTGCTCCACTTGAAGTCAGTGGAGTTAGGCCAGATTATACCAGCTGAGAATGTGACCATCATTTTTCCTGAGTCACATTTCTAACCCTTGCTATGCTCTTAAATTCCTGAGCTGAAGCCAACCCTTGGCGATAGCTGCAGGGTAGGATTTTCAGAAGCATCCAGCATTGGCCTAACTCCGCTCCCTCGGCAGTCAAGTGATGTTTGTTGTGTTACTGCATCCAGCCCCAGAGTCAAATGGGTTGGATTCAATTAGGCTGCTGCTGTAATGCTAAGGATCTAGTCCTCCACTGAAGCATATCAGCTTCAGTCTACCGAAATCAGCAGGGCTGGGCTGGTTTACAGCCGCCTGAGAATCAGGCCTTGAGTCTGCTTGTCGTACTAACAAAAGAAGGTCGAAAAATGGTAGTAAAAGCTGCCTTCTTTACCACAACAGTGCATTTCCTTCCCTACCTGGAAATGTCATGTTCTGGTTTGGCGTCCTCTGGGATGGCTCTTGAAGTAATGCAGCACTAAAGGCTTAAAGCGTTGCCTCCTGGCAGATTTCCTGATGACCCGGTGGGTGTCAGCGTGGCCTTGCCATGTGCCATTGGAACTACTGGGCATGCATGGATCGATCTGTGCGCACATGGCAGCGATTTGGCCCTTCACTCGCTTTTAAGTAGCGTTTCAGCCCTGCTGCAGATGGTCAACTACCCACTGTTGCTTTGTGTTTGTGCAAAGGCAAACTGCAGGCTGCCTTTGTGGCTGAGCGTGCCGCGCTCTCAAACCAGATACTGTGCTTCTGGGAGTGCAGTTACTGGTTCAGTTTCTTTTTGCCTTTTTTTGGCTAGGGTATACTTAGCGTTTGGATGTGTTATTGTCAGTCACTCAAAGCAGGAAGATGGAAGAAGGGATGGCCTTCTGGTTGGCTCTCGCTAAGGCGTTTGCTGCAGGATTGCCAAGTCAAGCAGGGATTTCAGAGGAGGAAATCATTATCTGCACACTTCTTCCTCAAATCTGCCTCCTACTCTAATGTTAGAGAGCATCTAAAAGTAGCTGCCAGAGCAGCTGCAGTGCCAAGTACAGCATTCCCCAGTGGCGTCTTCCTCCCAGAGCAAGCTTGAGCCTGTGATGGGAATTCAGGCTGGAGATAAGGCACTTGTGTTGACTGACTTGCCACTATTCTTCCAGCTGGCTAAATAGAAATGAGTCGCTTGCCAGCCTGTGTGTAACCCCTTGTCTTCCCTCCTACCTAGAGCATTACATGGCTCTTACCTTTTCCCCTACCACGCTCTTATCTTCTGCTGCTTGGAGAGCTGGAGGTGCCAATGCAGCTTTGCCTTTGGCTCAGTGCTGTCAGATTTGTCTGAAAGAGGGTGGCAGCTTGCCAGCCCCCGTCATGCCTCTTGCAGTGTGAAATCGGAGTGGGTAAACTCCAACTACTTCAGTGGAAAATGGGAGCGGTTCCTCTGCAACTGGGGAGGGCTGCCGGTGCCTGAAAGCACCATCAGGCTCCAAATAGTTAGTGGAAAACAGCACGCAGCTATATATAACACATACTCGTTCCTCCGATGCATGGGAATTTGTGTTTGTAACTGGGAATGCCAGCACACTTATCTGTAAATAAACCCTGAACTGCTCTGCTTCACAAGCTGACTCTATAGTGTTTTGCAGGTCTAAGTTTGTGATGGTTTAAATTTTGTGAATTCCAGAGTTTCACATTTGTTTCATTTCTATTTACCAGTGCTTCAGATTAGAGACTAATACTTGATGAAGGCTTTATAACTGCCAAAGATTTACCCCGTTTTTTATATTGCCTAATTTTGTGTGAACTGGGGCAATATGAGAAAACAGGTTAAGCCCCAAGATAAGGAATATGTTAAAGACGCTTTTTCTCACTTGTAATTGCCAAGCTCTCTGACCTGGGCTTGGAGCTTGGAGAAAGTCGGATCTAGGGCACTTTTTTAGCAAGTCTTTGCTTGAAGCATTGTGTTCCTCACTCCAGCAGTTCGGTTCATTTTAGTCTACAACATGCCCAGCCTTGTTTTGCCACTGTTTGAATCCATGGGACATGTGCTGTGGGACAAGTGTGTTTAGTTTTGGTCTCTGCTCTGACTCAAATGGAGTTCAGAAGATCTAGAAAAGGGCCAGGACTCGCCTTCTGGGAACGGGATAACCGAAGAGAATATGACTGAGGACTGTAAAATCCTGAGTGAAACAGGAAAACTGGATAGGGAAGGACCATGCATTTTCTCTTCTGGGATGTGACTTAAGGGGCATCAAATGAAACTATCAGATGGCAGATCCAAATCAAACAGGACATCCTTCCTCACACAGTGCACTGCCAAGCTGTCACCTGCCTTGCCACAAGGTGTTGTAGATGTTGAATGTTTACGTGGCTCAAAAAGCAATTGGATGTATTCAAGGAAGAAATGTCCATTGAGGGCTGTTAAGTATAAAAGCTTTCATCAACTGTGGCCATGGCGTGGGCTCACGGCACAGGCACACCGTTAACAAGTTCCAGCAAAAGGGGCTTTGGGGACTGCACTGATCATCTCTGCTAACTTCATCAGGTGTCTGTCACACCACTGAGAAATGTTTCCAGTGCTAAACTACATACTGTATCGGCAACCCACCGCTTCTGCTCCCTTTGCTGCCTGCATAAAGGTCAAAGATAATTATTAAAAATAAATAAATAAATAACCCAAGAAACCCCCACTGCTTCCCTCTCAGGTCGTTCAGGCTTGAAATAAATCATCTTTCTATTTCTGAAGGCACAGATGACTTAAGCCAAATTGCATTTGGAGCCATTATCCTCACACTTATTTATGCTGTCGTGTTTTGTGCTAACACTTTGTGAAATATTTATTTGCTTCTGGTCTCCCGCAGCTTAGCTCTGGATTCATGAGGCTCTCGCTTTATGTCTCAATTCTGTGCAGCTGCATTATGTCAAGGAAGGAGAAAATGAAGACTCCAATCTGTGTTTTACATTATAACGATATACTGCACATCACCGTAGGTAGTGCCATTCAACAAGTGGACATTTTGTTTGCGTGTGTCAGGCACCTGGGTTCTGTTAGCGCAACCCAATGTACATGTGATTACAAAACCCTATTGTCTGATGAACAGTTTCTGTATTTACTTCCCAAGCCTGCCCTTGTGCTTGTTGTACAAGTCCCGGGAAACTTATGTGAAAGAGTTCGAGAGGAGACGGGCGTATCCTAAAAGACACCAATACACGATTTAGTGGTTCAAGGGAGGCGTTAATTACAAATTTCAGATTCTCTCTGCAAGAAATGCTGCAAATACCTTTTATCTTCTATTCAGGGCTGAAAGCGTGGGCCCCGGCTTCCCTTTCCTCGGTCTGGAGGGGAAATGAGCTGCGGCAGCGTCTCTGCAGCTCCTCCACTGCTCGCGAGCCAGGAAGGAGGAAACCTGCGCGCTGGGTTTCCTCCTCTTCCCTCCCTTTAGCACAAACACTAGTGCAAGTGTCTGTTTGAATCTCTGCAAGAAGACCAACTGCGTTTGCTGTGTTGGGATCGGGATATCGGCTGATTTAAGACACTGAGGTGCAGCTCTGACCCTCGGCCCAGACAGCAGAAGTCTGCTGGAAAGAAACTGTTCTCTTGTTTCCAACTCCCAGCTAAAATCCAGACTAGCAGTGACTGGCTGTCATTTGAATGGAATTGCTGCTCGGTGATTAGTATAAAATGTGCAAACGGTTCTCAGTCCAGTTATGGATGGACAAGTTTACCTAGCCTGAGAACCTCTGACAGGGCTGGCCCCCTTACCTGAGCAGAGCTGCCCAAGATTTAGCCCATACTGCCTGCAAACTGCCTGGATCTTTAGAAACGGTGTCTCAAAAATGTCTGGGTTGTGGCACATGATTGTACCATGCAGGAGATTTTACTGCTGTAAACTCAAGCTTGGCACTCTGGTGTCGTCACTAGAAAACCTTTCAGATTCGAAATCCAGCTTTAGATAAATATATTTTTATATATACACGTACGTGGGAGAAGAGCTGCTAAGCTGCTGTTGCCACTTCTTGCTGAATTATACCAACAAGCTCCTTCTGGTGTTAGCTTTAAGTGACATTTACTGTGTAAATGACACTGACATTCAAGATGAGATGTTGGCTTTTGCAGCGGCTTGCTAATTCATCCTTGGGTCTCCCAGGAGAAGAGCCTGCAGCAAAGAGCTGCTGCTTTTGCAACAGGTGCTGCTTTGGCCTCCCAAGCCATTTGCTGTTTGGGGAGGAGAGCGAGCAAGCAGAGCCTTGTTCTCACTTCAGCGCTTTTTGCTTCCTTTCATGTCTCTAGGAAACCAGGGGACACGTTGATTTAATCGTCGTGTTTCTGCAACTGGCGACAGTGAACGCTGCTTGCGCGTGCAGCAAAGGACCAAGGATGTGCTGCCTTTATTTACTAAATGCCTCTCACTAAAGATGGAGCAAAGGTCGATGGGTTGTGTCTAAAGGATTGATCATCTGAGGGATGGGATAGGGGAACGGCACTACCAAAAATTGCTGTACAGTGATTGCACATTGATCGTCTAAAGGATCAGAAATCTGTATTAGGTGATGCACGGCTTTGCTAGAAGAAATTGGGATTTGTTTATTTAGTTATTTTTAACCAGAGGACAAGCTTTCAGAGATGTGAGTAGAGCTTTTCAAAGGACAAGTGGGAGTTAGTTGCCTAATTCACATTGACTTTCAGGGAGATCTGGCTGCTGAGCTGCTCTTTATGCCTTTCAGAAATCTCCCCTTAGTCTCCATAATCTCTCTGTAACCCCTTTTTAATTAGCTCGTATTCTGGAAGAAGAGACCAAGAAGTCATGCTCAAAGATTATTGCTCTATGTAGCAGCTGCTAGGATAGACTAGTTAATGCTGCAAAATCTTATTCCAGGTCCCAGCAGCATGTCTGGTCTGCCTCCCGTGTCTAATTTGGCTGAGGGATGTAAACTGCCCCCAAACTGTTGTCCAAACTCATTTCTAGCCAGTGGTACTCCGTGCTATAGCACCAGCTGGTCATTTATCCAGATAGCCTAGCTTTGAATCTCTTGGCAGAGCAAAATATTTGAAAGGGAGAGAAATGAGAGACTGGGGGTGCTACAGAAAACGAATGCCGAGAGCACGTGTATGCCAAGCAGGAGATAATGGTGCCACCTTTACTGTCCCAGGCGCTCCGTCTGCAGTTTGTGCCACAGCTATGCTTCTGCTGTTTGGGATCAAGAGGAAAATGTCAGTCCTTCAGGCAGTGTTTGAAGATACGGCCTGAAGTTGTGTAGAGAAAACCAAAGTCTTCTTAATGGGAAGTTAGGTTTCCCCAATGAATTCAGGGTGTGGACGAGGAGAGGTTTTTGAAGCTCCTTAAATTGTTTTGGCATCTATAATAATAAATTCAGCTCAGAATTAGTATAATGAAGTGTAAACATCGAAGGTAGGGGCCTGGTGGATTTGGACCCTGGAGGGAAAATTTGTGGTATTGTCATGAGGAGAGCATTCCCTAAAGCAGATGAGGGAAAGCAGTCCCAGGGGCTGGGAGACGCTGAGAAAGCAGGGACTGGTGAACTGGTGGCCAGGAAAAATACTGGCTATTGCAATGGGTAGGAAAAGCTGCCTTATGTTTTCCTGTATTCTGGACCGTAGCTGGATAGAGGACTGAATGGTGGTTGGGTAGGAGTTGAATAGAAAACAGATCCATTTTAACTTTCATCCTGTCTTAGAGGAGGGGAGAAGAGAGAGAAGCAGGGACAATTTTAGGGGTGGAGGGAGGGGTTAAGCAGCTGCAATTTCCCGTCATTTTTTCCTGGCTTTTGCCGTTAATGTAGTACTGATCTGGTGACATAGGAGCTGTTATGTCGACCCCATTAACTGTGTCATAGATGAATGAGAGCCAACTGGTCGGGTTTTTGCTTGAGCTAATTTAGAGCTAGCATAGATGTGCGTGGGATACCCTTCGGGCTTTTCTCACACCTGTTGAACTCTGCAGTCGTGCAAGATCTGCACAGATGTCATTCCAGCTTTCAAAGATGCATCATAATTTTTTAACGCTTCGTCTCAGGTTTTGTTTACTGAAGGTTAGGGTCCAGTTCCTTACTTGCTAATGTGGTTGCCAGCAAAGATGGTATGGTCAATCTATTTAAGAGCAAATCCTGCGGTGGCATACCTTTCAAGCAACGGTCTCTAGGAGTTGCGGTGGAGTTTGGTGTTGTCACTAAATGTAACAGCTCTGCTTTTGGGGAGCTGGGTCAGCCTTGCCCCCCACATGTTTGGGAAGCATTTTAAAATCCTGAAATGTAAGGCACAGAACAGCTGTAACATAGGCCACACACACACACACACACACACACAAAGGTTACTTTTTAGTTCTTCTAGTATAAAAAATAGTGAGGAGGAGGCTGACCGCTGTCAGTGACCACCCTAAAGGAGACCCTTCAGGTTGAACTGGCTACTGTTGAGCTTCTCCAAGGGGAAAAATAAACTCTCCCATATCCTTGCTCTCAGCAAGTCCTTTAAAACATCGCCATATCCTAAGCGCATGAGCTAGAAAAACAGCTGCCTTCCCTACTCCTTCTCTGCCTGATGAGGTTAATAATAACTTTGAATGCATATGTACAGCATTAGCTTTCATGGTAACATGCATAATTCAAATCCCCCGAAGAACAGTAGAGCTTTGAGGAAGCAAACTTCCTTAATGTACTGGGCAAGGATCCAGCTTTTACCAGCTGTTGAGGGTTGATGTACAATTTTTGGTTAAGTGAATAATTTATCATGGATATTATCTGTAGTGTATCACATCCCGACAGTTTGTAGGCCTGTACATATGGCTCTCGAGATGCCACAGCACTGCCATATGCTTCATGGCCCATTACCACTTCAAACTCCCTTAAGATGTTTTCCCCTTTGTTAAGCATGTTAGAAGTACAGTGGAACTACTAGTTCAGTGCAAATGCTGGCTGGATTTCCCCCCCCCCCGCCCCCCCGCCTTTAAAAAAAAAAAAAAAAAAAAAAAGGAAAGGAGGACTGTTCAGACTCTGTCCAAAGCCTTGTTGTCCTCTTAAATAAGCTGCCTGCTGCTTCACGATACAGATGTGGATTATAAATTCTGTGGAACACCTGCACTGAACTCATCTCCAGCTACGCCTTGTAACATGGTCGTGTTGTGTTGTTACAGATCTACTTACTGTAGCTCCAGTCTACTGTTTGCATAAATCAAGGCTTCTTTAAGCAGGTGGTGAGGCTGCTCTGCCCCTTGTATTCACAGCACCGAAGCGGAACTGGGACATATTGACAGCCTCGGAGAGAAGTATGTAATACTGTGTCCCAAATTCCAGCTGCAGGTGTCCTATTTCTTGGTCAGGAGAAGGAATGCTGAAGCTGAAGAACTTCACAGTTTACATAGCTGCTACAGTGCAGGAGAGGGAGAAAACATCTGGGTGGTTTGTCAAGTTGATTGCTTATGTAGGAAGCGGCTTCAGATGATGAAAAAGACTGAGTCAAGATTGAGAGCAAGCAGCTACTTAGCTGTAATTACAGCTATGTGTCCATCATAAGGACTACTGAAGGTTCTTCAGCTACAGAATGTGCTTTTTTTAAGTTCAGTGACTCCATGTCCAGGAGAAATGTCTTCGTTCAGCTGCATTTTGAACTCTTGTGTGGTGCTACTGGTGAGTGGTCACCAGACTCTCTATGGCTGATGGTTGTAGCTTGCAATAAATGAAACAATCCCTGCATGAGAGTTTTTCACTTGTGAGTATGCCTCAGGAGAAAAACTGCTAGAATGGGACCTTTCACTGATGCCGGATGAATTATTTCCAATTCAATGTTACACATGTTTTCCCTTCAGTAAAAAACCTACTCTCTTTCCAAACAGATTGCGTTTTTTAGATCTTTTTATTACTCTCCATTTGTCTCCCTGTGTAAAGATTGTGTGCAGCTTTCTCTTGCGAGTCTGTTGCAATCAGGTTGCTTTGGTTGTGTGAGATGCTATTTTTTTCTGTTTCCTGACTAGATTTGAATTTTTATGTTTTCAGTCTTTATTTTTTCTTCTTCTTCTTAGTGTGAGTATTGGTCTTTAGATCATCACTTCCACATGCTTAAACATTAGAGATCTTCTGGGAAGTGGAATAGGAAAGGGGTGTTGTGACAGCCAGCACAAATGTGATGGGTTTCAGGTGACTGGAGTACATCTGCTCTTCTGCTGACAACAGGCACCCTCGGGTCCTTCTGGCAATGGGAAACCACCTCCCTCTGCACTTCAGGGAGTGGAAGGCACCGTATCTTGTGCATGTTGATTATTGCTCTCCCTTCAGTTATGCAGGGAGAAGCATGGAGGGCTGTGATCAGCGAACTCCTGCTTGGCTGCAGAAAGGAAAAAGGGACCCAGAGGAGCTGACCCCAATTGGAGGAGCTGGCGGTTATCTCTGCTGGTTTTAAGGGCAATTCTGCGTGGCCCCCTCCCTAAAAGAACTGAATGCGGGTAAATTGCAAGGTGAGGAGCTGGGTTAATCCTGCCAGGATTGAAACATGTGCTTTGCTGAGATCTGGTCATGTCAAAGCTGCTGCCTGGACCGAGGCGAGGCAGTGCCTTGTGAAGCAGTGACCTTTCCTGGCTGGGATCAGCTCGGAGGGCACATCGCTCCGCAGCTAAGTGCACTTGCTGCTAGCAAGGGAATGTTTATCCAGTGGGTTGATTAATCAACCTTGAAAAAAGGGTCAGATGGATTTACTCAAGCATCTAAGTAACCTTCATGGCAAAAGATATAAGTCCGTGTGTGTGCGTGTTAAAGGGCTGTCTGTAGGGCTGGACTCGGAATAATGCTGTCTGGAGTCTTAAGCTTTTGTAGCATTACGGTCTGGATCTGACACCAGAATGCTTTTTGTTTCTGAATACACCCCAGTTCTTATGTTGTTCACCATGGCCGTATGTAGGTGTCTTTCCTGAGGAGTCATATCTTGGTGCTGGCAAACTGAAAAGTTTTTTCTCAAATTTCCTTTTTATCATGGTGTTCTGCCTTGGTCTGCTTGTTGTGCCGTGTTTCTGCTTTACTCCTGCTCCTCTTTCACCCTGCTGCTTTATGCCTCTCAATTCCACCCTTCATACTCTTCCCTCTTCACAAGGGGAAATTTTAAGGAGTTGCAATGGGGTTAGTGGTGCACTGTGCCTTCATCAGAGAGTTTCCTTAAATAACAAGACCTCCAGAAACATCATCTCATTTTACACCTCTAGCTTTTGCAAATATTAGATGACTGAAAAAAAACCCAAACCAACCAAACCCCACTCACCCCCAGTAAAGTACTGCTTTCTTCTAGTGTTTCTAGAGGGCTTAAACAATGCCAAGGATAAGATCAATATTTAAGCAAGAAGTTCCTGAAGCCGGTGTTCCTTTTACGAAGATCATGCACGGAGCTGAATTATGAGCAGACCAGTTCCCGTTGCATACAGGAGGAATTTGGCATGTGTCTTCTCCCATAAGCATTAAGCCCAATATATTCTCGTGGAACTATCATATTAAATTAAGATGTAAAAAGGCGGTAACGTTTTCATTCTTTGTGGCAACTGGCATAACAGCTAGAGGGGAAAAAAAAACCCAAAACACCAAAATCAAACAATTGCTTCAACTGAAAGTCCAAGAATGACATCTAGTGGCTTCAAGTGAGACTTCTGGGATACTCTGTGAGAATATTTTAAAGCCTAGTATCAGGTTTTTCCTTCACTGTTTTTATGCTAGGGATCCAACTCCTAATTTTGTATCCCTCCCACCTACCCATTTTAAAAAAATACTGCAAGCCGAATGCTTGTTCTTCAGGTTTGCTTTGCTGTTGCTGGTTTCAGTCATCGCAGCTTCATTTTACTTTCAGTAAAGCTTATATTAGCTTAGAAACGCTTTTTGCTCTATGGCTAAATGAATGCCATCTACACCACAAAGCTAAACTAACACTTGTGTTTTCTTTAGCTTCTTTAAGTCAAAATGAAAATAAAGGCAATTTCTATGGGATTTTCAGCACCAGATTATCTGATGAGAGCAGAAGAAGTAAGAGACAGCAGAGCTCTTATGGAGGAGGAAGAGTAGAAAAACATCCATTCTTCAGGTTCACAGTGGGCCTGCTCTGACTTGTGTTTGGTGATTTGAAACTTAGAAAGGTAAAACTTTAGGTAAAGCATTTTTTAAAGGCATTAGTGAATCTTTTGGGTGATGAGAGTCAATTATTTGGCAAAAGGTAGAACTCAGAGGATGGACAAAGTAAGAATTGGTATTTGTGATGGTGTCTTCTTGCTTCAAGAAGATGGGGAAGTTTCTCTCTATTTGATACGCAGAGTCATCTGAAAGTGAGACAACCAGCTGACAAATTTGGCTAATTCAGACCTGAAGGTATTTTATAAGTACCTGTAGCCCTCAAAAAGAGGCTTTTGTAAAAGCAGGTTAAGATGATATTTGAAAGTGTTCCAGTCTTCATGCACAATGGAGAATTGAATGCTTTTAGAATGATGACAGCTTGTCTGACCTTCCTGCATCTTAAAAGCCCATAGGATCTGGTGAGGATTGTATAATATAGTCATCACAGCAAATTTGATGATCCCAATGCGATGCTGTTAATCTTGGCTGTTTAATTTGTTATACGTGTCTACTTTGGAATTAAGACTCCTTTTCTTATGCTGTTCCACTGGTAAATATAGCTCTGTCCTCCTCTGCTGGGAATGAAGAATTTGGAGTCTAATTAGCAATTGATTGCACTCCCGCTCTTAGAGAAAGAAACAGAGAATGGATTTTAGCCACTTGCTTTAAAACTCTGAGCACATATGTGGCTATAACGCCACATAATGAGGTAAATAGTTGCTGCCCTAAATGCTCTGGTTCCCTTTATTAAGAGGGAATTTAAATTGATACAAGTGGAACCCTTTTATCTTTTTACCCAGCAGGCAGCAAATTAAGTGGGTTAATATCTTTGGAGGTGGAGCAAACTTATAAAAGGAATTTTGGTCAGGATATAAAACTGAAAGGAAAGAGGGACTCCTAGAAAAATGAGACGAGCACAACTGAAAGCTAGGCAGGTGTCTTGACAGTAAAGACTCAGCTTTTAAACAGGAGCTTGATGCAGCACATCAGAGTCATGAGTGTTGTGACTTCCATATGACAATCCCAGTCCTAGCTTTGTCCTCATCCAGGCTCCAAATGCTGCTGAGAGGGATTGCAGAAGAAGGACAAAATGTAAAACTATAGTAAAAATTCTTTACTTTGATACTCTTGCTTCCCTCAGCTAAGGACAGGGGAGGCAGCCCCACTGCTAAGCGTCCTCTGGAAGAAAGGTCCAGTGCTTAACAGCCTAAAGGCAGGGCCTGGTGACAATAGTGTCTTGGGAACAGGGAGGGGAATTGGAGGAAGGCAAGAGAGTTGAGCTGGAGGAATAAGTGTTGGAGAATAGCTGATGGACTTAGTGATGCACATGCAGAGTAAGATGTGGATGCAGACCTAAACACTGCGATTCCAGAGCAGTTGCAACCCTTCTAAGCTTGGCGGTTTTACTGCTTTCTCCCAAGAGAGAATTTAGCGATGGTTAGTGTCACCTTTGAGAAAAGTTTCTTGCTATGGCTTTGTTAGGAAGCTTTATTTTGAAGAGGGCAGTAGTACTAACTGGGAATCTCTAAGGTTGGTGCACTGCGCGAGCTTTAATTAAACAAATGCCTCCAGGTATGAATGTCCATTATTTCCCAGCCTGAACTCTTCCCTCTTTACTGGAAAGCAGTCTTTCTACTGATTGCCAAAAAGAAATATTTGCCAAAAAGAAATATTGGAGACTTAATAGGGGAGGGCATGGTAGGGGCAGCTCTGTCCCTGGAAATCTGGCCACTTACTGTCTGGAAATCGAGAGGGAACCGTGCTCTGGACTAGGTGGTGATGGAGGCGATGAGGGAGCTGGAAGAGCAGCTCTCTCGGGGGGGTCTGCTCAGGGGACCCCGAGCTTGGTTTCCCAGGAGCATGGTACCAAATCAGAGGAGCACTTCGCGTGGTCCCAAACCAGGAGGAGCCTTGGGGGAGAACTCTGTTATAGTTGCAGATGCCCACTAGATGACGGTGCTGTCCCACAGACTCACTCCGCTGTACTGGAAACTGGGCGTTCTCTGGAGGAATTTGGCTGCACCCGCAGTGGAGAAGAACAGGCTCTGCTAAATTAAAAGCAATAATCATCACTTTTACCCTGCTTAAGTTTCTTGGTTTGTTTTTATTTTCTCCTCTGAAATGAGAGGCAGTTTTCACGGCAAATATTAAACAGAAGGGTACTTGTTTTCAGTTCATTCATTCTGCTTAATTTGTGAGGTTAAGCTTGCATCACTTAAGAGAAATGAGGTTAACAAAGTTGTGGCACCAGCACTGAGGATACATTTTGGGTGCCTTCACTGAGTTTTATCATTAGGAATTATACCAGGTGTTTGAACGGTGAAAACTTGTTTGGAATAATATGTAATGCTCCCTCCTGAACAAAGCTAAAAAACTATACCTGGTCTATTGGAGAACTGGACCATGCTGACAAGATGCTGCTCTGTGTTGGTCCTTTGAAGCCAGTGGAGAGACTGTGATTTCTATGAGACACATTCCAGACCCTCCTGTTATGAGAAAGTTGACTATGGAAGACCTTGTTTCCCTGCCTTCACAGACTATTAGCTTGAACTCTAATTTTAGTAATCCTCTAGGTTTCCTATAGATTTAAAAAATAAATAATAAAAAAACCAAACAAAAAAAACCCAAACAAACAAACCCACAAACAAACCAACAACAAAAATCCTTAATAATTCTCCACATAGCTGTCCAGTATAGCAACAGAGCTCGCTCACTTGTTGTGGGAGGAAGATTTGCATTGAAAGAAGAGCGCTCTTCTGAAAGCTCCCTAGCAAACAGAGCTTCTCGGAAGCCCAAGATGTTGGGCCTGCAGTCATAACTCTGTCATCTTTGAGCTTCCTTATCATTCCCTGCTGAATGGCATCAAAATATTTTGGATTTCTCAAGCATCTCTGTGGAAGTCTATTATGATTTTTTTAGGCCCTCTAACAAGAATCCTACTTTGTAATGTAGAACCAGGGATATGCTCTGTTTCCCAGTGGAAAACAAGTAGCGATGTAACCTGTTTGTTGTATAACCTATTTGTTTGTGACAAAATAAAGCCCCTCGCCAGTGAATCCATAGCAGGATGCAGTGGGGTAGCCCAGGCAGAGTCTGGTTCATACAACCAAGCTGTCGTATGGGGTGTGGCTTTTAATTCTGGAAGATCCTGTTTCCCCATTCATCAGCAAAGGCTCAGCTGTCCCAGAAGCATTTGTAGGGTCTCATCAAGGTCTGCTATGTGTGGGTTTACACACAATTCATAGAATTCTTAGAATAGTTTGGGTTGAAAGGGACCTTTAAAGGTCATCTAGTCCAACCCCCATGCAACAAGCAGGGACATCTTCAACTAGATCAGGTTGCTCAGAGCCCCATCCAACCTGACCTTGAATGTTTCCAGGGCATCTACCACCTTGCTGGGCAACTTGTTCCAGTGTTTCACCACCCTCATCCTAAAAAATTACTTCCTTATATCTAGTCTGTGAAACTCTATTCCACTGGCAAAACTGTGGAAGCAGACTGAGGAGTTTGACCACACTAAAGTGTTTCCTTCCAAGTATGAAATCTGCCTAAAAGTTTGTGTGGCCAAACTGAGTTGAATGTAAATTGCAGTGAGCTTTTCTTGAATGTCTTTGCTAAGCTTTGTGCATGGTATCATAGCATGTTTTTAACTAAATATAAAGATAGATGGGGTTTAGTACATAGCTTTTTCTTCATGGTGGCTGTGAGCCCTCCATCATCTCATTCTGATGGACAAGTATGAGCCAAGGTACCAGCATCACCCCAGTTTATTATTGTATGCCAGCAACTCATTGCAATTGCAAGGAGTTGGGTTTTTTCTACTTGGCTACTTGTTAACTGTATCCACAAGAACAGTCTCCTAAAGGCTTTTGGTACTTTGCGGCAGAACATCCAGTGTTGTATCTTCCCTCTTGAATGTAAGTGTGGTTACAGTCAGGACACCTCAACTGTTGCAGGAGAAATAATAGTCCAGAAAAACATTCCTGTTGATCTTGAGGTCTCTAAATCCTCTGGCAGTGGTACAGGGCTTTTGGAGTATTAATGCAATTTACAGCCACAATAAGGCACCAGCAAGTTGTAAGAGGGCTGGATAGTACCCTTTCTATAAATGAGATTCAGGGCTTGACCTCACAGAGATACCACTGCAGAAATTTGACAGGGTTTGCTCAAGAGATTTAATTTTTTGTAATTATTAGTATTGATCAGGAAGAGTGCTGAATTTCATAGCTTGGTGTTTTCTCTACGTGATATTCTCACCACTAGTCTGGATAACACACTGATTAACATGGAATGATGAAATGCAAGCTCGAGCAGAACGGTACTTCCAGGGTATCCACTGAAAGGACTTCCCTTCAGCGTCAGCCAGATGGACTGAGTGGATATCGCAGTTCAGACTCGTAAACAAACTCTGCTCCATCTGGCTTAGAGATGAATTTCATTCCCAGCAATGTAATTCTCACACCAATCTCCCTCTATGTAATTCATCTTTCACATGTGCATACACTCTGTTTCTTTCATTGACTTGTAAATAGAAAAGGGTTGCTGTGCAGCTAGAAAGCACCATACTTCCCCTGTTCTTCCTGATCACGATTGCCCTGCTTCCCCATGGACTGCGAGTAAAGGCAGGGTTTTGTGCTCGAATGGAGCATTCCCTACTTCCCAGGGGTGTGAGGGAGGAGCCAAGGAGAATTCCTTGCAGTTCAAAGCCTTTTGTTTTGCAGATTTCTCTAATAGGAGCCTGACTTTGCAAATTTTATTTAAGATGTGATTTTTTTTTTCTTTTCTTTTTTTTTTTTTTTTTTCTCCTTCATTAGTTAATATTTTGCCCCAGGAGCATTAACTTGAACTGAGCAAAATCTGTTTTTCATCTAGGCATGCTGGAGATACTGGTCTCTCAAGGCTGTCCTAGGTATGAGACAGGAAGGGAATGCAAAGGTGGCTTTGTATCTGGTATGTCTCTGCTCCTTGAAAGGGCTGATGTATGAAGCTGAAAACTGATGGTGAGCAGAGATATGTCCTTTCCGTTAGGTGATTTGGAGCTACTGCATCTATCCCATGTCTCCTGGGGAGACATTTTGTGCACAAAAATACCTAAGCAAGCCAAGTTGGCTTTGTGGCCCTTTTGCAGTTCCAGGGCCAAGCCTCTCAGAATGCCGGTGAGTGCTCTTTCTTCCCTGGCAGCAAACAGCCCATGTTTCAGCGCAGACGCTTCTCCCCTTACCTATGCTGCTCTTTGCCTGCCTTCTGTTGTGGCTGCATCCTTGGAAGCTGCAGGTGCAAGGAGTTGTGCAAGAGCTTTGGAACTGACCTCCACCAAAATTAGTCCAATTAGTAAAACCACAATATTTCATGTCATATGATGTTGAAGTCCAACTGAACCAAGTTAAAGAGGATTCCCCCCAACATCTATGAGTGGGCAGTGGGTATGAGCCTGCAGGTAGAGTTTGCACAATTAACTTTTCCAGCCAGTACAGCCATCATCCTAAAGGGGTGCCGATACCTTCAGAGACAGAAAAGCCACTTTTGCTTCAATACACTTGGTCCTAGCTATGTTGTCTGCCTCCTTTAGGGCTTTTACTCAATTCTCTTATTTCATACAAACTTTTGTTTCTTTTTCTGCCTTGTTGTTATTTTTTCTTCCTTTCCCCTCCAGCATTAAATATTTACCCGTTGTTCAGCTGAGAGCACAATTTGGGCATGCTGGAACTCATGTCAGGCTTCTAAAGTGCCATTGGTGAAACAGCTCTGGCATTAAAACAGAATGACTTGCATCTGTTTGTGGCTATCTGTAGTCTTTTAATTATCTGGCTAACATATTCCATGGGAGAGAGCTGGTCTGCCTGGAGCAAGGTTAAAAATTATTGGTGTTTTAAACAGCAGATTCCAAAAAGGAGAAAGAATCAGAAATGCACTGTTATGACCTTAGCTTCTCAGCTCATATCCTGGATACATCAAATTGCACTGGTTGTGCCCTGGTCTAACTCAGCATGCATTTAATGAAATGCCATGTAAATTATTTAAGATTGATTTTAATTAAAGCCAGACCTCTGACAAGGCAAAAGTCATATGTATTGTATTAGCTAGATGGAAGCTACTTGCAGATTCATTGCTGTGTTTTTGTGCAATACCTCTTAGTCCAACTCAGCCCCCATCTGCATCACCTTGGGAGGAGAAAATGTGGTAAAATTGATGTTGAATTTGCTCCTAAGCTCAGTCGTATTCCTTCTGAAATCAACAGGAGCTGTGTCCCTGCTTTCAGCATCCTGGTGTTCGTGGCTTTCTGGCTTCCCTGTAATGCCTTCTGTTTGCTGGCTGGAGCAGGGCATGCCTGTTGCTCTCCCTCTGCAATTCCTGCTCCATATATTTTTACTCTTGTTTTTTTTTTCCTTGATGCTTTCCCTTATTTCCCTACTAATGCCTCTGTTCTCCTGCGGATAGAAATCCTCAGTTTCTGTGAGAGCACACAGACCTACTTCCTTCATTCTGAGTGGGAATACTTGGAGGAAAGGTACTTCTATGTCACTGCTGATGGCATCTGTATTTGCAACAGCATTGATTGTGGATCAGGACCTCTGCATATCAACATTTGTGCCTCCACCAGAGGATAATTTTGGAGTTTGTTTTCAAACAGTTTGCTTTGGCATACTTCACGGAAAAAGTTGACATTAGTTAACAAAAAAAATCAGGACTTTGGTCTTAGAAGCAGTAACAGCTCTGGATCCTCTTGGCAGTACTTTACTCCCTGGTGGATTCAGTGATGTCTTAAAGTTGGCAGAGGTAAAAGATCGCAGGTTATCTGTGCAGGCATCTCTTGCAGTGCTCCCTGGTGTAGGCACTTGTATAACTGTTTGGATCTCTGTGAAGTTTCCAAAGCAGCTACAGGAATGGGAAGAGGATTGGGACCACATCTGTTGCGCTGCACTGAGAAACAAGCATCTCGCCCCCCTACTGACGTGTGCTGCATGGTTGTCCCCTTTTTAACTATAGTAGGGAACTTATTCTTACAGTGACCTGACAGAATCAATCACTGTGTTTGAAGGAGTAATATATATATTTATATAAAATAGAGAAAAGCATTTCAGTTCAAAGCTTAGCATAAATAATACATTAGGTTTCCTGCCTAAGCTGTGGCTTACCATCATGCTGAGACACAAATGTAAGAGGGGGGGAGAAAAAAAACCCTATTATACGGAGCTCAGCAGGCTTCCATCTTGTTACTTATACATAAACTGAGGATAGGTTGCCCCTCTATTCACATTATGAGGTGATTAGCATGTTGTTTAACATCAATTATGCATGTTTCATGTTTACAGACATGTTAAATTATGCAAGCTGTAGACTTTAGACTTTTTATTTAATTTGTTAAGAGGGAAGAAAAACAACTAGAAAGCAAACCTTTTAGTTCGATGGCTTTCCCTCCCTTTCCCATCTGTGCCCTGGTTTTTACAGTCTGGGCGATGTGTGTAAATGAGATGCTCCCCATTTCTTTCTGCTGTCCCCTGCCTCTCGGGGACACGTGGCCCGGCTGCCAGCCTGGCCCACGGGCTCGTGGCACCCGAGGTGGCTGGCTGTAGCAGCAGCAGCAGGTGTCCGGAAAATGTGTTTTGTAGCAAAGTAAAGGCACTTTGGCTGCAACTTCTTTTTCTATATTTCTTTACAGTAATTGTTGACTTAAAAAAATTGAGTGTAGGTGGATCTAGAAATGCTTCCCTAAGAGCACTTGCCTTGAGTACCAGGCACAGACTGGATCTTGCCCTTTCTAGGGCAGGTAAATTCAGTGTCTTGAAGCATGGAATACTTGAACTTACATAGGCTCTCAAGCTATGGAACACCATGCTGTATTTAATGATCCAGTCTCAGTAGTGGAGGAGACCTTTCTACAAGTACTAGTCAGAAAGTGTCAAGACGTAGTGTGTTCACTGACACTTTAACCTTACTGAGCTTAAATCTGGTGCAGTGGGAACCTGACCCTGTCCTTGAAGGACATAGACTCTTGTGAGCTGGTATGCATGCTTCCCCGATGATTAAGTGATATTTGCTGGTGATCCCAAGGAATGCTCACTTCCTAGAGAATATGTTGGTTTGCAAACTCCCAGAGGGAGTATTTTTGTTTTTCAGCTGTTTATGCCAACTGAAAGTCTTTTCATTTCTGGAAAGACGTTTGGAAAGAGATTGTGGTGGGGGTAAATGCAGTGTTTGGAAGAATCCATCCTCCATAGCTTCACATAGTCATAATGCACAAAATACTTCCCTGCAAAAATTTAAGACCTGCAGTAAAAATCAGAAGCTACAGCTATGCTATGTTGTAAGAAAAGAGCAGGAGGGCCTGAAGGTATGCTGAAGGCCATAGGTCCCTGCAATAGCAGGAGCTTAGTGAGGTGAAATTCCCAGCTGAGGACCTAAGAAGAGAAACACATCCTCAGTTAAGAAAAATCACCGAAGGGCAGAAGAAGACACAAAATATGGTGATGCATTTTAACCCTTAGCATGCATGCAAAACGAAGCAGCTGGGAATGCAGTGCACGCACCCTGCTTTGTGGTGTCGGGACGCTCATGTGCAATGCTTCTGTGAAAGAAGAGCCTTATGTACATTCTCTTTAAACCCTATCCGAAACAATGACAAGTACAATACTGTGAAGACATAATGTGACAGACAACACTGCCTGCTGGGACCAGTGGTTTGAGCAGAAGATATCTGGCTGCTATTCTCTTTAGCTACTTAAGTACACAAAACAATCCCAAGAACAATAATATAGGCTGTGGTTTTGCATCCTGTGCTTATCGCAATAATGAAATGGCCTTTCAAACTAGATCTTGCTCCTGAGCCTTTATACAACTGCTGAGCTGACATCCGCACCTGGACAGCAGGATGTGGTAGGGCTGGTTTCAGAGCCTGACAACCAGGGCACAGCCAGCCACAGGGACACATCAACGAGGCTCTTTGTTAGTGCTATGGACATTAAAGATTCTTTTTATTTATTTTTTTTTAAGAGGTGGCAGTTCCATTTTATTCAGGACCAAACCCAGTTAGGACTGACCTTTATTTAATTGTGTAAGGTGTATTTCTCCAAAGTACTAATATTAACCAGGAAGGTTGGGCAGTGCAATAAGATTCCTCACTCGATATTTCAATGTTACATGTTACTGGCAAACAGACCAAGAGGAATGTGATACTAACAATCTGCTTTACTATCAGCATAAAATCCAGAATAGTAATGGGCCAAAAATAGAGTCTTAATGCACACAAAGAGCTTGTAATCCCAAAACAATCTGTGTAACACCAGGGAGAGACGCTATGTTGCAGGCTATGATTCAGTAAAGAGAAGATAGGATGTCCTACATGATTCATCATGGTCACAGATATTAAACAGGGAGCGGGATCAGCAGTGAAGCAGATTCAGAATCTCATTTTACAGCATTGTCACGGCAGCTCCTGACAGGCTGCGTGTACATGCTGTGCAGTCAGCAAACATACACCTGTCTGGGTAATAGCTATATAGAGAGATACACATACAGAACATGCACACACATCTCACAGAAACAGATGGGGAGGCTCATAAAGTAAGTTTATGGAAAGGTGAGATTAAGCTGGAGAGGCAACAAAATGCTCCAGGAACTTAAATGAGAAATATATGTTGGCAATGGGACAGTGCTTAGAAAGAACAGAAAAATCAATTATTGTTTAGCTGCAGTAGAGGATACGGATCATTTAGCAAGGGCTCTTAGAAAATATCCCAAGAATAGTAACATCACTTCAAAGGATCTCAAAGAAGCCAGTTATTCTGTGAGTTACAGTTCCCAATGACATATCACCACCTGCCGTACTGTACAGAGACTAAGTCTATTGAACCAAACTGGAGAACAGTTAGAATATATCAGAGGTTATTTTACCAAGTTAACAGTAAGGCATATCGCAGGACCTGGAGATCTAGGACCTTGGAATTTGTACTGTATCTCCCATATTTTGTAAATGATTTTAAATATGAAACAGGTTTTTGAAGGAAAAAGTCTTATTTTATGACAGCTGTATCTTCAAGACCCAATTCTGTGACATCCGTAAGTTTTAAGGCAATTGCTGATAATTTTAGTGGATTGAGCAGAGTTTGGAGTTTTGCTGATACATATTTATTTTTCAAAGAAAGTGAGAGTTCGAATGACTTTGAGGCAGTGATCTATGCCCACAACTACGACCTACCTGCATGATGTCCCTTGACATGTCTTTCATAGAGGCTCTTTACCCTTGATTGTGTTTATGCTAACTTGAACCTCTTCTGTTATAACTGGATTGTGAAGAATTTGTTTTTATACACTGCGTGACCCTGCAGGGTCTCTGTTATTCAACAACACCATAGTGTTACTGCTGTAGAAGCAAATGGGAGCAGTAATGATGCAAAATTACTATGGTGAATTACCCATATAGATATGTATTGGGTTGTGTGTGCAAACCAAACCATTGAAGGACAAGAAATGCTAGAGACTTTCATACTGCTCTGAGTAAAACACACCTTGAATTTGAGTCAAGCGTTTGCAAAGTAAAGAAATAAAATCTGAGTCTGTGTATGCATTGCATAAGCAACAAGATTTCTTTACTTTGTCTGTATTTCCTGACTGTGTTTGTTTGGAAATCTGTATCTAACGAATTGTAAGTATCAGTAGTGGCCCAACCTCTGCTTAATGTTAAACTATTCAAATACCAGAACTCTGATTTGAGTTTGCTCCCTGAGAGCATTGTGCTGCTCTCTAGTCCTTTCAATTCCTTACTTCTACCTAAACTGACAAAAATCAATTCTCTTTCTTCATTCTCTTTTATGCATTTGCTTTTGACCAGAACACTGCAGGACTGTATCCAAGTTACTCTCTCCAGTGATTTGCGCTCTCTGGATGTTCTTGTACCATTACATTTTTATCAAATAATACTGTAGATGCTAATTATCTGTATTCTTACAAGGCTGGGCTATTTACAGTATGGGCAGTAATGTTTTGCTAGCAACAAATTTCTACCTGCACCTGGAGAAGGAGCACTCCCAGGCAAAGTTTTGTCGGATCTAGGTTACAAATTAAAAAGTAGACTTGTTAAAGTGGTTAATCCCTTTTCTGCCCTTAGCATGTGTTACACACATGAATTATTAAGAATTAGCTGAAGTTGGTATGTGAAACTCTCTGGAAGCTGTGGTGTTTTGTGACTATGTCTTTTATCACAACGGGAAAGAAATGTTCGCCCGCCACCCCCACCCTCCACCCCCACTCGCCAGTCCCAAGCTGGAAATAAAACCAGAATCTTATAGGTATGAGTGATCTATCTACTGAAGGAAGTAAACAAAAAAACCCAAGAAAACAAAAAAAGAAAATACAGCTAGTGACAATGCCATTTTTAGTGTGCAAATAATAAAACCTGCTTTTATTCCCCTTTTCCTAAAAAGGACATGGCAATTGAGTCAAAGTCGTGGAAAACTAGAAAGTCAAAAGTCTGATTTACCAGAGCCATGGGGACACTTGTACCTATGACAGTAAGGTATAATAAAGAAAATTTCAAATCAACGTCTGCTTCTTTTGAAATCTTGGGCTAGCTTTTGCTTTGCTGTGCTGAAAGACAAGGAAACGACCTTCCCTTTCTGTTTTCAGGAGTTACATGTATCCTTTGCTGCGAACAGCATCTGAGAATATCGAAAGTAATAATAGTGTTCTAAAACAAATGTCAGCAAATCATATTCCTGCAAGATATCTAGTGGTCACTTGTTCTTTCCTTGCATGGAATGTTGGTGGGAGTGCTGCAAGGTGTTCCATCTCAGCAGGATGTTATACAGCATTTACACTTATAGTTTATCATCTGTAGTCAAGAGACTGATTCCACTAAAAAAATAATCCTGCAACATAGTAAAGAAAACTATGTTAACATTTATGACATTTTTTGAGAGGTACCCAAGCCTCAGCATTAGATGCAAATGCTGTGGATTCTGGGACAGGAGCTTTTTGATCCAATACTTAAACTTATAGTTACAAAGATGCTTTAATTTTGTTATTAATATAGTTTTTAGTTTGGTTTCAATCCTTAAAATTCAGGTTTTGTCTGTGTACAAATGTGGTTGCATAAGTATGCATGTGTGCCTTTGTGTCTGTGGAGGACACATAATAATGTTCATTGTATTGTTTCTATCACTGTTTACTAGAGTACCCTGATGACTGCAGTACTAAATAACATAGCGAGAGCTTTCTTTGTTTTTATTTCCACAGTCTGTATAAGGTATTCTGTGTATTTACATTTTAATGGTGCATCTCATACTTTGCTAGCCCCTTTCCCAAACATTTAACCTCTCTCAGATTCTGCTCCAGTAAGACTTTGTTCTTGGTTGATCTACCTTTGCTCAAAGGCACCTCTGCTCTGAGGGAAACCTCCCAATAAAACGAGAAGCAAGTAAGAAGCAGAAGAGTTAGGTTTAGGTATTACTGAGAGCAGAGGGCGCTTCAGAGCAATAAATGCCTGGGATTTTTTTTTGTGGCTCTTGTGTTTTCTAAATGACATTTACCAAATGTCCTTGCACTCAATCCAGACTTCATCATTTGCCTTGGTTTAATCTCTACTCTTTGACTACAGGATTGTGAGATGTTCAAGGACTTTTTGGCAAATGTTGCTGGAACTGGAGGGGAAACTGAGGCAAAGAAAGAGGGCAGAATCAGTGGGTTGAATGAAAAGCGTCGGTAATGGTATCGGGGATGTATGGCTGAGAATCATGGCTCACAGTCATCAAGAATGAATGAAATCTCTTGCTTGTCTCTTCAAAACTCAAGAGGATCTTTATTTGAAGATATGTGCCATAGTGATATTTTGTGAACTTTTTCAGGCATGTAAGTGTGGTGATGCTTCATTCTGGACAGGGTTTGCAAGAAGAGTGTGGAATCACTATTAGTATAGATCTACTATACAACACAGCTGCTGGCTCCTGTTTATCCTTACCTAATTCAGTGTAAAATGCACTTTCTACTGCTGATCAGTCCTATTTAACCTTTCCTATATATCACACATTGTTTCAAATTAGGAACAGTATAATAGACTAGCAAGAAGTTCTCTAGGCTAAGGATGAGCAAAGATCCCTCTGGGGACTCATCTCTACAATTGCTTTTTGTCTTCGGCTCTGAAGTACAAGTACTACTGCTTTCTAAGATCTCTTATAAATGGGATTCAGGAAATTTTAGAGAGGCTATTTCTGCTTACAGCTCACAAGAAATTCTGCCTTTGTATGTGTTGCATCTTGACTGGAGCTGAGAAAGAGGCAGCTGGTTTCTGAGCCTCTGTGTGTCCACTGTGCGGTGTTCAGAGGCTCATGGAAGACAGACCCCTGCTTTTTTTTTTTTTGTTTGTTTTGTTTAGTTTACCTTACCTTAGTCACAGTGATGCTCTTGTTGGACCATTGAGACTTGAAAGCTGTTTCTGCCACGGGTAGGATTTGGGAACAGCAGATACATTCCTGTGTCCAACCCTTGAGCATCACTCTTGTATGGATGGGTCTGCTGTGCCAGTATGGAGCACCATGTCTTAATTTTTTAAATGTACCCCGAAACACAGGTGACTCCTTTGTAAAATGCATATAAAAATTTAAGTGATACAACAAAACTAAGCAGTAGGCCAGGTCCAAGCTGCTCTTGATAAAAACACGGGAGAGTTGATCTACAAATACAATGTTGTCAGGTTTCTCCTTAGAGAGCAAGATATACCATCAAGTTCCTATTTTGGAGCTTTCTCCCGTTTCCTCTGTTCTTTTTCTAGATAATTGCCATCTGTAGCATACAGCAGGGTACTTTGCCTCCCAGTGGATTCTCTGTAGGCCAGACAAACTTTAACTGTCTTATTTCTGAGTCACATACATTGCGGTCTTGCTCCCTGCCGTAAAATGGCTCCTAGCTCAGCTTTGCAGGTCAATGTTCTCTTGCTGTTCTCAGATGTCCTTGGGACCTGCTGTTGTCTGCTAAAGACAGTGTAAAAAGGAAAAGGATGCCTCGCATGTTGAGTCTGTTTTGTTCTTTTTGTTTGTGCTGCTGACACTCTTCTTTTATTCTTAAGAACTGCCTTGAATCTTGTGTGGGCACTTGATAAGTATGTGTGAAATGTGCCTGTTGTGATCCGATCAGACCTGTTCAGGTTTCGTTCCACACCAGTAACTGAATCCCTCAAGGAGGGAGCTGCATGTGTCAACTGTGACAGACCAGTTTTATACTGATATAAAACCTTGTGAATTATGCTAGAATAAACCAAGTTAACACGTTAGTGAATCTGACCTTTGTGATTTGGTGGCCTGAGGAAACAGCAACTGAACTCATATAGGTATCTCAGTAGTCATCACAATTTTCCATTCCCTTGTTCTGTGGGGGAGGGAAGGGGAATCTGAGGCTATTTGAAAAATGAAGCCTATAGAAGAAACAAACTAACTGCCTGCTTTGGTATTAGAGTAATCAATCTTGGTCAGGCATTATTGCCAAAGGAGAACTGGGCTGGAAAAATATGCTTGTCAGTGTTCAATCATTATGTCCATTAGATACTGGTTGGCATTGATACATATTAAATAAAGGAGTGTGAGTTGTAGCTGCTCCAGTTTTCTCTGTGTGGAACACCCAATACAGTGATAACAGGCTGAAAATGCTCTCAGCAGCTCATTTATTTATGTGTATGTGGAAAGGGGGGTTGGCAGCTGGACAGACTTTAACACTGTAAAGAATAAATTTGGTCATGTGCCAAGAGATCTATAGTTACAATCAACAACTTTTAAAGGATTCAGCTCAGGAAGAGTGAAGGAGTGGAGCTAGGGCCAGTTGAAGCATTTACAAAGTGACATGAGCAATATTTTTTTTTTTTTTTTTTTATTAGGGCAAGAAATAGCAATGAATCCTGTTGCCTAGAAGTCAACTGGAGGCTTAAAAACTCGTTGAAGTTAATAGCTATTGATAAAGCTCCATAGGAATTACACCTGCAGATCTGAGCTTGAAGGGAATGATGCCACAGGTGTGGTGGGAGCCAGGATCAGATTGGTATAAGTAAGAAAAAAATAAAGTTAATGGGCTCAGTTCTCTTTTGCTTTGAAACTCATGCAGCAGTAGGAACAAACACTGTCAGCAGTTGCTGTTATATGATGGTAAAGAACAGCATGCAGGGGCCAACGGTGACAGGATAAAGTCTTCAAGCTAAATTGCATGCAGCTAGGGTGTGACTTGCTTTCCCATCAACAAAACAAATTTTATAATATGGTGACTGCTCCAAACAAATGTTGTTCTGGCATCTGCATTGTAGCTGTTTTAGAAATAGATACATAGACATAGGAGTCTGCAATTGCCAGCAGAATTGCCTCCCTTCCAGGGAACATAGCTCTCACTGGTGATAGATATAGCAAAGGTGACCTGCTTCCGCAGCATGTTGCAAGGCTTAAAAAGTACAGCATTACCCTTCAAAAGCTTTCCATGGCTTCCTTGATGCTGCAGCTCTGGGTCATAGGAATTCTTGGCTAGAGAAAGGTAAAGGTCTAAGCACAGCTGTTCCTCTCCATAGAGAAGAGTTGAAAAGCAAAATTTTCCTTTCACAAAATGAAAGAAAATATTTCTGAAATCCTGATCACCCTGAACAGAAATACTTCATTCCTGCAGAGCCGGGTGGAAGCTGTGCTTTGAAGCCCTTGTTCTCCTGTCTCCATTACAGGCAGCAGTTGTCTCGTCGTGTTGTGTCCCAGCCCCACCAAGGGCTGAAGAAATCAAAGTGGGGATGGGATCCTGCACAACAAAACTGGAACATCACCAGACAGAGCCAGGCAGTATATATCTTAAAGTGAGGTTTTTCTATTGACAGCAGCAATGTCCCTGTCTCTTAGCATGACAAGGCGGAGGATCACTACGCAACTGTGTCTCATTACCTGGGTCTCCCTTTCACTGTGTGGAGCTCTTCAGTGCTCAGGATCCCAATCTGATTTCAGCAGAGTCTCCATCTAGATTGGCACAGTTGCGTTATAAATGATAATGCATTGGGTGTCAGTTGTGCCAATGAATTTACTAAGCAACAGCTGCGCTAGCCACACTTTGTTACTCCAAACTTCAATTTACCTTTAAAAGGCTGTTTTCTCTAGCCCAGCAATGTCTGTGCTGCTTCTAACCTCACTTTGTTGCTGGATCTTAGTGTAGCTCACTCTTCGTTTGTTTTCATATCCTATAGACCTAAAATGTACATATATCAGGGGGTAACACTGTTACCTAACGACACTGTTGTCCCTTTGCTATTCCCACTGACCAGCAGGAGCATTGACTACTCCATTAATCATGCATCCTATGTAAGATTAATATAGCTCTTCACCTAAAACCATGTTCTAACAAACAAACAAATCTTCTGTTACACAAAGCACGGTTTTTCCTCTTTAATATGGTTTATAGTATGGCTTTTATTTTTCTTCTTTCTACTTTCCACTCCATAGTGCTGAGGCTTTGCAAATGCATACAGAACTGGTTTACTTTGACAAAGTGGATGTTTGGAAATGCTTCTGAAGAATGAACTGTGGGCAATTTCATCCCACACAAGTGTGTTTTGACTATGCTTCCTGACAGCTGGATGCCAGGGAGGCCTGATCCAAAACTAGGTATTAGGACTGTATTTCTCCACTGCAAGTCTGTCAAGGAGATGCCAGATGTGTTAACTTTTACTGTTCACAACCCTCATGTTCAGCCATTAGCAGTGATAGAGCCACATATGTTGCAAACATGAGTGGATGAGGTCAAGGATGCTGTTATTTTGTTCTCGTTTTTGCCCTGAGGACCCCCACAAAGCTAGTGATAATGTGGTCTTTGATCTCTGTAAAACATCTTGAGATCTCAAGATGGAAATTTCTCCAGTGTGCTTTACCACTGTCTCCCTTATTTTCCCCAATTTTAGAAAGCCTTCATCATATAAAAATCCCTTATCTGCAATAAATGAGAATCAGCAATAGATTTTGAAATATTCTTGTGGTGGGTTGACCTTGGCCAACTGCCAGCTGCCCACTCAGCTGTTCTCTCACTCCCCTTCAGCAGGATGGTGGGGAGGGGAGAAAATAAGATTAAAAAGCTCGTGGGTCGAGACAAAAGACAGTGACCATCACGGACGAAACAAACTCGACTTAGAGAAAATTAATTTATTGCCAATTACAATAGGTTTGGATAGTGGAAAACAAATAAATTAAAACAACGCTTTCCCCTCACCCCCCTTTTTCCCAGGCTCACCTTCACTCCATTACTCTCACCTCCTCTGCTTCCCCTGCCTCAACTCCCAACTCCGTCCCCCCCAAGCAGTGCAGGGGGATGGGGAATGGGGGTTTGCGGTCAGTCCCTAACAGCTCCTCTCCACCACTCCTTTCTCCTCACACCCTCTCCCTGCCTCCCCATGGTCTCTCTCTCCATCATGGCTGCCAGGGACTCTCTGCCCTGGCATCTCCTCCTCCTCCTCCTCCTCCTGGTCGGAGCCGGGTGCTCGCAGGGCTGTTTCTTGCACTTTTTCCCTCACTCTTTTTTAAAGGTCTTTCCCCAGAGGCGCTACCACCAGCCCCGCCGTGGGGCTCAGCCGTGCCCGGTGGTGGGGCTGTTGGAACCGGCTGGAACCGGCTGTGTCCGGCGCGGGGCAGCCCTGGCCTCTCCTCACAGAACCGGCCCCTGCAGGCCCCCCAGCTGCCAGCGCCTGGGCACGGGCGCTCAGTGCAATTCTATGGACTTATTTTGCATTCATGTGGTTAATTAGTGTTGGAGTTTCGTCCTCTGAACACGGTAATGGTGGCAGCTCTCTAAAGGGCAGCTAGGGCTCCCTGCAACCCTGGTGCTAGTGAGGGGAAGGGATGGCGTCCATGCAGGTGGTGAAGGAGGCGGAGGGGCAAGAGGAGGGCCTTTGCCCAGGGCTGCTGCACTGCAATCCACCGCTGTGGCAGGGAGGTGGGGGATCTGCCTCGTGAGTGCCTATGAAGTAGTTAACCAGCGCCAAGAGAAGCTCTTTTCTGTGAGGCCTTTCTGTGACAGACCCTGAAATGACCCTGGAGAGTCTGGCACCCAGGCACTCTGGAAGTGATGTAAAGTGCTCAAATGGATGGCTGTTGCCGGCTTTCAGGGAGGAGGCTTTGGATCAGGCTCTTCTACAGCAGTCAAGGCACCTTTGGATACTGAAGAAACAACTCTTATCTGCGTTCAGTGCCAGGCACTGTTTGGAAGTGACAGCTGGAAAAAAGTGCTAAGTCTGAGTGCATAAACTACTCGGGCCCCTGGGAACCCATTTCATATTTACTTACAATTCTATTTCAGGATGTACAGCCCAAATTTCTTATGTTGTCCTCAGGATCATAGAGAAAGAGTCAGTCCGCTCTAATTCGAGACAGTCCAGGCTGATTTGTCAAAGTCTCTCCCCTGCAGCGCTGGGATGTGCGTGGTCGGTTGTTATTCTCTAGCTGTCAGATGCTGCAAACTCCAACTGATGCCTGCGCAAAGTGTCGGAAATGACAGGCACGGAGACTTCAGCTGTCAATACCGCTCAGCGTCCTACGGCAGTTCTTTGACATGCTTGAGTCGTGGTTGTACTTGAGGTAAATCCCATTCTGCCCACAGTGGGGATTGCGATCCATCAAGCTTGAGTGACTTGGATCATCGGGAAGGTGAACGGTCTTAACAGAGTGAACGAATTCAGGTAAACACTGGGGTTGCACATGAGCTTCAGTCTCTCTTCTGTACGATGAAATTCTTCTCCTGCACAAAGCGAGTGAGAAAGGGAACTTACAAGAAATACAGCACACATGTAATGCAGCGTGTCCTCACAGACTTAATCAGTAAAATTCCAATTTCCTCCCATCCAAACTGAGGTTGGACCAAATGTTGACCAGCAAAGAGATCCTGGTGATTTCTCTACTGTTTGGAAAGGCTCTTGTGCCAAAATGCAGCTGGATGAGCATGATTCCTGAGGTGCACTGGATGTGGTTAAAGGAACAATGCTTCTCTTAAAGCTACAGTAGTTATGAATGCCAGTACATGGAGCTGACGTTACCTAATACCTCTGTTAGAGGCATTTAGTACTTTGTCCAAATTTTAATTATTTTCAGTGAACGATGCCACAGGCCTACTTGGTTAGAAAGATTCAGGCCAAGTAGTGATCTCAAAGATAAGATCTATAGGGTAATCTGTAGAGGGCAGGGGCTATAGGAGGTTTTCCTTGAAATAAATAATTGCATACATTGTTGGTGAGTGGCAGTTGAAGGCAGGCTTGTACACTGTCTCCTCCTTCCTTTTTTTGAAATATATGAGCAAGTTTTAACTCGGGGGAAATACGGTTTATTCTGGTAACTTTTATGGCCTCCTGGTTTCTGGACCGGAGCAGCTGTGCAGGGCAGGTGAGAGAACTGCTGCTCTGTGCCCAGGCTCTAATTGGAGTTACTCTCCCAGGGGATGCAGAACTGCTGTCCTGCAGGTGGACACTGCTTGTCCAAACACGGCTGTGACTCTTAGAGGATTACTCTGCTATTTGGCCATCTCTTTTTAGACTTCGTGTACATTAGAAGTAGAGAATTGTGAGAGAGATTTATAGTTAATTAAGAATTAGTTTTATAATCTAATCTTACCTTTTATTATAATTCAGGCTAATGAGCTTTACTCAGTCGTTCATGTACTAAGGCCAGGACTTCGAAAATGGGTTCCAGCTTTGAAAGATGCAGCTGAATTCACCATATCCCTTTCAATTATGCTCATGAATAATTTGCTTATGAAATTTGAGAATGCTTGCAGGGTATAAGAAATTAATCTCTGTGTCTGGTTTCCCTGAAGAATGTTCTCCATTTCCTGAAATATAGCAGCTTGTGCTGGATGTGCACTGCCTGTCTTCTTGTCATTATATTCCTGCTGAAACATTTCCGGTGGCGAAGCAGAAGCAGAAATGTGCTACAAAACTGCATATCTTGAATTGCCTGCTACTGAAATGGACATTTTAGTGAACTGCCCAAAGTCTGGAAATGATTCATGCTGACTATTTGGGAAATACTTTCAAATAATGAATAAATTTGCAGGAATCAGAGATGGCTCATGAAAGATTAACGGTAGTAGAGAAGACCTCCCCCCCCCCCCCCCCCCCCCCCCAAAGTTTCAGCATCAGGTCTCTGCTTTATACTTCTCCTGCTTTTGAACTTACTGCAACAATGCTGATTCATTCCAGAGGAGAATTAGGCTCAGAATAATTTTAGGGAGTACATTATATTTAAGGGTATGGAACAGGGGGGCAAACTCTCTTTTTTTCTCTGGGAAAAGATTACTTAACTTCTGATTTCCAATTTTTGCTTTTGTTTTAATTTACCACTGCATTTTCTTTGTAGTGGTTAATTAATGCTATGCTATTACTAGAAGTTATTTCCTTTTCATAATTAGAATGTGATGTTCATTTTATTAGCCTGTTTTATTATGGCCAGTATTCATTTCAATGCTTAATCATTTCTCCTCCTGTCTGCTTATAAATTTGGCACTTGTCAATGCCATGGCAAGTGTTTCTTAATGTTACTTTGTTTTCCCCCAGTATACAACACAGTCACCTTTGCTCTGGGTTATATTGGGCCTATAGATGGAGAAATCTGATTTTTAGGATAACAAGTGCTCAACCTTCCTAGCTAAAAGGAACCAGAAATGATAGCTCTTTAACACTGGCATCTGTGGGAAATATAGCTGTGGATACGTGATGCTGTGCGTCATATAAAATACTTGATGTCCTCTTGCACGGTTTAAGATAGGCCAGGGGAAACAGGATGTGTTGAGAGCCGCCTTGTAAGGTATTTCTAAAGGAATCGCAGCCAGTAGGGCCTGATGGTCCCTGGAGAGAAGGGCAGTCCTAAACAAGCTGTGAGAAGGCTGTAACCGGCGCTGAGAGCTGAGCTGCAGTGACAGGATTTTGGAATCCAGTAGAAAAATCAAAATCATAAAGACTTAGGTGAAGGTGCCCTGATGGAGCCAGGTGCCACGGCAGAGGCTCAGGGTGGCAACATTCAGAGGGAATTATTGTGTGAATTTGACTGTTAACAAAGTTGATGCCAGGGGATGAATCTTGTCTGCGTTTGAAATCTTTGCTGCCTGTGATTGCACGGCTGCACAGTCAGTAAAGGGCCTTGTTGATCAAATTGTGGGATTTCTAAATCAGAGAGTTAAGTGCTACTCGGCACAGTTTGTTTCGTTATCCATAATGACAGGCTGGACTGCCATGCATTTCCAGCTATTCTTTTTTTACCCTGAGCCATGTTTGAAAGGATTGGTGTAGCTTGGCTGATATCTGTGGAGCAGAAAGAAAATGGTTTCTTAAAAATAGCTGAGCCTACACTAGGGAGCTCATTATTTTCGCTGTACTGAAAGACACTTCATTCACCAAGACAGGCTTCCATCAAAGAAACCATCAATGCAGCCTGCCATCATCTGTCAGAATACCTTGTTCTTTTCTTCATAATTAAAATACAGTATGGGCTATTCGTTACCCCCTTGGCAGCATGTTCCCCACTGCTTGGCTTATGCAGTCTTGCTGAATACAGGGCCAAATGCTAAGAGAGAATTCTCAATGAACTGCCCTGAGATTGATACGCGAGGGGATTATAGTTCCTCAGTAGAGGTAAAAGTGTTTTTGAGCTGTTACAGGGGAACTACAAATATATCATTTCAATTCTTGCATCGTAAAACACTCATTCCCATTTTACATTGCACTGCAGAGGGTAAACGTAAATGGATATAACTTATCATTACTTGTGTTTCTGCGCTGTTTGAGGCAACACAGTCTATTCACCGTTCGATTTCCTTGGCTTTACTAGTCACCAAGGGGTGCGGCATTCTGTGAAACCAGATGGAGTGTGTGCGAACTGCTGGCCTAACCTCCTAAGCAAATTTAATGGATGACAAATATTGAGCAGGAGTGAAAAATACTGCTCCATTGTGGTAGGCAAAACCTAAACAGATCTTAAACTCCTCTGTGATCTCCTAGCTTCTGCTATCTTACTATGCAATTTAGCTTTTAACATTCTAGAGATGAAATTGTCCGCAGTACAAATTAGAAGATGCCCATTACATTAAAATACTCGTCACAGTGTGGATCATTTCTGCAACGCTTATTTCTCTAGCAATGAGAAAGTCGGTGCCAAAAGATAAAATGTCCTACCCCCTTCTTTTTTTTCCTAAGAAGAATTCATTGGTTTGTTCCTTTTATAAGCAGATAGTGGAGCTAATAAAGATAGAAATCAAGTTTTTCTAGAAACAGCTAACTGGGTTGACTATAATTTATTTACAGTATAGCAGCAGTCCATTTTCTTCACATACATGTGTCCTGAAAATTGTTATTGCTGGAAAGTTCTTACAATTAAACTTTGAAAATGAGGAATATGTATTTAAATGACAAATATCTGGAGAAAGGACTGACTGCACGTGCACTGAGAATAAGCCTAAAACATCAGTAAACTCTTTTCCTACACAGTTTGTTAAGGCACAAATGGAGAAGGGGAAAAAATAGACAGAAAAGGATGAATTATATGGTTTGTATTTTGGAAACATGAATTTTACAGAACTAATCTCCAAGTACAGTAGAACTGGAAGGTGACAATAGAAAAAGTAAGTTCCGTTGTCCAAAGTGAGAAAATTGCCATTGATAATGAATGTAGTAATGATAGTGATGAAATTTACCTTGTGTTGATTATCTGGCATGTTGTTTAGCTGCTCTCTGCAAATGCCATCTAGATCCAGTTAACCATCCTTTTTGTCAGTGTCACTTTTTGATCCCATTGTCCTTGCATGCACTGCAGCTATATTTACACTTCTAAAATACTGTATTGTTGGTGCAAGAGTTACACATCATACTAACCTGTGCAGCTCCCTTTTCTGACACTCAAGAGTGGTAAGAATTTGATACGAAAGAAGGGCATATGGTTTTTCCACTAAAGCGTTCCCCTGAGAGTCTTTTCTAAAATGGGAATCTACCATTCAGCTCTCATTTTTTCAACTACCCGCATAGCTGCACTTATCTTTTGTAAGCTGCAGTTTTCCACCAGGGTAGCACTCCCTGTTTTTATGCTGGGTAGATGGCCCAGATGTCTGTCCCAGAGATTTGCACTGGTGCAGCTCTGCCAAGATTTGGCCGTTAATGAAATTAGTCCCAAGGGCAGATGATCCCTCATTTTTACCAGGGAATCTACAAGACCCTATTGGCAGAGGCTGCATCAGTGATATATCTGGCCAGGTCTGCTTTGCAGACAGTACCACTGGGAGACTGTTCCTGGGGGCATCTGTTTGGTGAAAAAGGAGATGCAAGGACATCATCGCGTTGTGAGCCTTGGGAAAGACTGTTTGCATCTGTTTCAGAAATAGGCTTCCAAATGCTTCCTTTCTTAAAATGGTAATCTGTGCTGTGTACTCCCTGGACCGTCTGCTAAACACTGATTACCTTAGGCATGTAGGAACCCCAGGTTAATGAGATGTGATCCCAGAAACACAGGGGAAGTATGGGTGGCTGTGATAGCAAATGACTGAATTGGACAGAAAGAGCTGACTGTCATTATTCTTTTTTTTTTTTACTTTTTTTTTCTTTTTTTTTCTTCCCCTTCAGGCCTCCAAGATTGTTCTCTGTACCCTTGGACGGTACAGAGCTTAAAATGAGACCTTTGTCTCCCAAAGCTCCCTTTTTAGACGTGAGTGGAAAAAACACACCTTTTATTTTTTTTTTTTTTCTGACTTAGAGGAGGAAAATACATTATTTTTCTTTGCCGATACTTTGAGCTGCCTTGCTTGCACCTTCCCCTCACTCTGAGTTATTACAGAAAGTGGTATCTGGTAGTGTGAATAATGCTATGCTCCTGCCAACAGGCACAGAACACATTGGCTATAGATCTCATAAATGTCAGAGGTATATAAGGAAGGTAATTGGGGATAGTTCAAATCTGAAAAACAAAGGGGCTGAAGTGCAAAATTTGGCTTAGCTGATGTTCATCCTGAACTTTTATAGACTTCTGAGAAATGGGTATTCTTGAAAAGCAAATTGCAATTACAGTTTAGCACTGATTTATCGTAAAGCAGCTTAACGAGGAAGTTTCACAGAATGCTTTGTGGGCTGTTACTGAAATGCAGCATTAAATCTTCCAGGGACTGTTAGCACCCCCACACTGATGCAGGCCTCTTATCAGCAGTTACTTTCTTACCCAAGAGAAACTGCAGGCAGAAAGCACTAGGAGGTTCTGAAGAAATTGTAGGACTGTGCTGAGCAGACACTAGATACTCCTGGTACTTGTCTTGACAGAAGAAGGTCGCTCAGTTAAACCTGACAAAATATTTCTACTTTTCTCCATGTTTATATACTAATGATTGCAGCCCGGCACTTGAGGTCTGTGAAGGGGCACTGTAAATTTCTTTACGTTCTTGGGCAATACGTATTGCTCTTCTTTAGTATGAAGTAATCGTGATCATCCAAACCCTTCTCAATCTCTACGTCCTTCAGTGCATTTCTGATCCTTCTCTGGAGGAAAGTCCAGAGAAGCCTCCACAGAGTCCCAATCCTTTAGTGAAAAGAATATCTCAGCTTTTATTTTGTTCTCCTTCCTTATTCTGTCTCTAAAGGTGTCACAGCATCTGCCTCCTACTGTCGTGGTTTAACACCAGTCAGCAACTGAACACCATGCAGCTGCTCACTACCCCCCCCCCCCCCGCCCCCTCAGTGGGATGGAGGAGAAAATAGGGAAAAGAAGTAAAACTCGTGGGTTGAGATAAGAACAGTTTAATAGAACAGAAAAGAAGAAACTAATAATGATAACACTAATAAAATGAGAAAAATTATAATAAAAGGATTGGAATATACAAGTGACGCACAATGCAATTGCTCACCACCCACCAACTGATGCCCAGTTAGTCCCTGAGTGGTGATCCCCCCCTGCCTCCCACTCCCCCAGTTTATATACTAGACATGATGTCACATGGTATGGAATACCCTGTTGGCCACTTTGGGTCAGCTGTCCTGGCCACATTCCCTCCTAACTTCTTGTGCCCCTCCAGCCTTCTTGCTGGCTGGGCATCAGAAGCTGAAAAATCCTTGACTTTAGACTAAACATTACTTAGCAACAACTGAAAACATCAGTGTTACCAACATTCTTCTCATACCTAGCTCAAAAACATAGCACTATACCAGCTACTACGAAGACAATTAACTCTACCCCGGCTGAAACCAGGACACCTACCTATCCAGTTTTTCATCTCTTGATCTCAAGGCATTGGTGGTTTTCTGTTTTGCATTTATGATCTTCCAGGACACAGTCCTCCCCTTTTCTACAGCTGTAACTTTACCAGGTTTCTGATTACCTGTAGCCAGTAACTTGCTGATGAAGTTCTTTTTCAGACTTTAAATCTGTGCTGCTTTTCCAATTTTTCCCATGCAGTTGACCATGGGCATCTCAACAGCAGAGACATGATGTGCCATATTTCCTGTCCCATCAGGAAGTATGAAAGGGATGTAGTTGGCTGGATGGATGTAGATGGGTTCCTGTTACTCTGTACAGTAGTCTCTGGTTAACTATTCACTCTAAGTGTAAACAGGGTTTATACTAAGAAGTGCTGCTCACTCCTCTCCTCACTGCATCAGTGACGATACCTGCCTGTCACCTTTCAGGCTATACTTCCTCACAGCTAGGAGTTTTTAAACAGGGCCTATCTTCACAGCACAGTGAATGCCTCTGCAACTGGGTCTTCTGCTTAGTGTTGTTGGAGCAGATATTAATGGCAGTAGTGTAATTGGGGTCTGGCCACAGCGCGTTAGAGCATAACAGGCAACTGCTTATCATTTCACACTAAGAATTTCTTCCAATGTGATAGCTTTGGTAACTGTTAGAAATCATGCTCTGTTCCTAATTACAGAGTGACTACCATCCTCCCGATAACTCTGCAATTAACTCATGTCACTGCTATAATTTGTTAAGTACGATTTAATAAGAAGAGACTAATTTTTGCGGCTCTGTTAAAGTTACACATGATTTTTCACCAACAGACTCATGAAAGACACACAATCATTGCTTTGGGTTTGGGTTTTTTTTCCAGGCTATTTCATTCACATCTAAATGAAATGTAGAAATCTCGTGAAATGTAATAGGTTCTATTACTCTGGGAGGAATCCCTAATGTTTCATTTCACATCCTTGTGTTCTACCAGGGAATGTACTTCACCAATGGAAGCTGCTGAAAGTGCAATTGGGACTGCTCGTTGCTTGGTAGAAGAAATACCAAGGTTTTTAAAAGGGTGGGTGAAATGAGGAAAAAAACACAAACAAAATGTTCCTGCAGGGTCATATTTTCAGGGTTAATTCTCCTCTTGGCCTCAGCAGTCTGCTCACTCTGGCCTGCTGAGCTAATGAGCAGAAGAGGGGGAAGACTGAAAGCAGCTCCCACAACTGGGGTACTGTCTTTACTGTCCATACCTTTTGGGTAGCCACAAAACAAGCATTCTAATTCCTAGAGCCCCACCAGTTTTAGTAGTGGGCTGTATACTACTCTCTCTAAGCAGCAATATGAATTTGAGACTCTTTCGGCAGAGCTCCATTCACCCCAAATTTCCTTTATACTGAATGGCATTTTAGTAGTGGGGCTGAATTCAGTGGTACAAGTGCCAGGCAAAATTCATGATTTTTGGCAGGCCTGACTGAAGTTTTCAGATCAAACATGCAACAGTTGGAAGCAAGGATGAAAGAAAAAAAAATCTTCTAATGACTTAATTACTACATTTTCTCTGTTTATAATATCACCATATAACACTAACAAAATAGCTTTGCAACATGGGTTACTGTTGCTGCAAATGTTTCTCATGGAGCTTCAAACTTCCCCAAACCTTTCTACCAAAAGTGGCAAAGCTCAGATCCAGATTTGAATTTGAAGTTTGGTTACAATTTAGCATTGCTGGTCTGCTTTAGGCCTTTACAAGTTGTGAATTAGATGGGGAATTAGGAGCTGAACTCAAGTGCTTTGGTAATTTAAAAGAGTCAAAGTTATTCAGAGATTTCTTTCAGACTTGTTTCTAGAGGTTAGAGGCCTTTCTACTCTAGAGACACTGCTGCTTCTCCTACTTTGAGGTTTAACAGGTAGAATGTGATAACTGACAGCATGTTACTGCAGCATGTTTCCCCTGGGTTAATGAAGATGAGGAGGAAAATGCTCTACATCTCCTTCATATTCTCTTAACTTGGGGTGGGTTGAAAATGTCTGAACAAGTCTTTAAGAATTTTCTGTGAACTGCTTTGTTTTTCACCCATTAATAGTGACATTGCAGTAACTATACTAGGAGAGTCCACAGGGGTTTTGCTCAGGGCAGTTATTTTAGGGATGAGTAAACCTTTACATTGCTCTACAGGTGGCATCCAGGATTTAAAGATGCTGATCCTTTCTGTCTTTAGATTGAGCTTTGTTGTGAATTTGCAGTGGTATTGTACTGCCAGGAAATAGATGAGGAGGCCGATAGACGTGTTCTTAGAATGAAATGCTTGACCCCTGTCTCTCTAGGTCAAGATAGAAGCAGACAGGTAAAACTGTTGAAAGGAGCTTGTTCTGCCCCAGCCCGTAAGGTACCTGCGCTGTGCAAAAGTACTGAGATTTCTTTAAATTAATACTCATTGACGTGGGCATCAGATTTTTACTGTTCTGTTACCTGGATGAGAAGTAGCTGCAGTCTGTGCAGTAGGAGTAGACGAGGAAGAAGACTGAATCCCCCTGCAGATCAGCTAATCCCATTTCACTAGTGCTGCAGGATTGATTCTTAAGGATCTACCCAGGCTGCAAATGGGTGTCTGTCTGTGGCTGTCCTGACAGGGAGGAAATGGGGCTGCTATTAGCATTCTTCTGTTCTTTCTAATAAATCTCTTTCCACTTGCCAGAAAAGAGGCTTTTACCTATAGTGGTTTGTTCTTATTACAGAAAGCATATTGAAGAATTAGAAAGGTGCAGGAGAGAGTAACTAGCAGGATAAAAGGACTTGATGGTTTAGAGCCATGTGGAGAGGTTAAGAAAATTAGGTTTGAATTCATTAGAAGACAGGAGATTAAGAGAAGACATGACTGAAATGTAAAATTCTGGATGGGGAAGGTGGATGGATGCAAAGCTGTGTGGGAGCAAGTTGGAAACAAGAGCATATGAACTGAAACTAAGAAACAGAGATGGAAGAAGATAGAAAAACTAAGGCTTCAAGTGGATTTTTAAGAGGAAGTGCAAGCAATAATTTTTAGACAAAAGAAAAATGAACTGGAAAACCTGAGAAAGTGGGGAGACCAAGGGTGAAGCATTGGTAGGATGCCACTTCAGAGCCTCAAAACAAGCCTGATTTCAATATATGTCTAGCTGTTATCAGTAGAGCTCTGTCTTAAGTGGAAACCAGTGCTTGATATGGAATTTACAGCTCATACATGATGATATCTCCAACAGTGGGTGAAGTGCTGGGCCTTACTTACCTTAATAATCCAAAACCCTAAGTAGGGACTACCTTGCCCAGCTGGCTACAATAGCACTGACCTCATTAGGACCTGCTGTGTCAGCAGCATCCCTAGAAGGTGAGGAACCAGTGTAACCATACATCTGTATGGCACAGCAAAGACAAGGTAGCTCCAGAACCACCAATGGCGGAGCAACATTTTGGTTGAGAATTTCTGCAAATGGACCATGCCATTGTAGTGTGCTTGGATGAATGACAATCAGCATAAATTGACATGGGCATAGCACCACCCTGATTAAAAGAGGCCTATGACAGACAAAGCCCTCCCATAATAATGGTGACTTCATTCTCCTAGATATTGGGCCTGTTCTTTTGGTGTTAAAAGGTCTGTGGCAGTTGGGTTCCAGACTGTGAGTCCTTTTGGGCAGTTTCATATGAATGCATAAATATGTCCATGTCTTGTCGTGATGCCAGTTCCCTGTCCTTGTATGCTGTGTGTTTGGCTGTTGGATATGGGTAAACCCAGCAGTTGTGCTCGCAGTGTTTTTGGGTTTGTTCCATCTGTGCTCAGCAAACCTTTCTCATTAATCAAAACCAAATGGCTGCCTTGCACAGATGCTACCCAACTCATGATGAGAAACTGCCAGAAACTAAATGAATCTTTTTCTCACCTGTACACAAGTAATTTTAGAATCCCCAGGTGATCTTGCAGCTCATGAGATTTAAATTGCAACCAGACCAAAACCCAAGCACTCAGATTTTTGCTTATCACATCAAATTTTACCTCAATTGTAGTGGAGTTCAAAGATGTATATTTCCAGGGGCTGGCGTTTCCTGATGCCAGGAGCTGGCACTAGAAGGAAGGTAGGGACACAGCTGCTGAACATGTGCTGCCTGCAGATACAGGAAGGAAGAAAAATTTAAAGCCTGGAAGGGTGCTCTGAACTATCATTTGCACAAACACTTCAGAGGGAGCCTACAAAGAATTTGGTTTGTCTGTCAGATTTCCCAGTCTCTCTGCTATTTGGAAAGTGGTTGGAGACCCAACTCCCATGGGCCCACCAGTATTTACACAGCTGACAACTTTCATTTGGAAGTTACAATGGACGGTTAACTCTACAAGCAAAATGTCCTAGTGAGGTGAAAGGGCTGCTGTAAAGACACATTAATCATCAGTCCTTCTCCTTGCTGAAGTCACATTGTCATGATGCATGCTAATGATTTTTAAAGTGGCCATGCAACAAGGAAGAGCTCACTGCAGGCAGTTCTGCAATTAATGTCAGGGAAGTGGCCAGAGTGTGGCCTGGTCTTTAAAAGGCAACCTCTCTTGCGCTATCCCCTTCATAATCTCTGTAGGGTCCTGCTGCACCTCCACCAATTGCTCCAGAAAGCAAGCACTGGAACGGTCTTCCTTTAAGTGTAGTTTGTTCTGCAGAGCTGCCATAAAACCAGCTTGCATGATTATAGAAGTTCACTATAAGGGAATCCTGAGGTGCTTTCCAACAGCCTGCAGCTCCTAATACTTGCCCATGCTGATTCCCTTGAGCACTAGTCATTGCTGGATTCAAGAGTGGCCCCTTGAGGATAATGGCAATCAGTGTAAATTGAAGTGGTGCCTGGCACAAATCACAGCATCCAACCCAGTGCCTGAATGCTTTAGGTCAGGTATGTGTGTAATTGTAGCTAAAAAATACCTTTGTATTCCCTGTTGCGCCTGCTGGTTTCCATCTGGATCAAAAGCGCTGAGGGGACTCCCCCTAAAGCAAATGCAAACCCCAGTCCTTTATGTGCCCCTTTGGGTCATATTTGCTCTCGCACTTAGTGCTTGCTCCAAGATGGAAGTTAATGTCATGTTAGCTCAGGGCTTCTTGCTGCCAGCCTTATCTAGTTATTAAATATAATGCTGGATTGCTATTGGTTTTCAGTTGAATAAGAAAGAGCGGAGTTCAGAAAAGGTTGAGAAACATGGCGCTATCCTGTACTCCCATAGCATCTTTCCTTGGCTTGTGCTGGCTTCCTGCAGTGTTGAATTGCCATTCTTCAGAGTGAAACTCCATGCTCCCTCTGGGAAGGAGGTGTTCAGACACATAATTGCCCATGTGTGTGAGCCTGGGGGAAAGCTTGCATCATCTCTCTAGCATCTGCTTGGTGCACAAGCTGGATGGATAAATAAATAAGCCTGCAGCCTCTCATAATAAAATACGCTTGTTGCTCCAGCTCTTCTGCTGAGTTACAACTTTGGAAGTCAGCAGTCCCTGCATCTTCTGTATGAAATCCATGCAACTGAGGTTTGTGACACAGAGTTGTATTTTACATATGTGAAGCCCCTACTGTAAATTGTACCACATTAACTGCTGAGCTCTTTGCTTCTAGGGCCTGTTTAACATTTGGCAGTATTGAAAGAAATAGCAACTGAAGAAGAGAATGGGAGCACTGTATTTTCAGGTCAACTAAAAGAACTGTGCTCTGTTTTCCACTGCCTCAATTCTTAACACCAGCATAGCTGCAACTACAAACTTTAGTCTATCTGAAAGAGATGATGTAATCAAACACCTTTAATTAATTAGTGGAAGTGCCTTTACCATTCTCTGAATGTCATCTGTTATTGGAGAGAAATCAGTCTGTAATTTTATATGTTCCTGTACTGCTTTTATTCTGTTGATTTCATGCCCATTATTGTCCAGCTTCTTTATATCTAATGAAACTTTCACTCACTAAAATTGATGAGCTTTTCTATATGCTATTATTACTATCAATGCAAATCAAAGTGACTCTGGTTAAGCCTGAGAACCCTGGCAGTACTGACTCTGTTTTTATTGTCTATCTCCATCTGGGAATGCATTCTGAGTTTACCAGTGTAGGAGACAAAGGGCATTCTCAGCATCCTTTGGATGCCTGTGTAACCTTGGTCACCTTGCTTAATCTGGCCATGCCTCACTAACAAATGCTTCATCTGTTGTTATGGTGTATTTGTGTGTTATGCTTTTGGAAGCAGAGTCTGTGCATGGCACAGTTGGATTCCATCTCTGGCGCACTACATAGGTGCTCTTTGTCACAAATATATCAGTAATAAATACTGCTAGGATGGTAGGAGAGGGTTATATTTTATTCTGTGTGGCCATGTGTGTACGCAGACCTGAGTGCAGAGTGAGTTGGGGAAGTGCTGCATTTTGTCCCTCATTAGAACCGGTCCATTGTTTCTTGGCACTCGTGTTCTCTAGCTCTGTCCCTGTTCATTTAGTTTCCGGAGTTAAACGATAGCTGTTAATTACTTTGCACATATGCTGGGTTTTCAGTGCAGTGGGGGGACTGCTTGGCTCAGCACAGCTATGTGCTTTTGATGAGGAGAGCTCATTTCTTCTGGCAGTGTGTCAGAAGCACATTTTTCCAGTTGACCTGTGTGGTCACAGTGTCCTGTTTGACATCGCTGGGTCTTACAGGACTGCAGCCTGCTAGAGCCTGTCTCGGTGCAGCAAGCAGTCACTGAAGTTCTTTCCAGAAATGGAAACACAACACACAACTGTTTTTCTACCACATCAGAAAAGATCATCGCATGCTAGCAAAAGCTTTCACAGGCCAGCAGGCAGGAAAAATGTTCACATCTCCTCAGGCAGAAAGCCATCAGTCGTGTGCTGGTGCTAATTAGCAAAATTCTGATTAAGTCATTGGAGCAGTGCCAGTTTGCACCAGATGAGGAGCTGGTCCACGTGGAGTTGGTTGGTGTGGCGTGATATAGCATGGGCTGAGAGCGCCCTGGGAATGTGGTAGCTGTATGCTGAAAGCAGAGTCCAGAGTAGCAACAATGCAGTCCCAGTTTAGTCTGAGTTTCTTTTCTGGTACTTTATTTATGTATTTACTTATTATATATCTCTAGATAGATATATATCTATCTCTATTTAAAAAAAATATCTTTCTATGTGTACACAATATATGCATGTACCTGCCTTTCCAGTGAGTCATGAGGGGTTGCTGAAGCCTGCAAGAGCCAGCAGCATGTGGTTAAGCTATCAGCTGCACACAGACATACTGTCTGCCTTTGCGGGGATCCCCTTGGGGAGAAGGGAGTATGGGCACTGTACTTCAGTCCTAAAGGAGCTGGTTAGGAAGTAGGTTTATTCCCCCTTCAGTTTACCAAACATTGCATTTATAGGAAAATCAACAAATACAGCCAAAACATAGTTGTTATTTTTTTTTGAAAATTTTGGAACTCTTTTCAGTTCTGGACATAAATGTAAGTTCTTAATATAGTATCTTAACATTTCAAATTATCCATCACTTTAGTCTTCCAGTTACCCCATACCCACACAGATATGTTATTCCACTTTACTGTCTGAAAACATTTCTAGATTTAATGAGTGAATCATCATCTGTAGAAAGATATGAGTTTACAGTGTTTGAAGTTTCTTGCACAAAATTTTTTTAATATATATATATGTCTCCATGTTTCTTGATCATTACTGGTATCTACATTCAAGCATGGTAAGCTTAGAGAGAAAAGTTTATGGGGCAATATTTTTGTCCTTGCAAGTTCATTACAAATGTATATAGTTTGGCAATATTAATTAAAAAAAAAGTAAATATTATGATATTCTTAAAGCACAAAAGTTTGACCTATTTCTCTTCCTCCTCATCTAGCTAAGCCCACACAGCTATACACTTGATACTCATACAAAGAAAACACTCAGCACATTATAGGTTTGAGCTTTGTCATGGTTTAACCCCAGCCAGCAACTAAGCACTAGGCAGCCGCTCACTCATTCCCTCCCCCCCATCCAGTGGGTCCTCTGTATGTATTGTCCTCTGTTGTCCTAACATACTGGAGAAATCTGTCTTCAAAGCAGATGTGCCTAACAGTGGATAAATGTGGGAGGAACTAATAATTTTTCTGCTGTTAGTAGAAAAACTTCCTCATCCCATGCTATTCAATGGCAAAGTACTAGTCTTATTAGGTACTTACCTACCAGGACCTCTGGTTCTAATGTCAAGCTAGGCTTAGTTGGGAGGTAATATTCTTCAAGCTGTGGCCTAAAAAGCCTCTTATGTAGCTACAGTGTCAATGAATACTTTGGCCTTTCCCAAATAAACTGTGTATGTTCCCCCTTTCTGGGGTGAGATGCACAAGCAATGAGATTGCCTCTGCTTGAAAAGCTGATCTGTGAAGCATCATGAACTCTGGTCATGATATCCTTGGTCTCATGCTGGCTAGCTGTACAGGGTAGAGCTGGCTAATCTGCATGCGTAAGAATCCCTTTCCTTGTCATTTAAATGGTGAAGCCTCTGGGATGAAATGCAGAAGCTGTTTTAAGGCTCTGTAACCGTGCTACATGGTAGTTGGCTGCCAAAAAAAAAAATCAGTACATTGAGAAGATGGACTGTTGGAAGAGAACAAAAGCCTGATCCTGTGGAGTGATGGACGAACTGTGATAGTTTGTCACCACATCTCTGGAGATTGCTCTGTTTTTCCTTTGCAAGAAAATGAGCATTTCAGCTTCATTTGCAATTTCTAACGAAGACAAGAGGTGTCATTCAGTGTTGTATTGTCATGCTGGAAGAATGTTGGTGGCTTTTAGCATGCTGCAGACTGAAATTATGCTTTAGGGTTTTTTTTCCCCCACTTTTTGTGATGGATCCCAACCAATTATTTGGCCCACTGAGCACAGTGAAGGTCCAGCAGGTGTGTAAATGCTCCTGAGTGTTTATAAGCAGTTTAAGAGAAACTGCTGAAGTGAGGAGGGGGAAATAATAAGATGTGCACAACTACTGTAGACATTTTAGAGTGCTTGCTGCCATCACAGCTCTGGAAAAAATAGATTCAGAGTCTGGAAGCACTATTTATCTAGGACTATGGGACTATTGGCTTAGGGTTGTAGGGCTAAAAGACATGACTGGCTAGAGAGATGTAATGGAAAGTGCTCTGGGAATGGATTCAGCAACTGAAGAGCCCTTGGATGCAATGAAGCTAAAGGTGTAGAGAGACAAGTCAGTGACCCTTTAAGGAATTGCCTTTCCAAATCATCTCTGAAACCATCAAAATGACAGTTCCCACCTCATAGTCAGCTGGTGCTTGAGAATTATGGCAAGCTTTAGATACAGATTCATTTTTTGGTTAGTTCAGGTAGGAGGATAGCTGACTGAAGCTTGCAGTGTCGGTAACATTCAAAGACAGGTCTGTATGCATCGCGTAAAATGAAATCAAAGGCCTGGGTTTCAGGTAAGCATTTCAGTAGTGCAGTGTGCTATTGTAGCCTATGATATCATCTCACTTCTTGTGTTAATGAATGGTTCTCTCTGCCAGCCAGCATGCATATGCTCAAAAATATATAGTTCAGCTTCTGAGCCTTAGAGTTGCGTCTATTCTCAATGATGTGTTGCCTAGGGAGGGGAAAATCTTAGCAGTTTGGAGGATGGTAGGAAATCAAGCTTGCAGATGTAAACGTGCATCACAAGGAACACACATGGCTACCATGTCTGGAGCCAAAGGACATCCCTCACTCCTGTGCCTTGGGAATCAACTGCATTAGTTTTGGGTTTGCTGCACTGATTTGACAATGCAGCTGAACTTCTAGGTTGGTTTGGGGTTTTTCCCCTTTTTCTCCCCTGGCAATTACATGGAAAAATTTTCCTCAACCCTCTATTTTTTTTTTTGAATAATGAATTGGAGTTTTGCTAGGAGGAGATGCATTTCTTTTTTGTGATGAGTGTGGTGAGAGTGTTTGTCTCCCCCAGCTGCCTTCGTTGTGGCCAGCTGCAGAACAATTGGTGAGACACCATCTGGCTTTCCCTAATTTTCACCAGCTGTAGGTATAATCAGCAGGATGATTGCAAAGTCCCTCTTCCTTCCATACAAAAACTCTGGAAAACAAATGCAGTGATGCATGGATGTGCAATGAGAGATTGAAAACATGCCTTGGTTTTCAGAGGGGTACAAGACCTGCATTAAATTATTCTTGTACAAGTTTAAAAGCATCTGGGTTGATGTGCATCTGGTGAATGAACTGCTGATGTTCAACTGCTGCAGCTTAGCTGGGGTTGGCATTTCTCAGTGCAGTGGCGGGGGAGGGAGAAGGGGGGGAACACAAGTACAATGAGGATTCCTGTTCGTGCCTCCTAGTGCTCAGGAGACAGAAAGAGCTTCCGTTATATGAGGTTTTGCCTGTTTAGATGCATTTAGATTTTAATCTCTTAAATCAGGGAAAGTATTCTTAAGTGTACAGTCAGTGAGGATTTACCCTGTTACACCACATAGAAGCCAGCAAGATAAGGGTTAACTTGTTAACTCATTAAAAGTATCAGGATTAAGCCCTGCTTGTGCTAGTTTGCAGCTCTGCTCTCTCCACCATGCTTGCCACATTAGGTGTGATATTTCAGACCTGCTGAGCACCTGTAGCTCCCATAGTCTTCAGCTGCTAAGTTATTCAGTGAACCAGATCTTCCAGAAGAGCAAGGGCGGGTTTATTTTACTGCTTTTTACCTTGGAGCTTACCTGGATTTTAGCTGATCTGACTGTGATGTACATTTTCAAAACTAGCCACTGATGGGATGATCTCCTGCTGTTTCATAATATCAAGTAGGGTACTACATTCCCAGTGGCTTGAAGTCCTGTTGGATTGGGACTGAAGGGTTGTCTTGGACTGGTGAAATACTGTGTGACCGAACTGTGCTGAAATTGCTTAAAGCCATGTCTGCTGTAAGCCTCTGTAGTGTAGGTTTGTGTAATGTTCTAGTTGTCTGCATTTGAATTATTTAAGCAGTGCAAAGTACAAATAGCTAACGAAGCACCTTAATAATAGAGGGCTAAGGATTATGACAAACCTGCATAGAGATGTAGAGGAGTAATAGTATGGAGGGAGGGCTATTTAAAGGCAGGTAGCATCTGTGGTCTGTTATGCATTTCAGGTTAGTTTATTTTTCAGTTAAAGCAGCCAGTACTCATATTCATTCACATCTACCAAAACCCCCATTGCTTCAGTAGAAATAAAATTGGATGCTTCCCTCCCATGTGGTTGAAATTAATATTGTCCAGAGAGCAATTTGAGAATGTTCCAGAGGGGATAGATCTTTCCACTTTTGCTTAATTGTTTTAGTAGAGGTTCTGGGAGATGCAGGAAGTCATGTAGTATCCCATGATTATCTCTTGTTTACTATCACAGGAGACCAGAGTTTCAAATATTTAAGGGGGAGAAAATGGTGACTGGGAAGCTAAATGTCCATTTTGAGTATGTGAGAGGGAAAGGATTTTATGTGAAGTGTTAGCAGTGCTCTGGTGACAATAATATATAGCTAGTACCTGAGCAGCTGAGAATCTGCACTTTACTGTGAGTATTTCAGACTATGGAAAAATCTGGGGGCCACGCTTGGCCCTGGCCTCTTGCAAGGCCAGGTCAAATATCATGTTTGTCCTTGAAACACACTGTCAGCATAGTGAAAGAAATGTGCACATCCCTGAAGAAATTGTAGTTGAGCTAAATTGGAGAATACAATTGTGATTTGAGCTTCATGTGAGATTGTGGGCAGGCTGAGTTTAGTTCTGGCACTGGGGGAGCTGCAGACATCTCGGTCATTAAAATTTGTGGCAGGATGATTCCTTGGTTAAGCCCAAGCTGCTCATAGGCTAGAGATGGAAAGATCTATAGCAAGCAACAGCTAAGGTGTTGATTACTGTCATAGGAAAAAAACCCTATGTTTTGAGAATAAAATACAATGCAAGGAGAAGGGTATGTGTTTGAGTTTGGTAAGAGCAATATTAGTTTAAAAAAATACAAAAAGCTGTTTAATAGAAACTGATCAATTCCACTCATATCAAGACTCCAAATCTTGCTACTAGTTCAAAGCAAAATAAACTATCAAAAAAGCCAAACCCACCCACAAAAAAATTCCTCCATTGTGCCTAGCAGAAATAGCTGCATAAAAGCTCTTCAGTAGAATTTGAATTTCTGATTAATTAGACTGCAGTGTTAATTAGTGCCAGTTGTCCTGAGTTAAATCTAGTAATTAGTGAGTTGCATATCCAGTGGGGAAGCCCAGCAGAACACCTGTTTTAGAGTGGCTCCTGGATGCACATGAAAGATTTGCTGTATTGTGGCAGTGCTGTTCATTTTTCTAGTTCTGTGCCTTGTCCTCCAACCATTTGTATGCAAGTTTGAGTTTGTGAGCAATTTCTCTGAAATCATGAAAAGTATGGTCTTCTGTTAGACTGACAATGCTGGGCCAGGTATTAACTAGCAAATGTGAACATGGTGACTATGGATCTGGAACATATTATTCCCAGTTGTTTGGACTGGAGTAATTAACAGTCAATCAGGCTTGTGTAAATGGATTACTTCACCTCAGGCTCTCAAGACAAATGTGTGTAAACCTCAGACCCCAAACTGAATCTGATCCATAAAAGGTTTAAATCAAAAGATAGGCATGTGAAGTCTTCTCTTTAAAGACGTGCCTGATCACATAAGGTTCCTCCTGGTCTTCACCAATGTGACTGGGTATTGGTTGCTCAGAGCAGCTCCTGTTCAGCTCTGATGAGAACAGAGCAACTGCAAACCTGTAGAACATAGGTCCTCTCATTCCCGAGACTCTTGTCTACTAGGAACTCCCTGTGGGATTTTACGTGTTCATAGCAATTCTGGTAAATGAAGACTTGTTTCTTAATTAAATGTTTTTGTGGTTTGGCCACTTTTTTTTTCCTTCTGAGAAGGGATTTAGCTTTTGCTCTGTTAAGTTATAGAACAGACACTGCAGATTTTAGGCTTGTGGGAAGTTCAGTGTGAAGCAATAGCTGAGGTCTGTGGCATTAGGGAAAGATGTTTGAACACGGCTCTGGGCACTAATTAGTTGCCCTAAGAGCAGAGAAATACTGTCTTCATTCCTACCAGAGGTTTTGTGTTAAGCACAGAAACTTTTGTATCCTGACCTGTCTGCTTGGAGATAGTTGTCTGTTTTTTTAAAAAACAGACACATTCAGGATTAAGATTTCCCTTGGCCTTAATTAAGGATGTCATTGGTTCAATAACAAATATGGTACTGGAAATGTCCAGGTGCCCTTTGGGCAAGGTTCATCCACATTAAATGCCACAGGTCCCTCTGGGTGGTGATCTCTCCTGCAATACAAAGCATTGGCAGCTTAAGGGCAGGCTATAAGAAAGGTGAGGTTCAAAGCAATTTACTCCATCTGAATTTGACACTTAGTGTTGACACAGCTCTGATCTGCTTAAGGTCAAGAGGCAGAATGTTTGTGTCAGCATGGAGTGGTACTGAAAACCAGAGTTTTAAAAGTGCTGCAGAAGAAGGGATTGTTGCTAAGGATATGGGCTTATTTAATAGTCTGTTTCTTTACCAGCCTGTTCCCCATCAACTTGAATAAGGTCATTCTTAACTTGATACAAATAGAGAGGCAAAATGCATCCCTTGGCCATAAGCCAAGCAGACTCAGCAGAATCTTGAAAGAAAAATAAAGCACCAATCAAGTTAGCAAATAAAAGTGGAGATTTGTGTCTTTCCTCTGAGGATAGTTGATGGTTTTTAAAAAGTCTTGTGACCAGAAACCTTAAAATCTTCCAGTGCACATTGATCAGCACAGGAAAAATGCTCCACAGCAATACTTTGGTCTCTGTGATTTTTTTCAGGAAAATTCAATCTAGTTTTATAGTATTTTGTACAAGCAAATAAAAATACCATGTAAGACACAAGTTAAAATACTGTGAAAAGCAACCATGGTATAGGCTAGTATTTCATCTTGTCAGTACCTTAGCCTTTTGGGGATGGAGATTTATCTGTCTAAGTAACTATATGTGAGAAAATCTCGGCAATGTGTTAGGTGGGGCTAATATCTCTTGCTAGACCCATGGATCTCATTATAAGAGAGAAGAAAATTACGGTTTGGGGCATTCAAGCCCATCCTTGGTCCTGAAATATAAGCCAGTTCTGTAGTCATGGGCCATCATGTGAAGAGGAAAGTGGACACTGAATGCCTGGCATAGCTATATTTTAGGCTGGCTAACAGAGGTAAAAATGTTTAAAGGCAGACAGTCCTGGTCACCAACCTAGCTACAATCTCTTATCAGAATAGTATTGTGTCAGGGCCTTTTTTTCTCTGTTAACTTGAACTATTATAGTACTGATAGATAACCTTATTAGAAGGAAGATGACCATGGGAGTGACACATGAAGAGATTAATCGTAATTTTTCTTGCTGCAACTTCAGCTGGATTAGTGTTTCTGTGCTTTGAAACTGCACTGATGAAAATGGCTTGAGCACCACTAAGCACCCCAGGTGTTCAGGCAAAACTCAATGTCTGGGTTGTTCTGCCTGCATGGCATTGAGGAGCTCAGCTTAAGCAAGCTGAAGGAATGTCGTCAAAATGCAGAACGGCTTGTCTGGGAGCCAGGCCTGTGGAGTGCTGTACTGGGCTTGGGGTCTGAATGCCAAGCATGGCTTGGTGCTCTGCTGCTAAAGCTTAATGGGTATACATGGGTTGTAGTGTGGTTGCGAGAACTGTTGTTATACCTGAGCTTTCTTACCTGGCCTTCTCAATGGGAAGCAGAAAAGAGACTGCTTCTTCCTTGCTCTGGTGTGTAGAAATGATGAATATCAGCAAGGCTGGGCTTTCCTGAGGTAATAGCAGCAATGCTATGAGGACAGCCCAAGCTCGTTTTGCAGTAGGCTGCCGATCTGGTCTAGATCAGAGGAGGAACAGTAACATCAGCTGCAGAGTGAGGTCCTCTGGGGACCTTGTCAGTGCTTGTGAGATGCAAATACTTGATGGCCAATACTTGATACTTATAATACTTGAGCTATACCTATATGTCACAGTCCAGATACCAGCTTTAGTGCTGGATGATGTTGTGTAGCTGAACCTATAGGTCTTCAACATGAAGTTACCTCATCTCCGTATGCATAGTCAAATGCTCTGTTTCTACAAAGGTAAATTGATAAGCAATAGCTCACAGCAGACAGTACACTAAGGTTTCTCACTTTCTCTGCTTTCAGCTGCACTGAATTGGGTAACTCATTGCAACTGTTAGCTAAATGCACCTATACAGAGCAGCTGTAATCACAAAATCTATAGCTTTATGGAAATCAGAGCTGGAGTGCAAGAGACCTTGTGGACTTGCAGTCTATCATAATAACCTCTTCAGATCGATAAATGCTGTGAACAGTAAGCCAAATCTGTCCTTTCTAACCTACCTCAGTTTTGAGAAAGGGCAAATGCTAAGGTTAAATGTAAACAATACCCTGATGATGGGCATGATGAAACTACCCACATGCAAGGGCTTGTGGTTAAAATGACTCATAGCCATTTAGCCTTGTTAACAGTGTTGCCCTGGAGCTATCTAGGCAGATGAGAAAACAGATTTTTCTGAAGGTTTCTAGATTTGCTGGAGGCCTTCAGCCAGTTGGGTGCTACCTGAGCTCTGAAGGAAGATCAGGAAAATTGTTAACTTTGTGGAAATAGTGCCAAGGTTTTTGTTGGTGCTCCCTGCCCAACCTCAAAATGTGAAAAAATGTGTTTCTTAATTTCTGTGTGTATCATCGTGGGGGGACTACAGAAAAAAATTCCCAATACTTGAAATCCTCTTCTGCTGTAAGGAAACTTGTAACAGATTCTTTAGCAGAGGTACAGGAATGGGCATTCTCCTTTGACGCTATTTCCAAGCAGGGTTTCCACAGTAATGAAATATGACACAGTCAGTGATAGCTCCGCTGAAAAAAATTGGCCAGTTAAGGAGAGGCTCAGCGTACATGCCCCTTTGGTGCACCATCTTAAATCACTCTCTTACAATCTGAATTGTCTATTCCTGATAAATCTGTTCAACATTGCTGGATTTGGAGTGTGCGGAATTAATGCATCCTTATGGGATATGTTCCAGCTTAATTCAGACTTGTGTAATTCACTGTTAGAAGCGGCCCAAAGTGATACTTCTTGCTTTATTAGTTTTGCTTATTTTTTTTTTAAACAAAAGGGTAATTGCCATGCAAAGTACCTTTGAGAGCCATCAACATTTGAAATATCTGCCACTGTAAATAAATGTGGAGTGTTCATTGTCTATCTGGAATCGTACTGTAAAGTGATAAGAATGGATACTTTAGTTTGTTTTCATTTATACAGAGCATGAGCTGCTGATGTGTGACTAGTTCCAAGAAGATAACTAATGAAAAGACACCTTTACTTGATGTTAAAATGAATTCCCCAAACCTTTTTCTCCTTGGTGCCTCTTTCGAGATTCATGCGTGTCTTCCTGAGCAAATTCAGATGCCTACCTAAGTGAAAGGAAAGTAAGACAAACTGGAGGAAGTGAAACCCTCAGAGGCAATTTCTGAGTTCAGAACTGCCTCCATAGGAAAACAGTGAGTGAATGGGCTCAGAAACACGGTTGATACGTCATCCACTCTTATGTTGCAAACGTGTTAGTTAAAACATTTTCTAATTAGCTACATACTCTACATGACATAATGCAAATTATATCTTTGTATATGACCTTCCTGATTTTCATCAGGGGAGATGTGAGGGATAAATAACATGTCAAGGAGACAGTGTAACCATGTAAGGCTAGCGGTTAAGCATATGCTGGTGCTCAAAAGAGAAAGGGGTGAGTGAGCCATGAACCATAGCATTGTGGAGAACATCCTCTACATAACTTCAGTGTGTACAGATGGAAGTGCAGGGCTGGGGAATGACCCAGGTGTGCCTCTTTGGGGCAGGGACAGAAACATGGTGATTGCATTAGATTTCTGCAGGCTGGAGTCAATCCTGCTTTGAAGGCCTCTTTCCAGCCCCTGACAGGTTGCTATAGATTTCATTTTCTAGTCATGCAGACTTCTGAGAACTGGTGCCTGAAATATCTGGCTAGTGATAAATAGGTCTAATAACAGATCACTTGAATGCCTGTGGTTTCTGCCTACGTCATTTTGAAGCAAAACTTTGGGCTGCTAGGGCACTCTGGTGATGAAACAAACTATTAGCTTTTTACTTGCAGTTTAATTAAGTGTAGAGGACTGGATTTGCTTGACTGGAGGACGCTGGAAGTGATCCAGTGCTGTCAGTCCTGGACTCATGCTAATTACCCTAATTCAGGAAGTAATTTGGAGAGGTTCTACTGGAGTTTCTCCACCAGGAAAAAGCTCTCTCGTTGGGAAGAAAAGAGCTTGATTCAAGACAAGAGAGAGTTTATAGCTGTAGTTTTGCATTGTCCTGGAGGAAGATGTGTTCTTTCCCCAGAGACACTCCAGCAGAGGTGAGCCATTCAGTGCAGTATCTGCTGCACGATGAGCCTCTGCTGAACCTGCTCTGCCAGTGTGCTTGCCCTCAGGCTAGGAGAGTTCTGCTGCTGAGACACAGCCTTTTGGTACCTGGGGAAGGCAACGTTTTTTGCTAGAAAAAGGTTTTTTGCTAGAAAAGGTGATTATTCCAGTTCAACATCTGTGCTCACAAGCTTCTTTCAGTTTTCAGTCTAATAGTCTTTATTTAGACAGAGGCATGCATTTCTTTTATTTTGGGAAATCTGCTTGTCACTTCATTAGACCACTTACAGCTGAGTGACAGGGAATTTAATGTTCTTCCTTTCTTTGCTACCACTGAAGAATCCTTCCCCATCTCTCATGTCACCCTGTCACATTGGAATGACGTTTGTGCTACAGAGATGCTGTAGCACAGCTCCTCAGCTCAGTACTAATAAGCCTTCTCTTATTCTGGTTTGGTGTCACCCAGTCTTGGTTTCTGTGTTATAAAATCCTTGATTCATCTGTTTCTTTAAACAGCTTAGTGATTTGACACATTGTTTTTAAATTCTCCTGGCAGGATCAAGAACATGGGCACAATACTGGAGATGATAGAGACCTTTAGGTATGTGATAGTGACATTTTGTCACTCCTAACCTCAGTAGCCTTTTACCAGTGCATAGTTTATTCTGGTAGTTTAGAATATCTCTCTCTCTCTGCATGTATGTTTATGTATGTCTATGCACACACATATGTAGTAGAGAACTTTATGTCCTTTCTATAGGTATATACGTATTTGTTTACTGTGCTTGATTTTGAATATTCCAAGGTAGTAGAGCTGAATGTATTCTGAAGGGAGGGATTTTGCTACTTTAATGGTGCCACAGGAGACAGTGCTCTGTGCAAGCAGACATGTCAGGGCCTGGTTACATCCTACTTCAGGTGGGAGATGCCTATGAACTGGTGTCCCAGATCTAGATGTTTTCAGCAACCCAGAAAAGTACTCCAAAGAAAAGAGTAGGGAGCTGGAGATGAAGACAATTTCCTTTCGTATGCTTTGAGGGATTTAGGCTTCCTTGTTTTTTCCTGGGAGAAGAGAGTGGTGAAACGTTGGCTTAATTCCAGCTAAACAGTGTTCCTCTTTGGCATTGACAACACAGTAATTCAGGGCTGGGGGGGGGGGGGGGGAGGGTGGCGCAGCTTACAAAATTGTTCTGTATCCATTGGTTTCCAAGGAATGCCAGGGATCTGGCATGATCTCCATGATCTGAATTTTCAGGTTCAATGCTAGCTAGATTGAACAAATAGCCCTTGGTGCCTTCTGGCCATGCTACTCCCTCCCCATCCTCACTTACCCCTGCACTTGAACAGAAAAGTTTCAGTTCAATTTTTTTTCTTTCCTTTTTTTTCCCCGCCCACCCCCCCGCCAGTGATTCATTCCCTTTGTCTATGAAATTAATGAACTCCCATCAGAGACTCTTGTGTCTTGGTACCTGCCCTTGAAATTCCAGACACTGAAAAAAGAAGAGAGTATAGCAGTGCATCTGGAAAACTTACCTTCCACAACTTTTTGTATCACTGCTGTATTGCAATTTTCTGCCTCTGTTCTCTAGCTGACCTATACCTATAATAGAAAACTTTCTCCTATATTTCTCATAGTCAAAAGTTGCCTTATCTTCAAGGAACAAGAAAATAGGTTCATTACTCAAAGAAAGACAAGGAGATGTCATCCCATGCTAGGATTTTTTTGAGTGTTTTGTTTGGGTTTTATAAGTGGCCGCTTACTGAACTGAAAATTGCAGGGGGAGGATAAAAAAGCACAGCAGCTTTTCCCATTACTATTTTGTTTTCTAATTAATCCTGTCCATTCAAGCTTTATCTGCTTTGCTCAAGTGGCGTTTGCTTTCATAGCTTAAAAAAGGGTAGAGGGGAGGTGTGAATACCCTCCTCTGCTAATGCATTTTGATTGCTTTTTCCCCACTGTTGGGAATGCTTTTAGAAACACCAAGGCTCTTAATTTTCATGTGACACAGGTTTCCCACTGCTCTGGGTTATTCAACTTGATAAAAATTTTGCCTGAAGGGTTATGTTTACTTTGATGCACAAGGTGGATGAGCTGAAAGTTCAAGCCTTTGTGATTGCATTTGATGAAGACATAATTAAGACAGGCTCATTTTTTTGTGTGTGTGTGTTTAATAACTTTTGAATTGGCATCTGAGAAATGAATGGTTCCTACTAGTAATCACTGCAAAACAATCACATGTTAGGCAAGTGCTTGGAAAAAAGGAATTCCCCATTATAGGGGTTACATGGAAGTGCTCTTTAGCTTAGCTGGATGGCTGAAATTAAACGTACTCCTGTGGCAGCTATGTTTATTGAAAATTAGCATGTTGCTCTGCTGCCTGTGTTCCCTACACAGCTAAGACTTTTTTCATGTTTGCTAATTCCTGAAGTCTGTCTGAATTTTCCACTTCTGGTAGTAATGCAGCTGAATAATATCTGAATGTCTTTTATTTGGAAAATGAAGCACTACGTAAGTAACTGTCCATGGTCCCTATCCTTCCTGCTGCAGCGGTTTCTTTTGGACCAACACATTTCTCTTCTAGAAAAAGCAGCTTTATCAGAACTCAAGTTTGTGGAATGTGCCAGTTAGAGGAAACTAGATTTTGGAGGGGGAAAAAAAAAAAAAAAAAAGAAAAAAAAAAAAAGAAAAAGAAATAGGTGTTGAAATATTTGAAAAAGATCCGCTTTTAGAGCTGCAAAGTTGTAGAACAGACCTGATATTGACATCAATTATTTTCATGATTTGTCAATTAAAATGCAGCAAAGCATGTTTAAAAATGCCTGTGAAATGAAATGTTTAGAAGAATTATTACATTTTGGAATAGAAACTGCACTCCATGAGCATTTCTCCTGGAATAAAAATTCCAATTTTAGCCAATAATGGTGATACTGAAGGATAGTACCTATCTCATTGGTCTCCTATGCCCTCATAAATGAGTGCCTCTAACATCTCAGAGTTGAATAGGTCCATGTAAGTGCTATTATTGTTTATTGCTATTTACTATTAGTGGATTTAGGTCTCTTGGGAACCCGATTAAAGCAGAAATAGTAATATTCAGGCCTTCATGTTCCTATTTGTCTTTCAATGGGTTTTATTTCATTACCTTTGAGACTCTTTAAGGAATGATTTCTACACCACCACCACCACCCCCCCCCCCCCCTTGTAATCCATTAATGCTGAAATATCTTGGGGAGTCCAGGTCTTGGGCTATTTTTCACCCTATAAATGTTTCTTGGAGCCATTTAAAAAGCCCTTGGAAAGTATAACAACAAATGCCAGACACTGTAAGTATGCATGACTCTAAATTATACGGACCCTAATTCTATGACAGACAAATCCCACTTTGCATGCGGTATCATTCCCCCATCTGCAGCCTTCCCTGGCTAAAACTGTCAGGGCAAAGTGCATTACAAAGCTGAAATGTCTTAGTGTCTGAGCAGTGCTAGCTTGTCATTACTCTTCAATGTTTAGTGTGGTATTTAGAGGTGAGATCGAAGATATGCAGTATACCTGCAGTTGGCTCTATTCTAAACAGCTTAGATCTTGAGGGCAGTTATGATGATCCAGCCTCCAAGGTGCTGAATAAGTATCTGTGGCTCCAGGTGGACTGCAGTGATCTATTTTAAAAAGTGCCCTGTTGAAGCTTCACAGCACCCAGCCTGTGCTAGACAGATTAACGCCATGATACGTGTGTATGCAACCTATAGCTGCATCTTCCAACAGCGCTGCAGTCGTTCTCTCAGTTGTTGTGAAGTTTCATCCGTGTGCTGCTGGGGGAAAGCTAGGCTGAGAAAATTACTTTTGCACTTGAATCTGAAAGCAGTGCTGTTTCTGATCTGATGGGGAAGAAATTTGTACAGTTCGTTGCCCAGTTTTGGAGGAATTACATTTTCAGACTGTTCAAACCTCCCATCAGGTGTTGATTGTATTGTTGCTCCATTGTCTTCTAAACGGCATAGCTATAGAGATAACCCTTTAGTTGATTTGAAAAGGACACTCGCAAAACTGAGGTTTGGAAGTGAGAGTCATTAAATAATGCTGTACTCTAGCTGTGTCTTTCGCAAGGTGGCTGGAGCTGGCAGATGTGTCTTGGATGGTAAGACCTCTGCTGGAAGGCTTGTATCTGTCAGACCTGGAGACAGCATCTTGCCAAATGGATGCAGATTCCCTTTGCTCTGGATATAGTTGGTGAAGCAGCGAGCAGAACAGCATGGAGGTGAGAGCATGCAGGGAGACCTGTGTTGCTCAGCAGGGAGCCTAGCTGAATGTCTTTCAGCAGACACGTCTCTTTGTGTGAGTTAAAGGGACTTGATTAATCACCACTCTTTACAAAATAGGTTTGGTAGTATTTGTAGGCATTTCCATTTAAAGGACTCATTTTTTCTCATCTCTGTTGTGGAGCTCCTGAGCTGGGGACTCTTACAAGAATGCCTTTGTCCTCCTGGTTGTGCATAAGGAGAAATTGTGAGGTGTCATTGATGGTGATGTCCACCTGGGTTCTGGTCTACAGAAGGAAGTGAAAACACAGAGCAGCCAAACTACACTTTCCCTGGGCAAGGCAGCAGCATTTCCAAACCATAACCTTTCTGTTTTTAGCAACAATACTTCAGCTTCCAAACTGGAATTGGAAGCAGAAAATTTCAGTTGAAAATAGAGATGCATACAGTTGTGCTTGTTTTTCTCCAAAACCTTATATCACTGCTTTTCTTCCAACAGAACTACCATTTAACTTAAAGTCTGTTTACTTTTCTGTTCAATATCCCTGAAATTCTCTTGCTTGCTATTCACAGGTGCTATTGTCCGTCTCCTTTGCTCTGTTAAGTGTTCTGAGGTAAAAAAGGTACGGTCTCTTTAGTGGTGAACAAGGAAATCAAAATTGTCTAAATTATGATCATCATCCCTTCCTTCCCCTTTCTATAAGCTGTCTTTACTCCCACGTTGATGGCTTACGTGCTTTTGAAATTCATGCAGTGGGACTGGTTCCCTCAGTATTTCTCTTAAAGTTGCTACACCATTCCTACAGGCACACAATGAATTTAGGATATTTGTCAACTGAAAAGTCTGCAGGCACAGTAGATTTGAATAACAGGAAACCTATGGATAGTAGGAAGGGGGAGGAGGACGCTTGGCTTATTCAAATTGGAATCTTCCTTTATATCTTTTGTGGATTACTATTTTAAGCCTCTCTCAGATGTGTGTTTGTGTTAGAGTTTGATAAATAGGACATTGAAAATCCACTAATAAAACTTCTAGAGAGGTATCATTCTCCTGTGCAGAAGGAAAGTAGCGTTGATGCCTTACACAGTTTGAACTTTTCTTACTGCAAGCTACTGTCACAGGTGATAAATGATCCTGCAAAACTTGAACTTTTATGTGAGCATATTATCGGCCACCACTTTCTGGGGTCAAAGTTTCCCCAACACATACTTCTTCCTTTACTTGCCAAACTTCAGCTATAATTTTAGTTTTTGGAGCTACATGTTCTTTCAAATGATATTCTCATCCCCTTTCCCTCTGGATTAAGCAGCCACATGTCAAACACAGGACTTTAACCTTGCACAGTAGAGAAAAAAGCAATAGGTTCTGTTCAGAAGGAAATAGGATGCACGTGACTGGCTTTACACCATGTTCCTTGCCCTCCTCCACTGTACAGTCTGTTGGGATGCTGGTGCAACAACCTCATAGGATGTTTGATTCCAAGAGGCTGAATATTCTAAAAATTAATTAAAGAGCATTAGAGTGGTTGTGTTTCTAAACAGCACAACAGTTCAGACTGTAAAGTATTAGAGGGTGATTGTGATATGATAAACTGGTTTAGTAGTAAATAACAAGGCCTTGAAAAATGCTGATTGTGAGCAGGGGCATTTCACTAATGTTGATCATTGCGAAGGATAACTCAGAGTGCCTTTTAATAAACGTGTATGTTGTGAAACAATGTGTTAAGTGATGGTGACAGAAAGCTGGGATACTGGGGCAGGTGTGACTTAATTTTGTAAATGCAATGTAGTGCAAAGAGCACCACAGAATGATGCAGCTGGATCTGTTTTTGAGTAGGGCAGTCTGGTGACAGTGATGCATTAATCCCCTAACAGCTCATAGATGCACGATGGCAGGATACTTCTTTCAGATTATTCAGTGTATAACACTAGGATGTTAAACTACTGGAATGAACTATCTTCCAGATATCTGTGCCTTCCTCCTTCCTACTGACCTGGTGATACAATGCAAAGCCCAGATGCTCCTGTCAGCAGGGATGATGAACTGCCTCTTTAACTTAACCAGCTGGACACATGCTAAGTAAATCTTGCTGGTATTAACAAGGCTTTTAGGGGTGTTAGGCCCAGCTAACTCTTACAATCTGTCATTGCACCTTAAAATCTTCATCAGAACTAGAGCACTGAGTCTTCCCAGAACTGTATTAATTGGATTTCATGCCACTGGGAAGGTATGTGTTTTGTGTCTTGCATAGCAATTACAAGCACAGCCACTGAAGATTTTAGTACTCCTTGTTTTACTTCCTCCAAAACTGCCATTCTTCTTGAAACTTTTAATAACCACCAGCTACGTGCCTTTGTGAATCAATGATTTGAAGGAGTAAACAAAACTGGACTAGCTTTTCAGCTAATGCAAATGACCTAAGTTTTTGGCTGACTCTGTCAAAGTATATTTCTTTCTTTAACCTTTGGATGGTTTTCTTTCACGATGGAATGCCTGACACCATGGTGGCCTTAGGTCCATAAAACAAAGTAAGCATAACTTATGCATCTGAAAACTGTCATCTTTAATCTCGATTTCCAGAGTGCATTGCTGACCAAAATGCAATTTTAAAAGCTTTATTCCCCCTTTTTCTGTCGAAGAGGTCTAGTCAGAAAATAGTGGAGAACAAACTCATTTTTCAGCCCAGATGAAGTGCATAAAAGTTATAAATTGATTTTATAGTGCTTGTTGAACTTGCTTGTTCAATAATAAATTATTCCAGTTATAAAGTAACCAATGCATTCCTTGTAGCTACCTACTCTTTGAACAGTGACAGCCTACAACTTGTATTAATATAAACCATATTGAGCAATCAGTAGAGCATATGCAGTGTTTCAATGCAACATCAGCACTGAAATCATGATAAAATACTTCAGGGTGCCAAGCTAGTCTATGGCAGGGAGCTGGTAATTTGGTCTGATCTTCAGAAATGTTCTTCAGGGGCTACAGTGGAGTTAATAGGGGGAAAAAAGGGTTGACTGCCAATAAGGGGCTGAGTGGCAGTTTATTTGTCTGTTCAAATCAACTATCAGATGCCAATTAAAAGGGTCTCCTGCAGTCGCTAATTAAGAAGCACTGAGGGATTGATTAGCTATTTACCAATGACTGTCAGTACAAATGCATTTGTTCTATTATCCCAGCATGTACTTCAGGGAATCAACTAGTTTCTGTTAATGAATTTGAGCATGTTCACGTGATAAGCATGAGAGTCTGGCATTTAATTTGTTTTAATATATAAACCATTCATTTTATTGACTGTCCTATGTTCTTCAGTCATGGATATACTTTCTATTGCTTCAAAGGAATTTGTCTTCTAAAATGATGCTCCATAAGGAGAGTAGCCACAGAAAATGGATAAGGGTCGAATTATTGTACATTCCACTAGTATGCTACCAGCATTCTGAGCTTCCCATTCCATTTCTGGGCGATGACACAGAAAGGTGAAGATGCAAATGAGGAGGCTGGTAGTGAAAAACATTGTTTTGAAAGGTGCAAGTTGAAGATCTATGTTGTGGTTCCATATCGGGGTTCTAGCCAAAATTTAGAACAATTTTGTGCAGTTGGCCATGCACTGGCCTTGGCAGTACCTCCACTGTAAAGTGCTGGAAATTCTGAGAATGGCAAGGCCTGTTTTGGGATGTTCAGTGCTTCCGTTTCCTTCACATATGTTTTGACAATAACTGTATTTTGAAACAGAAAAATACTTTTCCCACTGTTTGTCTTGAAAGTGATTTTTTTTTTTTTTTTTTTTTTTAATCCCCCTCACCCAATGTGAAGAAAATACCTTTCTGTGTCAGAATTTCCCACATCATGGTAATGAGTGTTTGGCCAGTGTTCTTGCCTCATCCTGTTAAGTTTCTCTAATGAAAGATATCTGAAGCTATAAATGCAACTTCTGTAAGAGATACTGGGGTACTGAGTGAGCTTTGAGAGAGTCACCTGTGTGTCCTTCCATGCCTGGTGCTTAGAGCTGGGTAGCAAGTAAATCTCTTCAGAAGTATGTGTGAGAGACCAGCTGCAGCCCAAGATGTTTTTAAAGACAGATTTAATCTTGCTGTGATAGGGTCAGTAATTTTGATTCTATTGAAACCTTCAGTAACATTTTTTTTCTGACTTCAGTGGGAGCCATTTGATGCAGCTTGGAAAGGAAAGAAATGCAACAGAAGTGGAATATACTGTCTTTATTTTCAGAATTCAAAGCCTGTTTGATATTAAAAAGCAAATAAACAAGATGAAAAAAATCTCCTTACATGCCATGATGCCTTGTTCAGCATGCTGCTATTTGATGCCTATTCCGGACTTTATCCCAGTTTTAGTCCCATGTGAAAGTCTCCCCTGGTTCTGATTTAATGTTTGCAAAAATTACATTTGGAATGAGATACAGTAGGAGGAAATATATCTTAAAAATTTTGATGGTTGAAAGAAATATCTTGAATCTCTCCTGTTATTAGCACTAAAGGAGCTTTCAGAGAATAATAAAGCTATCATACTAAGGCCCTTAATTCTCTTTCTTTTAGTAATTTTTTTGTCCAGTTTTTAATTTATTTTTTTTCTGATATTAATTTTGTGGTTCCGTTTTCCTCTGCAGTTTTCGCCTTCTTTCCCCTAGTTCAACACTCTGCATTTAGTGCTCTTTTTTCCCACTTCTCCCTCTTTCTTTTTAAAGTCTCATGATTTTTTTTTTCTTTCCTTTCTCCCTCTTCCCTTTTAAAACCTTTATTCTGCTTCATATTCTCTGCTATAACTCAGTCCTCTGCTGTTATGTCTCTTTTTCTATTAGTGAGGTCATGGAGGACGATCCATGGTGCATTGTAGAATGGCTGCACACACTTTTCTGAAGGCTCCCTGCTTGAGACTGCTGCTGTTCTTGCATGACAACAGCAGTTTGCCTCATATTATCCAAGATGCTTTACCTGCACACACCACTCTAAGATATCTGTGTGGTAAGAAATGTGCCAGTTACTAAGTAATTTGGGAGCGAAGAGAGTATAGCTGGCTAGTATTTTTGCTCGTTTAACTAGTTGCACTGTTCTCCATTTACTTTGGAAGTAACTCTATGCAGTTACAGTTTATTACTGGCATTGCTTTGTATGTTAAGAAGCCACTGTAAGGGCAGTTATAGAAAAAGAGGTCATCCAGATGGCTCATCAGAAACATCAGAGGAGGCAGTCAAAATGAGACTCATCTAATGAAATGATAATCCAGCTCTTGTGACTGAACTAAAATTCAAGAATAGAGTAATAATTCTTATGATATTTGCAATGGAAATGGTTACATGTATAAATAAACCTTTCAAGATTAATTTGTTGCCAATCATCGGGTAGTTATTTTCATGGCACAACTATGGCATCATCTATGTGCCTTGTGGCTGCTTGGGCTATCTGTAGTACTTATGCATGTACTTCGAGACACCCTTCCCATAGAGAGTTTGTAGTTGGAGTAGACAAGATGGATGAATGATCTGATCTAACACCAGTTGAGGCCAATGAAAATCCAAATGGGTTTTGATGAGTGTTGAATGATAAATTGTACTGGGGGGTATTGCAAGGCCTTTCCTCAGATGATGCTTGATAGCCTGCACAAAAGCCTAATAAGAAACCTGAACCAGTGACGTCTTGGGTATTGAGTCAACCAGAGAAAAAACTTGCTTATTAGTTTCAGATGTAGCTGTTGGACATTATTAAGTGGACTTGATAAGCAAAAATGAACTGAATATAGTGGATTACAAATAAAATATTTGGATTAAATTTAAGACGCAGTCCTAGTACTAGGATTTGGTGGCCCTAAATGCAAATAGTGCCTGAAAAGATTCTTATAATTGCAGTGCTTTTGTTCACTTTGTGTAATAGAGTAAAATGTTATAACAAATGCTTTTTGATGGCTGTGATCCTTTATAGTCATAGAAACTTCACCTGCAGTTGTAAAAATATAAAGAATAACAATAATTCACAAAACTGGATAAGCTGTGATACTGCAGAACTCAGCCAATAAAAAAAGAAGGCATATGTTGTCTGTATGTCTCTGAAGATAAGACACGATCCATTCTTAGGTACCACTTCATTTCTATCTCATATAAAGTCCAGGAACTGAGAAAATAGCTTTTGTTGTTGTTGTTCTTTGCAGTAATACAACTGAAGGAAATCTGTTTTACTTCAGATGGGGAGAGAGAGGAAACTTTTACATCTGTGGCAGAATGAAAAGGTAGTGTTCTGTGGCCTGTGTTATGTAGCAGATTACATTAATAGTCCTTTCTGGCTTTAAAACTAGTAAAAGTTTTTACCTGTTATTGCAATATCCCGATGTTGCATGTTGAATTTTGAGTATCAAGAGTATAGTATAGGATGAAGGTAAGAAAAAGTACAACCAGTTAGTGGAGAATACAGTTGAGACCCAGACTTCTGGGTTCCTGCAGGATGAGCACTGGGTGGCCTTGTCAGTCTTCCAGTCCTGTTCCTCACTGCCATATACAGCTATGTCCATCCAGGGGACCAAGAGGCATAATGCTCATCCTCACCCATGAGCACCCCCGCAATGATGGATAATTGACAGATAATCTATAGAGTGCTATTTCCCACTTAAGTCAGGGTTGCTTCTGTCCAGAAACAGTTGCTTTCACAAACCAGTTACTACGGAGTTCTGCATGATTAATATTTACCAGAATGACTATGGTGGTCATTTAAATCTTTTTAGATCTCTTTGCTGGGTCTTGAGTACATCTTGACTTGTAAGTTTTTACTTAGACTCTGCCTGAATTAGGCATCTCTGAATCTCATTGCTTCTATCTGAAATGGATAAAATAATAGTTCATTGCCTCATTTTAAAGTTTTGCTTGGAGATTCAGGATTCTGATGAATCAGCCAAATTGTTTATAAAGATAAAAACTCTTTATGCAGATAATATAGTAGGCTTTTAGCAGTGCTTCCTTCTTTAAAGAAGAAAAAAGAACCAGAGCAAAAGCCCAGTTATAACTGTGGATGAAGTGCAATTAATCGTATGCTAAGATAAGCTGCTCATTCACTTGAATTGCGAGACAGATGAGTTTTCATGATGAAGAATCTCATCTAATTTTCATATTGGTGGTGTTTTCATGGCAGAAAACATGGAAATGGGGGCAATGCAGATCTGTCCTTGGCAGCAGATGTACCTAAGCATTTTCTTCTAGATTTGGCCTATATAGGGAATTATGTCCAAGCATGAAGTTACAAGCGACCCTGGTAATGGACATCAGGTAAAAGGATGCATGCCAGATAGCTCAAATGTTCAACCATTTCACAAAGTGGACTGTCTTCTCTGGGCTGGCATCAGTTGTCCAAGAAGGATTATGCTCTTTCTATTCTGTTTCCAAAAACGAAATAAGATTTCGTTAGAAATTCTGCTGTACGTTGGAATGGGAGGAAGAACAGAGCAAGAGGAGAAACAAAAGGGTTAATTCCTTTCAACTTGTGAAGATAAGAACATGCTTTAATGAGAATGAGAAGCCTACTTCAGAAGGAAACCACAGCCCTATAACTGGCACTGATATATATACTGTAATATCAGATAATATCAGGGACAGTACATCTGAAAAGGATCCAAGGAATAACTAAGATCATGTATTTGGTAAACAGATTTTTGCATCTACATGTACTGCAATCTGCCACATGTTCCAAAATACAGATAATGTTTTTATGTTTTATATATGTGGATGCTTTGGTGCTAATCTCTACCCGCAGAACAATCTGAATTGGATAAGTGACTGGAATATTAAACAAGTAGGCAACGGACTATTTCTGTAACCTGGAGTGACAAATTTTTTATGAGACTGGACTTTGTTTTAAAATCCCTGATAGGCTTTTTTTCCCTAAATCTAGTTCCAAAGATATCTTTGTTTTAGGCAGGTCTCTAAAATATTAGCTGATCAATCCTTTAAAATCTCTTTAGGCTATCCTTAGGTAGCAAACCAAATAGAGAAAATTGTTTACACACTGAATCCATAATAGGGTGAGTCTCAGTAAGTAAACCCCATGTAACTTTTTCCTTTAATATTAATTTATTATTTTTCATTAAATGCAAGGTAAATATTGTTCAGTCCTATCTCTTTTATCTTCAACCAGTAAAATAAAGTTATCATGCAGCAAAAGCTAAAATACTGAGTTTGAAAGCAGGTTTTGTAAATCATAATGCCCCAAGGATGATCAGATCTCAAGTGGTTTAATAGAAATAGGATATAGAAGTAGGAAGAACAAAGGCTGTATCACTTGTGACTAAACTTACCTCCCTACGCTGTCTGCCAATCAAAGCTGATGGGCTTAGATCTCTCCCGCCAGTATTTCCTTCACCAGAAGGCAGCTGTAATAGGAGAAGACAGCCCAGGCCAGAAACATGCATCTGATTGCGCACTTGTGTACAAAATCTGAACCTGCATGCGGCCCCAGCTGCTGCTGAGTGCTGCCAGTATTTACAGTCAGGTAGGCAAGAGGGAGGCCTGTAGCCTCAGTGTCTGTGTGGTGTTGAAATCCAGACTGATAATTTGGTTCCTGGGACCATCTTTATCAAGTGTCTACACCTCAGCATTTGGGTGGTCACTGTACTGAATAAATAGCACTGTCCTGAGGGCCTTTGCAATAGAGTATTGTTGAAATTCAAAGTGGTAGCTGCTGCTTCACGCAGGGGCCGTGTTCACCTGAGCTGCAGTGACTGTTGGAAAATACAGTTTGAAGTAGCCAGATATTCTGAACTGACTATTCTTTAGAGTAGGTGTTGCTGTGACTCATCAAACCTAATCGCTTCTCTGATTGTTAGTAAAGAGTATGGGCTATTTCACTTTGTACACTTACTGGCGGTATTTTCTCAAACATAGATATCAGTCCCCCTTCAGATATTCGCTGGCTCCCATTTATCAAAGTGACAGCCAGCCAGCAAGCAAACCTCTCAAAACCTATGATAAAATTAGCTGCAATCGATACTCCATTCAAAGTAATATGATTAAGCCTACAAGTTTTGGTTTAATTTCATCTTGCAGACTGCAGATGACACTGTTTCTGAAGGACCTGATTTTTGCAATAGCTAGAAGAAGATAAGTACAGATCAATTTACAGTTCATGTTGGCCAACAACACTTACTAGGAAAAAAAAATGTTAGGGAAAACATAGCTGACATGTCTATTGCAGGGAGAGAGTTATAAGCTATCACAGACTTCAGGACAAAATAGCAGAAGTTTTATTACACGATTTTTTTTGAGGACTCCAAATTATGATGAATGCTGAGCCAAACCACTTTCAGATTCATGTTTTTACTGGCACACATTGAACTTAGTAAGGCAGAATGTAGTTTGGTATTTATAATTAGAATTATCACTTGTAGGTGAATATAGCGTACCGATTAGTCTTAACTACCAGTTGAGTGAAGAATTTGGGCAAGTATGTAAATTTAAAGTATTTGAGGTAGTATAAGGATGTTAGTGGGATGAATTGGTTGGGAGTTACACTGGCTATAACTAAAAGAATTTTCCAGAGTTTGAGTCTACCTCCATGTATCTGATAGCTATGTAATTTGATCTGCTTTAAGTTTTTCCCTGATAGCTGCCCTCCAGTCACTGGGATGTCTGCATAGTGTCACTGATTCATTGCCAAAAAATACTATTAAATTTCAAAAATTTAGTACAGGGCATTACACTGTTGATGTCAGTTTTTGCATCATTAAGGTGCATTTGAATACAGTCTTGAATAAGAGAACGGGGTGCCACTGCAATGCTGATACTTATTTTCAGCGTGGAAGATCTCATCCTGCTTCTTCATCCACTGTGCACGTGGGCCGTTTCTTCCTTTAGCGCTCTTGCGTGTGATTCATCTTGCCTGGAGTGATCAAACTCTGGTGCTGCCTTGTCATTGTCACCCACTGTTGTAATGCTGTAATGCAACGTCAATGAAGCCATAAATCAAGTCTGCTCTGAAATGGATACTTTTAGAAAGCTAAGCATCCTAAAAGTTCCGCACAGTGCACAGTCCAGACACCAGGCTGATCAGCTCTTTCCAAGCTGATACAAGCAAGATGTTTCCTATTATAATTTGGGGGTTGCTGCTGGCAGAAAATTCTCTGTGAAGATATGTTCTTTGTGGAATTTGTTCTGTTTCTCTGTTTGATCCATTACCCTGTCTGGAAGACCCTTTCCTTTAGGCTCTTTGGTTGAGGTCCTGTTGTGGGCATAGGGTGAGGTGTTGGTGTGCTCTCTGGAAGAAGGATCGGCAGCAATTGCAAAAGGCAGTAATGCAGAGGGTTTGAGAATAAGGGTTTTGGCAGCTTCTGCTAGCAGCAAATCCTGAGCATTTGATAACACTTACAAAGGAAATGTCGGGAGTCAGTGCCATATTAAAGACAGCCTGAACAAATCTTTCAATTTGGGCTGTGAGAGAGACTGTTTTACAGTGGTGTGTGCACACATGCACATACACAGTGTGCTTTTGTGTGTGTGTGTGCACACATGCACATACACAGTGTGCTTTTGTGTGTGTGTGTGTGTGTGTGTGTGTGTATACATAAGACCTGGCCTCTGATTCTTGTAATCCCTTCCTACTGGAAAAAATTTCATGGTATTATATGGATTTGTGGTCAATTCAGAAGAAGAGCTGTGTCTTAGCCCATTTCTAATCAATTGGTGCCAGAAACATGCATCTGACTGTGCACTTGTGTACAGCCTTTAGGTAGTATGTATAAAAAGGCAACTACCCCAGGAGTTTTAGCTCTACCTAGCAGGAAAGCAGTATCTGTGTTATGAGCTATCTTGCACACTATGACCATGCTTTTGTCTGAGAAGTGATCATGTTTTCATTGTAGGTCACTTGGAAATGTTTTCTTCTGAACACGTTTCTCCTGTTCAACTATCATCTAACCCAGAGCCCAGTGAAGCAGCTGCCTCTTGGGTAAATCCTCTGAAGGCACAGTTCTTGTCAGACTCTTTCACATGTCTGTGTAGGTTAAAATGATCAGATCCGCTGATGTGTGCTGCCATCAGCAACTGTATTGGCTTGGGCACATCAGTGCATAGAGTGGCTAATTAAAAGAAATAAGCTGATCTCTGCTCGCCCTGAGCCAGGTTAAATTGTAAGTAAACTTGCAAACAGCAAGTCCTCTTGCTGGACTCCTCCTGACGCTCCAGAAGCAGATGCTGGGGGTGACTGTCACATTTCTTGTGCAGTTGGAAATGCAGTCATCTCAGGATACTGACACAGCTGGAATTACAGCTCTGTTTCTATCTAGCTCTGTAGAGATGTGCTGTGGTTAAGGCTGCCAGTAGCCTTGAAATTGTATCTTGTTTTAGTTGGTCCCTCAAAGCAGTTATTTCTGTTGAAATTCACATCAGATTTGGGAGGTTTATAACCCACACTTTAGAGTCAGTGCTTGGCAGGAACTGTTGTTCTTAATTGAGGCAGTGCTTGCTTCCTGGCCCTTTGCTGGTGTGTTTGTCAGGTATGAGTTTGCTGTGCAGAAAGACTTTAGGTGTGTTTAACTTCATGCTCTGCAGCTTGACTTCAAAGGATTTGCCCATAGCTCAGAACTACAAACCCCTTCATCTTCCCATGTCTGAATGACCTGGTTCCTTTGCTCTGCAAAGCGAAATGAATGGTGCTTACAGATTGCTCTGACACCAGCAATCATCTGTGCTTCAGCTGCCTCACTTGCAAGATGAGAATGCACGCTCACCTAGTCTCTAACATGTGTAGACATCTGAAGGTTGAGGTGTACTGCACATTGTTTTAAGTACCTCGCAGGTGGTAATTGTAAGAATCCATCTGACTATACGGCTCAGTAAAAAAATGTTACAAAGATGGATTGATGAGTAAGTGTTCCTTAGCTGTAGCTGAACAGTGGTCAGAAAAATGGAAGGTGGCCCAGCATTCCTGTGTTCCCCGAGAGCTTGTTTCTCCAGAATGTGGCTTTCCAAATGCCACCGGAAAGCTGATGACTTCATCTAAAACATTGTAAATGGCAAAGTATTCCACAAATGAACTCATCATCTTAAAAATCAATAGCATTTAAGATGTGTGTTCCAAACAGTGACAGCACTAATCTGAAAGTGTTCCCTGATTCAGCAGCTGAATGGAAATAACCATTAGAGAACAGGATGCTTCCTACTGTTCCACCCACGTCTTGCTTTTTTTCGGAAGTAATTCATGTTCCTTCGCAGCTGGTAATGGCAATAAACTCCTCTGTGCCTATGAATTCCTGAGGCATGAGGAGAAATACTGAGAATAAAGAATCAGCAGCAACGTGACTGTGACACAAGACTACCCGTTAAGACAGGTAACCAGCTTAGCTTTGGTGTTGGGCAGGTAGGATTTGCTTGTTCTTGGGGAGAATATGGATAAATGTGGGGTTTGGGGATTACAGGCATTGATTTGAGCTAGATTTTGTTTCTTGAGTTAGACAATGCTTTAGGACTGGGAAGAGTTATTGGATAGGAGTTATAATTGGGCTAAAGGACAGAAGGTGCCAAAATCCCCTAAACACTCTTATTGGTGAAGCATGTAGTGCCTGATAGTGTAGGGTGGTAGGGGCTGACAGGTCTATTTGGGCAGATTTTGACCTGAGGTTACAAGGTGTTGCTGGCATTGGCCTGTGGTTTGGGCTACCAGGGCAACGGGGACTAAAAGATTAGGAGAAAGCAATGATGACTTGATCTATGACCGGGTTTAGACAGGGATTTCAGGACACCATAATATATGGAAGCTCAGTGTATATGGGGTAGGGGCATCTAGTCTGGTAATCTGCATTTCTTGTTGAGTTTTGAAGGAGTATTTAGGCTACACTAGGCTAGTTGATGCCTGCTGGTGTTTTCTTGCTGTATTAAATATGGGACTGAAAATGTCTGGGTCTTCCTTAAAACTAATCACTTATGCAGAAATCAATGAAACACATTTTCCCAAGGGCTACAGTAATTCAGCTCTCCAGAACACAAGGGGTGGTCATTCACAGAAGAGTGTCTCCATATCGCAGTGAGCTTTATTTAAGCTTTTTGACTTGCTTTTAACCGTAAGCTGTGTTTGTGGGCATGGCTGGTCTTTCTTCCCTTCCAGACTGATGGGCACTGCTCCTGGCCATAGGGTGCAATTCTGCTCGAGCGCTACCACATCAAGCTTTATGGCCCACTCATAAAAGTAGATTTAACAGTAGCAGGGGCCTAAATGCTACAGCATTATTGCAAAGCAATCCAGGCTCCAGAGTCACTGCTTCAACAGCCTTGTAAGAAGTTTGGCTAGACAACAACCTGCAAGCCAGCAGGGTAAATGTAGAGTGCCTCCAAATCTGGCTCAGTTTCAGATGTAGTTTTAACACTGATTTCAGCTGGGTGAAATTCTCTGCAGGGATGTGTAGCATGCAGAACCTCAGTTCAGGCTTTCTTATGCTGCATCACCTTAGTTTTTCTGGAGAGATGTTGTGTACTCAGTCCTTTATGCATTAGCTGATTCTTTGCTGACCTTGATGCTCACTCATTACACCCAGCAGTCAGCTTCAAGAACAAAAGGAGGTTTCATTATTGCAGTTCAGTTCAGCCAGAGAGAAAGATGGGCTACAGATTCAGGGAAGAGCAGACAGAGAATGTGCGTGTGAATGTGTGTGCACATGTTAAATTCTTAAAACACAATAAACTAAAAAAGCCAAGGAGAAAACAAAAAGTCCAGGCAGAAGGAAAATCTTTAACTACTAGAAATCATTCCCATAGTAATCTCCATCATAAGAAATCTATTTCTAAATTCCAATACCCTCTTCCTTCTTCATTTGTTAAAGCAGTTTGTGCATGCAAAACTATTCTCTCTCACCTGCTCTGCCAAGAGGTCCATGTGGGAAATGACCTATGGACAAACACAACATTAGAACAAAATAAAGCAACAAATGCTGTGGGGAGCAAAGACTTCTCTTACCTCTTGTACACAACCCTCTTTTTGTACTCCTGCCACATGGGTCCACAGCTTTTTATCTCCTGGACACTGTAGTGGAGATATAATATTCTTTAATTTCCAGACAAAAACTCTCTACCCCAGAATGCTCATTATAGGATAGAAATATCTTTGTTCTTTTAAGAGACTCATTTGGGAAGTCACTGCTTTTACCGCTGCTTGCAGTAGGACTAAAGTGCTCTCAAGACTTTTATAAGCTATGTCTACACAATTTCACTGCAGAGTTTTGTTTTTTGATTTTCCTGTGCCCGTTTGCTGTGTGCCAGTTGTGCTTAGAGTATCTGTTTGTTCTTAGCAAGACTGCCCCAGGTGTTATTTCCCAATTGATTCCAGCACAGCCTCTGAAAATATGTTGGAGGAAGGGCTCCAGATCCTGCCTCAGAGAGGTTTGGTAGTAAGGGGCTGGTACGCGTCCAGTGAACATTTCTCTGAAATGCTTCCTTTTTTACCTGGCAAGGTCCACCTCTGAGGCTAACAGCAGCGTGCTCCTGAAAAGCTGTCCCACAGTTTGGAGGTGCTGCACTTTGAATGCAGAAATCTGGCAATTAGACGCAGGCATGAGGGCCTAGCAGTTGGCAACTAACTCCTCTCCAGCTCAGCAGTGCAGTCCCTTGAATTAGTTTTGGCTACAAAGAAGGATTAAACAAGGTTTATCAGCTAGTTTTTTTCCTTCCATATAGACTGTAAGTGCCTTAAGAGACTATTTGTTACTCTATCTGTACGGCACCTAGCCCAGTGTTCCTTGACCCTAGCAGTAGTAATGTTCAGACTAGTTAGGAGGCTATCTGCTGGAATCGAGCTCTCCAAAAGCCAAGAACCTGTAGAAAGTTTTGGGACTCTGATTTCTAACCTCCAGTCAGTTCTTCCTCACTGTGTGTAGGGGGCATTTATTTGACACGTACAATTTCTTTAGACAGTTCAATATCGTTCAGAAGCATTGTGTGCCTGTGAATAAACTTTGCTTTTGATGCTGCTTTAACTGATACTGAAATCTGCTCTAGCCCAGATGAGGCATTAGAGATTGGTTTAAGAGAAAACCAGTGTCCTTAATGTAGTGATGGACTATCCTAATACGCCATTATTTTCCTTATGCATTGGGCCAATACTGTATGCTAGTTGGGTGATCCTGAACACTTGGTAACTTATTTTGTAGTACCTTAGTATTAAAAATGTATTGAGTAGTTTGCCTTTTCAAGTGCTGAATGTGTTTAGATGCCTTTTGAACCAAGTGCATTATCCAGTCAGCAAACAGCATGGCAGACTCTGTAAAAACAAACCCATTCTGAGTTCAAAGCAAAGTATCCACATTTTACCCCAGGCATATGAGTCAGCACAAAACCTAACTGAGTTTTCTTTAAGTTCATCTAAGTATTGCTATAAAACATTGGTACGTTCATATTGGCCCCCATAGTACTCTAGTTGCACATCTAAATCGCCTACTAGAGGAAAACCTTTTTTTTCCCTTTATTTTTTTTTAATTAATGGACAAATATATGAAACACTGTAAGATTAAACTGCATCTCTCTTCCAGTTGCATCCCTCTGGCTCTAGCCTAGCTTTGTAAGGTATAAGCCATTTACAGGCAAGGGCTCTTATAAGCCAGCAGGGAGTCTCCCCACTAGATAGCCAGCTTCTCACAAACGTCCTTCATTTGAGAAAGTCAAGGATTAAAAAAGACAAGTGAAAGCTTACAGAGCGGGTTAGGCAGCATCCTGCCTCGAGGTCCTGGCTGAAGGGATGCCCCAAGGAGGACTGCTGATGGGATCCTGCCCCAAGACTTCTCCTGTTAGAGGGAGTGGGGATAAGGTGACGTCACCCTGCGGAGGCTGCGTGCAGCTCTGTGCACACCTCCTTTGGGGAAGTATCTTTAATTCCAGAGGCAGCTGTGCTTGAGGCTAATAAATCTTCTTTGCCTCTTAATGTTGAAAATTTACAATGAAAACGAAGTCTTGTGAACCTATTCTGCAGCCAGCCCTAGATTCCTGGGAGTGCAGAGGCACAGAATTCAAGCTGCCTGAACCAAATGAGGCAGCGGGAGCCCTGAGAGCAGGAAAAGCCATTTAAAGCTCTTCTGCTCATATCTTCCACTGCTGAACTTGCTGTGGGGGTAGATGTTAATTTAATGAGTACTCATTAAATTATCTTACAGACTCAGATAGGTCCCAGCAGGTTCCTTGAACATGACACAGGATTTTGTATTGTTTGGGCTTAATTAATTTTTCTGAGGGACAGTTATAGTCCTAACAGAAAAGGGTGTAAAAATAACATTGGACAAAACTTTCTGAAGACAACTTATGCTTATCCCCACCTATGCTCCTGTTATTTTTAGGGTAATATTTAAAATATAGTTCAGCTTTCAGTATTCCCCCCCCTCCCCCCCAACATTCTAACTAAATTATTTTTGAACTGTTGAGAATAATAGCCTCAAACAAAGAAAAATAATTTTAAGCAAAAGCAGTATGTATGACCTAAAAGAATTTGAAGTTAATCAAGATTTGTTTGGGGATTTTGCCTGGAAAAAAGCCAAACACGTTTGTCTTGGGATCCATCTGAAACAGTTTTTCACCATATTTTTCGGGTTTCCCACAGACGGAGAAGATCAGTCGTTCACACAACACTATTATCAGTGTGAGTTGGGAGATATTAATTCCACCTGAGATGTACAGTTGTAAGTGAAGTGTGACAACTCTACCAGGGCAATTAAAAACAATAAATAGGCTGTTCATCTGAAATTGAAGCCCAGTAGAAAGGGGGAAAAAGTAGGAGATTTGAAGCAAAGAAACTACATAAGAGATGATGTTTTTCAAGGCTGTTCCTAAAGACAACTGACAGATTATCAGAGAAGCCATCTTGTATTAGCAGTAATTGAGGACTAATTAGCAGCAAGGATAACTACTTGTACCTCATCAAGTCCTTTAGTGATCCAATCTTGGTAAATATGAGTAATAAGCAGTAAAATATTTACCATTTTCAGGGTTCAGAAGGCTGTCAGTGGACTCCGAAGGGAGGTCTCTCTCCGGGATGTGGCTGTGTGCTCCAGCACAGCCAGTGTGGTGATGGTCCTGCACCCCTCTCTGCAGACTCCCCTTACTGATGTCAGGAGAAATACAGGTATAACACATGAATTTTGATAAAATGGGCAAGCCCTTTAAACAGCCATAAGGTCCCTTTCCTAGATGGTGTGGCTGACTTCACCTCTTCCAGTGCTGGATGTGTGATATCCTCCAGGCTCCAAACCCCCCTCTGTTAGCAGAAATAGAGCAAAATACCCTGAGGTCCTCCAGTGCTCTTTTTTGGTCCTGCTGTTTTCCATATCATTGAATGAGAAAGCTCACATGAGGCACAGAGTGAATGAGCAGGATGCTCAAGAGCTAGTTTTGTATTTAAAAAAAAAAAAAAAAAGATTTTTTTTCCCCCCCCATATTTTGACTAACAGCTTATCAGTGTGAGTCAGGCCTGAAGAAATGAAACACTGTGTTACATGGGTTTACATATAAATTAGCTCACATTTTCTCAGAGACAGACTGGACATTTTCTATTACTTTAGCAGAATTTTCCAGTGATTGGGGTTTTGAAGGCCAATGTAGCCTCTGCATTAAGAATACTTGCTGATGTTAGAATTCAGTTTTTATTGGAAATGAGGTGTGGTCTGAAGGTTTATTAATAGCTGAACTGATGTGTAGCTGGCAGGTCAAATCGAAGGCAACGTTATTTAAACTAACTCAACACTCTATGGTACGTTTATTTTAGGGAAATCTGGAAACAATTTCATTTGCCTCTGATAAATAAATAACATGTCAGGTTTGCAAATTATATTTTAAAGGAAACTTTAGGTTAGTATTTCCATGCTTCTGAAACAGTCAAGGCGAATCCACCTGAGGTAGACTTTAGCTAATGAACTGTGGGTAAGAACATTTTAAATCATTTGTCTAAAGTGATGAATTTTGAATGAACTGAGGTTTCTGATGGACAGAGTGATTGAAGATATTTACTTGAAAGTAATTCAGTAAGGACCACGATGAATGTATTCTGTGGATGTGGACATTCTATATCGTGAATTACTTCTGAAGCGCCTAATCCTGTGATATAAAATACGGTAACGACAGAGTATAAGCTGCCTACAAAGGCTACTGCTCAGTGCTTTGACCTTACTGGGGATGTGAGCAACTTATTTTACTGTGATTGATGCCAAAGGTGTCCAAGACTTACAGTACAAATGCAGCTGGGCAGACGGGGAGCTGCGGAGAGAGAGGGGAAACTGAGACCTTGGTGGGTATATTTGGCGAGTCCCAGGCTGAGAGGCATAATCGCTCAGTGTTTCGGGGTGGAAGAGCAAGGCTGTCTCCGGAAAGGAGCAAGGAGACCTCCAGTAATGAGCGCAAGAATGTTTTCTATCACGGGTCTTATCTATTCAAAATACAAACTGGGTGTGTATGTGTGTGTGTGTGCTTACTTTCCTAAAAGCATGTATAAATAAGCCTGTGGTTTCTGGACAATTTAATGATGCTGTAAAATGTGGTTTATGGTTAATTTTCTTGGCTCTGTGTTAATCCCCAAAACAATGCCAGCAGGAAACTGGGTTTTGGGTTTGTTTTTTTTCTGTAAGAAAACCCAACAGTCATTGCTCTTGATTTTGTGGTTGAAAAACTCCTGATGCCTGTTTTTTGTTTATTTGTTTGTTTTTTAACTGAAACCTCAGTGCTTTTCCCAGTTGCAGGAAGGAGGGTGTTTCGTTACCTTGATTTATCAAGCAATTGTATCTACATGAAGAATTGTTTTGAGTTATCTGTTTCCAAAACTTCCAGAATGGAACTGGAATCTGCTAAAATTCAAGGAGATCTGATGCAAGCAGACGAATTGTACTAGGAATTCAGTGCAGCGCTGTTAAAATAAATGAATAAAGCATTGATAATGAACTCTTAACTCGTGGACACAGAGCAGTTCTCTGAATTGCAGATTGTTTTCATACTTCAATACTTTCTCCATTATGAAGCAATTAACTCTCTTCTATTGTCTTTTAAGAACAAAAGCATTTGTTTCAAACGTTGCATCTTCCTCTCTTCCAAAATATCTTTTTGCAGTTTTTTTAGTCTTTACTGTTTTGGATGAGAGATTCACATTCTTCACAGTGTCACAGGCACATGAATAGCACACGTATTCAATTTCCTAGAGCACAAGTATTGTTTAGAGTTGAGTTCTTAATATTTTTTCCAGTAAAATTAATATTTATTCCATTCATAAGAAGCAACTGCAGAAAAAAGGAAATGTCTGCATCCTCACAAGGTGGTGTAGATTTCAGCAAATTATTTTATTTACCTTAAATTGTGATTTTCTCTAATCATCATAGTAAATCTAGATTAGCAGCATGATATGCATTATAGAGTTTATGCCACAACTTCAGAGCATCTGTTATAACTGAAAATGCTTGACTTCGCTATCTTATTTCAACATCTTTTACTTCCACTGCCTGCTCTTTGAACTAATCAACAGCAATCAAAAGGGGAGAGGAAACACAGTTTGTGCAAAAGGAAACAAGGTGCTGTAATTCAATCCAAGCTTGGAGAAACAAAAAATTGGCTGGTACTTACTTTGATGGAAATGAAATACGATTTACATTTCTTAGTACAACAGCAACAATAACAAAAATCCAACAACAAAAGGGTCATGAATTTGTTTTTAAGATGGATTCGTACTGAATTGGAAATATGCCTTTCAGTGTTGGGGGACAGGAAAAAAAGCTGATGCACCACTTCCTAATTTACTACTTACTTGTTTGTGCTCATCTGGTGTGCTATTATGAATGTTATTAACCAGGGTGGGACGCAGGTAATTTTAAAGGAAAATACAAATTGTTTTCCTTAGGGCTCTCATGAAGTCCTTTCATAGTCTCAGAATGTAAAGGACATTATAGACACTGAATATTTAAGGTTGTATACAATTGTATAAAATGGAGTTTGGAGCATTAATTACTTGTAAATCTTTGTTCTGTGTATTTTAGACTATACAGGAGGTTAGACTGGGTAGCCCTAAAATCTAAAGGTGATTTCTGGTCCAGCTGAATTAATGGGCTGTTTTGTCATTGGCATAATAGGGGCAACAGTTCAACCAGTGAGTCTTTTACAACCAATGTGAAAATGTGCACAAGGCTGTATTTAGGTAGTCCTTGCTCAAAGAATTTGTAATATTATATCAAAATGCATCAAACAATGGGGATGTTCTCTTTTTATTTGAACTTTGTTGTTAGTGACGATGCATTCCTTGAAAGTGGTTGCAACAGAATTTGAAGATGCAAATCCCATGCTTAGATAAACAGAGGAAGAGGCAAAGAACCTTATACTGTCTGAACGGTGCAGCAAAATATTTTGTGAAATGAAATCTGCAATGTAAAGGTTCTGTGACAATAAATGTTTCACAGTTAAATAATCAAGCAAAAAACAGTGATTTTATGAATAATTTTAATGATAATAACAATTCTTAATTTGTATAGTAACTTAAGCAGCATGCAAACAGATCTTTGAATAGCTTCTGGTGATCCTTGTACCAGAATCATGTTCCAGAATTACAGAATTCCTTGGGCTTTTTTGTTTTCAGACCCTGTTTTCATCGGGACACAAGCTAAATTATGGAATTTAAGCACATTGATTAAAATCTATCTTTGCTGCGTTCCATCATTTTTTTCAAATGTAGCCTGTTGGTTTTTTCCTTGTAAGGCTGAAAACCCTCATACTTTCTTACTCCATACTTTAAATCTCTCAACCACATGTAACTGGTTTTAAGAATAGACAACTTCTTCAAGAAAATTTCATAGTCGTCTTGACAAGGCAGAACAGCAGTCTTTGAAAGGCTATTTCAAAGGATTTGTCAAACACACTCATAGATAGGTAGGTGATTTAACCACCAGGCCATTCTACTGTGGGGTTTTTTTGTTGTTGTTTTGGGGTTTTTTTTGTTGTTTGGGGTTTGTTGTTGTTGGAGATGTACATTTAAATAATTATGGAATATGCAAGAGCTTAGGCTGCTCTTGGGAGATTTCTATTCCAAGGTTCATTTGAATTGATTCAAAAATGGGATTTGAACTCATCTCTGCCACCTCCCAGGTCAGTGATTACTGTTCTAGATGATTTAATTATTTGTTCTATTTTGGGAGTTTGTTGGTTGAGGGTTTTTTCCTCAAAAAGAAGCAGAGGCAAGTGTAAATCTCAAAACTTTACAGGACAAAAAATTTTATTTCTGCTCATGTCTTCTACATAATGTTCACTCTTGAAGATGAATTAGTTCATAATATCCATTTTCTTACTGACAAACTGAACAAGCCTTTGGATTGAAGTGCTGTATATGTTAGAGGAGGTGACCTTATCTTAACACTCACCTTTTATTCTTTCGATCAAAAACCCCCATTCATTGGCACAAAGCTGTATGGGAGATACAGAAGTCCTACTATAAAATCCACTTTTTTTGGTTTGGTTTTTTTTTTTTTTTTTTAATCTCCTTTTTAATGCCAAAAAGCTTTGAAAAGACACTGGGAATCCACAGGGGAGAGAGAAATTAGACTCTAGCTGACACGACTGAATTTTAAACTACTGAATATTTTACAGTCAGATTAGATAATGCTAGGTCCCACTAAGCGTAGCATCAGGCTGTTTGGGGGTTTTGTTTTCAAATACGATTTGAAAATGGAAACCAGCAGCTCGAACTATTGAATATCTTTAACTCAGTATGTGATTCGCCATCTTGCTCAAACGTGGTGTAAGACTCTTCTGTAAAGTTTAGAGAAATTTGACCTTTCCCAGCATTTCTTGTAAGTGATCTCAATTTCATGCCTTGTTGATTAGGGTTCACCCTATTCTCAAGGAGTAGCAGAAAAATAATGCAAAGAGCTTACTTGGACTGGCTGCTTTCTGGCTTGTGTTGATAAGATGGAGGTGCTGTCTCTGTCGCTTCTGAAAGTGGCTGTAGATAGTAAATCCTGCAGTTCTCTCCCAAATGATGTGACAACGCTTTATCGTACTGCTTCCTCTGACCCCTCTCACAGTCCTGCTTAGCACTGGGTCCTGGGCTGGGAATTCTGCTGGTTGTTTGGGGGGGGGTGGGGTGGGGTGGCGTTTGTTTGTTTTGGTTTTTTTTAGTTGTTGTTTTTAGAAAAATGAGATATTACAGTACTAGTATGCTGAGTTGGCTGATCCAATAGAAATAATTACATCTATCGTATTCCTGAGATGATGTATTTAATTAAGTAACTAAAGACAACGTAGCTGAAAATATGTATCCCCCGTTTACTTTGATTTTTTTTAAATACGGTCACAAATGTTTATGAGGCTCAAAACACAAGTGCAAAGCCATATATTTTGCAGTCAGCTAATGCAGGTTTAGTAGGCTGAGACACATTCTAGAGCATTGTGCTATGAATTATTTTGGACAAAAAGGGTGAGGGTGAGGACCAGACATCTGCTGGTGTGGATCAGTGAACTGAGAATAATTCTATTTTACTTTTTATTTTAATTCATTCAGTTTAAAATGGAAAAATAAAAGTTCATTTTGGAAATCTTTCTTGACAATGGTGAAACCTTACAAACTAAAGAGAGAGAAAGATGCCTCGATTTGCTAAGAAATATTTCTTTGTGGGTACGTTGTGCCTTGAGGGCAGCTTTGAGGTTCTGTTCTGAGATAAAACTAATGGGATCTTTCTGGTGAAGCTTTGCTTTTTGCTCTGATGTTGCAACCAGGATCATATACCCCACAGTGGCATGTTGATAATTACTTCTTTACAAATGATGATTCATTTGATCTGTCTGCTAGATATGGATCTTCCTCCTCCTTTTGAGAAGGGGGAGAGTATTTTTTCAGCTTTAAGATTGTGGCAAATGCAAAAGAGGCTGCTGAGTTGAAGGTCAAACAGTGGGGTTTTTTCCCTTCTCCCTGCAAAAGAAAACACACAGTGCTTATTTCAGTGTTTTAATATTGAGTTGCCACAAGGGCCTTGTGCCCTTTGTGGGGTAACACCTTTGTAACGTGTGACATTGCAGCCATTGCTCCATTACTGGAGCACAAAAATTGTTTGGCAAGTATTTGTGTCACTGCATGTGCTCTTAGAAACAGCAGCCTGGAAGTGTGTAAAAACATATTTGCTCCTTGACTGATCTAAAATTCTTTAATTTTGTGATTGTTTTAAACTCTCTTGGATTATTGCTTTTCATAGGCTGAATTACTGCTGCTGTCAGGAGTTGGGTCCCTGGGCTTTTTCATGCTCCTCTTACACATGGGTGCAGTGAGAAAGGTGTTATGTCTTGTTGCAGAGTCAAGGCTGTGATTTCAAGATCCATACCCTCTTAGCCTGCCTGAAATGAGTATGTGTGTTGTCTGGGAAGTGTGCATGGCTGGCTCTAGTTCCCCTTGCACAGCGCTCTCCATGCTGAGCCATCTGGGCTATCGGTACTGGGATGCTGTGTCAGCACGGGCTGATTTCAGGGTACACTGTAGATGTGATACTATTGCATGGTACCTGTTTGCTTTGCACAAGTGATTTAGAGGGGCATGGTGCCAATATTTGTAATGCCAGGGTACAGTCTCTTTCTGTTCTCGTAACAGTTGGACGTAGGGAGAAGACGGGGGATTCAAAGGGTTTGATTTTGTTGCAAGAAGCCAGTGTCTTCTACTCTTTGTACTCCTTTAACAGCAACCCCATCAGTATCTTGCTCTTTTGTTGTGCAGCTGACTTTCCCAGACTGCCTTGTCTGAAATGCCTGGATATGAGATCTGTAATCAGTCCATGCAAATGATTGCGCTGCCCGCTCTCTCCCTTTTTTTTCTAATTTTTTGGAACAGTTGTGTGTACATGAGTTCCTCTGCTGGCCTGATTTTTTTTCCTCCCCCCCTACAGACTCATCTAGTCTTTTATATTGTGCTGATGTGCAGAAGCGCAGGGGGACATTTGCATATATGCAAAGCCTTACAAAATGTGCTGAGAGGTGTAACCTCTTCTTGGGCAAGCCATTTTCATTTTCTCGCCTAAGAGTCATCTTCTATCCTGTCCTCCCTGTTTATTATGTTAAAGGGACCTTCTATTTCTCCAATAAAATAGCTGTTTTTTTCACAGCAGGGGCAGCTTGTTACCCCGTGTATTCATCAGAAAAGATGACATAAGTCTTTTTCTTACGTGTGCTAAGACTGTCAGAGATTGTAGAGTAAAAGGGAGCGAGCGGTTCCCCTGCAGCCACTGGTGTACAGTTCCCTCCATGGCACAATGACCAGTGCATCTGAACTGTCATGGACAGCGACATTTGCAGCTTATATACGGCAGACCAATTTTAGAGGAAGGAAGAGGTAAAGAGGGTTGTGAGCCTAAACAAGGATGAGGTTGTACTGCTGAATTTTCATAGAAGTAGGGAAAGAGAATACGATTAAAGATGTTTGCACTTCAGTTGTTTTCAAGGCTCACTTTCAAGTTAAGAGGGAAACTTTATAACAGTGACAAAATCATAAGCTGAGTATAATTGCAATTATCATGCATACAGGGGAAGACTTTTGCAAGTCTGTAAGAATCTATAAAAATAGTAGAAAAATTGAATAATTTATTTATGTTAATGCTTGGCATTAGACAAACAAGATGTGCAGTTGCTTTGTGTTCTCAAAATGGGCTTTAAGCATCTGTGTGAACTGAAACAAAGATGAGAGTGGTAAATTCTGCAGAGACAGACCAAAGAATGTGGTTCCATGTTCAGTGGAAGAGATCCCATCACTTGTCAGAAGGGGAATTTGATCCTACACTGAGTCTATGTCCAGTTTCTTGTATCATATCTCTGCACTAGTTACATGGGCTGTATGCTATAGGAGTTGGAGTGGAAACTATGCTATACCATTGACACCTATAGGCCTTGCTTCTGCAGTCCATCACAGAGGAGCTGTGATCGTGGGGCACCATGGTGTTAGTGCTGCTGACCAGCAAAGCAAGATGTGTTTCACAGGTGGCAGGCCACAGTATGCAGTGTTCCTGCAAAGTGTTTTAGTGCAGTTCATTAAAACACTAAAGTACTGGAGAAAAGAGAGGCAGGTTTACAATTATCCTATATTTGATATCAGATATTATCAAAATGTCCAACTAAAACCGCCTACCAACTCCATCAGCAGCTTATATATATGGAAATGTGCCTCATGCTACTGCCAGGTTTTGTCGCAAATTGATGATTATGGGGTACCAGCCTATTTGAGCATCCAGTCTGAGTAACCTTAAAAAGGCCTCCTTTGCCGAAAGTGCTGCCAAGCTGCTCGCCTTAGGATGTTTCAGCGTTGGAGGCACCTCAAGCTACTAGAGCTTTTTGAAAATCTTGGCTGTAAAGTCTGAAGCTGTGAATATATAATATGTGATGGCACTAGGCCCAGCTGGAGTACAAACACACACACACAAAAACACATGAGAATATGAACAGTGCTAACAAGACATAGATACTGTGCTCTGCTGCTGCTTTCATCCCAATTCCACAAAATGGCATATGGAAATGAAGAATTTACTCTGCCCATTTCTTCTAGCCTTAAGGTTAAATTCTGAACTTTATGGGACTTTCTGGGTTCCTCTGTTTTTCATCGCCCCTTTCAACTTAACATTGCCTTTTAGTTTTATTATCTTGAAAGCTCAGAGAGATTCTGAATTTTATCTGCAGGGAAGCTCATTTGTTTTTAGATGATTTTCAGTCTGGAAGTTGGGAGATTACAGGCAGCTGTAAAACAAATTGCCTACGAATAAAGATGAGTTTCTTGGTTACCTGAAAACCCAAATGGGTTCAAAATAAGAGTTTAAAAGATGAGATTCTTTTGGCAAGTTGATCCGATGATTTTACACCTCAAAGCCTCTTAAATAATGAGGAGGACTTGGATTTCTCCATCTCTTATGGTCTGTTGAATTAGTCAAATGCTGAGCTGCAGTAGGATGTGAGCTCTGTTAGATAACAAGCAAGTGTATGAGAGCACTTACACAATAGCACTGTTTTAGTCGGTGTTGCATCTAGAAATCACACAACATGCGACGAGGGACGTGTTTCACTACTCTGCAGGCACAGGTCAGGCAAGGACAACTTCAAGGTTGACAGGCAGACCAAGAAAGGGACCCCCAGCCCAGGGTGAGGTACCTGGCTTCAATGTTGCTCTCATCATGGGCTCTGCTTCTTGCTATGGGCAGCTGAGCCTGTACGAATAGTGAGGAAGGAAAAAAATCCACTGTGCTCTGGTGGAAACTTTAGTTCCGTCATTACATTCCCATCATTAGCAAATCCAAGTTATCAAAGCTTGGTAGTAGGATGATACAGACCTTCATTTATTCCTAGATTTCCTTTGAAATCAACTTTATTTCATGAAAAAAGGTGGGTAAATCAGGAAAATGATATGTCTGTCTTTGAGATTTTTCTGTTTTGTGAGACAGGTAATATTAAAATACTTTTTAATGAATGGTTAAACTTAATGTAATTAATAGAACATCATTTTCCTGTTCTGTGGTTAGGAAGATGATATATATGAAACAGCAGAAGAGAAACCCTGGGGAAGTAATCTTTTCTTCCCTGCTTTTTCTTTTCTTCTGCTTCTCCCTTTTAAAATTTCTTTTTCTTTCCTTTTTTTTTTTTGTTACTTTGCTGTCATTGCTTTGCTTTTAGGGAGAGAGAATTGTGATGAGAAAGAAGTTTAAAATTAAAATCTTTCAAAGTTTGCCTTCTAATATTTTCTAAGGAAACTCAGATTGCCTGTGTTTTTCCATTTCAAGTTCTATGCTGTGCTGTCCCTGATAAGAGACTTTAGTGGTTTGAACGAACACCAAAGTATCAGCCTAAAGCAAGAAAACTGGCAAAAAACAACTCAAGGCTGTCTTTTAATGGACAATGTTTGTTCCTTTCTGCTATGATTCTCCTGTGACTGTGATCAGGAATTCTAAGGACTGTGGTACCTGCCAGTGAACTGGTGCAGATGCACACGCACATGCGCGCAGTGGGAGGAAAAACACTGCATTTGATCTGAGGGATCAAACATTTTGGGGAATCATCTGATCTCAAGGATATCTGCTCCTTCCTTTCCCCACATCCTTTTTTTAAAAGATGCATCCCTAATCAGGCTTTGTCACTGCTCTGCAAACAGCAGACCTGTTAGCAGTGCTGAAAGATAAAGAGATTGGCAAAGAAAGAAGAGGGAGGTTGTTTTTGCATTGGTGTTTTAAATATTTATTCTAGATACGGTCCAGACCACTTGCTTCTGTTTTAGAGGAAAGAGACCCCAAACACTAAGTGATACAAAACCGGAGAAGTATTATGCAGGTTGCAATCATTGTTTATTGTATTCCTATAGCATATATTATCTTGTTGAGAATGTAAAAGCTGCTCTTTTGGGTCACAGCCCTGGTCCTCTCTGACAGTGGCTGGTGCTGGCTACCTCTGAGTAACCCTTGCTGCATAGGAGCACTAAGTGTCTCAGGGCCGCACTTTTCCAATCCTACAGGCTGAGCAGTAGCTTAGCCCAGAGCTGCCAGAATTTGGGCTGAGATAATCAGTCCTCTGCAATGTCTGCCTTGCCTTTGATTTCATGAGATGTCTGTGTTTGGCAGGGATGGGCCTGGTGGTGAGGTTCAAAAATGAACTTGTTCTTGGTTTGTTCTTTGTTTTCCTGAAAATATAACAATAACTTTGAATTTGAACAACAATGTGTTGTCTTCTCTTTCAGATTTTTTCAGAATTTCTCATGACAGAACAACTCTCTGGCTAGCTCTGCCCAGTCCCTGAGTGGTGGGACTGCAGGATCTGGAAGGTGCACCCTGGTGACACAGATGCAGCTTTGCAGTGGGTGCTGCTGTAACATGGATTAAGCCAGGTAAGGCACTGATCACTTCAGCCACCTTTGGCAGTGAGGATATACCCACTGTTTTGTTTGTCTTTATGTTGTTGTACTTGCTACTTTCTTCTGTCTGACTTAATAAGACTTAGAATTGAAGTACCTAGAGCTGAGAGGTGAGACCCACTCCATCACCAGGTTTCTGCTGTTAACAGTTTGCTTAAATATTCTTTCATAATTATATTCAATTCTTATATTTACAGCTGCTTAAAGAAAGCTTGGCCAGCCATCCTGCTTAAACAAAATGTTCCAAAAGCTTGCTGAGAAGCTCAGCAGTTATACTTTTCCTTTTGTTACCTAATTCTGCTAAGATTTATTATTATAGTCCTACCAGTTGCCTTTACTAAAATACTGTTTGCCTGCTGACAAGCTCATAAGAGGGATGCACAGGCTTGGGGCAGCTGGGACCTGAGCAAGCCCTGGCTCACAGGAAGGGCATCTGGATTCCCCCAGGCCTTATCACCAGACCTGAGGGTGCTCAGGAGGATCTGAGTATTGCTCTTGCAATGCAAATGGCTGTGTTGTGTGGAGAAGAGGTGACTACTTTGTCCTCATTTCCAGGGGAACTGCAAATCTGGGGAGCTGGATATGTTTGTCATTTTTGAGAGTGCTAAGCAAGACAGAATCATGCTGACTTGGGTTTCCTTGTTTCCCAGTCTGCTCGTGGCCTGTGTACTTGTCTTTGGGTGTCTTGATATGTCAGAAAGTCTTTGCTGGTGGGGATATGCTTAAAAAGTGGTACAGGTATATGACCCAAAGTGCGTCATTGACACAAACAGCTTCTCAAATAAGAGGGTTTAAAATACACTGGTAAACTTCTCAGTAGACATGAAACTAAATCCAGTTCCTCCAGGAAAACAGAAGGCACTGATAAAAGCTTTTTTGCTGGTTTAACTGTATCTACGCTAAGGCTTTTGCTGGTGTAAATCTGCTGTATAAAATCCAGAGAACGGTGGTGGCTGGGTATGCACTATGAGGGAGGAGCAGAGCAGATGGTGACCGCTGCTGTGTCACTGCATCTGGCTCATGCTGAACAGTGATGAGTGGAGAAAAGGGTTGCTGGCTGTGTCACTGAGCTCCTGGTGAACCTGACCCTCTGACTGCTGGTCTCTGTGAGATGCAGGGAGAATTTGTCTGTATTCATATAGAATGTAGCCTAATGATACTTGACAAAGGTGTGTTGGTGCTGCAGTAGCACAAACGTGGTACAGATACAGAGCTGTTCTGTATGGACTACCAAAATATGCACTCGCACCCTCAGCAGCATGGCATGCCTGTCCAATAAATGGAAAATAAATATTTCATCTTATGGACATAGTTACCCTATAGAAAAGAAGAGGGCTCTGTAAAAGTGGGGCCAGGCCTCCTTTCCATGGAGTCAAGCAGTATGTCTACCTTTTTGTCCTTCTAAGATATCTGAATTTTTGTGCCTGCCTAAAGGTGTTCCCAAAGCCGAGAAAGCATTTCTGCTGTACCACCATTAGAAACCCAGCACATTCAAGGCAGAGATTTTTTTAAGTCCTTCAAAGGCAGCTTCTGTCTTATCTATGTGTCAAGGTGCTCTGAACAGGTTTCACTGTGTTTATAGCACTGTAATTCTTTCTAGCCTCGATGTGTACTTGAAAAGGAAAAAGTCTAATTTCTTCAGTCAGTACATAACAGCTTCACAAATTCTACATGGGATGATTTATCACTGGCTAAAAAGCAGTGGTTTTTCAACCCTTAACTCTATGGGTTTCCTCCAGGTTGTCACTGATCTGTCCAAGTTGCTGTAAAGAAGTCACACGCAGAATTTCTTCTTTTTTTTGTTGTGAGCATCAAAAGTTGACTTTCTGACTGCACAGCAGAAATACTATATTTGCTACTTACATGAGCATAATTTTGTGACTAAATTATTTAAGTCAGCAACTAATTTCACTGCTGCCTCAGACCTACTTTAAATGAACAGGTATATTCATCAATCACCTCCCTTCTTTGTGTGCTAGCCTAATCAATAAGTGAAAGAGCTGTTTAAACACTTTCCCCCCCCCAAAAAAAAAAAAAAAAAAAAAAAAGAGGAAAATCTGTGGATAGACAAAAGAGCAGAATGAAAAAAATAGAGAGTTTTACGGACAGACATTGATGTTTGGTGTTATTCTGCATTAGGAGTTTGTAAATCACCGAGCGAGGGTTATGTAATGGTACCCTTCCACCCAAGGCCCTAAATTAACAGGGCATGGTGATTGCAACGTTGTGGTTGCATACTGATACATCTGACAACTTTGGAGCTCATGTAGTTTGACAATGCCTAAATGTTGAGGGATCACGTTTTGCTGAACAGCGTGAGCACTTAAAGCACATCACTGTCATAAAAGGCAAAGGGAACACCTTGGACTGTGCTCTGTGATGGCTGTCAAATGCTCGGATGGCAGGTGCCTTGCTCAAGAATCTTATGTACTGGGAAAAGGGCCAGAAAGGGATGAAATAATGTCTCTGGAATACCTGTGGTGTGCCGGATCTTTTAGACCATACTATCTCTCAATGAATATGACTTTTGTTAATGTAAATGCAACATTGCGGACTTGCTGCAAGGAACTGTTTTTGTATTTCTGTATTGGTCACAGCTGAACTCTACTGAAGGTTACCAGTACAACCTGCTGGCTGAAAAAAGTGAGACATTTTAAAATACAGGTATTAAAGGAATTATTGTGCAGTGATGCCTAAGCCAAGAGGAATGAGAACCTCATTCTGACACTGGATGTGCTCAAAGATAACTCCTCTCCAATCAGCTGAATTACTCTGGGCTTATGTGGCTTTAGCAGAGAGTGTCATTGCAAAGATGAAAGGTGGGGTCATACATTATTAAGACTTTATACCTGATCAGCTTTTGTGGTTTGGTCTGTGATACCAGACTATCTTGTGAGTGCTTTAGAGAGGGCTTAACTTCCTCTCCTTTTGAAACAACTATATTTTTACCAATGCCTCAACTGAGGCACCTGGTGCTGCAGAAACACAAATAAAGAGCACTGCATAGTATTCTGGGTTTGTTCAATAAGTGTGACCAAGGAGAGAAAAATTTTCCATTGAGCCAGACATGTTGCTCCACAGAATGGTTTTGCCCCAGCTTTACACCTTCCCGTAATTTATCAGCACTCTGCAGCACATTCCTGAGGTACCTTGGATTAATAACGTGTATTTATGATGTTAGCTTTTTATTTCTCATCTGAGCAATGATCATTTCCACAGCAGTCTGTGCATCACAACTCTGCCAGTGTGAGGAGGGGTTCACATTATGTCCTCACAAGGAGAGATGTAACACAAACCTGTTGCTAAGAGCTCTGAAATAGCCTCAGTTTGCAGGAATACCACAGAAATGACCGCAGATAAAAGAAGGATGCGAGGCATTACGTAATTGATGATGGCTGGTATTGTAGAAATCTTTGCTACCCAGTTAAAACTCAAAAGCCCCATAGGGGTTTACACATCACTGGAAGTTACCATTGTCCTTTTTATTCTGTATTTTAAAGCATTGAGGGATTTTTGGGTTTATTGACTTATTTTCTACTCTCAGCTTTTATTCTTGTGCTGCATTAGAATGAAGTGGCTAACACGTGCTTGCAAACCAGAAATGCTAATTATTAGAAATATAATTATAATTTGTTTTAGAAAATTAATTAGAAATGTAAATTAGTGCTATTATAGCATGATTCATTTAAAAGAAATGTTTAGTTAGATATAAGCTTTGTTTTCAACCTCAGTGTTGTAAGACTGAGACTGAAGTTCTTGCATGAATGACATCCTTCTCTCTCCCTCTTTGTGTTTAAAACTCCATAACTACACATTTAACAAAATGAAGGCTTTATTTCCTTTTCTCTCTTTAAGTGTACTAGTTAAGTCACATTAGTCTGTTCTCCACCTGCAAAGCTACATGTAAATGCTTAATCATATAATCTGTTGAATCCAATATTACTTGCAGCACGTGCTTTTATAATCAGATATTTTTCAAAGTAAAAAGATGCTTGACTTCAGAAAGTGGAGGTCTCTCTTCTGGACATTGTGTAGCGCAGCTGCTGCATGTTAAAGAAACCTGAGCTTTGCAGATCAGCCTCCCTGTGGAGGAGACAACAGGGAATCAGTATATTAAATGTATCTCTATCTACATACCTATCCCAGTGCTGGAACAGAGGCCATCACAAAACAAGTACTCTGATAATTCTGCCTTCTAGAAATGCCACCCTGAAAGTTAATGACACCTTCCTAGGAAGTTTGCCTAGCTTAAAAATTGCTTACAGATTTAGAGAGGGTAGGAAAATATCTGCAGAAAACAAACTCTGCTAACCACCACGGATTTTCTCCAAGGGTGACTGCTGAACAAAACTTAAAAATAACAGCTCTTTTCAGAGACTAAAGCCAAACTCATGTGTTGGGAAAACAGTTTGAAATATTATGTGTAATAATAAAACAATTTGTTGACTCCTGTCTTAACACTCCATTAATATTAACAAAACTTGCTCAGCTTTGAAGTTAGTAAGAATTGCAACTCTTTTGTGTTTGACAGGAAAATAATTCATTGCAACACAGTGTTTGGCCTGATATTCTTGGGTGTTTATGGCTGCATCTACACTACAGTTTTAGGTTGGATCAGGAACATACTTTTGAAGTAAATCTCCCAATCATTCCCACATACTGTACTTTAGTTCACACAGAACTGAGTTGGAAGACGTGCTCCAATGGCTAAAGGTTGTTCAGTCTATGGGAATCAGTCTAGAACCTAATCTGAAGTAAGCAATGCTGAAGTATAGACAGTGAAGCCAGGCAGCCTTCAGTGGTTCAAATGCACTTCTGTTCCACAACCTTAGAAACATGGCTTGTCCACCAAAAGGCTGCTTCTCCTGGGGATAAAGACAGCTGGGTTCTCAGTGGTGGTGTAAAGGATCCCCTTCAAACATTAATAATTCCTTTATGTTTGTATATAGTAATAAATGCCCAAGTGTTGTGAGATCTAGATTAGGAGAAGACTTCTCTTAGCAGTAGTTATCCCTTGTACTATATCTTAATCCCTTTTGTTTCCTTCCTTTCAAAATGTCTGGGGTTGCTTTTCTTCTTCTATTTGTGTATACTTCTAATACCTGCTAAAATCAGTGCCTCTAAGGAAGGATTCATTTTCTTCAATGCAGTAGGGTGCAGCTCTGCCATCCAAAACTCTGGGTTGGCAAAACAAAACCAAAACTGAAATATTCCCTCCTACTGTTCCTCTAAATCCCTGTTGGTCTGTAGGGGACTGGAGAAGAGAATTGCTCCCTTCAAAGTCAGCAACATTCACATGAAGAAATTTTAAAGCTGAGTGTTTGTTTCAAATGGATCCTATTGTGCTTGACAGTAAAAGAGCCACAGGGCTGAATTTTATTGCACATTTGTGCAACAGGCATTAAATGTTTCATGTTAAGAATATATTAGATTGTTTAAAAAAAAGAAACACACAGCCACATTCAGAAAGAACAGATACAGAAAATGAGTAGCATTCCTCTGAGATTTTTGTGCACTTAAAACCTGAAGATTGAAAAAAGAAAGTGCTGAAGATAATACAAAGGATTTCATCACCTCTCCTTTCCTAGTTGCCTCTGTGTGTATTTTTTTTGTTTGTTTGTGGCTTTTGGGTTTGGGTTGTTTGTTTGTTGGTTGGTTTTGGTTGTTTTTTTGGGGGGGGGGGGAGGGGGGGTAGTTCTTGCGGGTTGGCAGGTGGTGGTGGTTTTGCCAGTTCAGAAAAGCATTTGCCTTACTTCAGGGGTGTCAATAATCCCATCATTACTTCAGCTTTTTGTCATGAACTTGCTGGACTAAGGCCTTCATGAAAAGTCAGGCCCAAACTAATGCTCTCGGAGTGGTGTGAAAATCAATTTGGTGGATCAGTCCTGAAGAACCAAATCCTCCCATCTTTCTTTTTGTAGCCTCTTTGATTCTGCTATCCTCACACATTCTTGCTCAGTAAAGGTGAGAATTCTGCCTGTTGGTCTCTATTGGGCTGTTTGCAAAGAGAGCAGCTGTTGGGCACAAGTGAAATGATGGAAAAGGACCTAACTGAGCAAAGATGGGAAAAAAATGTGCAGTTATAACTCCTTGAATTCAGCTTGAATTAAAGGAATCTTTTCACTGCAGGCGAGAGTAGTGTTGATGCACCCTTAACTTTGAAAGGAAAAATATTTCTACTTACGTAGTTCTGGTGCCATTTTTTGCTGTAGTCTTTACTGTAGTAACACCAACACTGTAGTGGGGTCCTCTTTTGTTTGCCACTAATCAATGCATGTTTTCAGGATGGATTGGATTATTTGGAGTTTTTTTGCTTCATATTGCAATAGCAAAGAAGTGCTTTCTTCAACACTGAAGCAATATGAGTGTGTTCTGACCTGGGGAGTCATAGTAATAAGGCAGGTACACAGATTGCTAATTGTGCTGCCTGTAATCATCTCCATTTCACAGGCAACTTATATCCTGCATTCTTCTGTTTCCATCTGGCATTATGCACGCATTCTTTTTTGCTTCTCCCTTTTAGCCACACAGCATTAGCTGTATTATAGATGCCAGGGTGGAGAAACACCATCCTTGGAAGCATGTGTGGGAGGATTGGCAAAGAGTAAACAACTGGCATTAATCATGCTACAATTAGATTTCCTTGTTGAAACTTTGATATGTCTTTGGGTGACCAGACTAACAAACGACCAATTTCTTGTCATCAACAAGCTCTGTGCTGATTAGCATCCACTCTTTATTGATAAGGATTTCCTTTTTCAGCATCTTAGAGGAGTAATCCAGGTAAAAGGATGCTACCTTGTGTGCTTTATATTGGTGTGATCTAACCTTCGTGGACTTATCTCTGATATCAGAATGTCTCCTTTAGTGACAAAGATAGTGGAACTGGAGCAATACAGAGAGGGTATTGCAATCTCCTAGGGTGATGTACACATCTGAGAGCATTGAAAAGGGCCCCCCATGTGTTCAGTGGACAAAATGTAGTGTAAGTTCATCTGTTTAATTACATAATATATCCTGAGGCAGCATTACTACTGAGGTTGACTGCACAAAGCAAAGACCCAGGGCTTCACAAGGTCCAGAAGGAAGTGATGGCTTTCCCATCTCCAGCAGTCTTTAGCTGCAGCCAGATGCCTTTCTGAAATATAAACTTTGGGCAAATACAAGTTCTTAGTGCAGCATGGGAGCAATTCAGTAAAAGAGAAGACCCTTGCCTATGCAGAGTAGGTATTTTAATCTGGTCTAAACTCTATGTATTAGTAACATCAAAAGAGAAGAAAATACCTTCCAGGCCTGTAGATACAGAGTTTCCTTTGAATACCTTTCCTGAAAAAGCAGCACTGCCACATCTGAAGGGTGATTTGTAAACTTAGCAGATTCTGAATCACCCAGGATGCTTTCTGCAAGTGGGAAGCCAACGTGACTCATGTTTTAGCACTGGAGGTTTCTTAAAGCAATGCTGTGTTGACAGCAGCAGTGTGGCTTTTGTGTTATCCTTCAGTTTATCAGAGGAGTTATATCTTAGGCTTATTATTAAGACTTCATTTCACTATCTGGGAAGCCTTGTCAGGTTATGACCATTTGCTCATACGAATGGCTTAAGGCCATTGACAAATGCCTCTTACCTAGACTAGATTATTTTGAGAGGCCCAGTACATGTTCTGTCAAAGATGTGAAACTCGGCATGGACCATAACCAGGTATAATGGGTCTAAATATATTACTCTAATCTTGATACCGTTATCCAGAGTAAAATTTGCCAATATAAAGATCTACATGAGCTTGAAAGCTATTATAGATTTAAGGTAATGGCATTAAAATATCTGAATAGTGTTCTTTTGCCTGATGTCCCCTCATGCTCATTTTATATTTCTTCTTGTTTCTTGTACAGTAACAAACACAGTCTTCCATTCCTGTTGTGGGAGCTGCAGGGTCATTTAGTAGTGTGGTCACTGTCTTGAAAAGCTTAGTCCTGATAAACAAGATAAAGTAAGGGTGAAATGAGCATTACCTATGCATGACTGAGGAAGCATGATGCGGGGAGAAGGCTAGCTCACATAATTATCACATGCTGAAACTGCTGATTGACTTGTGATATCCAGGATTTTGATTTAGGATCTTCTGTACAAGACCTTCCTTTTCTTTGCTATGAGAGAGCTCTTTTGAGTCATTCTTGCTGGCTTTTTAGTGATGATGTACACACCAAGTCTAGCAATATTGTGAGAAATATGCTTTCCACAGTTTTGCTTTGTGGCTGGACCTGGTTGTAGAATAAAAGCCATGGAAATGATTGTACCACCTTTCTGAATCTAGTAGGTAGCTAATCATCAAGTTTTAAAACAGCCCATAGGACTTTTTTTTTTTTTCTTTTCCCTTGGGACCCTGATCTACAGGATTTAATAATATATAATAATTGCTTCACATCTCAATCATGTTTCTCCAATTCATTGTTCACAAAAACCTGCACCTGAACTTTTACATATGCACATTCTGGTTGTGTAATCCAGGGCCAATCTAAAACTTGAGTGCTTTATTTATCTGAATTGGTAGAACGTTTCAGCAGGCTACTTTCAGTTACAATACAATTCTGATGCAGAGCAAAACTGAATAAAGAAACCAGGGTGGCAAGTAAACATGTTGCTCTTGTTCCTGGAGAACTGTCAGCTGTGCACAGATGGCCTTAGGAGAGTACGCACTTCAGGCTTCTTAATGAAAAATAAAGGAACATGCTGGTTACTGTGTAAGTGATTCATCCATTCAGCTACGCTTGTCCTTTACACGCACTTCTTATGCTTCTTAATATTACATGGTACTTAAGAATAAGCACCTATTGCCTGTTCATCTTCTTAGTCATGGCAGAATGAAAAGCAACTCTGAACTTCCTCCCTCCTCTATCACCAAGCTCAATTTTGTCTTGGCATTCAGTAGACCTTGAAGGAAAGAGCTAAGTGACCTGGTCATTGTGGAACAGTAACAAATCAGATGGCATCCTCATGTGTGATAGACCAGGAGGTTTTGAAGCTGTGCATCTGCTTTTAAGAATCAAGCTAAAAATGAATTGACAGTCATGTCAGATGGGCAGCACAGAGCTACTCGAGCAGGTGATAAAGCAGTTACAATGCAGAAGGCTCCTTTGAATTTCCCAGTATACAATTTGCGTGCAGTCAGCTGAATCTGAATGTGAACTGGAAGATGCAAAGTGGTAGTATCTGGCCAGGCTGCCATTCTCTGAGATATGCCCTAGAATTAAAGTCAGAAATTTCTTTAGCTCTTGCAGAGATGCTTGGAATATACCTTCTCAAGAATTAAATGACCATTTATACTTCTTCAGGTATCATGATAATGTTTTGTCAGCAGAAGTCAGCTTGATACTGGCTGCTTCTCCATCTCTGACTAAGGGATTTTGCATACTTTACAAAGAAAGCTGTTGGGACTGTCAGAATTTTATATACTCATTATTAATAGGGCTTTGTAGCGTGTCCTGCTCTAGAAACAAAAATGCAGTTCTGAATATCCCCTACAGAAGCCAGCAAAGGCCGTCCTGCTGCAGTTGTGGCTGTGCTGCTCCTTGCTAATCAGAAAACATGAAGAGTGTAAAAATAATTACCAGTTTCTGCTGTCTGTAAGGATGGATTTGCTTCATTTGGTGCAATGTGTCACTCTACCACTACTTGCTTAGACAGCTGCAAAAGATCTGTCTTTTGTTCCCCCCACCTTGGGATGGGAAATACTTGAGTAGGACTTCTATTTCTGCTGAAGGCCTACATGTCTTTGTCCAAAAACACAAATGTGCATTAGAAGATGAGACACAGGAGCCTGTATGTTGTTTTGAACTGTTTTCAGTACTCCTATACCCACTCTAGGATAAGGATTATTATTCTGAATTTTGTTTTTAGTTTTTTCTACGTAATTCCATTAAAAACAATATACCAAAAGCCAGATGCCATCCTGGAAATACAAAAGAAAAATATTATTGTACATCATAATGAGCTAATAATATATTTGCCAGAGAATTATTAATAGTCTATGTTTATATGTTACTACTTTTTTTTTGACAGGTTTACAAAATACATTAATGCTGCGAGTTCAGCATTACTTCCATTGCTGTCTAGCATCAAAGTCTCACTTCAGTGGGAACAAGACAAAATTTTAACAGAAAGACAGCTGTACTACCTGTTATTTATTGCTATGTATGTTCTTACTTTACTACGCATACCTGCTACATGTGAAATGCTGTGAAAAGCAAGCAAAGCACATGCAAACTGTAGAAGAAACCATGCAAAATAGGTTTTCCAAATGAAATATGACATGCCATGATAAGGTCTTGAGTACTGACGCAGAAGAGAATAATTTGTTTGTTGATCCTTTGCATTGCAGTGACACACACAATAGTACTGGAGCAGGAGAGCATTGTGCAAAGTTGAGCTCAGATGTGGATTGAAAAGTTTCTTCCCTTCAAACCCCTTATAGTCCAGCTCTCTGTGTCAGTAAACTGGCAATGGATTGGTCTTTGTTTGTATGCAGAAATTGCAACTAACATAAAATTCAGATTCTCACATTCTAGAAATAAAATTCAGAGGTTTAGAAGTTTTCCAAATGTTTGATTCCATCTTCCTCCATAGCACCAAAGCGTTAGTTTGCTTTATACTTTCTTGGTTGCCATTTGTTACAGACAGACTCAGCTCCTTCCTATCTTAATTATAGGCTTAATTAGAAAGAAAGCTCAATATTTAGGATGATAAAAGTACACAGATAATTAGAATAATAAAACTCCAAAGATAATGAAAACTATTAAACTGCTTTTCTGGATGACATGAGGATATGGAATAATCTTTGGTAGATCTGGCATTTTGATTGTAGTAGAATTGTCTCTGACCTCAGAATCTGGAGTTGAATAAAAAAAAAGGTAATACAAAAAGTGGCAGGAACTCAGCATTTCCCTTCTTATTCTTCTGGACTGTACATCACTGTTCACCTGAAAAAATACTTAATTCATTGTCCTCAGGATCAGAGGGTGATCATCTGCTTTCCCTTTTTGTAATGCAGGCAATAGTCTCATCTACAACCCCTGTTTGAAGACCTGTAATTTCTGGTGAGACATCCACTTGCTAAGTCAAGTTAAATTTCAAAAGGCAATAGAGATCTTTTGAGTTCCTCTTAGTAGGGACCAGATACTGAATAAGTTTAATTTCTGAAGTGATCTGCAAGAAAATGGAAATGTGTCCTTTTTGGTTGGGGTTTGGTGTTTGTTTTTCTTTTTAGCCAAGATTTTCTTTTGTTTAATAAAATGAAATAGAGGGGTTGGGCTCATCTCCCACCTCCCTTTTCTTCTGTTTATACTTTGTTGTGATGAAAAACTCTAGGCACTGTACTGCTTGGGCTTCTTCAGCCCCTTTGCCATTGAACCAGAACACCATTCTGGTGCAAATCGGTGAGACCATATAGTGATGTGAAGCATCGTAGCGTGGTTTCCATGATAAGGGTTTGGTGGCCCGGTTGTGCTTGTTTTCCTCCCACCATTTCAAGCTTTTGGTTCTTCCAGTTCTCCGAACGTTTCCAGTGGGCTGTGATCACCATCTCACAATGTTATGCAACTCCACCCTTAGCCTAACACTTGTGATTTTTTTAGCAGATTGGGGTTGGGGTTTTTTAGAATGCAACCACTTCTGTGAAAATAGCATCACTGTGGTCATGCTGAGATGTGCTGGTAGAAAAGAGATAGTGTTATCATTCTAATGGTGAAGGGGAAAAGTAAAGTAGTTGTTCCCTGTAAAAGCTTTCTCTGTCAAGGTGTCCTGCTGGGTTTTGGTCGGTTTTGTTGTTGTTTCTTCCCCCTTTCCATTAAAGCTGGTACTATCTCTGATTTATGAAAAGCTAAACTTAGATATTTTACTAGGTAATGACAAACCATCCCTGGAACTCTGACCAGCCACTGCTGTATGTGGTGGCATATTGGGACCTGCAAAAAAAAGAGGATGACAACTCAGATGGAGTCACAGCACTGTCTGTTAACCTTCATTCTGAAGACGAGAAAGAGGAATACTATACAGAAGTGAAAGTAACTCAGGGAAAGCTTATAGGGCTGTCCCAGTGAAAAGGTGCTATGTGAGCAAGGAAAGCAGAATACATTCCATAGCACAACTATAAGGAAAGTAAAATTGATGTCCAAATCCTACTAGGCGTTGAAATGTGATCCAGGGGAAGCGGAAGCAAAAGATATGTTTGTATGTCTTTGTGAGAGAGCTCTTGGTCTGTGGGCAGAAGTGGTGTTTCTGTGTGGCTGCTGGTGCTGCAGAAAGATTCTGCCCACCCCCATCCCTCCCTTCTGGTTAAAAGAAGGCTTCCCCTCCTCTCCCCTAACAAAAAGCACTTTTTTTTCACAGAGAATTACTTGAGGATTTGTGACTATGGAACAATGGATCAATACTTGTTTGCGAAAAGCTTCAGTTAAAGTGGGACAAGTGGAGATTAGCTAGATGATCTGCCAGTTGTCCATCACTATAGATTTCTCGTTGCTAGCTGGAGAGGTTTATCTTGCCCTCCCTGTTCAGAGCGGAGAAGTGATCTGAGACGGACTGTGTGGCTTACAGGAATTAAAAATAAAACCTGTAGGTGCCACAGAAGCAATTGGAAAGGACTTCTCTGAGGGAGCGATGTGGGCACCATTGAATTTGTTTGTGCTCTGGACAAACTGCCCCTGCTTAAATCTCTCTGCATCAAAGGAAGCCTGAGCAGGTAGAGGTTATGGGGTTGGGGTGAGGTTAATCACCTCCAGTTTTTTGATTGCTGTGTAGAGATGGCCCTAAGATGGTGAAGAAGGCTCCAGTCTTGCAAGTGTTCTTTTTCTGTGGCTGGACCCTTGTGCCCAAAACAGAGATGGGTTTTATTGCAGACAGTTTTGCAAAGATGCCAGATGCCAGGTCTAGGGGTTTGACAAATTGACACTTGCCACGAATTGCTCAAAGATCCACTAAAATCAGGATGGCTTCAGGTGAACACAGAGGTTTAACTTCGTGGCTCAGACTGTGGGAGATAAGGTAGTATGTGATTTCCTCTGAGATTCAGAAATGTTCAGGTTGGAGTGAACCATACAATATTTTTAATCTGTGTTTTTCAATTCCATACAGTTAGGTCATTTTTACAGCAGCTGAATTTGTTACAGTGTGTGTTTGTATTTCAATAGGGGTTGGCAGGACTTTGTGTGCTTTTTTTTAGTGACAGACATATTAACCAGAAATGTCTAATTATCTTTATTGATTAACCTTATCTTATAAAGTAGTAGTCTCTCACTAAGGCAGTCCATATTCTGTACACTGCAGAAAGAGAAAATGATTAATTTACTCCCTGGATTGTACTGCTCTGTATGCTACGGGAGTAAGTGATGGATAAGGGACAGCCTGCACTGTCTTGGGTCAGAACAGAAGGTCAGAGTCGTTATTTACCTTTTGAATGTAGAGTGAGAATTTCTTCTTTCTGCAAATCATGACCCCAATTCACTTGTTTGTAGAGAGAGGCAGAACTGGTCACACATCTGTGTTCTGCCTTATATATGTGTATATATAGAGCTGCTGTTACAGCAAGTCTGAAGTATATATGGACGGAGGTAGGACCTGTGATTTCTGAGATGAATTAGAAAAGCTTTCTCTTAAAAGTCCATAGAGCTTTACTGTTAGTTTCTTTCAAATCTTACTTTTTAAACTGTTCTTTGCTGTCATGCCAAGAAAAACTGACCACAGCTAGAGTGCATGTTTGCTTAAATTACTTTTTTTTTGTCAGCTAGTAACGCCTTGCTTTCTTCCTTGTGATCCACCACTTTTTCGTCTTCTGTTACGTTTGGAGCTCTTGCTTTGGTTTGTGTTTGTAAGTCTCTAGTGCAGTAAGATCCTTATGTGTGATGAAGGATCCTAAATGCTGTTTAATGACACAATCTAACCTCTATCTAAGTTTGTGTATGGTATACATACATGCGTGCATGTGTGTGTATGGTACGTAGGTACATACAGTCTCTGTCCACATCTGGAGATGCCTGTGTCTTACAGAAGTCAGACAGGAATGCTCATTGTGCATTGAAATTATTATTATATTGTTATATTTATTGCAATGGAAACAAAATGATATAAGCAATAACCAAAAAAATCCCAGAAACAAAATGGAGATTAATCTAAGAATGGTCTTTGTCAGTGTAGGATTTACAGCATTCCTAGGTGTATTTTTCAGCCCCCCCTTTGGTTTATCGTCTTCCTATCCAGTATGTCTAAGGCCTAGTTTCATTCCCTGCACGACCAAGATTCTCCTCCAGGTGTTCCCTATTCTCATGATTGATTCTGCCTTTCGTGTTCTTGTTTTTTGTCCTAGACACAGTCTTATTCATGTTTGTGTCTTGAATGGAGTTACCTTCTTATTTTGTTATTCCGACTACTTTACACATTAAGGAGAGCATCCTCTCCTCCAGTCCATCAAACCAAGCCCCTCCACTGTAATAATCGTATCCTTCTGCTGCTGCCATCTCTCTCCTATTTCTGAATCACTGTTCCCTTTCACTTTAGCAGCAAGGGAGCTGATGTGTTCCAACAACTGTTACTATAAACACTACATTCACCTTAATGCTGAACCGGGTTTTCGCTCTCGCCGTCTCTATCCATAATCACTCATATACTTCCAAAGGAAGTCTACTGTCCCTTGCTGCCTAGCAAAATGGGTCCCCATTGCTCTTTGGGGCTCTGAGTGTTCCCATAACATCCCAAATCATCCTGAGGGATACTGAATATGTTCATGTCTATCTTTCTGGAGAGGCTGGACAAAATCATCTTCTGGTGAGTCAGATACTTCTTGCTGTTGGTAAGACAAATGTAATGGAGTCAATTTGGCCTTTGAATTGTTTCAATCCTATTATATCACACACAATACATTGACATTTTGACCTGTGTCATACTTCTTTTTAAAAATCCAGTGATTTTGTGTGACATGTCCTTCTCAAAATCGCTTGGTTTTCACTGGTCCAAACAGTGCGATTAAATGCTCTAGGTTACGTGTTATAGCACTGTTGTAGCTTGGATGGTGCCTTTCCCAGCTAGTTCATCAGATATACTAAACAACACTGGCTGGCTTTGCAAAATGCCATTTACTCCTGGGGGTGAAATCTCCTAAGTAGTGCTCCCACGTGTTTATAGTGCAGCCCAAACAACACAAGCGTATGCCATGAGTGTGACACATGCTGTGCTGTTTATCTTGGCTGCGGTACATGATCACCACTACAAATGGGCTTTCAGCTATTGCATGCAACCTGAGCAAGCTGAGCGGGCAAAACCTATGTTGTAGTCTAGTAAATCATGATGTAACAAGCTGTTGGTTTTTTGAGGATATTCCTCAACGGTGATTTTCCATAATTTGGGAGCTGATGCCTTTAGATGTGATCAGGGAGGTGCATGTCCTCATAGCACAACTGATGTCTGCTTAGCAACTTGAATCTGTTGTCCAGAGTACCTTTTTTATCTCTAAAGGACATGAACTCAGTGCTCAAAAATAAATCTCCTCCTCCTTGATGTAGTCCTGATTTTTATGATTTCTGACACAGAGTCCAATTCATGCATTTCTTATTTCATTTTTGCATTACATTAATTTCAATAGAATTGCACAAGTATAAGAACATGAGATTGAATGATAAAGTGATAATCACAGATCCTGCATATAATAATTTTTCTGTAAGTCAAATCATGTTTGCCCTACTAACATGAGCAGTAGCACTCATGTGACCAAAGGATAGTATGAATTTTCCTTCTATGGAGAGAAATGCTAACCTCATCAGCATTGCTAATAGCATATTCTGTTGATTTCAAGTCTTTTTAGTATGAAGGGCAGCTGAGGTTTGCTCTCCAGACATTAAAAGAGAAGTTTTTTTAGGTTTCATCTTCTGTTTTCCAAATTTAACCCACAACATTTATTCTAGATGATTGTATTACACAGCAGAAAGTAAACTTGTGCTAGATTAAAAGCCATTTTATAGAACTTACACTTTGCTAGTTTTATAGACTAGCATAAAACATAAAGGTATCTTGGGATTTTTTGTTCCTCCACAAGAAATTGAAAATGTTTTTCTAGCTGCTTGAAAATAGAATGCCAGGTTGTGCATTAGTAGAAGGTAACCATTTTGATCATGTTAATGCTACTCTGTGGGGCAAATTCTGCCTGATGAGGGCAACCTTAAATTTTTGTTCTATTGGAATAATTATGTTCAATTACGATTTGTAATCCAGGGCTTAATTTAATCCATGGATAGAACATGTGCTTTGTCTTCATCTTCACTACCCAGCTGTTAAATGGAACAGAAGGGAAACATTTATCACCGAGAAGATTTGGTTTTTAAAAGTTCATAGCCTTGCTTTCATCGAATTCTGTAAGTTAAGGATATATAAGTTTCATTAGTGGGCCTTTTCACAAGCTTGACTGGCTCTCGTCTCTCCACCATTATTGCAAAGGCTGGTGCTCTGAAAGGCTTTCAGGATGGGGAAGTGCCTTGTGGAGGCTTTCCACTTTATGCTCAGTCACTCAGGCTGATCTATGTTTCCACCACATCTGGAGCAGCTGATCCTGTTTCCTGAGGCAGTTGGCCTTAGGAAACGCACAGTGGGAAAATGTCACACTGAAAGCTATAATGCAGAGAGATACAATTAGAAAAGTACTTAACTGATCTTGGAGGAAATGTGAGAACTGGAATAGTGCGAGTTGTGTGACTGTGTTTCAGGGTAGCCCATGAGTAGCATTTACTAAGTGGAAATCTCTAAATTGTCTCTAAAATAAGTAAGTGTGGTTCCAGAGCTATAAGGGCATGTTTGGGGAAAGGCAACACTGTGTAGTGTCCTTATTGTATCTGTAATAAAGACTAAGACTTGAGTGTGGGGCTAGACTGTGACATAAAACAGCGGTTTGAGTTTCTCCCATGGCCAGGTATGACCTGCTGTCCTTTGTGAATTTTGCAGTTCAGCTTGATAAACTTCTGCAGTTTTTCTATTGCACAGGAGAAAGCATCACTATTGATTTTTACAGCTTGATGAATTTTATTCCTGTTTTCTTGCAAAATCAGCATAAAGGGAAAAAAAAATCCACAAATTATTGCACAGAACTATGGAAAATTTTCAAACTTAATGGGAGTTTTGTACTTACCTCTGAAATGGTAAAAAGCACCTTTAAAAAGCATGTCTGTTGGACCATCCTATTGCTAATATTTTTTCTCTGGAAACATCATTGTTGAAAACAAACTGATTGCTAGTTTAACCATTTGCTGTCTGGAAAATCAAACTGTCGTGAGTATTGCCTGTGCTTTTCATCAGATGAGGGAAACATGAACACATAGTAGTTGCTCTGGCTGGCTGGACTGAAGTAGAAGAATACAGCCACTCTGTACAGTGTTGTCGCCCAGTGATCCTGCAGAGATCATCCTGAAGTCAGTGCAGTAAACTCTGCTCATGAAATCAAGTCAGCCTGAGCTTTGTTTCTCAGAAATCTCAAAACCATTTCAATTAGGAGAAGCTTTACACTGCTAACAATCACATGGACCAGCCTGACGTTTTATTGCCTGGGAAAGCATGGGTACGCTGATTTTAGCTAGCATTTCGCTGGATAAGGGGAAACCTTTTCACTACTTCGTACTGTGCTGACATACAAATATATGAGGTATTCTACCAGAGTGAAACAGCTGCAGAAAAAAAGAATTTCCTCCATCCTCCTAGACTATAGACCCACTTTTGATGTGGATTTAGAGACAAATAAAAGAGGAAAAACCTTTCCAAACTATAAATTAATGGATCAAATATTTCTAAATGAAATTGGAACAGCGTCTGTGGTTTTATTATCTTTTGCTATACAGGGCTGTCTTTGAAAAGGGAAAAAGCTTAGTAAAAAGTAATTTCAGAGCCTTGACTGCTTTTTGATTACAATTCAGGATTACTGTTTTAATCACCGCTTATCAAGTAATACCACAAACCTCGGAGCATGACCATCTTTCTCAGGGGAAGCCAGATTTAAAAGCCAATTTTCAGCAATCCCTCCTCTTTCTCCCAAACTCATCTAACAAATATGGAAGGATAATAATCTGTGATATTACAAGAGACCTTAAGCAATGCCTGAAACTCTTTGTGTTCTCAGATTTCTTCTGAGTTTTCCTTATTGTTGTAGAAATATTATTGTTCAATGGCAATACCGCCATATGTCTAAGCAAGTTCTTGTTTCAAGGCAGCCTCCATTTGAGTGCAAGATATTGAGCATGCTCCCCCTTTCCCAGGCAGATGACACATTTTACTCGTAGAACTTGTCTAGATATAAGAATGTGCATGTGTTAAGGGGAGGTCTGAAATGTATACCTTGTATTTGTATGCAAATTACTGCTGTAAAATGGCTTCATGCACAAGCCATGCACATCTTGCAAAGATGTGTATGAGCTAGCAGATGTAGCCGTGAGAGATACTGGAGGTAAAAGATGGATTTTAACTTGAAGTTACCAATATTGCATGTTTTTTCCATGGTGGGAGCTGGGTGGCAGCCCTGCATCTGAAGCAGGGTGAGAGAAGAGAGAGCCCTTGGTTTCTGCAGTGCATTGGGGGGCATGACTAAGTGTTTGCAAGGGGAAAGACCCCTGGCAAACAAATTCTAAAGTGTGGTTCTCAGCAAGGAGCTAAAGTGGCTAAGGTCAACCCCAGACCTTTTAATTGGCTTTGGTTTGGTGAACTCACTATCTCACAGTGGAGTGCCATGAGCCTCTGCTGTAGGATACCTGGTTCATGTTAGTTCCTTCAGATAAATATTGCTGCTCTTTTTAATAGCGAAGACAAAGCCTCCCGCTTCACTCCAAAGAGCTTGCGTCTAATGAAAGTAATTGGACTGATTCTGACCACGATTAACTTTTGTCTCAATTATTAAACTCCTACTCAATAATTCTAGGGGTGGAAGAGGATTATTAGATCATTACATTTCTTCTCTGTAAAAGGCAGGATGTAACCTGATGGGAGATGATGTATCTTTTATCAAAGTGATACTATGACTGATCTTAGCCAAAAGGCTTAGAAGATTCTGTCACCTGCTAAGGGGACCCCGGAGCTAGTTCTATTCAAGACCTAATTTACATGTGGTACATGAGCCTGTAGACAGTGCTTGAAGTGCATGTACTACAGCTAAGGAAGGCAGTGTTCACTCCAGGGTTAGTGTTCCTGTGAAAAGAAGCTTGTGCAGTAACACTTCTAAACAAATCACTACTCTTTCTTTCTTTCTTTCTAATTGTATGAAGAGAGTTTTGAATGAGCCACTAAGTAGTGTTAGGGAACTGATAAATGGCTGAAAGGGGAGCAGGTGATTTGGTGTATATCCAGCTTCCTGAAGGAACAGAGAGCTCCTCACTACTGCTGCAAGTGTCCATATTTTACCTATAAGTGACTAGCATGCAAAAAAACCCCATTAGATAGATTTACTCTGAAGTAAATCTCAATGAGGACCAACTGTGTAAGACAAATTTATCAAGATCAATCTTATTGCTTAACTTGCCAGTTAGAGCCCATCAGTAAGACTGTTGATACTTACTAAGACGCTGCCTGGTGGAAACGTGATATGGTAAGATTATCACTGATGGGAGAGGTTCATCCTCTGAGCAGCTTTCCTTTCTCTTCAAATTTGTGTTTGGAAGTTCTCTACCAGCTGGGGGGGCAGATGATGATAAATCCAGCAGAATGCTGCTGGAGGAGAACCTCATCTGTCTACATTGTAAACAGCTTTCCATCTCTGGAGTAGGCAAAACCCCTCAAGAAACCCAAATCAAAGCTGGTTTTTAGGTAGCCTGGCAAGGGAGATACAGCGGCACAGAAGACAGTCATATGGCAGATGACTTGTTGGCTTGGTGTTGGCCAGTGCAGAATCACTGAATGAGCTGAATGCTTTACATACATATGCTTTACACACATAATAGGTGTATTTGACCAACTAAAATTTGGATACCTACTGACCTTGGCTGTTGAAAAGCTGGGCAATGCAGCCTCACAATCCGTAATGCAGGAGTGTTAATGTTTCCCTCTGGGAATTCAGGATGCCGGTGCTCTGGCCTGGTGAGGAGTTTGGAGGGACTGGGTTGATTTCCTAGCCTTCTGCATTGTCTAGACCCTAGAGGAGAAGATGGTTTTAAGGGATATCATTTAAGTGATGCACATGCACGCGTGGCATGGTTCGCCTTCTGTCTGCTGAAACGCATGTTGTCCATCTGTTCTCTCTCTGTTCTTGGAGCAGTTGGGCTGCTGATCAAGTGATCATGCCCAGCTGGTCAAAATAGCAGTAATTGTACTTCATGTCCTGATCTGCTCTTCATATAGATGGCTATCAAGACAGTGGGGAACTGGCACCTTCAGATGGGCCATGTTGTTGATTGTGTGAATAAGTTTCACAGTAGAGTTTGGTTTGGAAATGGCGGGATGATTCTGATTTTTTACACTCATGTAGGGCTAAAACCAGTTGCACCTGTGTAAGTAATGGTTTAACTTGTACAAAAAATTTTCCTTGATTGGTTTCTTTGGTGATTGCCTTAATTTCAGACATGGATGAGGGGAAGATGTTTGTACTGATTTGATTAAGCCTGGCAGCTGTCTCTCTTGCTGGAAGGGATGCTCACAGAGTATTTCTCATCCTCCCTGTCTGAGAGACACCATAATGTCATTCCAGAGAGCTTTCTCATTTTTTCTTAAGGGTGTTGTGTGATGTTGTAGGGTTCAGTTTTCAACAGCAAGTGGAAAGCACAACAAGCAAGACTGTAGGAATGCTTGTCAATGGAACTAGGGGAGAACGCTCTCCCTGCACATGATCTCAAAATCTAATTGCTCTATGAGTCAGAGAAAAAACAGTTTAAGAAACCCCCACAAACTGTACTTTCAAGAGGGACTGAAACCTTTTACTTGTGGGTCCTCAGTCACAATGCAGTCATAATAAGGCTGGCTCAGAATTACAGTCTGGAAGTCCTGAGCTTCTCTGTGTGTAGCCTACTGCAATGTCTCAGATATGGGGAGCCTAGCATTACTGTCTCTGCTTGTTTCTGCTTGCAAAATTATCATCATCTTCATCTGCTCATTCTGCCAGCCTAAATTAATGTGCCAGTCTGCTCTAAAAAAAAAAAAAAAGAAAAAAGGAAAAACTCTCCACCCTGCTAACAAAATACATCAATGTCAGCAGCCCCTACACATGAATGAGCCTCAATAAGCAAACCACTGTGCATGGGTGGCAGAGGAGGAGAAAAACAAGAAATTGATAAAGAAATATATTTCACTTTCAGGCTTCTAAGATGTTGGCTTAAAAACACAGGGAGAGAAAATAAACCCAGTCATTTTTTAAAATCATGAAAAATGTACTGACAGTGGCCTCCAAGCTTAAGTAGGTTGGAGGTTTTTTGCCTACAGAAGTAAATAGAGGGCCTAGGTCTGGGAACCCTTTTCAGTTATTGTTCTGGAGCTCTAGTCATGTTCCTCAAATATGGATTGATCTTAATCTGTCTCAAAGCACGACTCCTGAACCTCTTACTACTTGTAGCATTCTGCTAAGGTATTGGGTAGGTTGTGTTAAACTCCTTCATTTAAGATAGCTGCAGCAAATGGCCATGCACATGTGGTCAACTAAAATGATAAAGCAAAACTGCTTGGAAATTCTCGTGATTTAACCCCAGCTGGCAACTAAGCACCACGCAGCTGCTTGCTCACTGCCCACCACACCCAGTGGGATGGGGAAGAGGATCGAAAACAAATAGTAAAACTTGTGGCTTGAGATAAAGATAGTTTAATAGGTCAGAAAGGACGAAAATAATAATGATGGCAATAGTAATAAAATGACAATAAAAATAATGATAAAAGAATTGGAATATACAAAACAAGTGATGCACGATGCAATTGCTCACCACTCACTGACTGATGCCCAGTTAGTTCCAGAGCAGTGATACCCCCCAGGCCAACTCCCCCCAGTTTATATACTGGGCATGATGTCACATGGTATGGAATACCACTTTGGCCAGTTTGGGTCAGCTGTCCTGGCTGTGTCCCCTCCCAACTTCTTATGTCCCTCCAGCCTTCTTGCTGGCTGGCCACAAGATGCTGAAAAATCCTTGACTTGTTGCTAAGTAATGTTTAGACTAACTGAAAACATCAGTGTGTTATCAACATTCTTCTCATACTAAATGCAAAACATTAGCACAATACCAGGACAGAAATTCAGATGGACTGCTACTAAGTATTGACTCTTAAGAGGACAAGCCAAGTCGTGGCTTATTTTCAGTTAGAAAAGGTTGAGTACAACAACTTTTCCCATGGTTATCTGTCCCAGAAAGATCTTGAGGGCTCTAGGCCCAAACCCCTCTTGGCCAACAGACGGGTTAGATGAATCACAGTAGAGGAGTTCCCTCTGGAGAGGCGGCAGAGTCATTGTGCACACAACTGAAGACAGTCAAGAGACCGTTTTGATACTGATCTGGAGCCTCCTAAAAACAACGTAGGGCCTTAGGACAGAGATGATTCAGGTGGCAGATTAACTCAAAACACTGGGACAGAAGATGTATTTTAGCATGTGGTTCACGGGGACAGAACATATTAACTTTGGCAAAAAAAAAGCGGAGGTAGAAGTTTTAGATTGTTGATAACAATTCTGGCAGAAGCAACCTTAAAAAGATGGGTTAATCTTGCTGCAGAGTGTTTTATGTTCAACATGAACACAGTGTTTCATGAAACAGGAGTACTGGCTGCTTCACTTCAAAGGGAATCACTAACAAGTCTAGGGTTTCATCAGAAGGGTGAAGAAAAAAAATCCCAAGACCTTTTGTTACATCAGTTCTGGAAGTCTGAATGTGCCATAAGACACAGTCCTGTTCTGTGTCCTGGTCAGGCAAGTGGGTGCAGGAGGACTTACATCTTCATGCATGTCTGTCTCTGCAAGTACTGATACACACGTGCATTTCCCTGGGCACTTCCCTAGTCTTTTGCACTGTCCCTCAGAGGTCAGATATTCATGTTTTCCTCTAATGCAGGTGATATACTGAGGCAGAAAGTCTAAGGGCCAAATACGTAAAACTGTTAACTTGTCTCAAGATCCTAGTCTGTTTATTGGTTGATTTTGCAAGTGCTGAGGTCCCAATTGCAGGTGCCCATTTGCATCTTCAGAGGTATGAATACTGCTTTGGACCTACTCCTAGGTGATTTGTCCAGATCATAGCATTAGTTTATTGCATGTGGGAGTCTCAAATGTGAGATTGGAAATTCCAGCCTTATTATAGATGACCTGAGATAAGGTAGTGCTGTGTGGATGTGGCAAGGGAGGGAGGAAAGGTACATCGGGGGACTCATTCACATCTTCCTCCCATTTCTTGGTGAAGAATGATGCTCATGATATGTTAAGTTTTGAGGCTGCCTTGCCCTGTACAGGCAGAGGCCTTCTGGACTTCCCTCACTTGTGGTCATCCCTTGCAGTATTAGAGCATTAGAACAAGGAGTCTTTGCCATGTCTATCTAGTGTATTGCTCACCAGCACCATGGCTGATTTATTGTGCCGTGTAGGTTTTTCCCCATGCATCTGTAGAAAACATGGAATAAATGACATAGACTGAGCAAAATCATATCTCCCAAGCCTTCTCTGAAAACTTAATTAAACCCACAGGGTCTTGTTTGGGGGTAGAAAAACAGCAGGGTGTGAAGTACGGAAGACCAGTAAATAAATTATTGGTGCTCCTTGCTATTTCACTGTGCTAGTAGTGATGTGAAAAAAAAAATATCCAAATCTGTTCTTTCTGCCTGACCATTTTATTATTAGCAGCTTCTCTGTGTTTTATCCATGACTGCCTGTTGAAGGAAACTGCACTGGGGAAAAGAGAGTTTTTAAAGGTTGGACTTAGGCTCATAAATATACAGAGAGCTTCTCCACTGAGCCTGAAATTCGTTCCTCCTATTTTTCATCCAGTATATCTCATCACACAGGCTGAACTAGAGACTTGTGGATGTGGCTTGGAACGTACTGCAACTATATGCAAGCTGCCTGGATACAGTGGTGGTCGCAGGGGCTTTAGGGGTACGGTGCAAGTATGAGGACATAATCTAGTGACCTCTCTAGTAACGCACAGCATGCACAACCAATTTAGCTGGAAAATGTAGGGCCATCCTTAATCATTAACCCAGTGTTTGGTAACTTACCTGTTCCAGTGAATTGTATTTTATCCTTCCAGTGCTTTACTGAATTAAGGCCTCACGGATGTCTTCTAGGTGAAGAACGGAGGTAAAGTGATCTGGTCAAGGTCACATGGGAAGCCTATGTTGGAGCAAGGATCTGAACTGTTTTTCCAGTGGGTTGGCAATAATGAAAGGGGCTGAATGAGAAGTATGTGATCTTGCCAGATCCAGGCAGCAAGCAGAATACAGGAACAGCACGTGTGTAATGAATAAGAGTGTTGCTTGAGCTCCTGGCAGCCGCAGGAAAGGCAAAAAATTACGTCCTGTGCCTGCACTTCCTGTTCCGTCAGTGGTGGCAAAGTCTGGAAATTAATAGTACCTGAAGCTGACTCGGTGATACTTGTAGTCTTCACCTCTTTTGTGAAATGTGATACACATTAGCCTTAAAAACCAGTGAGAAAGGGGAAATGTTATCCAGTAATGTTCCACATCAGCGTCCATGCCTGGAGGCCATGGCCATGCAGGGCTGGTTAAAGTCACTGATGGGGAAGGGAGGAGCTTCAGAAGGACATAAATTGGCACAGGGGGGATTACAGATGGAGATGGGATTCCCGGGCACTTTCCATCTGGGCAGAAATCCCTCTGGTTTATTACCTTTAAGCTGCCAGTATGAAGCAGCGGAGTTTGTAGGAGGAAGGGGCCCAACTTCTGCTTCTGTGTAGGAGCAGCCAAACAGATTTAGAAGACACCAAACTCTTTCCTTTAGGGTCTTGTTGATCCACTTGTTTAATCCCACTGTCATATAGGTAGATGTTAATGGAAGGACACTGTGGCTTGGCCTTTTCAGAGACTGGTTATTAAATAAGATCGTTAGATTCAGTCTAAGTAATCGCTGTGTTGTCTTCCGCTTAATGATACTGAGGAAGAGGAAACTTCATAGCTTCTGTTTTACGTGTAAAAACTTCTCCCCACATTTCTCTTTAAGGTCTTTCCTTTTAATGTTCAAAGTACAAGTGGAGAACATGCAGTTCTTGCTGTTGCCACATGGAAATGAGTAATGGTTTTGGGCAAAGACCAAACTCAGTTTCCAGAAGGCTGCATTTTCCTGCCCATTCATCTATGTGATGTATAAAATGAACCCAAAATATACTGGCAGGAAAAAAGGATTGTTTAGTATTCAGAGCTTCAAAGACATTTAACAACATTGTCTTCAGCTAGGAACCAAATTATTTCTTCAAGAACTGTACAGAGAACACTTTGCTTTCAATTTACAGCGTGGTCTGTTTGGAACATATTGCGGTGGCAAGTGTCCTGTGGCAGGATCGCTGAATTTATACCAATAAAGGCTCTGAATACCTTCTTGCAAATTTGCCTTGTCAGTCAGTGTGTTGGAGATTTATATCAGGAGACATACTTTCTGATGCTTTTTCCCAACATTGTTACTGTTTATGGAGGATGAATGTTCTACAAGAGAGAAGATTAGGAGTTAGGAGCCCTGTGGTTTAAGCAGTAGATGTCCTTCAGACTATGTGCCTGAGCTTCATTGAGTAGAACTAGTTAATGCATGCCTCAGTTTCCACTTTTTAAAATGGGATAATTCCCCTCTCTCTTAGACCTTTTCTCCAGCCTGAATAGGTTGCAAATTCTCAATTCCAGAAACAGGAATTATAGAGCTCTAATGTGTTTGAGGCCAAGACTTACCAGGGCTGACCTGTAGTGGCCACAACTGCACTGCATACAAATATGAGGACAAGACTCTATGTTTTACCAAGACTGAAAAAAGTTGTCGCGTGTCCCCTGAAGTTCCGTGCCTATCTTTGGACAGAGTAGAACATTTTATTATCTCGTTTCTAATTTAATCTATTTAATCTTTGGCCTTTTGCTGATACTGCTAATGATAGCGGGACTGAATTCACCAACTCATTCCAAATTTGCCAGCAGACTAATGACAACCATGCTATTCTCAAAGGTCCATTTCTTGGTGGTTGTTTTTCACTGGCTCTGGTTTGCTTTGGCTCAGGTCTTGTGGAGGGCAAGAGCTTTGCACCACGCTCTACTGTTCCCACTAGCGAGAACTAGAATTCCCCATTACATAGTTTCTAAGGCTACCTGGCCTCAACATTTTATGTTGGGTGTGATTCATGCTTTCATTTGTACTGCAGAGCAGCAAGAAAACATCTCTGTCAAGTGGATCAACATATCAGGGTTGATTGGGTTAGGAGTCAGAATGACAGTTCAGGAGTAAGCTAGAGCTTGGATGGGAAGTAAGAAGAAAGCCTCAGATCTTCATGGGAATATATGCTTCTTCTATTATGCTGGTGAACTGTTCTGGATAATGCTGGGTACTGTTTCTTTAATGCCACTGGCTTCACTCATTCCTGGAGATATGAGGTATTTATTCATTCAGAATTATTAAAGAAAAATCATACCCAAAGGCTAGTTTCATCAAGGCGTTTAGAAACAGAAAATAGGTCTAGTAAGTTGGTCTCTTAAAACTAAAAAAAAAAAAAAAAAAAAAGGGGGGGGGGGGAATGATGCCAAATCTAATTAAATCTGGGGTTTTTTGTTGTTGTTGTGGGTTTTTGTTTGTTTTTGTTTTGTTTTTTTTAATTTGGCCCTTCCTTAAATTCTGGAGCAATTTTGTTAATGGTACAATAGCTGGCATGTGCCCATGCTGCCTTTCATCTGATTGAGTGAGGTGTGCAGCACGAGCATATGCAAAGAGAATATGCACAATCCACTGGGGACACAGAGGTTTCCACAGCAATTTTGTAGAAATCCATAACAAATGCATTGTTAGGTTGGTTTATTCCTTCTCTTTCCTGCTGTGTAAAGTATTTGATATTCAAATTAAAATGGTGCTTGTTTAGGACAATTCAGTTATAGAATAAGCCTGGTAATTGGTGCCCGTGGGACTGTTTACACTCTGCTTGGTGTAATCCACTTATGGAAAATTAATGAAAGGAGATTTCCTCCTCTGTTGTAGCTGTTTTAATATGTACACTATGTTGTTTCCTCTTCCAGCTGAAGCTTCAGATGGTTATGTGGGGACAAAAGCTCCAGCAAGCTAACATGCTCCCTGGAGAGCTCCTTAGGGTTATGGGTGGCTTTGGTGATGCAGAGGTTGGGCATGAGCCCTGCAGCCCTGTGACTCAGCAATGCCCTCTGAACTACAAGCCATTCCTGCTCCTGGGGAGGACCAGGAGGAGTAGTTCGCTACCAATTTAAATCCATCCATGACACTTCCCAGTGGCAGCTGAGCTGACCTGGGGGTTTGTCCAGCTGAGAGATGTGAGCTGTCCGGCTGTCCCCTCTAGAGCACAGCACCGAGCTGCACCTGAATGTTCAGATCAAGTGTTTCCTCCCTGCCTCAGCTCTGGGGAGCCAGCTCAGGGAGGAGAGACTGCCTTTCCTTGATAAGCACGTGGTCTGAGTCTGAGTCTTGACTGAGCTAACTGTAATTTATTTTTCAGCTTCTTCGACTAGCTGCACAAGCCCCTTTGGTAATATTGAGGAGAAGGTAGAGGGGAAAAGAAAGGGGTTAGTATGCACCTATACAGTCTGTGATATACTCAGTATGCAGCATTTAGTGTGATGGGATGTCAGTACCACTTCCTATGTACTTGTGAAGACATTACTTATCCTGCAGGTTGGTGAAGGGAGGAAACCTCTCAAATGCCTGAGTCAAGCCTGAGCTAAGGTACTGATGTCACTGTGCACAGATTTCCCATTTTGTCAGATGAGGGGAGAAAAGGAAAAGAAAAGCAAGTATTACTCCTTTCCTCAGGAATATTTTCTAGTTGTTTCACAGGCAGCTGACTAAATGCAGGCTGTGTGTGAAAAACGAAGCACTTCTGTAAGTAACTGTTTAATTTTGCAAACAGCGCTCATGCACAGTTTTGGGCTGTGGGAGGCTTGAGTCAATACGGCCAAAGCAAAGAGCTTCAGTTCCAGAGCAAATAGCAGCAGCAGAATTGGGAATACTGAGAGTAGAAGTAGCATCATTTTGTTATTCACAGTGGCTACAGAAAAATTCGCTGAGGAAATATCAAATGTGGAGAGCTGGAGGTCAAAGAGGAGAATAAAATCAAGATGATCCTAGAGAAATTACCAAGCTGCATTGCCTTAAAGAAAGTGAAATGAAATCATTGCCTCTTACCTCAGTAATAAAGCATCAGGGGTAACATATAGGAAATATGCTCAGTTTGACCTAGGCCTATTACTTAGATACCATCTCTTCCCTGTCTTACCCCAAATTCCCTTCCTTCAGGCAGTGGACAGACTATATTTTCTTTATCACTTCTAAGAAATGCCTTTTTTCATTCTGTGCTCAGTCAAGCTTCCTATCTAGACTGTCACTCCTTTGAATCAAAAATACCGTGGCCTTCTCTCATTTGGTGTCCTTAAAATCTGCATAATTCTCCCTGACCCAGGCACAATTACAAATGCTGAAATCACCTTCCTGATTCTCGCTTTACCTGTTCTCCTGGGAACTCCTTCAAGTGGGGACCCACCATTTCTCATCTCTGCTGCTTGACATCACCTTTGGAAATCCAAATATTTTTGCCATACGTTTTCTGCTTTTTTGTTCCTTATGTGTGGAGCACATCTCTGGACTGAGGCACCTGTTCTTTTAGTCTGTCTCAAGATCTTTCTCTTCCATGAAATGACCTGGGTAAGATTAGGTTGACCAAGGCGGGGGGGGGGGGGGGGGAGGGCGCAGGGGATTGTCCTCTTTTTGTCCCCCTTCATCATCTCCCATATTTATTCACATTCATGGATAAATAGCAGGGGGCAAACTTTCCCTGGATATTGATGTGGAAAATATGGCAAAATGCATTATTTATATGTATCTTTCTCTGTATGGTCTGCTAATGTGGTAACACTTGTTGGGAAATGTGTTGTTTGCCAGATAGGGTCGTTGTCTGTGCGGGCCACAGCTGCTGTGCTTTTGGAAGTTCAGAGCCCAGGGTACAGGCAGCAACTGCTTTGCTCAGCTGTTGTTTTACCCAGCTCAGCAACATCTCACACCTGTTCTACAAACCATGCAATAAACCTCACCTGCACAGTGCTATGTCTTGACTATTAAAAGCTTGATGTATTGCATGCAGGGTCCAACTCATAACGGCCTGTGTTCCACAGCTCATTTGGTATCGTTCTGAGGAGCATCTGTCTTAGCTACTGGCAGTGCGATCTTTGAAAACAAGCTTCATTTTGCATCTCTGTCCTTTGGAAGATGGGTAAGATTTACAACCTGCAAATAACGATGATAGGTGAACTTGTGTCCAAGGGAATGGGATGGAGGGAATGAGCTTGAGATGAACAACTCTGGGGTCCTTTGGGTGTTCTCACTGGCATTATCAAATAGAGATGAATCAGATTCACTCTGCCTCACTGCTCAGCTGTATTCCTGTGCAAGAGCTGAACTTCTCTGTAACACAGCATTTTCCAAACACTGGGCCATCTACAAGCTGCCCTCAGAGATGGGCTGAAGGGGAGACAAGGACACTTTTAAAGGCTTTTATTCGTTTGTCAACACTTGAAGGGAGTTGGGAGGAAAATATGTTTTGGGAAAAATTACTTTTCCTCAACAGTCACTTGAATGTCATTGAGAACGACTGTCTGTTATCTCCAGGTGATTGGCATCTCCCGCTCTGGATTGAAGGAGACTCTCTGTTTGTATTAACATATCTCTTATCCTTTTGTCACTTTTGAAGTCCCTGTGGACTTTAATTTTTGCTTTAGGCATGGTGAACTTTATTATAATTTCATTTGAAGAAAACGATGAAAGGGGCTTGCTTGAGAAGTGTCATGTTTCCTCAGGACTCCTGGGTTCAATGACCAAGACCTCCAGTTCTCTTTTAACAAGTCCATCGTGGTTTTTTCTACGTATTAAATTCTCTTTGTGGATACTAGATGTAAATGGTAAATATTCATTAACCGACGGGGATGTGTTGCACTTCTTGCTATGTAGCAACCCAGTTGTGGAAGGTGGAGTGCAGTCTGTGGTCCACTGCATGACCTGGGCAAGGTTTTGTAAACAGGATGTAAAGCTCAATTCCATCCTTGGTGAAGTTGGTGGAAGCCTACCATTGAATGTGGTGGGAGATGGGCTATAACTTGCTGTATATTGGGCCTTATGATATGAATGCAAGGACTGGAGCACAGAATGGTTTTGTTAAAATGGTCTTGGTTAACTCTGATTCTGGGAACTACTCACATGAGTAGTTGTGGTGAAATAGTATTTCAGACAAGGAGCTCACCTAAAATTAAGTGGAATCAATATATGAGGAAGGTGAGGATATTTGGCTCTATGTCACAGTTCTTCTAAGCAAGTAAAATGAAAGGAAGCAAAACCTCCTCCTAGTTAGTAGCGCATCTCTGTTCCCTCATTGTTATCTGCAAGTTACTGGGAATAAAAGAGAGCAAAAAACCAAGAGTACCTGAAAACGACTCCACTGTCTGTAAAACTTATGACAGATACTTTTCATTTAATTCATTCAGGAAATCAATGTGTCTTACATAATCATTTGACTGTGGTTGGCAGTGAAATGATAAATATACATGAAAACAGAATTGGATTAATAATTTTTGACAGGTAATATAATGCTGCTGTTGCTGAATGATATTAACAAGAGAAGGCATGTTAAGTCCCAATGTCAGAGTAAGGCTAGGTGGTTATAATGTCTGAATAAATTTCATGCTGTGACTGAAGACTCTCGATGGCAGATGGAGATCGACAATATAAAGTTCCATTAAAAAGTCTTTTGCTTTGCTAATTCTTGACTCTTTTTACCGGTCAGTAGTCTGCTCATTGATCTTGGCTGACTGAAATAGAATTTCCCCATTCTGTCTCTCTGAGCCAGTAGATTTCATTTGCAATATACTGAGTTGTGAAAAAGTGGGAAAACTCACCCTCCTGAGATCAGCATCCCAAAGAAAGCTATTGTCATCTGGGCAGGGCAGCATCTCTCTTCTAGCTTTCTTCTTTCCCAAGTGAGACTGAGATTTTTAGATTTCTTGCTTCAAGGTTTACAAAATGATTGTAAATGCATGTGAAAGACAAAATGCCCTTTGTGAAGGACATCAGATTGGGTTTATTGCAGTTTTCCTCTTCCAGTTTTTCTGTTCCCCTCTGCTGTCATTTTCTTTTTTGTGCTACACCCGCAGTCCAGTTGCCTCTCAGCAATCACTTGCGTGGGCATTTTTGCCCCCAAGTAATGCAAAGCAGCCAGAACCCACTTAAAAGGCCTACGGATTCTACCTGAAAAAGGGTGTTACATGTGCCATTTCTTGCAAAAGACAGAGAAGCTGAGATAATTTCATGTTCTCACTATTCGTAGGATGATGAGCTCAGAAAATACCTATATATTACTTCCATGGGGCCATGATCTCTTTCTAGGCTTGGCTGTTTGCCCCTATCTCCTATTGTGATATTTAAGTACTAGCAACAACTCGATCCTTGAAGATGCTGAATATGCCAACATAATTTCAGCAAAGCATTTAAGCAAGCATTACCTTAGAGTATGGGAATAGTTCACATGGGGACTGTACTTTTAAACATGTGCTTACTTGCGTTTTGCTGAAGTGCTAAGTGTTTGTTGGCTGAACAAATCTGGCAGAATTCACCCCTTGCTCTTATTCATACCAGAAACTTCCCCCTTGTCACACTTGGATGGTGTTAGCATGTAAGTTTAGAGGAAGCTGTTAAGTAGTTGGTTTTGTGGGTGGCAGGTTTCATTTGGGGTATGTTTTACTTATCTGCTTGCAATGACGATTTCTTATACACTAGTGAACTAGAAGATGTAATTTTAAAGGGAAATTAAGGAGGAAGAGCACTTCAACAGAAGTATAGGTGTGCAGAGACAGCAGGCCTCACACCTGAGAAAAACAAAATAAACCATTTCATTTACTGAAGGGAAACTAGGTATTAAGACTATATGGGTCAAGTATGTTTCCTTTACAGCAATGTAAATCTGGAGGCACCGATGGTGATGAATTTTATGGCTGTGATTTCAATGCCTGGTGAGCTCTGTCCAGGTAGATGTTAAATAGAAATAAGCATATTTTGCAGATGATGGAGATTGCTGAAGCTCCAAGGTCGAGTTCTTCTGCCACTGTAGAATTCAGGACTTTTTATGTGAATTCTTATCTGAGCTTTGCAAAGGGTTGCAGTGCAAGAGCTGTTCTGCAGAGGAAGCCAAAAAAATTCTTGCCTTCTCAAAGTCATGTGGTAAAACATTTTAAACACTAATTTGAGACTTTGTAGTGAATTAAACACCTCGAGTAAGCATTGAAAAACTAAGACACATGGAAATAGCTGGACTTTTTGCTGTGTAGTTAGCTGCTCTGTTGCTCTGTGCCTCACCAAGATTTAAACATGTTCTCTGTAGCAGAGAAAGCTGTCTCAAGTTGAGCAGTGTTCAGCATAGGTCTCTGCTTCCATTTCAGTAGAGCTAGATCATGTGGGATTTTTTGAGGAGTTTCTTAATGAAAAAACTCTTCCCTGAGTTTCTCCAAGCACTCATACTCTAGCCTGCAGACTCGCTAGATAAGTGTCTGGTAGTGAAAGCACTGTGAAGGGAAATCAATTTTCAGCTATTTTGCAGCCCTTTGGGACGTAAGGAGGTGGATGAGCATATGACATGATCTTTGCCTTGCTTGAACATGGACTCTCATCTGTAAAAGGAAAAAATATTACTTTAATAGCATATTTGTAGCTTTCCTTAGACAGAATACCTCCAGACAAATTCAAGCCTCACCAGTTGTTCAGAGGGACTGAACAACTTGGGAGACTAGCTACCATGCATTTCAATACATATTGGCATTTACTCTTTAGCTGTTAACTTAATCATGAAATCACTTATTTTCCCTAGCAAAAGTTTTTTGTCTGAAGGCTCTATATCTCAGTCAGCATCTGCTTCCCCCTGCAAGACAACAACATTAAGCGAGAAAATGGACAATACGTACACAGACGAGGAGAAAATACACTGACACAAAGTGGCCCCAAACCTGCTGTGAGTTAATGTGATTTACCAGAGTTTTAGCACCTCTGTAAGGGGAGGCCTGGAGGAACCAGTGGGCGTTCTTCTGTAGAAGGTCCTGTCTACACCCAGCAGAAAGACAGTATCTCAGTGAAGAACCTCCGGTCTAAAACTGCCATCTCATGAGAGTTTTTGTGTTAGTTATGGTTGTCTTCTAAAGGCTGAGAATTGCTGTAAGCAGTGAAGTGACTGGGACTTAGAAAAGGATCTGGTTCAATACTTTTTATAACAGCAATAATTGGTTAACATGGGGAGAGACTGGAATTAATTGAATTGTTCAGCTGTAGCTCATCTACTGGTCTGTCATGGAACCATCAGGGCTGCCATTTTATTACTCAGCAAGGACCTTGAAGAATGTTTTAGTGTGACAGAGTAGATAAAGTGGCAAGGAAAATAATAGGTAGCACTGGAATTATACAACTCTTATTATAGTTTGTTTCAAAGATTATTTTAATTTAATTGATCAATTAGATAAAATTATATACTAGTGTGCTGCTGGCATGGGCCCAGGTGGGTGCTACCAGCATTTGTAATGTCCATCACAGCAGCCACAGATATCTTTAAAATGGTTTACTTGATGGAAAAAATGTTTTTTAATTAGAGCATTACTGGTTATCTTTACAGGATTATTTAAACTAGCAGTTGGAGTGGTGGCTTGATAATGTCCCTGTAAGAAATATTCTGCCACGTGTACAACCCATAGATCTTGAGACAGATACATTTTTACTATCTTTACAGCTTCACATATCAATTTTTACAGTGATTAGAAATAAAACCACATCAGGAGATTAACCTCCATACCCAGGTTTAGTTTCCATCAGTTCAAAACTGGTTTTTTTTCCTAATATATTAGTTGTTAGTTTTCCCCTCTTCTTGTCATATTCATCTTTATTCTTTCAATGCATACCAGCAATTTCAGCATAATTTGGTCATGCTAGACTTTGAATAATGTAGTATTTAAAAATAAAGAGACTTTCTGTTCACAGTTCTCTCTAATCTGGACAGATCCTCAGCTTGTTTTAATAACTTAGTAGCCTCTTCTTTTCACCATCTTCCACTCCTGAGTGATCTTGGTACTCTGGACTACTAAAAAATTGAACATTTTCTGATACTGGTCTTGTACAGAAATAGCATCTTTCTATGTGATTTCAAAGCTTTTCTGAATAAATCTTCAGCAGTCCCATGTATTGGGCAAACATCATCACCATAAAAACTAGTTATATTCAGTTAAATAAAATGTTTGCAGAAAACATCTGATTTTGTCTAGCAATATTTTGCTTTCATTCACAGGAAACAGCCCAAAATATTCTTTTATTGCCACCTTCTTTGGCTTTTGTGTCTAATAAATGCCAGTGTTTTGCAAATGTATGTTTGACAAGAATGGAAAAGGCTTTGTTCAACTTCCCCACAAGAAAGAAAAACCTCCGTTTGTCTAACTAATCCTAATTCTGACAGTTGTGTTGAAGAAGAGAAGTAAGGGATTTGCCTTTAGTAGCACAAAATGTGTGATAAACACAGATAAACATGCATCTCTGTGCTCTGACTGATGTCAGGCAAAGCCTAGCCAGACTCTGCTTCCTGAGAGAGCAGTTGCAAGAGGAGGTTGTGTGCTAAGTGCTGGATTGCCGAAATCCTTCTGGAAGGCTGAAGTCCTCCCTGGCCTTCAACTCTACGTGCTGCATCGGCATGTTCCCAGGAATACAGAAGATTAATATCTTCTGGTAACTGTTTGGAAGCATTCAGCTGAGTAATAGGGTAGATATTCTACTCACGAGCTCAGGAATTGAGTCTGCTTCTGTGTTTCTAGTTTATACTGTAATGCAATGAGTTACTAGCCAGACACTCAGGACAAATGATGTGCTGTGGTCTGATCCCTGCCCCCCTTCCCCCCCCAGCGATGCGCTTCAGGTGGTTGATTACACCTATGTAGAGTGGATGCAAAGCAGCATAGAGGGATTCTGCCACTTGCATTGGTTTTATATACATTGCTATGAATAGGGTGAAGACATATAACTGCTGAAGCAGAGCAAGGCAAGTGCCTGGTGTTTCCAGTCTTATGCATGTTGTGTGCTGCAAGTGGATATGTAATATGGAACCATGGACCTTCTTGGTTTGTAACACTCTGGGAACCTCTGCAAATGTTAAAAACTACCCTCCATGGCAGGGCAGTCGAAACTCCATCCTAGGGCATCAGGGTTCCAAATTCATGAGTCTGTCCTTTCTGATTTCGAGCATTTTTACATTCAGCTTGCATGGGTTAAAGGACTGCAAAAGACTGACATGGGCTAATCAAGCAGTGAGCTGACAGTCTTGTTCTTTCAGCAGGTTGAAAGATGAGATGTATGCATACTACTAGTTTCTTTAGGGCAAAAATGTAGATTTGTTCTCAGCTTGTGCAGTTTTCATTATTCTTCAGGGGAAATGACATGGGTTGAGGGCAAGAACCTGAGGATGAAGAAGTTGTTTCTAGTAGAGGTGTGGTGTTCCACATTTGTTGTGTGGTATTGTAAAATAGGGCAGGCATTTGCAAATAGGAAACTGAGGCGGGGAAAAAACTAAATGAGGTGTCTATGTTAGTTCTGTAAGTCCATAGCAGATGTAGAAATCAATGTTAGTTTTTATGAATCATGTGCTTTAACCAGCTCTTGCTGTTTTAATGCTACTGAATAGCCAGGCTGCGATGGGGCCACGCAGAACAGCCTGCAGTAAGGCCTGTTGCACTTTTTTTGTTGGTGCATTGCTGCTCACCTCTCAGTCTCGCGGTCCCCCAGAGCAGGAATATAACCTGGGAGGTGCAGAAGTTGACTCCGTGTGAGCAGACTGTGCTAGCTAAGAGCTGTGGGATCAAACAGTGGACTGGTGAGGCAGAAGCTGTGTCCAAGTCACTGTTCCTTTGTCAGGCACCTCAGTGCCAATCCTACATGGGGCACTGAGCACAGGCTCAGTCCAGGTCACAGTTAACCATGAGGTGAGTGTCCCTTTTCATTAAATTTGATGCTTGTTAAAGATGCCAGGCAAAGCATGAAATATGCTGGGACCATGGAAGAAGAATATACACAAAACCCCCTCATGTCCATCTCTAAAAGGATATGAATAGTGTATCTGATTTATGAAAAATGTATAAATGTGACTTGGGAACAGCTTGCGCTTTCACACTAAATAAAAGGAGAAGACAGAAGAGGGAACTTGAATGTCTGTGAGCATACTCATGTATACAAATGACTGTCATAAATCTTTTTGCATGATTGCTTTGCTTTGTGGCATCTCTTTGGGGAGTTCTGCAGGGGAAAAAGCCCTACAGTTTGGGAAACTGGAAAAAAAACCTGCAAAAGAAAATGGATTTGCTGATATAATTATGCAATTCATGTAGAACATATTTGGTCTGCTAATCAGAATGGAAGGGAAAAGCCTAGACAGCGCTGTTGGTTTAAGGGAATTGAATTACAAGACCAAACATCCTGGGTGAGACTGCTGCAACCCTCAGGAGGCAGGCCTGGCTCTGGAGGGAGTTGGAGACAGAGCCCTGCAAACCCTGCTAGTGTCTCATGACTGAGGAAAGAAAATGCTTTATTCTTTCAAGATGGGCTGGGGAGAAAACAAATTCCTCAGCTGATATAAATCTGCCTTGACATTGGTGCTCATTCACATTACCTGCAGATTTGGTCCACAGCATCCTCAGTCTGGGTTTAAAGTCACTCCTGATTGTGGTCTAGCTCCATCAGCCTGGAGCTCGGAGTAGGATGCAGAGCTCCCCAGAAAAGCAAGATGAACCCGGGGGAGCTCATATCCCACGGCGACTAGTGCTGTCATGGCCAGACCGGATCCTGTACCCAGGCTAACGCTCTTCTGTGACTGTACTGTGCAACAGCTCTGCCTTGCCAGGTTCCTCAAAGCATTGTTCCCCTTTGTGTCTTGTGGTTGGATGGTGGGTTATCCTTTTGATGTTCAAAGGAGGAGCCAGTCAATGAGATCGGTCAGAAAGAGATGACAGAGAAGGGAAATGAATGGAAAGACAGTGGAAAAGGAACGGATAAATTGTTTGTGCACTTATAATGTGGTCGATAGTGTGCTTTTCCAGGAAAACTCCATCCTCTGCAGGGGGCAAAGTCTCGCTCACCACACCCAGGCTAAGGAAGAGTGACTGGCAGCGCTGTGGCTTGTTTCTGCCTCTGATTGTGTGGTCCTGATGTTGGTCTGTACGTCCCACTGTCGCTCATGCTTAATCTTGCTGGGGCCCAGGGCATATCTGAGAGGTATTTCTGCAATTAATAGTTTGCAGAGGAATTCCTTTTAATTAGCTAGGCTTTTGCAGCATGCTTGTGGAATAGTTAAATAAGTAGTATTAGTAGTTATAAATAATATTAATGGTTAAGTAACTATTAAAGCTGCAATAAAGTATCCCCAAATAGGATATTTGGATAGTAAGAAAGGATTTACTTTGATGTTATTGAGGACTTTTTGCAAACCATGGTGAATGTGATTTTCTTTTCTGAGCAAGGGTATGTACATATGATAGAACAGCTCAGAGCAAGTCATGATGGTGCCCTCGTGCCTGTCCTGAAATGACCGTAAATGATGCCAGCGAGTTCAATCAAGCTGATCCCTCCTGCTCTTCCTAACATCAGCCATCTGGCTCCATAGCCTTTTTGTTGTGCATTACCAGCCAGCTGGCCATCTGCACATCTCGGCTTCCAGACCCTGAGCCTCCCTTGGACAACAGCCGCCTTTGGGGCTTGAAGAGCTGCTCAGACTTCCATGAAGGTATAACTCCAGAGAAACTCTTTCCATCATATTCAGTGAAAAGAGCAGTAACCACATGGAAAGACCATCAACTTTTTTTTCTGTCATTGAACTGTGATGCAAAAAGGAAGAAAGTAAAAATTATAGTAGACTTACTGTTTGTATGGGGGAGCAAAGTCCTCAGATGCTATATGCTGCTGTGGTTTTTTTTAAGGAGCTAAGCTTGTCTTACTTCTACTTAAAGCAAAATAATTGTCTTTGATAAGAATTTTTTGCTTTCAGTTGAAAGCCTCTGAATTTTGAAAGTCACTAGAGGATCCTTTTTGCTTTCTTTCCCAGAGTTTTTGAAGAAACCAGAGAGATTCATGCTAAAATGGGAACCACTGAAGCCTATTCTGTGGCCTTCTCATCCCGTGCTCAGTTCATCCATTCAAAGCATTTGTTTAGTCAGACAGCTCCCAGCAGAGCCAAGCTTTGTCTGACATCTGTTAGCACAGGCGAACAGCGGCTGCCTTGGCTCATCTACCACAGCATTTGCCTGATTCTTTAAATTCGCTTGCAAGGCCCAACTACAACTGTAGGAAGGCTGCCTCCTCTTCACCTCTCTGGCAAAAGGAGCACAACCTCAGTCTGAAGGACTTGACTAAGGCCAAGGTAGCGGCAGGCTACCTGTAAGCAGCCATTTCATCTGGGGAGTAATATTTTGGCCAAGAGGCTTGTGCTAAAGGGAGAGTACCATGTCCCAGTGCTTTGTAGAACAGAGAAACAGAGAGAGGATGGGACCTATCTTGCTGTAAAAGCCATTCTGTATGCTTTTGAAATAATCTTCGATAATTCAGAGAAAGGTGCAGCTGTGCCTTTCATTGAACAGCAATGAGGATGGTAAAAACTGCTTACCCCTACTTATGCAGGCTTTTCTTTTACATTAATAGCCATCCCTCTCCCTGGTTGGGCTGCCAGGGACTCACTTAATATGTGTGCTCAGCAGACTAGCAGGATGGAAACTGTGCCACAAGCAGTTCTTGCTGCTGTCATCCAATTTTCCATGGGGTGTGTAACATTAGTAACTGGATGCAGCAGGATTTGGTGGGTTATTTCCCTGTGCTGGAAATCTGTCTAATCTGCCCTTTTCTCAGGCCTCCCTTTATTTTTATTGGAAGCTACCTCTGCGGCAATTTTCCAGGCACAGGTTAATAGGATAGATTAGCATTTCATTACTATGATTGTCTTATTGTTCTTTGTGTGACACTGACCATGAGTTTGAAGTGCTGCGTAAAACATAAAAGATACGCAAGCCCAACTCATAAGAACAGTCTTTAGATTATAGCAAGTGTGATCCTGCAGGCACTTGGGAGGCAGTGTGCTTGTTCCCATTCCCCTTCACAGACTGTTATTGGGAGCATGGGTGTTTGTACTAGCTTTCTGTAACAAAATGCCTTGTACGTGGCTCTTCAAAGGTAGATGCAGCATAATTATGGAGGGAATTTAAAAGGTTTCAGCAGGAATTTTCTAAAGCTCCGGAGTCATTAAGGAGTGTAAGTACCAAAGAAATTCAGTGACTTTTGTGCTCTTGAGGCCAATGCATGCTTCTGAAATCCCACTTATTTCTGCTTGGGGCCTGATATAGTACTACACTGCTCATAGAGCATATTGGTCTCTGCTCTACATGTCCCGTTTAACCTTGCTAGCTTGCATGGGCTCTGGAGGATGGCTTCATCACCCTGTTCTCCTTGGGATAAACTGCAGCGTGTCTTTAAGTCTTATTTGTTGCAAGAAAAATTTGGAATTCCTTGTCCTAGTGCTGTGACTTGTACTGTGAAAGGCAACACCTTTGAGCACAAAAGCTATTGTTTGAAAGAGCAACAAAAACTCTGCCTCGAGTTGTTCACCTGGTCACTGGTAAAGAAAGCAAGTGCCCTTGCGTGTTCAGAGAGCTCACAGTTGAAACATTCATCAAGTGGCACCACCAAAGCCCTTGAATGAAAGCCCAATCAGAGGTGTCTGTTCAGCTGCCAAGCCCACTAAAATGTCTGTAAGCTATCTCTCCAGGTAGTAGGAAATACTAATTGCCTGCTTCTACAGAGAAGCCTGTATTTTAATAATTTTTACTATCCAAATGCAATGTTAATATATTGCATCAACTGCCCTGAAAACAGGAGTCTCATGCACAAGAGCTGTCCATTTCCCCGTTCATCCTTGGCAGGGATAAGAAATGGCCATATGCAGGTCTTGCTGCTGTCATCCAATTTTCCATGGGGTGTGTAATATAAGTAACTGGATGCATCAGGATTTGGTGGGTTCTTCTAGTGGGCAGGGCTGGGAAGCATTGCAGACTCGATGCATCTTCAGCCTTAGGCTGTGTCTGTGAGCATCTGACTACATGAGGCACCGTATGTAAGAGCCGTCATGTGTCACAGCTCTTGGTCCAACTGGGAGCCTAAAATTGTTGCTCTTCCATTTTACACCTTGAGTAAAAATTTTTTTTTTTTTTTTAAAAAGGTTACCTAAAGCTAATTTCCTTTGTCTATATATGTACTGCCATGGCCTATGTTTTCGCCTTCTGGGGTTTCTGTCACCTCTTCCTAAAATCAGTGGCCAATAGAATAGCTCAATAGCAGATATTAGTTTCTCAGTAGTTTGAAGCACTAACTTCAGTGTCTTAACTATGGAGTTAAGAGCCTGGTTGTATCAGGCCTGACTACATTTTGGTTTCTTAGCATAATATCATAAACTAAATTTTATCTAGTGAGTTATGAGACATTAAGATCTCATTAAGGATGAACTCTTTACCTCGCTGAAGCCTATAATGGCATTTGTGTTGTTTCTCAGTCCGTGAATCATTCTGTGATGATACTGCTGGCTCTGATGTAGACTGGATAGAGACTGCTCCAAACAGTAACTGGATATTTGAAACTTTCATCTCCTGACACTGCTGCCCTCTGCTCTTCTCAGAGGGGAGTTGAAGGAGCCAACCAGGAAACCCCCAAAATTTCTTTTAGTAACTATTATTTGAAAAACAACCATACTTTATTAGCATGCAGACTGAGTGTCACAGCCCATTCCATCTCAAGCAATGATTTTCAGACCTCTTTATAGCTAGAGTAAGAGTCTGGAAACCTACCAAATATAGAGCCATTGGACCTATTTCCCACTGAATTTACTTCCAGGCTGGATGCAGAATCCACCCAGGAAAAATAGCAGAGTTTTGCACAGGTTTAAATGACTGTGGAGTGCCAAGGTGAAGAGAATATGGCCCCATATTTCTCTATGGAAGACAAGTAGTTCACAAAATAGGAATGTGATGTGGTTTGTGGTTTTGCTTTGCTAAGCCCAGGGGCCTTGTCATCTTGGTTTGGGAGATTATACTTTCTTTACAGCTCTCTACCTCCAGGAATATTGTGGGTTGGGAAGAAAAAATCTGCCAGAGAAAGGACTAAACTATGCAGCAGATAATACTGCAGCTGCTGATTGTGGATGTAAGTGTGTTTGATTTCTTTTTTTTATTATTATTATTTAATTAGGTGAAATAATGGTTGTTTTCCTCTAATCAAAGAGATTTGTCTTTTCATTCAACCGTCAGCCTCCCACTCAGGGTCTTTTCCCCATTTTTTCTTCTGGTTTTGGTTGTGGGGTTTATTTTTCCCCTCTCTTTCCCTTTAAGTGCAATCAACAACAACAGACCAGGTCTACAGCAGTTTGATGTTTATAAAGTGGTCCAATCATAGCTTCACTTCTGGGCAGGAGTAAATAAATTCATCAAGCAATTGATGCTTTTGCGCTGCTGTTATGATAAATGTTTCCATCAATTATACCAGTATGCTCAGACTGCAATGAGCAGAACTAACTGAACATTGCTGCCTGATAAGAATGACAAGAAGACAGTATGTGTTGCCTCTCTTTATGCTTTGTATTCATAAACACAGCTCTCCAATTATACTAATTTGTTTGTTTGAATTAGGCAATAGATTAAGAAATGTTTTTAGTTAACACTGGAGCATAACACGCATTAATATTTTGGCAAACATGACATAATTGTCTGCATTGGGCAGGAATCAGCCGTGCAGTGAGCGTAGTCTTACCGACTTTGAAGTTGCACTAGCTCCATGCTGTTGGAGCATGCCAGCAAAGCAACCGCTCATCTGGCTGGGACCTCTACTTACTGCAGCACAGAAAAAGATCCAAATGTCACCTACTGAGTGCAGGACAAGGATGGTGTGTGGTAACATTTGAGAATCACCTACTTCCCCAACTGACTTTGAATTCCTCCGGAAAAAATGGTACTGGTCCCAGTACTGAAAGTGTTTGTTCGTTGTTGTGTGTTGAGGAGGTTGTAGGTGGTAGTTCTTAGGAGATTTTCTGTTGTTTCAGCGCAGGGCTGGCAATAATAAGGTAGCAACTGGCTTTTGATTTCTACAATGGACTTGGTGCCCTCTCTCTTTTGTTCCTGCATGGTGTGATTACAAAAGATTTGTTAGAGAAGTGAAAACCAAACTAACAGATAGCACACTGTAAATCCTAAAGCATATTTAACATTATTTAAGACATCCTTTCTTTGATCACAAACTGTAAAGAAGGAGAAGCATTGCATGAATTGAAGGAAATTAATTAATTCAACAGAGAGAGTTCCATTTCCTCCTTCAAAATTAGCAAACAGCTAGCAGCTTTTCAGAATTGGACGTTGTCACTAATATACCTAGAAACAAGTGCACCTTACAGCTCGAAGTAGAAGTAAACATACAACATCTGCTTCTTTCAGTCCAGAGTTCACATGGTAACATATTTATTAGACACTTGAAATTTTAAAATTCAACAAGCCTGTAGGGATCCCATATAAATGGCTGGTGAAGAATTCATAATTTGTACTCTAGATTTCTAGATTACTTACATGCAGCAATTAAAGCCAGAACAGAGTTCTGTCTATGGTGTGCCATCACAAGAGCTTTATTTGCCATGTCTGCTGTCTTCCTTACCTCATTCATTTAGTGTTCACATGCTACGGTGGGGGAACATCTGTTCTTTTTGTTTTGGTGGGGATGCAGAGGAGACATGTCCGATCCTCTAATGAACACTACTGGCTTGAATTTCAGACTTATCTGCAGGTAGGATTTAGGTCAAGAAATAGGTAATTCTTAGCACAGGATCAAAATCGAACTTCCCTTTCTGTCTGCCTCACTACCTCTGAGAGGAGACTGAACATAAATGACAACCTGGTCTATATAAACAGTTGTTGTTGTCTGTGCTATTCTTGGCAAAAAAGAAAAAAAAAAAAAAGAAAAAGAAAAGGAGCAAGATTACTGCAAATTGATAAGTAGGTGTGAGGCCAAGGGTCAGCCCAGCAGTGCATCTATGTCAAGACAGCTCTGAATAGGACCAGAAATCCCTGTGTGCACGAGACCGTTGCAGACGTGGCGAGCTCATGCAGCTGTCTGTCTGTGGGATCAGCCCACATTTCTGATCCAGCCAGAATCAGTGGTGACTTGAAGGAAAGGTGTATGAGAAAATGAGTGCAAGTTTTCAAACCGAGAGTGTGATCCTCTGCATTTCACAGATCACACATTCAGCAATTTACTGGAATTGGTAGTGTCTGGTTCATTATAGTGCAGCATGGGTCATAGTCACTGAAGCATAAACTGAAAAAACACAACATGCAACATCCTTATTAAACACAGAGCATGGCCTGCAATCTGAAAGAGGGAAGGCTAGACCCTGTAATCTACTCTGCAGAGAACAATTGTGCAAGGATTTATAAATGACATTTACAAATGATCAGAGGAATGCTGTGCTAATAGCATCCAGACAAAAAACTCACTGGAAGATAAGAAATGGGTTTCAGTCCTCATAGCCATTCATTGTCTGCGGCAAAAGGATTTTGTCTTTTTACCATTTCTTCTAAGTATTCATCTGCCTCCTTATCGAGAACTTAAGCTTTAATCTAGTGGAGTTTTGAGTTTCCAAAGAAGGTGCTATTTTGTGTGCGCAAGTTGCTGGTTGTGGACATAATTTACTCTGTTGTCCTGCCGGCTACTTCTTTATCTGCCATGACACAGGTAATGAATGCAATTATGTCAGGATAAAGCAAGTGTCTGATTTACAGTCTCTACTGAAGAGGCAGGTTGCCTTGCTGTGAACTTATAGAGAGATGTTCTTCCCAGACTGGTGCCTCAAATGGCCATCGACCCCCCCTTCCCTTCCCGCCCCAGCCCCTAACTAACTTCTTCAGAAATTCTCAAAATAGTTCTGAATACCAATGCTGTTCAACTGGAGAAGAAAACCTTGCTATAAATACAAACATAAATAACAGAAGCACAGTGTACCTCGCAGGACTCTGTAAAGCTTTCTTGGCTGAGACACCAGGGAATATTACAGGGACTTTGCGTTTCCAGGGAAGCTATTTTAAGTTATTCTGGAAGAAGCGAGTGTGATTTTGTACTTCCCTTCCCATCTTGCATGACTTCTTGTAAACAGGTACATCTTAAATACAGATAATTGGGTGAAAAGGGAAGAAAATAGTGTCTCTTTATATACAAGTAATTGCTGTCACATCTAGGTACTTCTGAGACAGGTAAGAAGCTTTGTTCTTAAATTGCTGTGCAGCTGTGGTTTGCACTTGCCCTGAAGAGTAGTGTTTTACATTTCCCTTCCATAACTTTCAGGAGGATACAAAGTAGGCTCCTTATGTGTATCTTCAGGCTTGACCTCCGTATTTGGACGCCTCAATTTTCAGCTGCTTATTGCAAGGCAACATGCCCTTGGTGCAGATGTGCCACCCCTAATATTACCTAATATTAGTAGCTTTGGTGAATGGGGGCTGGTTTGCCACATCCTTGCCTGCGGTTGTGTGTATATGTGGGTGTATTTTTCTTTTCAGTGTGCAATGTAGCTTTACGTTCACTGTTCAGTGAATTATGGCAGTACCTGGTACATCAGCTAAACAGGTTTATTCTTCACCCAGCTTTCTGCTCTGGCCGTCGTTGGCAGTGCATTTAGACAGCTTGACAGGGAGGAACCAAACAAAGGAAACAACCTTTTAAATGCAGGGAAACAAGGTACCATAGTGCGGCTAGTTGTGAACTGTTCTCCAAAGGGAACCAGGCAGGTAAAGAAAAAGCTGTTTTGAATTTCAGACTCATTATAAATGACAAGTTATCAGGGGGCATAAAGAAGGAACTACTGCACATTTCATACCACTGATACCCTTTGTTAGACTACAGACAAAAGTAGGCTTTGACTTGAGACTACAGGAGAATACAAGATGAGAGTCTATAAAGATGGAACATATTGATCTTCCCTTTATCTTTTCAAAGCATTACTCTTTTGTCAAGGGTTCCTATTTTGTATAGCATGACGTCCCTATCTTCTAATACTTTGTGTATTTCAGTGCACCTTTTTTAGGGAAAAACTACATTAAAGTTTTCTGTAATTACATTTTTTTAACTAACTATTTTTCAGTAATGAAGCACATATATTTGCAAACAAAAATATTACCTCCAAAATGAGATAGTAAAAATGGGTCCGTTCCTAGCCTGGCATGAAAACACACAGCTTCACATTCCTCACTGAAAGTATATTGATTTATATGAACTAAGCATCGTTTTCTCTAAGCCCCAAACCAAAGTGGGTTATTTTGAAGTATGCTGTCTCTGATAAACTCTAAAAAGGGAACACTTTAGTAGGGAAACTGGAGATATACAAATAACTGATTTGTTTGTTTGTTGACTAAATCAAAACACTGGTGAAGAGAAATATCCATATCCAAAATGAATTCTTTAAGTTTTTTTCACAAAAATGAAAAAAAAAAAAAAAAGAAATTGAAAGTTCTTTAGAGTCAGAATTGGGTCCACTTCTTGTCAGGATGTCATTTAGAAATGTAAAACTTAAAAGAGTGGAAAGATGTGAAAATCTGGAACAAAATAACCATTTTAAAGTTTATTTGGAAAAAGTCCTACTAATAGTTGTAGTAAAGGCTCTTGGCCCATTCTGGTGTGTCTAAATTCTGTTTTTCAATGAATGAAATCCTCTCCTGGGTTAGCCAAGCCCCTTGTCCCCATGTGTCTTGAGCACAGAGTGCTGTTGAGTCGTTGCCATGTTCTGACAACATGTGAATGCACCACTGGTGAACTTCCAGGAAATAATGGTTAACTAATGCTTTCTAATAAAATATGGTGGTGTAATACAATAAAACACACACAACCATTATTTGATGTGCAAACCTTAAGAAAAGCTCTTAGTTTGTTTCCAGTGAGGAAACAATTGAATCTGTCCCAGATCAGGTTCTTAATCCACAGCTGCTATAAATCAAAGAAGAAAAGAATTAAGTTTCAATTGACTTTCCTGACTTCAAACATCAAGCAAGAATCACTTGAAAGATGGAGGGAATTCTGCAATCTAAAATTCAAATGTGTTGCACTCAGTAAGCTCACCAGACTGCTGTTGAGGGTGCTGTAGGTCTCCAGCACCCTGAGAGCCCATTTGCAGAGGCAGGTAGCCCAGCTGAGAGATTATAGCTGTGTTAGCTGGAGTAGACTGAACAGAAATGAAGAAAAAAAAAAAAAAATGGACTTGCAAGCACACAAATGTTGGATAATGTTCCTTGTTCTTTACAAGTTTTGCTTCCCAAAATGAGAAGTTATCAGGATTGAAACTATTCAGAGTGTCATAGATGTGACAATGGGACACATTTATTCATCTGAAGACTAAGGGTTTTACTAGAAGTGCAAGATCATAGTTTTGGAGGGTTTTCTTTTTTCCCTGTTTCTTCCTTTCTCTTTTTAACCTTTTCTTTAAACTCAGTACAGAAAGTTTATATTTCTTTTCTAATCATATAAGTTGCTTCATGAAAGCAAGAATAAATGGAGTGCCACAAGCTTTTTATCTGAAAATTTTTCACAGGTTTTAAAGGAACCTAATAAATAACTATATTTCTTTGTTCTCTTCAACTAGGACGAGTTGGGGCATTGCATCTTTAAAACCCTTCTTATTTCTAAGAGCAATAGAGAATTCAAAGGTCCACAGGTCTGTCTGAAGTTGTGTAATTTGATTTTACTCTATTTTTCACTTTGATGGAAAATGGGAATTTGCCCTCAAATATGACAAATCTGAGATTGGTATTTTTTAAAGTCTGTGTAGGTTTTCACAGCCAGTTCTACTGTTTGTTTTCTGGAATTTCTGTGCTGCTTTAAAATATCACTTGTTACTGTCTTTATTATTTTAATGGACTGTTCTTGATGGTAGTAGAGCTAATGTACTAGCATTTCTGTTATGTGCCAATTCCGTTTCCAATCTCTGCTGTCAGAGGAACACATAGAGAAAAAATCCTGTTCTGTTTTGCCTCTAGCATGATCCTTCTTTCAACTTTTCTATAAATGTATGTGAAAGTGATGTAGATTCTTTTGGGTGTCCTTGCTTGAAAGGCTGTAATGCCTTTTCATTTTGGTATGATGGTGTGGAAAGTTTGGAAATGTGTTCAGAGAATGTCTTTCTCCCATTGAAGTCACCAGAGGAATGCTTGGGGCTATGTCCTGAGCTGTTGGAAACTGGTGTAGCTCCATTTACAGCTGTAGGATCAGGCCATGGTGTGAAAACAATTGCTAGAGGCATTTTAAAAAGACATGAACCTTGGGATTTATTTGTGAATATCAATATTAATATTAAATTAAGTAAAAATCAGAAGAAATTAGTATGAAAGAGCAAAAGAACTGCAAGAAACAAACAAAACATTACTTTTTAATTGGGTTGTGCATTTTCTAATTCCCTTTTCTAATCCAGTATAAGCAGCTGTCTGGTGACAATATATTCCCAAAAGAAGAAGCAATTTTCCTCTAACATACCAAATTGTGTCCATCATGGCAGTGTTCAGTGTCTTGTTGGCTATCAGATATAGATTTTTCATTCCTTAAAACAAAAGGGTCTTGTCTTCCCTCTTGTCCGCACCCTAAAACCCCCAAATTCCCATTAGGGTAAGAATTTTTATAAAATCATAGAATCATTTAGGTTGGAAAAGACCTTTAAGATCATTAGGTCCAACTGTAAAGCTGAATTATCTGTTGTAGGATTTACTAGGATTTAGAGGACTGGATAGAAAGGTATTCAGATACTTCTCTAGCCGTTTTAAGACACTATCAGATTTGCTACCATGTACTACAACTTGGAGAGAGATTCAGAGGACAAAAAGTGGACAAAAGGTTTACTCTTGCCAGTTGTAACTTGCTGCAAGTTCTTAAGGCTTTCTTATCCTACGGCAGTGGGACTTTAATACTTTCTTTGGTAAGGAGATTTCCCAAGGTGGAGCCCTGCCTTTTGGTGTTATTCTGGCATTGCTAGATCTCGGGCTGGGATTTAATGCTGATATTGTGCTGCACCCCAGGCATTGTTTTGATGGTGCACAGTTCTCCAGTGGGTTAGGATACACTGGCAGTAGCAGATGGCATATTAACAACATCTGCCTTTTCTTCTACCTGAAGGTGGTGTTCCAAAAGTTACATAGCACCAAGGACTTACAGTTATAGCTAAGGCTCTTTACAGGTTTTTGGGGGTTTGCTTTTTTTTTGGTTTTTGAATGCTGCAGTCAACCAAGACTACCTCTCTCAAATAAATTGACTGTGACGAGCAGGTAAATGAGATAATTTCTTGTGGTAAAAATCACAAAAGAAATAATTATGAAGAAAAATAACCCCAAATCTTGTTTCTGAGGCTTTACAATAATTAAATCCACAGACAATGGCACAAGTCAAATGCCATCGAGTGGTTTTTTTCCTCTACTGTGCATGCCTGTCTTTGCTAAGCCTACAAATATGTGAAACTACCGTGGATCACATCTGTAGAATCTGGCTTTCATCTTCAACAACCACAGGCTACGTATGTAGCCCTGGATATTGCTTAGTCTGTTGTCCAGAAGTCCAGCATTTCCAAATGGACATCTCGTTACACAGCAGTCCAGTTGTCCTCACAGAAATGTGAGTCTGTTACTGCTCCAAGTTAAGTAGTTCTACCCTGCTATAATCCCTGGTAGTCCATGGTTCAGTTACTCACATGAGCCCAGCAAACCCTCATGTGAGTACACTCTGCACAGGTCCTCTCGTCAGCTACATTTAAAGAACAGTTTTTCTTTCTGGTTGCCCTCTATGCTGCAAGTTCAGACAATTGTGTGTGCAACTGAGGAACAAAGTGATGGAAGATGTGGCTTAGAACTGTTGTGCATGCCACAGAAATTGCACTTTATTTAAGATGAATTTGGGCTATGTTTATCTTAGTATTGTCCTTGTAGTTGTCTTCAGCATGCTTTGTGGATTGGGTTTGCATAGCAAGGTTTTGGTATCAGGGGGGCTACCGGGTTGGCTTCTGTGAAGCCGCTAGAAGCTTCCCCGATGTCCAACAGAGCCATGCCAGCTGGCTCCAAGGTGGACCTGCCGCTGGCCAAGACCAAGGCCATCAGCGATGGTGGTAGTGCCTCTGGGATAACAGATTTAAGAAGGGGAAAAAAAAGTTGCTGTGGGACAGAAATGGCAGCTGGAGAGAGGAGTGAGAACCTGTAAAAGAAACAGCCCTGCAGATGCCAAAGTCAGTGAAGAAGGAGGGGGAGGAGGTGCGCCAGGCACTGGAGCAGAGATTCCCCTGCAGCCCATGGGGAAGACCCTGGTGAGACAGGCTGTCCCCCTGTAGCCCAGGGAGGACCACAGTGGAGCAGATCTCCACCTGCAGCCCCAGGAGGACCCCACGCCGGAGCAGGTGGATGCCCAATGGAGGCTGTGACCCCATGGGAAGCCTCTGCTGGAGCAGGCTCCTGGCAGGACCTGTGACCCCATGGGGGACCCACGCTGGAGCAGTCTGTGCCTGAAGGACTGCAGCCTGTGGAAGGGACTCACGCTGGAGCAGTTTGTGAAGAGCTGCAGCCTGTGGGAAGGACCCACGTTGGAGAAGTTCATAGAGGGGGAAGGACCCCACGCTATAGCAGGGGAAGAGTGTGAGGAGTCCTCCCCCTGAGGAGGAAGGAGCAGCAGAAACAACATGTGATGAACTGACCCCAACCCCCATTCCCTGTGTGCCGCTCGGGGGGAGGAGGTGGAGAAAATTGGGAGTGAAGCTGTGCCCGGGAAGAAGGGAGGGGTGGGGGGAAGGTGTTTTAAGATTTGGGTTTATTTCTCATTACCCTACTCCAATTTGATTGGTAATAAATTAATTTCCCCAAGTGAACTCTGTTTCGCCCATGATGGTAATAGGTGAGTGATGTCTCCATGTCCTTATCTCGACCCATGAACCTTTCGTTACATTTTATCTCCCCTGTCCAGCTGAAGGGGGGAGCAGTAAAGCGGCTTTGGTGGGCACACGGTGTCTAGCCAGGGTCAACCCACCATGCTTGGGAAAGCTAGGTGAGTGTAAAAGAGCGTAAGTTCACTGATTCTGATACAGATTTTCTTAAAATGAAGGTTTTACCTGACAGAGGTTAGACTCAGTACCACTTGTTCAGTTTTCATGTTTGAATTTACACTGATGCTATGTACAATTAGAGGCAATTACCTGAATTTACATTTTCAAGGCAGAGGATTTTCTCAGCACTAGATCTGGTCTTTACATCCAGCTCTTCCAATGATATTAGTATTATAGTGCTATGTGGCAGTATTCACTTATCTGATTTTAGAGTAGGCTTTTTTAAGAGTAATATGATGTATTCATTTATGTCATACATAGAGTGGATGTTATAAAGACGCACTATTCTTAACACTGCTGCCCATTGTTATTTGTCTTGTCTATGTATTATGTGTCAGATGGAAGCATCTCACTACCCCAGTCAAGATCAGGGTCCAGTTGTAGATAAATGCTCCATTCAAGCATTGAGAACAAAAAGTTTAGGAAAGTGCCATGGGGGAAAAAGGTGATTGTAAGATACAGACTGAAGGATTCATCAACAGAATGAATTTGATAGTAAACAGTAGTTGCATCTGTGACCAGTTAAAGCCGGTGCTAAGACCTGTTCTATGAATATTACCTCTGGCTCTACTACCAGATTAATTTACAAGTTTAGGTTTTTTTACTTTAAGCCTTTTTTTACCCTCCGTTCCAAACCTGACTTGTGCACCCATGTTTTTGAAATGATACCTCTGCAAAAGGTATGCCCACTCTGAAGGCTTCCTAAATATTATTTCCTCAAACCAAACCTGCAGAACATTTGCCTGCACAGGCAATTAACTTCACTTACCTCCAGTTAGGCGGATAACAATGGTATTATGTCTGGATTGGGCCCTCAGTCTTTAAGATGGTGTATTACTAGGGGGTCTGTTTGTATAGTGTAGTGATTGTTGTCACTCCTAGAAACACATTATTCTTCCTATGCCATTCTGTCTTTTTTTTTTGGCTCACATGGGAAAGCGTCCCACGCCAAATTCTCTGAGGCCCTTCTTTGTGATACCGCAGAAGTTCCTTATCCATGTAGTGGCCACAAAAATTCTTAAGACCTAGGAGGAAACCAGCCTCAGTTATTTTATCTACAGACACATCAGATGAATTTGAGACTTTTAACAACTTTCTTTTATTCTTTATTTTCTATCTAGTCTACCCTAGACTCTATTGCTAAGTCCATTAGATTCCACTGTATTAACCTGCCTGCCTCTAGTTTCTTCTTGCCCTAATCCAATTCATGTTATGGTTTCCTCTTTCCTGTGTTCAAGAAGTTGCAGTATTTCATGTGACAGACAATTACTGTTTCAAGAGAATTCCCCTAACCTTTTGTCAAAAGTTGAATAACCTCACTCTATCACCTGAGCTATCCTTTAGTATTTACTCTGGCAGGGTACTGTACTAATTGTGTTGAACAAAGCATGCTAACAAGCAGCACTGCTTGCTCAGTGCAACATTGTCTCTGTTAAATAGCAATTGAACCCCCTGTATTTTAAGCCGATGTAGATCCTTGCTAACCTCTGTCAAGGCACATCCTCCCAGGGACCTGTGTGCCTGAGGGATGGAAGGAAATAACCAGCACCAACAAAAGCTTTGCTCAGCACTAGGCAGCCTATTCACTACTTGTTGCTGATCTTTGGTTTATGTAAATCAAAAGCAGCTCAATAGACATTAAAGGATTTAATGTCAGGAAATTTTTGTGAGCTGACACAATTGGACACATGTTGGATATAATATATAATAATAAATAACATAAAACTACAGACCTGATCCTTTTCATTTCATGTTTCTTTTATATAGGTGGAATATGATCTGTCCTTTATGGCTGGTATTAATGTCAGTACTTGGGAAAATCAAGCCACTGACATAAAATATCTCCCTGTATTTAGTATCAAAAGCAGTAAGTGGTCTGTATCTACAATTACATATCATGATGTAGTGGCTAAAGACATACGCAGTCTGGACTGCTTGTGAGCTTGGCCAGAGGCTTTGATGCTGCATTTTCACTGTGGAGGGTTTTGGTGAGAAATACTTTTCCCTCAAAATAAGTAAATATATAAATAAATGAAGCTCTTCAACTTCATAGCCCAGAGCAAGATTAATTAAGAGGGAAAAATGCTTAATCTATCTGCTCACCATAGAATTAATGAGTAATGGAGAATGTCTTCCCAGCATCTACAGCTAAAAGTGTTACGAATATCTCCGCATGTCATACCTACATGTCTCTGTCTACCTGCAGCTCCCCTCACCATGTTGCTCTTCTGGTACCTCGTAGCAGATCTGTTGGTTTTCCATGTTTTTCTTGTTTTGGACTTTTATTTGTTTTAAGCTGCATATGGTCTCTAAATCAACTGAGATAAAGATTAAAAAAAGCAAATTCTGCCACTTCGCTTATGGCAAGCTGTCCCCAATTTTCAGATGGAGAAATTGAAATCTAGAGAAGTTGTGTGGTCTGGAACAGGAAACAGCATAACAGTTCTTTAAGCATTTGCATAGTCCAATATAGTCTTAAGTGTTCTTTTCCTACTGACTGGCTCATTTTCAAGTGCATTGAAAAAAAAAAAAAAAAAAAGCCTCCAAAACTGTTAAATGGGACTTTGTCCTTTACCGGGAATATTTGGGAATTCAATGCAACTGGATCAGTTTGGTTGTGTCATCCTACTTCCATCTGTTAAGGCTTCTTACTGGCATGGGTTTTAGGATGGAATTTTACCATACATCAGCTTTTATCTTCCTATTTTTTTAAGATGATATTTTTTAGAAATACATTGAAGACTTTAATGCTAGAAATGGTTTGGTTTCTATTTAAATATCCTTAAGATCTCTGTTAAAGGCAGATATAAACTGTACTAAATGTTCTTTATTACTCACACGTGCACTGTCCCTGTGAAAAACATCATACATCAGAGGCAGCAGTGATTCTTCAGATTTGCCCAGTGACAAGCCACCGTATAGCTAGTCTTTGCTAAAAATGTCAATGTCAACTTTATTTGCCAAAACATGTTTTCTTCTTTCAAGCTGCCAGTTGTTGTTTCAAAATAAATGGAATCTAAAAATCTCATTATTTTTATTGTTTAAAGCCAGCACTGGGTGCAGCTCTGGGGGTCAGAAGGTAACAATACTAATTTACCCCTGTGCTGCTGGACTTAGAATATTTAATCTCTTGTGACTTTGACACGATGACTGGCTGTGTTTCTTAATTTTGTTGTGAAGATTTTGCTGGAGGGCCATGCATCTCTTAATAATGTGCATCAAGACAGAGACAAGTAAGTAATGAATACTGTATGAGGCTCTTTTCCTGCAAGTCTATCAGCTTGGGCAAATACCTGCAGAAGTCCACAAACCTGTACCTCATGGCAGAATTGGGACTGTGACGATGACGGCCAAAGATCAAGGTGCAATTCCAGTAGCAAAATATTTTTAACTGTTCTAAGTCATTGATAATGTTCAGCTTTTTCATAGGCTTTCGGCTGGGTTGGACAGAGAGCAACATCCTTTCAGCTTTTTAGTGCTGGTGAAGAACTGTTACATTCAACATCTATCTGAGAAAGCCCACTTCTTTTTGCTAGTCCTTTCAGTAAGCAGACTTCTACGTAAAGCACAGTTATATTAAAAACATGCCTTAATATAAAACTTGTTCTGCACAGTGTTTTCTGCCTAAGATAATATTTTATTAAATACCAATAAAAGAACTGACTGCAAATTCTGTTACCATAAGGTTGGCCATTTAAGAGTAAAGGTGGAAATGAGACAAATGGATTCCATGAGGAGCTCAGGGTCATAGTTCACCGATGTCAACTGACAGATAGAGCCAAAGATTGATTTGTTCCTACTATTAGGAACACCATTCATGAACCATTTTTTTTTTTTAAACAGTACTATCAAAAAGCAGTCTCTGCTTTAAAGGCTATACAGGGTATGAAAGCAGAGGCAGTGACTGCAGCAGAAGAGGGAGCACAGGGTACCAGAAGACAACATTGGTCAGTACGAAAAGCAGAAGTCTCAGCATGCAAACAGCCTAGCCATTGCTTAGGGTTTTGTAGGTTTTCTGGCAATGGGAATAAGTAAAGATGTGTTTCAAGGAGTATAATGAGGTAATTTCTGTATCTGTAATAGCTGGGTATTAAATTACATTTATATATCTTTTGCACATTTATTTTCTTCACTAGAACTCTCATAAGCATAGAAGCTGTCCTTGAAAACTTCCCAGATTTATTTCCAGTGTGTGAGTCTCTCTCCATCTTATCACAGTACCTCTGAAATTCCTTATAGTAAGTTATGATGTTTATCAAAAACATCAGTCTGCAACCTAGGATGCCAGTGCAGCAGCTGCCAGGCAGATTCCAAAAACCTTCCCTTTTTGAGGCACAGATGGACTGAGCCTCTATGTCAGTTCTGGGAGATGAGGTTCTCAAGTATTTTTTTTTTTTTTCTGTTGTTTTGTGGAGTAAATCTAAGGCCATGCAGATAATCTTTGATCATGGTGAATGGTGATAATCTTCTCTTAGCAAACCTATTCTGAAATTACAGTAGGAGATACAACAGAAAATAGATAGAGGACTATGCAGTTGGATTTAAAAATGTAGGAGCTCAACTAGTTCTTATTAAAATTGGTGAGAGCTGTAATGTTTATAAATTAGAGCTTTGTAAAATGTAAGCATGTGGGTTGAATATTTTAGTCTTGGCAGTTATTTATATTCTTTTTTTACAATGATAGGTTTACTGGGGTTTTTAATGCATGTTTGGATAATTGTTGGGTTTTATCTGTATGCTATTTACTACAGTGTGGTTGTCAGCACAACGTCACAAGCATGAAAGAAGAGTCAACCTGTAGTTTTAATACAATATGAGGAATATATGGGTAGTGCATCTTTGTGTTGCAGCAACAGGTGCTAGAACACAGTGCAGTCTCTACATTTGAAGAACTGTCCCATGTTCAAGTGGGAATTGTTGCAATTTTAGAAGGAAGCATCCCAAAATTCCATTTAGGAAACTTCTGTGTAACCAAATAAGTGACTAATACTTCCAAAATTAAAAGGATATATATCTCTTTATATATAATTTCTGAATTATGTGTTCAGATTTTAAGGCATCTAATTTGATTTAGAACCATCCTCAAGAGGAAGTTAAAATTCAGCACCTCCAGGCTAATCTTGTGAATACTTAATCCTTGTGTTATGCCTACCACTTTGAGTAGGTCTGCTGGTTATGAATGAGAGTCTTTGCATGCTGTAATTGTGACCCCACTAATAAACGCTTATGGCATCAGGTCTGTAATAAGTGTAGCAGAGAGGTCATCTTACTAAAGTAAACACATTCATCTTGGTTGAAATCACAGCACAGCACAGCGTGTTGTCATTCTGCTCTAAGTAAAGTAGACGTTGATTATATTCAGGGCTATTCAGCCACCATACACCTTTGCTTTCTGAGCCAGCACTAAATGTTCCCAGCATAGAATCACTGCAGGGAAATCCCTCATGGCTTTTGGGCTTCCAGCCTTTTTAATGTAGTGAGATGGATACCAGGTTAGGGATTCCTCTCTCTCTGTCTTACCTGGCCACAGCACTTCTATGCTAGCAATAACAGGCATTTGGTCAACTGTGAATATGCTCCAAAGCCTCTACATCAACATGAGCAGAGCAGCATTTTGAAGCCTTAGGGACCTGGCAGTGTGTTGTTGCCGGAGGAATTATTTGGCCATTGGCCTTCTTGTGCCACTATAATATCAGCTTGCCATCTTCTGCAAAGCTGTAGCAGAAAAGATAAGAGGCTGGCTGGAAATATCTGAAGTATGAGACAGTAGAGGCTTCCTTATTTATTTCTTTCCTAACTTGCTAGCTACTTTTTCAAAAAACTTCATGCAAACATCGTGTTTGTTCAAATCTCTTCTTACAGAGTCTGTTGAAACTATGGTAGGAAGGGGGCTGCACAAATACTAAACTGCAGTGGGCTGCAATACCTCTTTGCAACAGGATGAGGGCCTCAGTTCTGTATGTCTGGGTAATTTAACAGAGATCTTAGACTTTGTTGTCTGGTTTTGTTGCTGTTTTCTTCTAAATAAGTACTACTTGAAGTAGTAGAATATGAGGCTATATTAAAACTCCAAGCAATGGGCTAGTAAATGCAGTTGGGATTTTGTTAGGAAAATGGTAGGTGATGTTAGTGTGTGTGAATAACTACAGCTGGAATCTAAACTGCAGATCATTGCTGGCATAATATTTTGTGTGTTTTTTTTTTTTTTTTTTCTTTAAAGCTAGTGTTCAAATACTTTAACCATCAAAGTCTTCTCTTCTACACATTATTCATTCTTGAAAATGTCTCATATCATGCAGCAGAATGATCAGAATGGTATGTCTCTTTAGATATGGTAAATCAATCTTGTGTTCTTTTGGAAAAGTGGTTGGGAATGATTTTACAGGTATTAACTTGAATTTTTTTTTTTTTTTTCCCAACGAAAGCTTTTTAAAATTCAAAAAACTTCCAAGTAACTTTTCAATCACTCTCTCCTTGACTCTCCCCCAAAGTAAAATCTTACTTATTTTGTTTCATCAGCAAGCCAATTCCTTCATCTCCTTCTAGGGACGTTAAAATGAAATTCAAAAGAAAACACCTCATAAAAAATTGAAAGTCATATTGATTATCTGGGTATGTGCCCACGATACCTGGGACTGTACAGCAGAAGGCATGGTGACTCCAAGGGTTCTGCTGTAGAGATGGTACATTTTAGGTCTGTCATGGTCTTTTTTTATAACTTTTTTTGACCACTTTTTGGGGAAACTTGAACTTGGGAAATGTCCAGCTGATGATGGGTATCTTGGTCATATTCAGTTGCTGCACAACCTACAGATTTCACTAGCTGGTAGAAAAAAATCTAGTTCCTCTGTATTGTTTGAGGTTAGTAGCTCCAAATAAACAGTGGTCAGGTTGACTTGGAGTCTGTTGCCTTGACTAGTTGCACGATGGTCTCTGCAGATAATGGCTGCAAGACCAATGCTTTACTAAAAGTTCTTTTCCAAATCTTTTAGTTCAGTGTTGTTTGAAGTGAAATTTACTGTCTCTGACTTCAGTAGCTAAGCAGAACAGGATTGTAAATGTAGAAGCAACTGAAGTTTTCCTTTATATCAACATCTTCATGCCAAGATGGAGTGTTCTGCGGTAACCAAGAGACAACAGAAGCAAAAGTAACTGTTGCAAGGTCAACAGTGTACAAGACCAAGCACAGTTTCAAGGAGGGCCATGACAATAGCAAGGTTTGTTTTTTTAATGCTATGATCATTGCAGCCTTAGCTATTTGACAGTCCGGCAGCAGCCCAGAAGTGCCCCAAGGCAATAAACCATCTCTTTACTATATTAGGGAAGTTGCCTAAGACAGATGGCTATTTTAGAGTGCTGACTGGCTTTTTAGAGACTTTACCTCTGGCTACTTAACATCATCTTCATCCAGGTGTTTATTTGGGCTGAGCACAGTGATAGGAGAGAGATGTAAAGAGTATGATCAACCATAGACTGTCATTCGAATACACAGTATCTTGGTGTTTCTTTATAGCAGCTTTCTAATCCATCTTGGATGACAGGAGTGAAAATATGAGCCCTATGGAGATGAGTAGGAGTAAAAATCAGTAAGAGAGTAATAGTGAGAGAGAATAGTAGTGTGCAAGAGAGAAAGAAACTGGATTTGTGATTTGGAATGGGATCTTGGCGTTGCCTCTGGCTTGTTCAGTTGATTTAGAACAAGTTACCAATGCCTTCCCATATTCCCCGTGTGTAAGATGGGTCAACAATCAGAGCTGATTGGTATGGTTTCATCAAAAGCATTTTCACTGACTTCCAGATGTTGCATATATTGATTTTGATCTAGTTTTCTTTTGGCATTAATAAGCCTTTCTGAGGGAAGAAAAATTGGAACCTGACCCTTTATGGCAGGAAACAGTGGCTTCAGCTCAATGCTGTTTGTGTGAAAATATTTCAAAGCTTTTTGGTTTTGTTCCAATGCAAAAAAAAACCCCCAACATTTTCTGACCTTGAAATTTTTCCAAAAACACTGCTGCCATCCTTCAGTCAGCTCTTATACTATAGCTTTTTTAATTTGCTTTGAGATCTCTGAACGAACAGTGATCTATAAGAGCTAGCTATTATTTGAATTGTGTTAGGTAAGGTTTCAGCCATATAAGCATATTCTCATGTTCTTCTGTACACGCTGTATTTTAAGCTGCCCATTTAAGAACATTTACTTAGCAAAAGGAAACAACTGTTTGACCTAAGTCAATCATAGATGAAATAATGTCTTTGAAAGAGCCCGTTTAAAACTGCAGTAATGTAAAAAAAAAAAAAAAAAAAAAAAAAAAAAAAATCAAAACTTGGTAAACTCTCCAGGATTGTCAAAGGTGATTTACAACTCTTGGGACAAACTACACTCATGTCAGAATCCAAACTGAATTCTTGTGGCCAGCTTGTGAACTTGGACTTTATAATGGAAGTAGTGATCTAACAGATTCTTAACCATATCAAGACCAGCAGGTGTTGCTATAATATATTAAATGCTGTAGAGACATCTAATAAGCTACACTTGAGCATTAGTTCAATACATTTTCTTAAACCAAATTGGTATTTCTAGGGAAGCGTAATGCTATGACATACTTGCAATAAGAATACTACTAAAATAATCAAAACACTGGAAAATTGCAGGTTCTGAGCTGCTTCTGCTGAGCTGAGAGTTTTACTACTGCTTCGGTGAAAGAATATCTGACCCTGCATTTAGGTATTATTTGTGTTTAAGAATACAGTGCTGTAGGAAGTAACCAAATCCTGTACATATTTCTATAGTGACATGCCTATTTGCAAGAGATGACACTGTAGAAACGTGTGGCATCTTTTGCCAAGGGTAAGATTAGATTATGGTGAAACCCTAGTCTAGGCTTGTTCTGCACTGCCAATCCCTCCAACACAGGTTTCATTGTTGATCCCCAGAAGACAAGGGGAGAATTCCTCTAAGACAGAAAAACATGTCGGCTCAAACACACTGCATCCTCAGGGGCCCTGTAGGGGCCTTGAGGAAGGTGAACAATAGGAGAGTCAGAAGTAGGACAGCAATAGAGAATTTATATGTCCAGAAACCCTGAGCAGGCCTTGCTAAGTTACAGTAAAATCAGGGAGGTTGTAACTTTTGCTGGATTTTGAGCTTGGCAGCTCCTGAAATCAAGAAGGAAGGATGAAAGGAAAATAATTCCCACAGCCAGGATCATATTATGGTATGCGATCCTCTAAGTGAAATATTATAAAAAGGAGGACCACTGTGAATGTGAATGGAGAAGCTGCTAGCTGAAAGGGCTTATTTAATGTTCATAGGTATCGAGCTTAGAGATCTTGGTAAATCTTCAGCGGTCACTGAATGTGCGTTTGAGAGTAAGGGCCTAGGCTGCTTTTTTCCACCTGTGTATGATTCTGTGATAAGAAGGACATGGACCTGTTGGAGCAGGTCCATAGGAGGGCCACAAAAATGATCAGAGGGCTTGAGCGCACCTCTCCTATGAAGACAGGCTTCTCGAGAGAGTTGGGGTCGTTCAGCCCGGAGAAGAGAAGGCTCCGGGGAGGCCTTATAGCAGCCTTCCAGTACGTAAAGAGGGCCTACAAGAAAGACGGGGACAAACTTTTTAGCAGGGCCCATTGTGATAGGAGAAGGGGTAAAGGTTTTAAACTAAAAGAGGGTAGATTTAGACTAGATATAAGGAAGAATTTTTTTACTGTGAGGGTGGTGAAACAGTGGCACAGGTGGCCCAGAGAAGTGGTAGATGCCCCATCCCTGCAAACATTTCAGGTCAGGTTGGACAGGGCTCTGAGCAACCCGATCTAGTTGAAGATGTCCCTGCTCACTGCAGCGGGGGTTGGACTAGATGACCTTTAAAGGTCCCTTCCAGCCCAAACTATTCTATGAGTCTATGTATGCCTGGCAAGAACTTCCTTCACGGGTGGATGTGGTGCCAGCCATGTGACCTCCAGGTAGGTTCACTAGCCAGTGTTGTACTTTGGCGGCTGGGAAACCCGTGGAGCTGAGAGCGCATTACCAGCTATCCCTCTTGCTGGGAGCACGTGAACTTGTTCCAGCTTATTTCCAGGGGTGAGGCAGGTGGGGCATCGTCTCGCTGCCAGGGGCTGCAGCCACAGACAAGGACAATCTTCGTCCTGTCCGTTCTCAGGAGCTGCCTGTAGTGATGCTTGGGCAGGATAAGGGCCCTCTACGTGGGCAATGAAGGGAAAATGGCCACGGGTGTCTTCCGTGGAAGAGAAGCACGCAACTCCCCTGGCTCGTTCCCCGAACCGTCGTGCTGGAATCCAGCGGCGAGCGCCGGGGCTGCACCGCAGGGCCCGGGGGCGGGCGGCGGCCCCGGCAGGGCCGGGATGCGGGGCGGGGAGCCGCGGGCGAGGCGAGGCAAGGCGGGGCGGCGCGGCGCGGCACGGCACGGCACGGCACGGCGGCTCCACCGTGTGCATGTAGATGAGATCCCCCGGAGCACGTCACTCCGCACCGGCGCTCTGCGTTTGGGGCGGCGGAGAGCGAGGGCGGGCGAGCGGGAGCCGCCGGGGGAGGAGAAGCGGCGGCGGCGGCGGCGGCTCCTCCGCAGGCAGCAGCGGCTCGGCTCCGCGCCCCGCGCTCCCTGCGCGGCCCCCGCGCTCCATGCCGCCCAGCCCGCCGCGGCGCGGCCCCCGCGGGGCGAAGGCGGGCGCCGGGCGGGGAGCGGCGCGGTGGTGCTGAAGGACAGCTCCGCTCCGCGCCTCTCCGCGCCCCGCGGCGCGCCCCGTCGCCGGGTGGCCGCGAGGCCGCCGGCCGCGCCGCGCCTTGATGTGCCCCCCGCCACCGCGCCGGCGGCTCCCATGGCGGTGGCACGGAAAATCAAAACTTTGTTGACGGTGAACATCTTGGTCTTCGTGGGCATCATCCTCTTCTCCGTCTACTGCAGGATCCAGGACCGCTCCCAGGAGCTGGTGCAGATCGTCCGGAGCGCGGACCGCCGGGCCAGGAGCCGCGGCGCCAAGGTGGGCAGCCTGGCCGACAGGGAGTCCATCCTGCAGCGCCTGGACCACCTGGAGGAAGTGGTCTACAACCAGCTAAATGGTACGGAGGGCTGGGAGGGGACGCGGCACCAGTCCCGCGGTGCCCCGTGTCCTGGGAGGGTGCCGCAGATCGGGGAAGAGCGCCCGAAGCGCCCGCCCGCTGGGGAGGGAAGCCCGGGCACCGTGCGCGCTGACCCCGCTGCTAAAGAGCTGGAAGGGAAGGGGAAGAGCTGGCTGCAGGGCTTTGCTGGAGGGATTTGTTCATCCCCCCCCCCCCCCCCCCCCACCCCCGCCAACTCTCGGTCTGAAGTCAGGACTTCCTCAATAGAGGCAAAGTTAAGGAGGCTGCAGAGTTCATGGGGCTAAGGATTGGTGGAAGTCCCTACGAACTGTACCAGGTTTTACAGTTTGCCTGGATGCATTAACTCTGCACGGGTAGGTGTTTGTATAGCGAATACGTTGTTAGGTTATAGCTGGAAGTCACCTATTTGGTCTCAGAACTACTTCAAAAACATTCTACTGCGTTCTTGCGCTGTGTACCTTTAATGGTCTATTTAAATGTCTTTGCCATTTAAATCTGGTATTATCTATGGTGAGGAGGGGAAGCATCTACCACTTCTTTTTATGACATTTTGTTCTAATTCACCAGGGTTGAAAAATCTTGGTAGGTAAGCAAAGAGCCCTTCCATGGCAGTTTGAAAAGGCTAAGCTATAAAAGTTGTCTAGGACAGCTAACGTTTCATATAGAAACTAATTCTTCAAAACAAGTGCATTTGTATTTGCACAGACTCGTAAAGTTTTACATGTGGAACATCAAAGAAATGGGTATGTGATTAAACACATCAGTGCTTTGGATAAGAAGAGGCTGAAGGAGTAAACTTTTACATGAAATTATAATGCAAATGTAACAATTAGTGTCTAGCACCAAATAAAACTTCCAGTGTAGATATGTTTAAGTATACCGAACGTGCTTCTAGGCTGCTTGTGAAAATCTTAGTCGTAACATTGATTTAACAAAGGCTACTGTCATCTCAAAATGCAGACAAATAGGAGGGTTAGGGTAAAGTGTATTTCCTATTCCTACTTTCTGAATGACTGTATGAATCTAAGTAGGTTAGACTGTTATGGTAATATGCAGTCTATGCCAGCAAGCATTATGGAACAGGCATTCCCTTACACACTCATCTGTATAAAACAGGGAAGAGAGAAGGGGAATGTGGAGTGTGGGTGTTAGTCACAAAAATACACATTCATGAATTAGAGGCAAAGTGTCAACAACTGTGTTTCCTAACTGTATTCTGGAGCAGTTTTGAAGAATGTAAGATTTAAGAGGGAAATCCTCCTCCCAAATTCAACAAAGCCATAGAGTTCCCAAACTGAATTAGATCAGTCCCCAAGCTATATCCATCGTAGCTCAGCTGAATGGGTATTTTTGGCCCAAATTGATTTGTTCTTGGTGGTGTTCATAGGTGAGACTTTGTGTAGGATTTACCTGCTCGGGGTTCATCTCAGTGTAGCATCCCCTGGAGAATCAGCAGGGGTCCTTAATGTAGTAGGCAGGCACCGTTGCACGTAAAGACTGTGGCTTCACAGTGAACAGGAAGTTCTCTGTTAAGTATGCCTCTATTTTTGGAACCTTTTTCTTCTTCTTCTTTCATTTGGTTTGTTGGATATGGAACTTCATAGTGAAATTACTTGAACTTAAATGTTAAGTTGCTTCTTCAGGTCATAATAAAGACTGCAGTAAGTTTCTTCTTCTTGAAAGTTCTTATGCAGGAAAATATGGAAAGTTTTTCAAGCTCAGCTGTTCAAATTTCCTATTCATTTCCCTTCAGTTTGTCTCTAACACAGTTGGGTATTTTTATTACACAGTGGTACATTAACACAGATTTTTTCATCATCATTGTGAAAAAAATACTTTGTCGCTTTCTTCTTCTTCTTTTTTTTTTTTTTCTTCCCCCCACCCCCCCCCTCCCCCCCCCATCCTGGGCAGCAAAATCAAAAAGTCGTAAAAAATTAGAAGGTGCTCCACTGAAATCATCAGAGTTGCATCTCTGTAAGTGAAATCAGGATCAAGCACCTGTGTTTGGCTTTAGCTCGCTGGTGTTCTGTTTTTAATATCATGACTCATTACTTATGCCATTAATGGGCATAATGCTGCTCTGGTAGCATTGAGATTCAAGGGACCCTGCCTGTGACAATGCCCTACCATGTCTCACAGAAAGACTGGTATTAGAGAAGCACTCTGTCTGCTCTGGAGCCGTGCAGTTTCATCCTAATGTCAAGTGAGGTTTCTCAGACATTATCCTGTATACTGGTTTATCACAAGGTTAGTGAGCCATCTGAGACCTTCTTGGATGTTACTTTTTCATGAGGCAGGTCAAAGTCACCCTTGATGGAGAGACATACATGGACAGGTGGATTTTACTCATAAGGAATGTGAATTCCTTGCATACCCAGAACTCCTGCAAGCACCAGGAGTTTGAGTCCAGCTCAATGTTATTGTTATGGTAGGTCTGCCCAGATCAGTATTTCAGTTTTCTACTCTTGGTTCTTTCTGTTTTGAGATCAGCAAATTTAGAGCCACCTATTAAGTATCTTATATTTTTGATAATAAAGTCTCAGTGTTCTTTTATTTTATCTTTCTCTTCTATTTGGATTAGTTAGTCCTAAACTGGTAAGACCTTACCTGGGTTTTCGAGAGACTCTGTTGAAGATCCAGTGCAATAGAAAGACACTTCTGTGAGAGACCAGCCCTACAGCTGCAGCTATACAGAATTTTGTTTCTGTCACACTTATTTATTTGCATGCAATCAAAGAAATGTTATTTGAAAGTATACATTCTGCAAAGAAAAATAAACACAAGCAGTAATGTTACAAGTGTTACAAGACTCAACCTAAAACTGATCACTAGAGAACCCATTAACTTTTCAGTCTGAATAAAAACTGTGCATACAATGCCTGCGGAGGTGTGTGTAGGATGCAGAAGACCATGCATGAAAGTCAGGAGAAAGCTGGTGCTTGCAATTATCTTTGGCAGAACGAGAATTTTTAGAATAGAATGAATGAGAATTGCCATGATTCCCTGCAGTCGTGCTGACATACACCCAAACAATAGTTTTCAGTTGGCTCGTGCTTTGGTTTTTTTATCAACTTAGAAAAATAGTATTTCTGAAAGCTTTCTTTGTGCTCAGTTGCTGCTGATTTTGGTGGAAGTAAATGAACGGAGAATGCAAAGGGAAAGGAAAGCAATTAAATGTGTCTGTGGAATTTCCTTGGTGAAACTTTATATTACCTCTTAATATTTGACTTTGGGTATAACTCAGTTTTTCAAAATAAATGTTATTCTAGATCTAGTTCACGAATCTATATATTTTTTAATTTTTACTATGGTATTTCTGTTGATGAATATGATTTATTGTCAGTCAACATAGTACTAATACCAGATACACTTAGCAATTCATGAAATGGCATAATGATAATACCTTGGTGTTTTCTTCCTTTGCCTCTATTCCTTGTAAAGGGGAAAAAATAAAAAAGATTTAATTGACTGAATTTTTCCCCTAATCAGTTTTGCATCTGAGTCTGTTGCTAATGATTTACCATAGAGGATAAAGAATTTCTGATGCCCTGAGTAGAGCATAACCTTTCATGCCAAAAGCAATTGAAGGGTCAGACTACAGTTTCACTGTAATTGCCTTTTTCCCTTTTCACTGTCTCTTTCCAGTAATACACAACAATCAATACAGCATGTAATTAGATTTCATTCAATCTGCAAAGATTAAGAGAGTTTTCATCTTCTCATTATGTATGCTCACATCATGTCTTCCTACCCATGTCTTCTACATTAGACCTATTTGACCTGTTCTATTGCAGACGTGGAGGGATAAGTTTGGAGTATTCCCTTGAATTTGACAGATTATCATTCTTTACACATAATAATTTGATTTGGCTCTCTTTGGGAAGATTAAATACAACAGCAATTTCCAGTATGATAAATGGGTTTTATATTGCATATGCATTTCATGGAGGAGGCTGGGGAAAAAAAGTGGACAATTCACATAATTGCAGCACACAGGCTTAAAATGATGGAAATAGCAGGTCCTAGGTGCAGAGGACTGATTCATGCAGACTGTGACTCCTGATTTTTAGAGTGTACTGGAAGCAAAGTGATTGCATTTAAAATTCAGCCTGGCAATCTGCATACTTAAAAGGTACAGTAGTATTTTTAAAAGGACAGTTTATTCTTCATAGGCTTGGGACTGGTTGAAAATGGTTCCAAATTTCCATATCGAAAATAAGGGTTGGAACAGGCTGCAAATGAATCATGTGAATGTCCACATCTGATTTATCAAAAAGAAGCTTTTACAGCTGGCAGCTTTCAGCTGAAGAGTAATTTCTTTGCACAGAAGAGAGGTAAAACCACGTGTGCATGGGGGAAGAATAAGTGTGACTGCTAGCCTTGCATTAATGAAACTGCGCTTTCTCATACCCACATACAGATTCTCATGTTGTAACTATTTCTATTTAATTTGTTTATGGTCTGATGTTAACATGCATCTGATAAAATGAGCACATAATTATCTCCAAAAGTATCAACTTACTCGTGGGGCTTGCTCTCAGCCATGTGCTTTCCTTGTCCTAGTGAGTGGCTTCCTCATGCAGTCTCATTTTGAGGATTGTTTTATGAAATGCAAGGTTGGGCCTAGTGAAGGCAAGAGTGAAAAATATAAACTTTTTTTTTTTTTTTTTTTAAAGTTAGGCTGCAGTTTATCAGTTTACCACACAGTGCCTAACAGGTATTTCCAATTGTTCTGGATCAGTTACTCAAGGTTAGGTAAGTAACCATTGTTACAGGCCTGACCTTCTGTATTGCAAAGTGATGGTCAAGTCCAAAAGACTGATTTCCACTTCACATTGGTGTTAGCTGTGTTAATCTTGATTTATGTAGCTGAGGAAACTCATAATCAGTGCTCTCAGCAAGGCCAAGGTTGTATTCCCCAAAATAAGGGAAGAAGACATCATGAGTTAATATTTAGGTAGCCCCTATAAATATATAAGGTAATATTTGAAATAGTATTACTCTATTTAGACACTTTAGGAAGAAAAGTTCTAAAAGTTTAGTAGAAAAAAGAGGGTAAATCTCTTTTGTAAAACAGCCAAAATTGCATTCAGGTCTTCAAAATACCAACAAATACAAAAAATATGTCTCCATTCCAGCAGCACATCAGTGATTTTAAAGTCTCTCCCTGTATTCTGTGTTACATATACTGGTAACTATTTTTTTAATGTAATGTTTCTGCTTTTTGTGTTTGTAGCTGGGAAGAAAGCTTATTTTGACAGAAAAATCATGTGGTAATTTTATCATTGACTCACTTATTTGTGTACAACCTGAATCATTTGTACTGTATAGGATTAAAGGCAATGTTTACAGAGGTGGAAAGAAAATCTTTGACTCCTGTTGGTTTTGTTGCCCTTTAGGAGGTATTCCAGTTCTGTTTCTTCCCATTTTTTTGTAGATGTGGCTGGAGTTGTAAAAGCAAATATGGGTTTGTCATCTTTCTAGTGAAGAGCTGCAGTGTAGTTGTTGCACATCTATAACCACCACACAGGTTTAGAGGATTAGAAAACCTGGCTTTAACTTAATACCCTTGACAGTGGGAGGTGGGGTTGGTTTTTTGAGTTTGGGGCAGGGGGGGTGTTTATTTGATTTTTTTTAGTAAGTAAAGGCAGGTATTAGTAAAACCAAGAGCATCATTTAACAGTGTGGTCCCAGCCACTGAGTGCATGGCTGTTCTCCAAGGAAATAATAAGATTTATGAAAGGAAGGAAAAGAAATGAGTCATGTTTAACAAATCTTCCTTTTATTAATGCCTCTCTCTAACCTTACTAATGGATACTCAGTCTCTCTTTCTCAGTATACTTGGCATACTTTTTATTATTGTTATTATTTGTGGGGTTTCACTTGATAGTCATTTCCATTGCTTAGTTTAAACTAACAAACTGAAGGGGGCAGAGGGGGGAGAAAAGAAAAAGAGCCTGTGATGTTCTGGATAACAGGAAGGAAGCAAGCCAATGACAGCAGAGCAGCTTCCAACCTTGTTGTAGTCCTATTGATCAAAACTGTCCTCTGAAATAAGAGAACTTTAGCTTTTGAGAATGAAAGCCAGATAGAGATGCTCCCACTGACCCAAAGTCATCTTGTCCTGAGAGCACAGAGCTAAAGCAGCCAAGTGCTAACTGGATGTATATATGACTTGTGTCTGCTTTGTCTAAAACCCATGGCTATGGTGCCATGGAAGTGGCTGTGAATATCTGGAAGCCTCTAGGTGGAGGCAAAACCCATTTCAAGGACAGCACGGCAGATGCGAACAGATTAAAAATTGTCTTTTTGCCCTATATTTTTTATCATTTCAGGTGTTCTGGAATATCCAGGTTTCCCAGACAGTTTTAGAGACAAGCTACAGCACAACTGACACTTGCTGGTTATTCAGCAGGTCCTGTAGGACATAAAAAGAGCATAAAAATTACCTGTAGCAAGGCTATCTCCTCAGCCAAAATTTGCTTGACTTAGGGAACAGAAGGGAGTAACCAGGGAGCAGCGTGATGCAACTTGGTCTCGGGTCCTCTCATTTAGCTGGGGTTACTTTGAGTTTAAATGCATGATAGTACTGCTGGGGATGAAGGTGACAAACTTGGTTCTGTAATTTATTTCTCAGTCTAATGTGCTAGGCTTTCGAGTTGTTAGTTGCAAACTCTCTAGTACGCTAAAGAGTATGGAATTTCACCTGCTAAAGACAGCTTCAAAGCTCAATAGGCTTCATCTTTCCAGTGTTGGCTTACCTCTAATTTCTGTCCCATTTTCTTTCATTGCCCACAGTATCTGCACTGGTAGCATACAAGAGTACGGCATGGACAATCTGTATGACATCTCTGGCCTTGGTTTTTGAACTCTGAAGCAGTAGGAAAGGGCCTTCATTTGCATCAACAAGAGGTCCTCTAAAACAGAGAGAATTGAGGATGGGATTAGTATTTGTGGCAAAATGGTCCTTTTTTCAAATTGAGCTTCACCAGTTGGCTTGCTGAAGTGATGTCACACCTGTGATCTGGTGTAGATCTAAATGGAGTGAGCTGTGTGTGTATATGGAAGTCTGAAGATGTCCAAGGAAGTGGTATTTTGGAGCTGAGTTCTGCTTTCTTATCTCTCTGTTTAATATTCTCCTCCCACAGTGAGGGAAGTGGGCTTGTGCTTCTGTGGTTCTTTGCACTAGCTTCTTATTTCACCTGGTTTAGCTAACTCAGACTCATTGCTATGCATGGAAAGACAGCCCGGCAGCACTTTCTGTGGGAAATCCAGTGGAACATCCAGAGGAGCGCTCTCACCACTTTCCTACCCCTCCTTAACCCCCAGTTTCATTTTTGAGTAAGTGTGTCTGTTTGTTTGTTTATGCTGCTTATGTCATCTTGCTGCTTATGTCATCTTGCTGAAATGTGCGTTGAGTGGGCTCCCTTCAATGTCTATAAATAGACAAGTTTGTTGGTCTTCCAGAAAGAGGAAGAAATGGATGTCCTCAGGGTAAAGTAAACTCACTTGCTGTTTGCCATCAGGCTAAGTTACATGGTACACTCTGCCCAGTCTTGCGAAGCAGATGTGGCTACTTACTGCTCCCTTTACTCTATTTGGATGACTTGTTCTGAGGGATCTGCTCTCAAGCCAAGGATGAGCCTAGGACCATGAATTGTTTTGTATCCTCAGCGAGGGGGGTCCTTAGTGAAACAATTCAGTAGAATAGGGCCAATTTGGGGAATCTCTGACAAATGGCAAAAGGCCTAATATATATATATATATATACTTTTTTTTTTTTAAAGTATGTCCTTGATTACAGGCTTTGGAGGAGAGTTTGCAGGCAGCTGCAGGGTAGATAGCTGAGGAGACAATAGACTGATTCTGCTTTGTCATCATGAGCAGTGTGGACGCATAGTTTTGTCAGGGGCTGAAGAGTTATCTAAGTAAATGAGCAAAACCTTTTTAGAAAAGGTGAGAATATAGATTTCTGAATATTTTAAGCCTTGCACCACCTCCTATGGAGTTGTTCTGTAGAAGCCCTTTCACTTGCCACCACAGTCTGATTTATACTTTTAATACTTGAGCTGTAATTTACATGTCATCCTGGGAGAATGGGCAATGATTAAGAAAACTAAACCAAGGAAATGTTTTTTAAAAGAGCTTCTCTAAGCACTGCTACTTAAAAATGGTTCTGTCTGGCAGAGGTATCTGATGCCATAATACTACAGGACAGGGTTACCTATTTCACAGCATCATTTGAAAATCACATCTAAATAACCCAAACTCAGTGGATGAAAATACAAAGGAACATGTTGGGCCTCTGGGATTCTCTAATGCATTTGCTTCAATCTTAACCTCCTGGGCTAAATAAATGTTAGAGCAAATGCCTAAGAGGCAGCTGTAATGCCAGTATCTCCCTTGGGCTGAATAGCCACTGTAAAATAGTGTAGCACTGGCAAAAGCCATGCTATCCCCCAACAGATTCCCAATGCCTCCTTCCTCTCTGCAAGGCCAAGACATGTCTGTGGAAAGAAGCTGCTGATGTGAAGGCCTTTGTTATCTGTATGCCACTGGACTCCACTCCAGGAGGACAATTCCTTGGCTGTACAAACCACTGCTTTCCCCTCTTCAGGCAATTAGCTGTGGCAGGAGGGAGAGGAGAAAATCTGAGCCTGTGTAGGCAAAAGGCAGCCATGGAACTCAATTATGTACCTTTTACTTATATTTCAGAGCTACTCATGCAGGCAATCCAGTTGCCTTTACTGGAGTACTCATGAGAATAAGTACTTGCTAGTGTAAAGGTCTCACACGCTTTATAAGGCATGACTCAAACCAGGTTTGCTAGCGTGGAATTTGAATCACCACCTGGTACAAGCAGCATAAAAAGTCTCTCAACTAGGCTTTAATGTCTGATAAACTGATCAGGGAAGAAAATGGATCCTGCCAAGTCTCTCTCTTCTGTGAAGTTCTTCAAATATTCAGACACTGTGAAACACAGTGTACTACCCACAGAGGTTCACATAGGGCTGTGTTAAACTATGCAGAGATACCTGTGAGGGGTATCCTCCATCATAGACTTCATAGACTCATGAAGCACAGAGCTGGTCTCTCTGGGATTACCAGTGTGTTACTGGTTTTTGTTCCTGGGGACAACTGTTAAAAGTCATGTCTGTGATACAGTTGGCCGTTGTGTTTAGTCCAGAATCTAAGTCAGGTACAAATCCGACACTGCTTTCTAAGCAAAACGCAGATCCTGCCAACCCCTGTTCTGCTGTCAGCAGCGCATTATGTGGATAGTGATAGATATTGCTGGTTGGATGAGGTAACTTGCTCAAATAGGGTTTTATGCCTGCAGCAATGATCCAAATTTTCCTCAGCTCACTCGTGCACTTAGTCCTATTGAAGTCAGTTGTCTAAATTCATCCATGCTATTGGTCCAGAAGCATCAGCACAGCCAGTGGTTATCAGCCTAGTAACTCCAGTAGTAAATTTGGCCAAATGAAGGTACTTCTGTCACAGGATGAAGAGTATATTGGCTAGTTGTGATGATGTATATGTAGTATAAAGGATAAATTCGTGCTGTGTCCCTGTACTGCCTTAGTATGGTTGAGAACAGTATCCTTCCTCCTTGAAGGTTTTGGAGTGATTCCCCTTTCTAGTATAGATCTGGTGAGCTCTGGAGTCTTTGATTGCTTCTGTGTTTGCACTGTTTGGCTCCAGTTTGCACTTTGCAAAAAGAGGTACACAGACCAGGAGATGAGATTAGCAGCCTTATCGTGGCTCTCTTGCTCCTGGTATCTGAGCAAGCTTTCTTCAGAGATTGATTTATCTGTTTCCACAACACTGCACAGTACTATCTACCTATCATGGAGCAAACCTGAATCTTCTTCTCACACTATGTGTGTTACGTACGCTGCTGGACACAACCCCCCACGCCTCAGCTACTGCCTGTGCTCCCATGGACATAGCTCCTCCATCCCTCAGCCAGTGCCTGCATGGTAGAAGCCCTTCACTTTCGACCTTTGGGATCTGCTTATGCCTATGATAATTTTTGTCTCAGTTTGACGGTGCTGGGCAAATTGGTGCCTAACTCACAGAATCTAACTGGGATCTAAGACTAGGCTTTTTCTCAGGATTTGATTGAATAAGTATTTTCAGTGTGCATATGCAATTAAATGCATATGGATTACCTACGTCCTAGCTGAATGCTTTAACCATTAGTATATTGTTTAAAAAATAAAAACAAAAGGAGGATCATGTAACTTTCCCTTTCCTTTAGGTGAAGAAAAAGACCTCTGCTGCATTCTTTAGAGCTGTGGGTCTTATGTGGGCAAATGTTTTCAGACTCCAAAGCAAGGATGGGACTTTTCATTCTCCCCTTTTCAGTATCCTCTGTTGATTAGCCCCATCCTGAGCCTCAGTCAAAGGTTTGATCACTCCCTGGAGGGAGAGCAGGACCTTCCTGCAAGCACTCAGCTTGGACCCCAGATGCTAGCACCTGGCAATTATCCTCAGTATGTCAGGGCACTGTGGAATGCATCAAGAAACGGAAATGGTGCAAGGTCACACACAGTCTCCAATTCCTGTTTTCCACAGCCCAGACTAGCATCCTAGCTGAGGTACTGCCGTACCATTTACAAAGCAAAAGGGGCTTTGTTGCACAGGAGCTTATTTTTCTTGGAAGGTATCCACCATGACAGCTGGAAAGCCCTCTCCTGCAATACTGGAGAAGTTTGCTCCTCATTTTGTCTCTGGCATTTTTGGTGGGGTGATAGGGTTAATTGGTTGTTTTTCATTTGGATTCTTTATGCTGGTTTTGTATTTTATTTGGCAGTGGGGCCTTACTGCCCTTTTAGAAATTGAGTTTATTTTTTTTCTACAGCTCTCATATGCCTCTAGGATGTGAAGCTTTTGTAAATAAAAACGTATTTTTTGTTATATTAACTCATTTTCAAGCAAGCTTTGTGTTGTAGAAAAGATTGGTGGTATTCTTTCCTGTGCATGCTGAACTGAAGACAGTGATAAGACTAAAAACATCCCCAATTGAAATAGCATTTTATAACCCAGAGGTTAGCCTTCCTCAGGATTAAAATTTGCAGTCACTTTATAGATTCCTTGTAAGGCAGATTTCTAGTCACCCAGCCATGTGTAAAATGAGGCTACTGATAGCTGCAAAATTTTGCATCTGCAAAACTCAGTCCCATTGGTGACTACCACAAGCACAAATCTGTTGATGAAAGATGCAGATACCCATTGTGCTGGTGTCAGCTGGCCGGTGAGGCTTACGTATTCCTGTGCTGTCTGTGTTAGAAGCACCATACCGAAGGTGCCAAGCAGGGGCTGGGTACAGTTCGCACCTCTAATAGGAAAACCAGATTTTGCTGCACAGAGCTGTTAATCCTAAAACATGATGATAGATTGCAGGTGGCTCCATGTAACAGATGGGAGTGGACTATGAGGTAAGAGTGAGCTGATCATGTTCAAGTTATTAAACAACCTAATACTAAGCTGCCTAAGTGCTGAAATAGTTGATGCTTACTACTTACGCAAGCAATGAGTGGGTTTGCCTTGGAAAAAATGGGTGGTTGAGTGGTTTAGGTGTTAGCCTGTGTTAACCCTGGGTTTGGAAATTGCATTTTTTTGGTAGTTCTGTTACATAATTTCTCTGTCACATGGAGAATCCCCAGAATCCAGGTCTGCAGATTTAGGCTTCTGACTTCCAGCACCATCGCAGGGACGTGGGCAGCCAAATGCTCCACTGGAGCCTGCTTTTGTATTTCTTCCTGGTGACCAGAATTTTCTCCCACTTTTTAATGATCTTTTGCATCTGCTAGAAGTTGCAGCTCTCAACACTTGAAGAATGTACTTTGTTTATTCACTGCTAGTATTGTAGGGACAGTGAAGAGATCTGCAGGTATTAATTATAAATTTCCCATTTTTCTTCAATTTAATATTTGGCAAACTCACTTGATATATCCTTCCTGGGATATTCCCTTAGGTGTAGACCTGAACATGTCAGCACCAGCACTGAACACTTTGCTCTCAGCTACTCCAGCTTTGAATACACAAACCCAATAATCTTCAATTTTAGACCTGTGCCAGCCTGATCCTCCTCCTGTAATAGATCCATCTGGCTTAACGGCATTTTCATTCAACAGAATATTAATTCTGGAACAGAAGTGGCTTTTATAATGCTAGTATCCAGTGGGGTTATATGTAAAACGTTCTGTTTTCTGAAAGAGTCAGCTTGGTATGGTTCCCATATTGACAGCCATGTTCCCATTTCAGGCCTGCAAAACTCTAAGCCAAGGTACAGAGAGCCCTCTTAGATGAGGTCAGGGAATTAAGAATTTCTTCTGTAATTCATTCTGAACCTGATCTGCCTAATAACTGGATTCTTTGTCTCCCTCTGTCTGTCACACACTAAAAGTTCACAAAGTGAGATTTTTAAGTTTTCCTTGCACAGTGAGAAGAGTGAACAGAAGATATGCAGAAATGGAGGAGAAATATTCATGAGAGTACAAAGATATGGCCTAACTTTGAAGCTGGGATGGTGCAGCCTGGCATGCCAATGGACACAGGCTGAGTGACGCAGCCCTCGGAGAAGGTGTTGATCATTGCAGAGTGCATTTCTGCATATGGTACAGGACTGCTTGTTTAGGCATCTCTCAGCCTTGAATCATACTGACAAGAAGCTGGAGCACAAATACTGCTGTCTTAGAGACACAGTGGAGGTTGTGAAAGAATGAGACCACTGAAATACTTTGTAAAATTCTTCTTATTAAAGTTGCTTATGGTCGATGAAGTGAGCGTGGGATTAGTGAACTGGAATCAGGGTCCCTGCATGAGTCATGCTAAGACTGCTCTAGCCCTGAGGAGAGGTGGAGTTCCCCATTGCACCACAATGTACAACAGGGCATTTTGGTAAAGCCTGTAACACAGTTTGACAATTCATTTTAACGTAGATTGTTGATAACTATTCTGGACCAGAATTTCAAGTGGTGAAAGCTGCTCTTACATAGCCTACTTATGGCACTGTAGTAGGAAGATCAGAATCAGGCCCAAAGGACAAGACAGCTAATGCAGGATCAACACCAATTAGACATGACTAGGCGATGCTACATGTGATGGTAGGCTGAGATATTCTCTGCACACTGTACCATCAGAAAACAAAACTGGATATTTCTGGATAGAATTTTATTTTGGAAAAAGAAGGCAGCGTGTGATCTTTTGCTTTTGTCCCTGAACTGGAAGAAGATGCCTCTAAACTGTTTGATGCGTGATAGTGCATGCCTATGGCTTCTCAGCATATGGTAGAGGTTGATTATTTCCAATAGTATTTTGACAGGTACTGAACTGATAAATTCCCTGTTTAAAAAAAAAAAAAAAAAAAAAAAAAAGGTTTTGTTTGATACTCTGCTGATGAGGCTGTGTGGATTTGGGATCATACATTGCTTTATATTCCTTTCAAAGGTAGGGAGAGAAAAGCACCCCTACTATAAACAGTCAGAAGGATTAATTTCTTAATAAATGCCAGGGTTGCATGGAATGGTGTGTCCTGCTGTCATAGTGCCTCACCTCTAAGTCTTGTGTCTCTCCCTTCCTAAGGGAAGAAGTGCTAATTTAGCAAGTCAGGCATTTCCATATGAATTTTCTTTAACATGGTATCTTTACAGGGAAAATAGTTATAAATGGGGTCACAGACATACCTCATTATTTCATTAGGAATCCCCTAATCTGTGACCAAACAGCATGCCGTTTTATCACTTAACCTGGTTTGGTTCTCATCATTGCCGCTAACACCTGGCAAGAAGTGTGTGTAAGCTCACAGAAATAGGAACTGGGGGCTAAAGGAGCAGCTTCAGCGCTAGCTTCTGAGAAAATATTTAGAGCTGCTGAAATACAAGACCCAGGCTTAGGAGACCTGGGCTTTATTTCCAGGTGTGCCTTTCCTTTGCTCTTTAGCTGTGGTGCCAGTTCTTCTGTCTGCTTTTTTCATCCTCTTCCCTTATCTCTGTCCTCTATTTAACTGAGGAGGTCTGAGTCCAGACTAGTCTATGCAGCATCTTACCTCGTGATATTGTTAATCAATGATATAAAGAACAGCCAGACATCCAACAGACCTAGACATCCAGTAATTACCACAATTAATCCTAAAAATAAGTGTTTAGTTCCTTGAGCAGCAAAAACAAGAAAGCTGACTTTCTTGTGGGTTGGTATCCTAAAAGTGAATTCTTGGGTGGTCCCTAATAGCTCCAAGAGGTCTCTTGTATTTGATGTTTCACTGAATCTCTTCTCTCAGTAGGAACATTTTAATGCCACTTTCTTTCCCAGATGTCGACTTTTGTGACACTTGAAGAAATGTAATTTTTTGAGACCTCTGACTGTCTGCCAAGCTTTGGCTGAAATTAGACACAGTCCTCAAAATCTAACGAGCAGAGGTGAGAGGAGGGTATGAGGGAGAGAAGCAGACTGATGGACAAATGCAGACCGCATGATCCCACAAACTGTTTTTTCCTAGCAAATCGGGCTAAAAATCGTATTGGTGAGAAATGGGATTTTTACTCATTTAAACACAAACATGAAAATCAAGTTCTTGGCTTTTAAAGGAATCAGGCTCAGATCTTCACACTGAATTCCTCTGCTTGCTCTCTTAATTGGCAATATGTTAACGCAAGCATTTTTTCTCTGCTTTCCTGCTTACTTCAGTTAATAACTATAGCAACGTGAAATTTCCCTGACACTACACCAGTACTGCAGGAGAGCCTCCTTTACTTTCAGCTTCCTAAAATGCCAGACTTGGGTCCCACCAGCTTGTCTCATTGCCTTTCAGTAGTGAATGAATAATTAAATTATGCAAGGAGCAGAGAAATGATCCTGTGCTGCTCTTTGCTAGGCAGCGTGAAGCATGCCCTGCTGCTCATCTCGTCAGATACCCTTTATGGCTCAGCATTGGCTTTCTCTGGGACCATTTGGTGCTGGAAAATTCTTTCTGCTTATGGGAAATGTAAGTCTGACCTGAAGTTCAAGCGCAAGCGGACAGCATGTCTGCTTTGTGTCCTTGAGGAGTCATGAGTCCAAGCTGTAAGCTCAGACCTCAGTTTTCTGAAATTCAAATTCTGATTCGTACCTGTCTCTTCACTGAAGGATCGTCTTCTCCTGTATAAAGGCACCTTCTGTCACTGTCTTCATTTCTCTCTTTACTGTGTAATTTAACGTCTCATAATGTAGTCATAAGTACAAACCTGAGACACATCAGGGGGACAGGAACATTCATTCTTTTATGGAATTTCTGCATAAAGTAAAGGAAAGCTTGAAGAAAAATTGAGTCTCTGAAAACTTGAATTTCTTTTTACATTGCCTTGGTGGAAAACACATAAGCACTACTGCAGTCAGTGGCATTAGGAAGGCAGATTGGAGAAGTCTGATCCACAGTTTCAAAAACTCAGCCGTTGTCTTCATATATGATTTGAATTCTGTATGTGTGTGATAGCTTTAAACATGCTCTGTAGGTGGATTGAAGTAGCATGATGTTAGCAAACGCTCCCTGCCTTTGTCAAAGAAAGCCCACTTTGTCTTGCAGTGAGTTTGTCAGGGCCTAAATTATCCGTAGATCACAGTCAATTCGTAAAAATACCAACATGCAATGAAGCCAATCTTGTTAATAATGAATCAGGTATTATAGCAGTGCTGGTTTTTAAAGTGCCTGTAACAGTGGATTGTAGCTTTCCCGCTCCTGGAAGTCTGAGTCAATTTATCTTTATATCAACAATAAACCAGAAAGGGCAGAAATCAAAGTAAGCAATGTTTTTATTACCGCTTTTAAATAAAATATTGTGCCAATATTTTTTCCCTAACATTACATCTTTATTTTCTCAAATTTATTGACAATTGCTATTTATCCTCATTTCTCCTTTCTTTTGCAAAACCATCTCATCCTTTGATTTACTTCCTCCAGAGAATATGGTACCTAATTCTTTTCATTTCTCCCCGATAAATCCCTGATTAATTGTACGTTATAAGCTATCCATGCAATATTGTGTCTTTCATTTCTAAATAGGCTTTCTTTTATGAATTTCAAAAGTGAACACTTTTCTCTCTGGAGCCAAAGCCAAATCCAGGCTCATTTCCTTAAACAATAGCAAGTCACTTCAAAACCACCTATGATTCTCAGCACCGTGGACTCCTCCTCCTCCTCTGTGAGCACAAGAGAATCAGACCTTCAGTTGTGGCACATCCTCTAATAGATCTGCTATAAACGTGGCTGCCAATTTATCTCACCAGTTAGGAGGACTCTGCATCGTAACTTTCTTCATCCATTGTGGCTTCAAAACTGCATTGTCGATTTGTAAGCATGTTGGTTTAGATGCTGGATTCTGAGCTATATTTTTTGCTGTTTCAAATGTGTCCTGTGTTTGGTTTTGAACTGACTTGTCCTGCTGGTAGAAAATTAAATCATATGCATATTAAGAGGTTGATGGAAAAAGGCACTGCAGCCTGGCATTGACAAGCAAGGCACAGCTGTAGTGTATGTTGACATGAGATATGAAAATAAAGTGAAGGGAGGAAAGAGGAGGAAAAGCAGAGATGCAAGTTCTATCTCAAACCAAATTTCCAAGCCAAACTCCCTGAGAGATGTCAAAGATGTGCCTGAAAAAAAAGCACACAAATGCAGTTCAAGAAAAATACACATACCTACAGATGTAAAAGAGGCAGTCTGTCAGGAAAATGAGTATGTTGTGAAGCCAGCCATCAATATTGCTGTGTAATGATGCAAAAGAAAAGTATGTCACCTTTAAAGAGCCTATAAGGCAATATCACACTGAAAGGAAAATGGAGGAATCAAGGCTCTCTCTGGCACCTGTCTAAACCGATATCCAAATTAACTGATTTTCAAGTGTGGGCCTTTGAAATGATCTGATGGAAGTATTCAAAATCTCATATCCTCAATGGCGGCTGATCTCTTCTACCATCTGTTCCCAAGGAGAAATGCCTGATGATAAGATTGAGAGGCAGCAGATAGAGAACCAGCACTGCTCTGACAAAACTGGGGACCTTTTCAGATCATTTGATTCTCTCATGGCCAACAGAGACTCCGGACAGTGACTCTTGGAACATGGAAGGGAGAACAGTGAACATAGCCAGCAGGTCTGTAGGTGTTACGTTGTCTCTTCGTTGTAGTTGCATTGCCAGAGGTGGACTTGGTGAACTTCACAGTGGTGGAAAATCGAGATCCTACTTTCAAGCGTGATGTGATTTTGAGTTCCAGCAGCTACTATGTCTGGGTTTAGTGTCGTCATCCTCTGCTGTGTAAAATGGGTTGAACAACCGGGAGCTTTTCAGTCATATGAATGGCAAGTGTTGTATGCGACTTTGTTATGAGGAAAGCTGTCTGTGTGATTATGTTAGTTTAATTTAATAGCAGGCTGTTTAGGTAAATGAGCAGGGAGGCATATGAATGGCTGCAAATAATGTGGAGCATGATTGCAAAATGATGCGGCAGGAGATGGGCTTGTCTGGCCCTTGTTGAGAGCTCACCAGACAGCCCTGAGCAGGGAGAGAAGTCTTCCTTAGTCTTGGACACAATCCCTTTGAGACAGAGCGGAGTCCCAGGAGTGCCTGGCTGAAACCTGGGCTCAAAGGAAGTAATTTGCCAGGCTTGGCAATGCCAGATGTGATACAGCCTTTGGTTAGTTTAGACTTCAATATCAGCACAATAGAGTCTAGAGTAGTATGAGCCTGCATAGGACCTGAAGTTAGATAGATATGCTTTTTTTAGATTCCCTGTATTTAAAGATAATTTCTTCCTTATGGAACCTAAACCTGTGGGATTTACTGGTGTAGTTGAGCTGGTTTGAGAATAGGCCAGTAAGGGATTTCTCATCCAGAATTGCATCAGAAGTCAAAGGGGGATTTTTAATAGTTAGAAACATGCAGTTGGCTCAGTAGGTGCAAGAAAATGCCGTTGCATCCAACAGCATCTTTTCAGCTGTGGGCTCTGTCCTGTCAGACCTTGGACCAGAACTCCCTTCCAGCAATGGTCCGCCACTTCCCTTCCCTACCTCTGATTTATACAAACAAAATCCTTGTTTTTCAAAAGATCTTTTCCTCTTTTATGAAATCAGAGCCCTTTCACTTGGCTTGGAGTAACTTGTCCTGAATCTAATTAAACAGCCCCAAAGTTTTGACTATTGCACCTTGGAGCTTTTCAAGGAGAAGTCCCTTTCGCTTTCTCTAGAATGGCTCTGTTATCGTTTTAATGATCACTTTCCCCAGGAGTTCTCACCTCTGTTTCCCTGGAAAAATTAAAGAAAATCTAATATATTGATACAGGTGATCCATTTCATGTGAGCCAGTGACACTCTGACCGTGACAGTACCAGAGAATTCATTACTGCAGGAGGCCATTGAATCCAAGATTAGTGGCTGGGCTTTTAAAGGGCACTGGGTAGTTTTAAGCCCTATTTGTACCTGTCTGAGTTAAGATAATGAGGATAATCTAATATTATGCTTCAGGGCTTTAGTTACCTGCCTATGGGGTTCAGAATGGAACTCTGCTTCCAGGGCCTGTGCAGAGTTTAATTCGCCAAGCGCTTTATGATTTGTGTTTCGATTCCTCTGAAGCCTCAGGTATTGGCTACGGCCAGAGGCCAGATACCAAACTGATGACACTCAGATTTTGTCTCCTTTTAATATCAGTGGGCTGCCTGGCAGCTACACCAACATTTCAGCTCCCCCCCTCCCAACTCCAGATTTATGCCATCACCAGAGGAGTTTCCTGGCTTTCCTCCAAAGCCCCGAAGAGAAAAATCCATTTTGTATGTTTCACCAGCACAAACCACAAGTCATCTGGGATTTTAAAACTTCTGGAAGAATCTTGGCATCTGTTATTTAAAGAAAACAAACTGATCTTTCTCTGAAAATGATCTTTTTGATCATTAAAATGGAAGTAAAAAAAAAATCAGAATCATGCATGTATAATTTAAAATTATGTATGTGGGGTAGGCTTTTTTTTGTTGTTGTTACTCAAAATTTAAGTTTTAAAATATGTCACATAGATCTTCCTTGCTTAAGGATGCCTGCTCTTTAGGAAATTGATTTTTGTTTATATCAAGGCTCTGACAAAACTCTGGCATCTCTCTTATGACCTATAGGCTTGGGATCAGTGTCGTACCCCACAAATGAGCTTTTATCTTCATCTCCAATGGTCTATGTAGCTCCTATTTCTTGGTCCTTTCCATCATCAATCTGTTTATCTCCTCTTGAATTATCTGTTGTAATTAGAATACATTTTCTCATCTCGAGGGGAAACCAGCTCCAAATGAGTATTCTATAAAAGCAATTACTTTTGATATTAGATATCTGTACATAAAAACACAGTATTTCTTCCAATTAAAAAGCACTAATGAATTTTGTGTCTAGAGAGGGAGTAGCCTACGCAATGCTACTGTTTCTGCTTAAGGCAATGAACAAAAAATTAGGCCTGTAAGAGGGCTGATGAAGCCAGCAGTGGCATGTGTGCCACACCTTTGAATAGTAGGTCAGGGAGAGAAGATGGCTGTGCAAGGACGTACGTTCCTTTTTTTCCCCAGCAGGCCTATTGTATACATTGATGGCCTTGATCATTCTCCACACTGTGCCTAGACGACTAACACAGTTTTTCCTACTACGCTTGTCTCCTATACCTGGCCTTCCATTACAGGTTTTTCTTTGTGTTTCCTCGGATATTCCTCTCCACTTCCTCAAATTCTTAAGTCACCGGCTAGGAACCTTGCATTTGGCATGGATCAGCTTTACCAGAGATCTCCATGGACTCCTTCCCTCTGTAGACACAGAAGGAGTTGTGCTGAGCCTTCCCAGTGGGAAACCTGTCTTACATATATCAGAACTGCCACCTTTCATCATCTCAAAATATCCAGAATGAGTAGGGAGCTTTTATCACAAGCTTTTCTACAAAAGGAATCATTTCAGAAACATCTTGATCACGTTATTTTGGAGGGGACTATAAATCCTGTCCCTAGGTTACTTTCCCATAGAAATCCTCTCCTTTTCATCCCCAAGAAGCCATCTGTGTATGGGGGGCACATTGGGGTAGAAAAAAGGACCTTCCAGTGGGCTATGAAACAACTTGTTTTCTTGCTGTTACGACAAGGATGAGATCCACAGGCCAGTGTTGCACTGCAACCTCTGCCTCTCCTACTGATCCATGTTGTCTTGTTGCCGCCTTCCCTGATCGTCTTTCTGTATCTGTTTCTTCTCTTCAGCATTGGTAGTGAGCTCTTTGGGGTAGGAACTGTCTTTCTGGGCTCGTGTAGCATCTGCTAAAATGGTGTCCTGAATCTAAACTACATGCTCTGAAAACACTATGAATAAAAGCAGTTCGGGCCACATGCTGTCCTAGTTGGGCTTATTATGAAGGGTTTAAGGATTAATGCATCAATATGGTAGGGGCAGAGTGTGTAGGATGGAATAAGGGTCAGTTTCCAGCCCAGATGCTGATAATAGCCTGTGGCATTTTTATGGCATTTTCCATCTAATGTACTTCGAGCACTTGACAGATATTCATAGGCTGTGCCTCAGAGTGCTGTCTGCAAGCAGGAAATGTCCCTACTTTAAAGAAGAAGAAACATAGGGCAAAGAACATAAATGGCTGGATATTAGTTCTCTTTCCAGATAATTTGTCCTAATCTACATCATTTCCAAGGCTCCTGCTTCTGTATTCTCTCTGCCTGACTAGCTTCTGTGGGCAGAAAAGGAACAGCCCTCCTACAGGCAGAGCTACCATGTCACTGCATCCCTTCGCCATCATTCAGCAGTCTTCTCACAGATGTCTTGCAGGATTGTCAGTCAACTCTGGATGAGAAAGAGTATTGCAGGCTTCTACTTGAACAGACAGAAGGGTCTGGAGATGAGGTCAACATACAAAAACACTGCACCACCTAGTTTCTAGAGCAAAAAGTTGCACATCAAGTGCTTCAGTTTTATAAATTATTGTATTTTTTTTCCTTTTCAAAGCATTAGCCATAGGATACTGTTTGTCTTCTCCCTGGTATATCTTCAGAGATACCTAGGGCTGATACTGAATACAAGGGGACATAAGTCTTTCAAGCAAGGATGCAGTAAACTTGATTACAACTATAAAAAGTAGTCCTATTTTTTGGATTCTATTTTGGGTTTCAGATAAACGGAAGTGCTGGAGTCATCTAAATTGGATGGGGTTTTGTTTGTTGCTCTCCTCTTTGCAGAATTGAAGGCTGTGTCCCTGTGGAGTGCAATTTTGTGAATGTTTTCTGTATGTAAAATTAAATCTCATCCACATACAGCATTCCTTCTAGCTCAGAAAGTAAGTACCATTCATATGGACAAAATTCAGATCAGTTCTCTGGGCAGCAAATCTTATATATTATATAGGCTTACCGCAGGGCTGTGGTGGGAGAAACTGATTTGGGATATGGAAAGTTGGGATATTCAGAAATTAAGGGCCAGCCTCTGTTTAAGATTTAGATTGAATTATGAGCTGGACACTGCTGACTACTTATGCTGCGTACTACTGTTTGCAAAGTTGACTGAAATAGCGTCAAAGAGTTTCAAATAAGATTTTTTTTCTGGATATTGTTGATCCTTGCGCTTGCAACGGGAAAATGCTTTTACCTTGCCAGGTTTAATTTTGGTGCACTGAGCTGCTAATGCATTCAGCAAATTTATGCCTATGGGACAAAACATTTTGTTTATATTTTCCAAGGCAATAATCGCAGAGAGCCACTTTTTAGCTATGGTCATTTCTCCATTAACCATCGTTTGTGCAGTTTTTATGGGAGGCAAGGAAAGAGGCAGATGCCTGGTTTTGGCAAATTTTTATATGGGATCCTTTGGCAAACATGAAGCATATAGGATGGGAGAGGGAGCAAAAAGAAAGCACAGGCCGTCAAACTCGCTCAGCATTTTGGCAGTCAGGGTAGTATCATATGATGGAGAAGAGAGAAATACCACTCTACGTGTGATGCCATATGATACTATCCCAAACTGTTAGCTCCTGCTGACATCGCAGGGAATCACTGGACAGAAGATGCTTCAGCTTTTGTCAGAGTAGGCCTGTGTTAGAAACTGAGGGAGGCTGCTTTTTAACTTGCAAGCTAATCACAACAGAACAAGAATTCAAGCAGTCACTGGTTTTGATTTCTGGCTCCACCACCATATCTTGTGCAATCCTGGGGAGTTCCTAAACCTTTCAGCAGATCATTTCTGCCCAAAGGTGGGTAGGATGAATCCTTCCAACCTCAAAGGCTGCTGGGCATCTAACCTCACTGGTGTGTGGGAGGCACTGAGATATTTCAGTGACGGTTGCAAAACAGCTCCAAGTACCATAACTTTCTGTACGGTGGGGGATGCTTTCTATTCAGTAGCCCAGTGAAAGGACATGTGAACCAATACAAGCTAGGGCAAAAACATTATCCTGGAACACCTCAATGCTGAAGTATCCAAGGTAGAAGGCTTTTCTTTATTTCTGAAGAAGAAATCTTTTTCTGGTTCTGCTTCTTTTGGAATGTAGTAAATAACTTGGGTGCTTTTTATCCAGAGATTTCAAAGCATTTTGTAAAAGTATTTACTGCTGCCATTTCATAGCCTCTGTATGTCCCTTTGTCAAACCATCTGCCTGGTGGGACTCATCAACTCAATTTGAAATTGAGACAAAGCTCATGGCACCTTTTCTCTCAGCTGTAGCAACTGTGCCCCACAGGGACTTGTTTAGCTTCCCCAGGACGTCTCCTCTAGCACCCAGTCTGGGCAATGTACTGAACTGAGCAGCTGATCAGAATGTCCCTGGGCTGTGCTAGGTGTGTATGAGAGGCAAGGCACTGTTTATGCAATTGAGCTTTTCTCTGATGTAATCGTGTTATTCTGGAAAATTTGTTCCTCTTATTTTTAGGGATCACTAAAGTGGAGCTATAAACAGCAAGACAACTGGTGAGCTGAGACCTTTTGCTTAGTGTTGAACCGCTCGCTCATATTGCTCTGCCTCCAACCAGCTGCTTTTCTTGTACATCTGCTTCTCTCTAACATGTACTGTTAACCCCTGAAGGAGGAAGACCAATTTTTTCTTCTATGCCTACAGATATGCCAGAAAGTGAAGCTGTAACCTTCATCTGAAGTTCCCAGTTGCAACAGAACAAGATTACAAAATTAGCACAATAAAGTAATTCAACATGAAACTAGCAGGGCTGATTCATTAGATGCAACCAATTTACTACCTGCTTCCAAAAGGGTGTTTTTGTATAGAACTAGCTTAAAAAAATGTGGCAAGCTGAGTCTTGGTTTAGCTGTGTTACTGAACCTATTTTAGAGTCTATGAACCTTTTCTTTCAAAAGATATAACTAGAAATGCTAAAAGTCAGCTTTGTCAATCTATGTGGAGTTGCTATTGCCCCTGAATTCTTTTTTTTTTCCTCTTGTTTAAACCAGAATCTAAAGATTTTTATTGCCTTACAAGGTATGCAGGGATGTTTTCAACTGAAAAATCAGAATTGAAAAAGGAAGGAAACAACTATTTTGCTGATGAGTTTTATGTTTCCTGTTCAAAAAAGGGAGAAGTGTTTCAGGAGTGGCAGGTAAAACTGCTGGGTCACTATGCCAGTTTTCTTAGAGGGAAATGTTTTATACCCTCCTTTTAAGGTGTTAGGAACCAGAATACTTTTGTGTAGTTATTCAAAAGTGCAGATGGTCTAAGTGTAGATAAAGCTCAGAAGGTTGGCTTTGAAGCCCTTCTCAACTTAAGACTGAGACAGGTCAGCAAGGGCATTTCAGATATTTTGCAGCAGTTCTGTCAGTGCTTACCGAATCTGGTGGCATTGGTGATGGAGCTGGCCTTGTGATTGTGCCCAGCATCCCTGGTACTGCCTGGGCAGACTTTTGATGAAAGACGGGTGAGATGTGGGAGCAGAGCTGGAGCTGCTGAAGGGGAGGTGGCTTTGTCAGAAGTGGCAGAAGGCTAAGAACAGACCTGTACTATTGTGAATGTGGGTGTATAATTATTTTCAGTTGCTTATTTTTATTTTGAATTGTCAAAAGGTTAATTATGTCTGAGAACCTTAGCTGAATCTGATTTACAGCTGCCTGTAATTGTGCTGCAAATGGAAAAAAAAAAGACAGTAAAATAATCACAGATGTAGTTTGATCTTGCTTTTGCCATAGTTTCTCACATAAATCTCTTCAGTAATTTTCCCATTGTGACAGGGTTTATGGTGAAAAATAGAAGGTCTCTTTTCTTCCTAGAAAATTATGCATCCTGTGGAGTAATTCATCTGGTTAAGAAACTAAGACTGGTTCATTCTGCTCTCGATTCTCCCAGCAATTTCTGTCTTACACAGAAATCTCTGCAGTGAGAGCAATAAATTTGAAATGAATGACAGACACTAATTATTTGTGACCTCATTGTCATCTGCAGCATTGAACTGGGTATGACTGATCCCAGCATATGGGCTGTAGATCTTTTTAGTCTAAAAATTTAAAGAAAAGACAGCTTTAAAAATAGCAGCTCACTGGGCATTGCCACTGTTGTTCCCTCTCTCCCCTCTCTGCCCATCACTGTTTCAGAGCTGGCAGCATGATTTCAATGCTTCACTCTGACATGAGCCACAGGGTTACAAACTATCAGCAATGCTGCTGTACCCTGCCCACAATGGCTTTGCAAGCCATGGAAAAATGGGTGAAATAGGTGCTAGTTAGAGCCATAGGTATGCAACTCAAAGATAAGAGGAGGATCTGGAAGACTGTAACAATCTTTAAAAGAAGAAGAAAACAGAAAAGTACTGTCATCTGATCTGCCTTGGTTAAAGCCCAGGTATATGCTGGAAGTTGAACCAGAAGCACTTCTCCATCTGTCTTTTTTAGGTTTTATGCTGGTCCCTATCTCTGTACGACCTAAAGACCCAGCATATAAAATCAACAGTAATTGTCTCTCTGATGAGCAGCAGTATTTCCAGAAATGTATCCCTTTCCCTGTTGTTCCAGTAGGCGAGACCCATGGGAATGAATTTTCCTATGTGCTGTCCCTGCAAGCTGCCTGGGTTTTTGCTGAGCAGAAGACGCCCAAGCCCTAGGGCACAAACAGCTTGTTCTTTGCTGACTCTCTGTCTTTGGCAGCCCACCTATGCATCCTGTGGGAGCACTACTGTAGAGTATTCTGCTCCTCCATGTCCTCCCAGGTGTCGTTTCCATGTTTGGCATGTTGGAAGGCATCTGATGAGATGATTTTGCTCGGTGGTCCCAGACTGTTGGGCACCCCCCAGATGAGGGCCCAGAGGATGTTCTGGAAGGTGTGTCTTGTTCACCAGCAGCCTCTGCTTCAGCCAGACCTGGGGGGACACTGTCTCTCATTGCCCGCCTCCCAGTCCCATCTTTTAAGGCCAACCTTTTTGGAGAAGATGCTGCTGAACTGGCACCCCTTTTCTGTCTTTTTTCACAAAAGGCTGACTGATGCAGGTAACTGTGGATTTGAGGGTTATCAAGTTATGATCTTGACTTAGGTAATCATGGGGCAAAGCCCTCTGTTGAGGAGACATTTGCTGAAGCAACAGGTAACCCTTTGAGATAGAAAATGCTACACAAGTGTTATCCTATGTGAGACAGTTATATTGTGTCTAGCTAACCACCCATGCATTGAAGAGCCTTGCCTGTAATTGCTGCATTTAACACACACGTGCATGCACACATATAAAATATACTATATTCATTGTTCCTAAGAGCTTCTAGAGACACTTGAGTGCTTTTCTTGAAGAATGAAGCAATGTGATATCACTTATTTAATTGCTGCTATATATTGGTCAATGTTACTGCATTGCTATAATAACTGTCCGTCAGACTAGGCTATGCTACAGTTTGGGTAATGAATGGGGAAAAAACCTTACAGCAATATGTTCTGAGAGTGTCAGATATATGATGACTCTTTCGTTGAACAAGATCAGATTAGCAGCATGAAGAATTAGAATATCAGATTTAGAAAAAAAGGTATATGAAATAATTGTCATTATGCATGGTTTGGAAGGCTATCTAACTAATTCTCTCATACAAAAAATGTAAACGTGCTTGATGCTTACCATGGGTTGAATGTTGCATTCCCCTGTTACTTCTGCCATAAAGATGCAAGTGTTTTGTTGTAAACTGCAAGAGCTTAAGTATAAAGTTTTCAACTACTGGAATTAAATAGTTGCTTAAAGTCAAATGAGCACGCCCCAGCTTGGAGACTGTTTCATCAAAGCAGGTCGGTTAACTTTAATGAAGTCGTCTTCAATTTGCTTTGATGTAACATCAGAACCCAGCTCAGATGATTCCAAATGATCAGCAAATAAATTTCCACACTGCAGTCTTTCAAGGACATAGGCTTTATGAAGTGTCTAGTTTTCTGGATTCTTTAGCTTCTAAAGTGCCTAATTTGACTCCCTTTTAATAAGGCCTGCTTGTACTTTTTTTTTTTTTTTTTTTTTGAGGGATCTGCTGACTTTTCTCTGAAACTGAGCCCCCCTTTAAGATGTCATATATTGGGCAAGTAAAGCAGAGGCATGCAGCATCATTGCTTGCTATTAGTGTCTTTTAAGTCTAAAACTTTATCATGCAGGAAGATTAGGCTGCTGTGCTTTTTCTTTTGAGTGGGGAGAGACTTAGAGTCTCAGACATGTAATTTATTTAATTACTTGAGCAAGGACTAGTTGTTAGGCCAGGGATGGCAACATCAGGCCCTTCTGTTCTAATTTTTCCAAAGGAAGTAACATTAAATACTAAAGCTAGTCAAAGTGCCAAATAGCCTCTCATCCTAAATTGGACTAAAAGGGACAAATGGTACAATTTCCTTCAAAATGAAGTTCCCAAAAATATTTTCAGAAATATTTAGTGTGTATTGAAGTGCTTCACTTAGTAAGGTAAAAGAATTTCTGTTGTTTGAAATCACTAACTGCAACACAACTCTTGAAGAATTTTAGTCATGTCTCAACAGAAACTATGACTGTCTCATTCTCCACTTTTCTTACAGAAAATTGTTTCATTAGAAAATTCAAGTAGTCCTTCTTAAATACCCCAAATATCATGATATCACATTTTTTTTGCTTATCGCTTTCTCCTTTGCATGACCCAGTTGGAGACATGACTATATCAATTCCTAATTCTTAACCTCCCTGTGCTAGTTTCTCCCTGTCCCTGCAGAATGCAGAAGTATACCAGCTGCAGGTTGATCACTTGATGCTCTCCCAGTTGCTTTATGATGATTGCTGCAAACAAGAATGGAAGGTTCTCAAACATTTTTGAACCAGGTTTAGTGGAAGAAAGATTCATAAGGTACATTTCTACAAAGAAATGTGAGCAGTAGAGAAAACTAGTTTGTTACGTATGAATAAATCTGTTCAGTTTTTAGGGGCAAGAATACTGTTTTTAAAGACATCACGTTGGGCTAATGTTAGTCATTCAGAGTAGGAACGCTTGGTGTGTTTGTATATTAATAGCAAACTGCAGGCATCACAGTATTTGTAATAATCAAGATAGAACCAGTGAGGACTGCACTAGATAATGACAACCGGTGTCCTAAGTCCTATCCAGACTCAGCACACCCAGCTGTGTCTCTTAGTAAGTAGCAATTCAACACAGTGCTATGATTTGGATTTGTCTCCGAGTGAATTGCTACTAGTATAAGTCAGCAGGAAGTTTTGGCTCATGAGCTAGATCCTCTTGGCCAGAAGTGTAGACAGCAGAGACACAACTCTGTTTTTCCATTTACCTGAAAATGCAGCTGGACAGAGATTCATGTGGCCAGCCTAAGATGACAAGAAAGGCTCTTACCCCCCTCTACTTCTGCACAGAGGAGGAGCATGGCTAAGACAAGTATGCTAAAACTTTCTAAATGCTTCTGCACATACCTGAAGACAGTTTCATGAATTCAAGAATAATACGAGACATGAATGAAAAGTATATAGGTATTTGAAATAATTATAATAATCTTTGGAAACCTTTAGCTCAATTTTTTTGAAGTTGTTGCATTAGGTCCAAATTCTCTAGGATTTAGTGGCTTGTGCTGGTAACTCCTTGTGTTTTTTTGGTGTTTTTTTTTTTTTTTTTTTTTTTAGCAGAACGCTGGTGAGCAGGAATAGGTGCTCTGCCATCCTGCTGGGGCTCAACTCAGTCCAGCTGAACAGATTTCTTGCATTCTTCTTGTACAGGTTGAGACAGGACATGAGTACTTTCCTATCTGTCTTCTGGGTTAGTTCCATACCTTACTGAAGGAAAACATGTTTGGGAAAGGAAGACAACATAGCTGTCCTGGGAGGAAGAATGTAGTCATTAAACAGTGGGAGGGCTCTGTTTTGCATTACCAAATGTTGGAGGATAAGTCATCAAAGGTAGTCCAAGATCCTAGTTTGGCAGTGTGACTGACTGAAGAAGAGAGTTGTCTACTGATACCATGTTCCCTTGCCTTGAGCATACCTTTCATTTTTCCTAGCATTTTGTTTCACTTACAGCTTTGAAGAAGTTCATTATTGATGAAGCATCGGTATCAATCCCAGTAGCTCGGTGCTTTGGTCTTTTCTCTCTGTGTTCCAGTAATACAATACCCTAGAAAAAGACGCTGTTTTGAAGCTTCATCTTTCTACTTTCCCCTCATGGGTGCATGACCTGTGGGGTTTCTGCTCGTGCCTCTGTTCAATCTCCCTTGCTAGTGAGACCTCAAGTTCACCTCCCACACAAACCTATAATGAGACCATGGCTGTGTGAACCTCTTGTTTTCCCTTCTTTTCAACCACTGACTAGGCTTGAATGCTTGGAGCTGTCTGAATTTTTTAAAAGCTTGGCCATGCCAAGGATGTTTTTCTGTAGGGCGTCCTTTTTTTCTACTTCTGCCCTCCCCCCTCCTGCTAAGACTCATGATTCACTCTGAGACAGTTGAGCATTTCAGTGCATGATGATGAGGAACATGAAGAAGACATCAAAGACACAAACACAAGTAAGGTCTGTCCTGACTTGGGATGACTGATTGCAGTATGAGGTATGTATTTTTGTAGGCAATGTCTGAAATTCGGTACCAAAATTCACGAGTGCTGCAGGTGTTCAGTCCTTTTATGTTCAGACAGACTGTATGTAGTATTGCACTGAAACTTAGCATAGTATTTTCTCATAAGCACTACAGTAGAAAATGCTAACTGTACTCTTTCAGACCGCTAACAAACCATTGTCTCTCTCTTCTGTCCTGTAATTAAGCAGAGGTGATGATGGAGCTATAACAAGTGAGGACAGTGTTAGCAATGAGATGCAAGAGACATTCCTTCATGAGGGATCGAACTGTCCCAAACCTTACTGTGACTTGTCTCAGCTTTGTATTTGCCTTGTGTGTTTGTTACTAGCAAATGTTGACAGTTTCTTTCTGTCTTTCTCTTTACTTGTTTAGTTGAAATAATGACATTTTCCTCTTGAAAAATTCTTAATTTGAAAAATGTTGAGCAGGTCAAACTGTAATTTTGTTCTGTGTTGTAAATGATTTGGAGGATATTTGCACATTTCTGTATGGTATCCCCAAGACTATTATAAATAGATTTTTCGCTTATAATGACTTGTTGATAATGAGCCTTTTGGAAAGGAAAGCTTTGACATTAAACACAGGATATTTGAGGAGCTTATTTATAAGAATTCAGCACCAAGTTAAATGCCTGTTGCCGTGGAAGAAGTTCTTGGCGATGTGATCATATGGGCATTTTTTTCTGTCGGTTTAGTTTTGGTTTACACGTATTTTTGCTTTGATTGGTAACATACCAGTAAATGAAACCTATAAATGCATTGTTGACTGGCTAATATCTCAGCAAAAAAACAGGTGGGGCTAATCCTTCTAGCTCAAGTGCATCCAAACTTTCTAATCCTACAAGCTGTAGAGAGCTGAGTATTTTACATAATATACATACTTTGTTCATAAGAGATCTGAAGGACAGAGGAAACCTGGAGTAATTCCCATGTGAAAGATGGTGTTGGCTCCCTAATAGTTTTAGCACATCTTTGTGGGAACAGGCTGGGCAAGGTGTGCAGTTAAGTCCAAACCACCTATCTATTGACTGACATAGGGAAATTAGATTTACCCTGTACTTCCTACTCGGCAGCAGCTGGTGACCAGCGTCATAGCTGTATTCCCAGTATGGGAACCAAACCTGAACCATTCAAGAGCTGCAGGTGGTCTTAGAGCCACAGAGCAGATGCCTCAGCTCCAACACTTATTCCAGAACTGACATTAATAAGGAGTTAAACTGGTGGATCTACATGTGGTAGAAATTCGACATATCTCCCTTGAAATGAATGGAGCTATAATGGGCTGTACTGGGAAAGGGTCTGGCCTCCAGTTCTTATGAGGAAAATTTATCTTAATTGTCTTAAGGACAGTTAGGCATTTTGGAATGTTTATAAACAAGATTCCCATTTCCAGGGATTTATACAGGAAAAAGGAGAAATTGTGAAAGCTGCTAAGTGATTCTTTATAGCTCGCTCATTAGTAATTATGCACTGATACTACAAGATGTGTTGATATGGACTCTGGTTTGAAAAGCTGAGGATAATTTCTACAGAGCCATGAGGGTTTCAGAGCTGAGTTTCATGGGAGTTCAGATCTTGTTTAACTAAAAACATTCTGTGGTCACAGAAGAGGTTAGATCATTTCCTTTATATTAATAATTTCAATTTTTTTGTCTTTATCATTTAGGTCTGGCAAAGCCCATGGGATTAGTTGAAGGTCCAGGAGGCTTGGGCCAGGGGGGAATGGCTGCTACGCTGAGAGACGATAGCCATGAATCAGAGACTAAATATGAAGAATATGGTTACAATGCCCAACTCAGTGACAGGATATCACTGGACAGGTCCATCCCTGACTACAGACCAAAAAAGTAAGTCGAATTTCACATTATTATTAAGAGTGATTGATGATTGTTCTGTTGACCCACAGTGGCATTCTTCTCTTCACATCCCTTCCTACTTAGAGTATGACAACAGTCATACATGTACCTCTGAGTTTAGTGAAAATTAAAAAGACCAACTGCCATCTCAAGCATGAAGTGCCACATTAAATGCGTAGCTAATTCTGTGAGTAACACAATAATGTGCACATTCAAGGACTCAGATCAAAAGCTACATCAGGATATTGGTGTTCATTGGGTTTTGGTCACTTAGAAAAAGCCAGGCAGTGCCAGCTGAGCCCACCATCAGAGATGAGAGCCTTAGTTTGTGCTTCTTATAGTCATGTGCAATGGAAGGTGGGGCAGTGACAACAAACACTTTGTAGTCACTGGTCACTAAAAAAACCCCCATCAAATCAACAGCCTTTTCTTTAATTGTATTTGATGTTGTTAGAATTGTTTAGTCAGGGTTTACAATGTGCTGAAACATAGACTAAGTGTAATCCACTGGGGTCCTGTAATTGCAATAAGACTTTTCTTTGTTTGTTTGGAATGTGTGTTTATTTTTATTCTAGTGTTATAGTCTTCACATGCCTGTGCTATGTTTGACATTGCAATTATATGTTTAATATTTGTACTGATTTATTATATTTTGTATTAAATGTCTTTCCAATCTTTCATATTTATGGAGTTATGTATCTTCCAGATGAGACACCCGCACTGTCATCCTGTGAATGACAATCAGTAATGTCTTAATGCAGAGGAGATCAGCAGCAATGCCTAGTTACTCTCAGGAGACAGAATTGAAAAGAATACTTAATTAATTTCTAATAATAATCTTCTGTTTTAGAAGACCCACTGGGGCTACTAGGCAGAACTGAAAGTTAAATAAAAAAGTATCTTATTAAGTGGTGAGAAAAGTTTAGCCAAGCAAAACAGCTGTGGTCTGTGAGTAGATTGCAATTGAATTAGGATTTTAGCAGTTTAAGCTGCCAAAACCAAAATCCAGCAAAACAAAACTTCAGCTTAACTACAAATTTCATTAGCTGTGTTACATAGTAATCTAATCTCAGAAGTATTGACTCAGCATTTGTTTTCTCAGACACTTGCTATGCAAAAGAAAACCTAGATAAAAGAAGTGGCAAAGAGAAAAAAATCTACTGCTTTGATATCACATTTGATGCAAGTATACTGACTTGTCTAATGGTTTAATCTTTCGATCTCTCTTGATGTATCATAAAAATCCATCATGGAATTATTCTGGGGAAAAAGTAGTCTGTAGTTAGGCAAATATTGGAGTTGTGCATCAGAGCTGGTCCAAAGACCCTTAAAATCGGTGTGAATTTTTTTCAAATGGAAGTCGGTGAGGTTTGACCTGGCCTGTTGTTAGCTGCTGTGGTCAGGTGGGTAATAAATGAGATTGCTTTACTAGGAAATACAAAAGTGAAGGTTGCAGAGCTTGAATCTAGCTCAGCAGCTGTCAGAAGCATGAGAGCATTTGCAATGCAGTGATGTTTCACTTCAGATTATACTCTTCCACAGTTTTACTTGGAAGCTTTCATGAGTCATTCAGATAAGCTTTTTGACGTGCTCACTTTGGGAATCTCATAAGGCCATGCTGCATGATTAAGTGTCTGACTTACTGGGAGAACTGCCTTCCTTGTGGTGTTTTGACACTTTTGAGGTGGTTCTAGTTAGCTCTGGATGCTGGAATTGAAACACTTGTCACGAGATACTTACAAGTCACAGGAAAACCCTTCAGGTTGAATTTGCTATGAAAAATGAGTGAAAGTTTAGAGAAGGTAGAAGCTCTTATTATATGAAGAGTTTTATCCACTTGTATCAAAGGAGCTTTGGCTGCCATTTGGTTGCCATTTTCTATTAGAAATTTCTGCTGTCCTCATGAGTAGCGTTTTTTGTCTCTGACCCCTTCAAATGCTTAGCTACTCCTACACAGTCTCTCTTGGGAGCTCCCACTCTAATGCTGAGAGGCAGTTTTCACTCCCTACCCTATTGACATCTTCTTATCCACCATGTAGTACCACATATGCTCACCTAACAGCTAATAGTTGTGCATCATAGCCATAAGGCAAAGGTGAACCTGACTTTCTGTTTGGTTTAGACACTTTGCTCTAATTATATATTGGAGAGAACTAAACTTCCAGATCTTTGAGACTGGCTTTGGGAAAACCACTCTTGTTTTGTCCAACTTTGTATGCTGACTTGCCCAGTGGTCTCATCTCTCTGTCTCTTGATAATAGCTCTCACTGCTGAACCCTTCTCAGTCTGCTTGTGGTTTATATTCATGTCATACCAAGAACTTTTCATTTTTAAAAAGAGAGGACTTTTCACTTTTAAATTGAGAAGCAAGGTAGAATTAATGTCCAAGGCCATGTACAAAGTCCATGGTCAATCTGTTTATAAAAACACTTATCTGGATTCACGTTCCCAAAGTATTAAACCATGCTTTCTCCCCATTCTGGCTTCCATTTAAAATGTTCAGATCTACATATTTGCACACACCAGTAAGTATTAAAGATATGAACTAGGAGAATTTATACTCAAGTCTGAATTGCATAGACACAATTTATGAAAGTAAACATGATTTCACTATGCAAATGTGGGACTTGTAATATTCCAGGCTTAGTCTTCTTTTAAAAGCAATTTGATCAGAAATATTATATTGTAGTTCATTTTATCTTTGAAGTCCCCCCTTATTGTTGTGCAGTACCTTATTCTGGTAGAATAAGCCTTTTGTTCCATCTGCTACCATAGCTTCAGTAAACATTCAGCAGTTTAATTGCATTTCAGGAGGTATTTTCATCTCCACCCAGCAAATTAAAAAAAATATGTTACACTGACGAGGTGTACAGTCAGACAGCATGACCATGAAGGCTTCTAAATTGGAGTCACCTCCATGTCCTTCCACTGCAGTAAAGCCTGCAAGCCTGGGTGGGTAGTCCTGCTCTCAAGATGCTTTTCCCATATACTCACACTGTGTTCTGCTTCCCTACCTGCTGTTGCCAGTGCAGATATTCCTTTTAACTCAGAAGCCTTTTCGTTAAGATAGAAACTGCTAACTCGGTACAGGAGACAACAGCAGATTTTGGGCATGTTGCGTTTGTGTGCCAAATCAAAGCAATGACAGTAAATAGCTTGCTTGCGATTATAATTCACACAATAATTACAAAATTATAGTCTGATCACAACGTGGTGTAATAAATATGTGTCAGCTTTTTCTTCTCTGATATTGCACCTCCCACAGCTTGAATGCTTGCCCTGTCTCTGTGTAGAAAGCAGACAACCTTGGGGAAACAGTTAAAAAACATACTGTGAATTGATATTTTAAGCTATGTTTAGTTTCAAGAGACTTGTAGTATAGAGAAGTTGTAATTTTGTTTTATAAAACAACGCAAAGCCTCCCCAACAATTTTTAGGTTTACTCAGCGTGACCTTGAACACTATTTTAATTTCTTGTTGGATTTCACCTAGATGAAATGGACTGATTTTAAAGTTGTGCTGATTATCTTTCTATAATGTATTATATGTCTTAGTGGTCACTTTTGCCTTGAAGCAGCTGAGTACAGTGCAGCTGAGTCCTCTGAGGAGATGCAAGGACTGAGTGGTGGGAATGAAATGCATTTCAGTTCAACGTCAGGCAGAATACTCAGGATTTATTAGGGTTGGTTGATGAGTATTTAGAAATGTTCAGCTAATCATCCTAGTATTGGACTGACCTGAGATTTTGCTTCATGTACTCAGTGGAAAGTGGTCAATATCTTGTTGTCTGTTAAAATACATGAAAATAACTCTAAAATAGTGGTCTGGTTAGTACTGACTGTTACTAACTCAATTCTACACTAAATTTTTTAGTATGTGTGAAATCTACATTAATACCAAAAGAATTTTGGAAGGATTATTTTTGTTACGGGGAAATTCATAATGCTTGTTATGGAATTGTTTTCATCCCCTGTCATAGAGGCACATACTGAGCTTGAAAAAACATTTCTCAAGTGAAGGGCAAGCCACAAGGAGGGGCAAGGAAAGTAGCACAGGTCTCTGCATGTCCCTGCTGCAGCCTCATCTTTGCTCCCCAGTGTGCTGAAGATTTTCAAGGGCTATACCACTGTGGAAAATATGTTGTGGAGAGCTCAGGATATTTAGTGTCCCCATCTCTCTTCCCAGTAGTAAAGTATTAGCAGGACTTTCTAGCCCTCACTAACATACCCTATTTCCTCTGTGCAATGGAAGAAAGAGAAGCTTCTCTTGTAAGGAACAGGTTATTTTTCCCTTGGAAGCACATGGCTAAGCTAGAGCTTGCTCTGTGGTTCTCTGGGAAAAATGTTATTTAATGGTGAAATATTATTGGATTAATTTCCATTTATGTTCTTCCATATTCAAAATGAGTGTTGTGATCACATAAAACTGAGTACTTAGTGGAGATAAATCCAATGTTGGCCAATGACTCTTATGTATATGCTTGGGAAAGCATAAGCACATGTATTTGTATCAGTTATCTCTACCAGTATGTGTAGATGTAGAATAGTCTTGAATCCTACCTATGGGAATGCCGTGAAATCTGTGGGGCTGTGTGCATGCCTTTGACTGAATAGTCAAAAAAAGATCTAGAGCAACACAGCTGAGATTTTGGTATAGATCCCGCACTTTTGAACAGAAGTGCCCAGAATCAGCCACCTAAACCCCTGCGTAGTCATTTGTCTTCAAGCAGCTTAATTTGTTAGGGGTACTGAGAGTAGAGAAGGAGAACAGGTTTAGCTGGGACTTGCTGTATTGCTACAATAGGCTTCACGAATGGCAGCGGCCATCCATCTGTTCTTTTGGGGAATAACAGCCTTCATTGCTGCCAGCGGTAGCACAAAATGTAAGTCTGTGCTCCGGTAACAATGCTTGTTAGACTCAATGCTTCCCAATCATGCATGAAGACAGAGGTGCTACAGCCCCATATGACAGTAGATTTTGATTTTATCAAAGATGAAGAATGCAGAAAAAGTCAAAACCTTAGGGAATTTCATTCGAAGGTGGGAGGAAAGACCCCCAAACTTACAAAAGCTGTTTGTTTTACAGTGTGGCATCCTGGAAAATTGGGAAGTGTCAACTAACCAGATGCTTTCAAACGTAAGCATCGTCTCTCAGGATAACCTCAATTCCCCTGTTCTTTCTGGTGCACAGGCTGGATCACAAGGGGTTGAATTAAACAGGTTGAACACCTGTAAATCTGGCGTTTTCTAACTTTCTATCACTTGACTTTGCAACTTACATAACTTCTGGGGTTTCTTTACATGCAGGACACGTCCACACATGCGCTTGTCAAAACCACTTGCTGTGATGCATTATGCATACTTTTGAGAAAAGTTAATATGATCCCAGAACTTCCATAACAGCTAAATTGGCTTTTACAAGAAATTGTCGCCGCTTGGTGAAGATCTTTAATTTAACTGATCTTTTTCGTGCAACTTGATGCCGAGTTCATTGTAGCAGTTCAGTGATAACAATAATACTAATATATGGATTCAGTCTGCTGGCTCTATCAGCCAAAGAAGATATTTCTTTGTGTTATGGTCATGGATGTTTGTACTGAGAAAATTCAGCCCTAAAGAACAAACTTATTAATGCTGAGGCAACTCAAGTCTTCAGCCATAAAAAGCAGAGGAATCTAGGTCTCGAGGAAATTACTTTCATTTATTCAGTTCTTTTATAGAAGCGAGCATTTTTGTTGCTTGCTATAGACATTTCACAATAGCAAAGGAATTGCATCTCTAGGGCTCTGAAGTGTAATTAATGGTTCATTCCACTCTATACGTAAGGAAAAGCTTTTTTAATTACCTATCAAAAAGGATTCTGGAATTGATCAAACAATGCTATCAAGGGGGCAGACTTGGTAAATAGACCTCTGATTTGTTCATTCAAGGGTTTAATAACAGTAGCTAGTATGAGGCCAGTAGCTAGGAAACAGCCTTTCTGTAAGAGATTGTCCTTCAGTAGCTGGTGAGCTCAAGCCTTTTGAGAACGCAGCATGCTCACCTTTAATTTTGACCCTTTCTTTTGGTGGTAGAACTCTGTGGACTCACGGTGATATTTGAGCCATCAGTCAGCAGCTCTCTCGAGCCAAATCATGTATGTGTTTGCAAGTTCTCTGTCGTGAGAGGAGGATCAGTGGTCTGGTACAACAGCCCCTGCCCGGGGCTGTAGGAGCGGGCAGCTCCTCTGCCCGTCTGTGTTGGATGTCCCTGCAGGAGCAGGGCAGGAAGGCAGATGGCTTTCAAAGAGCATCAGCTTTTGGATCAGTGGATTGGAGAGGGCTAGACCTGGTATTATTTGATTTTCTCCACCTCTGCAGCTTGCTCTGCCTCATGACCCACTTTTCAAATCCTCTGGGGACACTGGGTATTCTTTGCACTGCTTAGAAAAATGACACAAGAATCTCCAAATTAAAACAGACCCTTAGGATTCTTCCCAGGTTAACCAGAGTGCAACGTAATGGGCCCCTTTGCAAGGAATATTTGAACTGGAACAGATCCAGAGCTTTTCAGGAATCAGAATTTCTGATGAGCAGAAAATGACAACGGGGAAAAAAACCACCTAAAAATATTGTTTGTCAGGCTGAACATCTTCTGTGAAATTATTATTTAAACAAAATGTTTAGACCAATGAAACATTTAGTTTCCCATGAAAACATTAGTTTCAAAATAATGAATTTTCTATCGCTAGCTTCTACCAATACTTTCAGATTAATGTTCGGTCACAGTAAAGTGAAACATTAGTTAAAATTAAGCATTTCCTTTTTTCAGCTGACAGTTTTTCACAATTGCAGTACAGACACAATATTTTGATTTCAGTTAAGCTTATTTTTTAATAGGAAAGTTTTTGACTTTTTTTTTTTGCACCCACTCTCAATAAATTTAAAAAACCATGCTAAAATTCTGAAACCCCCATTTTGGCCACTCTGCACATATGACATCAGTTGAAGCAGAGGGAAGGAAAAACAGAGACAGAAAATGAAGCAGACAGAATTACCTCTGGGCAACAGATTGAGATTGTTTATTGGAGGGAAATTGAGTAAGAGATGAAACCAACTGAAGTGTTTTAATTAGATCCCAAATCAATGTCCAGATGTGGATTTTGAACAGTGCAAAGGGGGCATGTGTGTACATGTGCTCTGGGACTTTATATAGATCTCAACCAGCTTTGCCAAGTTACACAGGCTGGACATTTCCCTCGGGTTGTGAATCCCTTACAAATAGCACAGGTGCCTTTGCGCACACATTATCTGTATGCACAATTGACGATACAGCTTCATAGAGACGTACCCAAGTTTGAGCTGACTTTCCGTCTTGCCCAAGAGCAGAAGGAACTTGCGTGGACTGTATAAATCCCCGTGCTGCTTCCTCTGTGGAGAGCTGGGCTCTGACCAGCTACTGTACAGTGTTTAGTGTTGTAATTCTGACTCAGTTCATTTGGGATATCAGTTGACAACCTAAATTTGCTCATACTGCTGCCTCTGGGCCAGTTGTGCTTATTTGTGTATCCCTGTGTATGCCAAAGGCTTATCACTGCAGTTTGGGAAGCGTTTCGTATTTGGCTGTAAAGGGCTCGGGTTGGAACTGTGTAAAGCCCTCAAAGGAGGGGAAAAATCACCTGCTGCTTTGGCTGGGAAAGGAAATTCCCTGTGAATCATAGGTACTGCCAGCCAGCCCCTGGCTTTATACCCAGTGCTTTTTATTTGTGCTGTACCTCTGTAGTTGTCACTGAGACCTGTGGTCGTGACTTGACTCTGTTTATGAAGGTACTGCATATGAAGGTACTGCAGGTCTTCTCCCAACCTCTGCTGGAGCTCTGCTGGCTTTGCATAAATAATAATATATTAATTGGAATGTGGGATCAAATTTTTGTCTCCAAAATCCCAGGTCACCATTAAGTTTTTGAATATTTAATTAGTTATACAATGTGAAATTGCTCCAATGAGAAGGCTAGCTGAGGAACAGATTAACACTGTGACCATGTTCCCCAACAATAATAAAAAATTATTAAGAAGTTTCCCAACTACTTTTTCAGGCCATCATCAGGAAGGTTCTCAGACTGCTTTTGTTTGATCAGCAGCAGTAGGGCTTGGCCATGAAGCAGGACCGTGAGACTGCCCAGGTTGCATTGCAGTAATACTCTGCCTTCTGCTTTGTTGTGCATAGGGGTTGGTGACCCCAAAGGGTTTGGGCAGACAGGACCAAGGGTTTTGGCAGGACATGGCTCCTAAGCAGAACCTCCCCATGAGCCAGACTCCATGCTGTCTGCATAGTAGCAGTGCTGGACACATGGCGATATCTCACAGTTATTTCTGATCCTCGATAGAAGTTTTCTCTGGCTTTTCCCATTAGATATGTTATTGATTCCCTTTTGTTTAGTGCTAGCTAGGCTTTCCAATTAAGTACTGACTTTAATTATACCACAAAGCGTATAACATAGATCTTGATTATTAACACAGGCACACAGGGTAATGAAAGGAGGACCAGCAAGGCTAAATTAAAAAGAATCATAAAAATGAATAACCTTCTCTAAAAATCCACCTTACGTTCAAATGCAGTAACTTTCCTCTTGTTACATTTTTGCAGTGTCTTTGTGTATACTAATTGTTGAAGACAAATTCTGCATGACTGTCAGCACTAATAAATGTAGATTTAGTGGAGGCTGAATTTGATTAACTAGAGAGCATGAAAAATAACTGATTGCAATGTTGTGTTTAAATGCAGTAAGACTGGAAGCCATTCCCTGCAATTTGTCTGCGCCAGAACATACTCTTGAATACATGAATAGTTTACCTAAGGTCGGTTGCATAACATTGACTAAAAATTAGACATCTAATCAACTTGGCTGCCTTCATAGTCAGTGGAGAAGACGACGACATGGTAGCATTGCTTAAGATGTATAGCGTGTAATGTCCTCTGGAGGTCTCTCCCTCAGGAACCTAGGACAGCCAGCTTAAATAGGATTTCAGGTGAATCCAGTCCAAAATGTTGAATGCTCCAAAGCATACAGTAACAAGGGAATTTCTGTATTAGCAATACACGTTGAAGAATTACCTGCCAGCGTGGGCAGCCTGGGTAAGGTCCTCACCCAGCACCTGTGGAGGCAAAACTGTGGATGCAGCACCATTTTCAGCTGGGAGAAAAAGAAAAGATGATCAAAAAGCTGGTTTGCATGCCTCAATTTTTCTTACAGATCATAAGACTAAATGTGTCTTGTGTGACCTCCACATTTATAAGTGCCGTAAACATGATTGCTTTTTTTAAAAAAAAGTATGCTTTAGAGACTGTAGTAATTTTCTGAACTTGAAAAGAGAACGCCACAATATTTTCATAGCAGAAAGAGGATTTGCTCCTTAAAAAGAGCAATGGTGGGGTGCTGTCTTCAAATTGTGTATGCTATTCTTTCACAGGTAAATACGTATCTGTAATGCAGAAGCACTACAGAGATCCAGCCATGACTTGCAGCTGTCTGCAGCTGTGTGTTGGCATTTTAAAGTTTCTTTCATTTCCCTCCCCTGGGCCCATGGCTGATTGTTGCCTGCTATCAATTCCAGGGACGAAAGGGTATTCCTGTAAATTTCTGAACTGTCATGTCATGTTACACTCCATGATACCACATTAGAGGATAAAAAGAAGTAACAGAACAAGTCAAGCAATGAATTCAGGGTGGTATTTCTTTTCCTTTTATGTTTCCTTACATGTTTCTCTTTTACACTACACCTGATACCCTTCTTACGGCTTTGAAGGAATTATTCTAATGGTTTGAGATGATGTTCCCCTTTTCTTTCTTAAAATATGCATGCAAATTTAGTTCTGCTCACAATGTGAGATAAGTATTATCTCCAAATGCCTTCCTGGTGTAACTTTAAAAATTAGCTAGTTTGGGTTCCTATTTTATTTGGATAGGTTTCATAGTATAAGAAAGTCAAGGTTTCAGGTCACATAACATCAAGGGGTTTTAGCTGTTGTTGTTTGTGTCTTTGCGATAAAAACATGAACAGGCCAAAATGTCAGACAATTTACTCTTCTGTCTGAAATAAAACTGAATTGTGAACTCCAAGTTGATGCAGTGTTTCATTTTAATAGTGTCAGTTCTTGCTTGTTTTGCCCGTGTCTCCTGTTTTGAGTGAATTTAGTGCTGATAAAAGTGAGAGGCTCTTAAAAGTATCCAGAGCCAGAAGTACCTGACAGTTACAGGCTAGCGCCGTAAGCTCCCTGTCTTGGTTAGCTTGATCCAGATGCTTTCCGAGGTTTTGTTTCTCTGAAACAGCACCTGCCAGTTAAGTTGTCTGATAGTTTTATGGTGTTGAAGTATGGGGCGTCTATTTTCTGTTCCTCCAGCTTTCTGAAAAATTCTTCACTTCTGTTGTATTGCTTCTAAACCTTCTGCTGTGGTCTCAAAACCAAACCATAGTCAAACCAGGTCACCTTGCCGGGTGCATCTCCAGGGACAGTTGCTTGCCATGCGGTCTGTGCACTCTTATCTCTAAATTTCTACCAAACCAACTGGCTGTCTTAGTAAGAAGTCATTGCGCAATTTTGGCCTGCATCCTTTTGGCCGCAAGAAATCCTGCAGCAGCTGACTGTTCCCACCTGGAGACTTCTCTTGAAATATGGTGCAAGCCCTGAGGAGCAGGAGCTCCAGGCCTGTGCCTTGTCGGCTCCTTTGTAAAGCCAGCACCAGGCTGATCACTGTTGTCTATTTCTTGGTTGTTCAGGCACATTTAAATAACCCTTGTAAAGTGAGCATCATGCAGTATGTGTTACTAAGCCTCAGAACTCCAAGGTGGTGAAAAACCCACTCTCTTCTGCATATAGCAGGAGGAGCTCAGGGTGTAAACTGTGGTGCAAAACCAGATTCCTGATCTCTGTGGTTCTTGACGATTCTGTGCATTGAGAGGAATAGTCTTGTGAGCACTGAGGAAACTCATTTTTCACACAGAACTTGTGATGAAGCTTTTAACTAGCTGAAGTATTGTACAGGCAGGGTCACTGGGGAAACACACGGCGTGCTCTGTGTTTCTAGTATTACTTTTTTTCAGTGTGCAAGTAAATGCTCTGTCTTAGAAAGATGACTAGCCTAAGTCTATAATTCATGAATATCTGAAGCAAAGTTACTCTTTGCAAAGAAACTTGGTATGGGCTGCAATTTCTTAAGTTAAGAATCCTCTGTATGTTATTGTGACCACCTTTGGTGTACAGATTAGCGTATACATGAAAATAATGCTTGGAAAATACTCCAAATCAGTGTTTCTTATCTCCCCTCTCCAGAAAGAAAGCTGGAAGACCCTTGGTCAGCAGAAGGTTAACAGTAGTGACAGAAGAGGAGGCAACATTATTACCTGTTTCTTGTAGAGAATTATGATCTAGCTGATATATTGTGTAGGGATCACTTAAGCAATGACAATGGAGAACAGCAGAGCTGGCTACCCGGCACAAATACACGTCTCCTTATGTGCCTGAATTCAACAGAGAAAATGGGGATAATTGTCATGCAGACATCAGGCAAAATCCAAATCCCCTTGGTCTAAGAAGTGCACATACAATTTTTGGTGGTGGTGGTGTGGCAGGATTTATCAGTGAGGCATTAGGCATCTTAAAATTACAGGAGATTTCATCTCTGTGTATTGCTTATGCGCAAAGCTTCTTGTTTCTCAGCTTCTAGAAACTAAGCCCTCCGGAGTTGCATTTTACCTGTGTGAGATGCCTTCAGGTTGTCAAATAGTTCCTTAATTAGTTTATTTTCTTCTTTGCTCCAAGGGATGAGTATGTTATTTATTCTACGCTCCCAGATTTTTGTTAGTCTGCATTTATGTATTTTGTCTTCGGAATGACCTAGCACTGGGCTAGCCTCTAGGGTAGTATGAAACACACCTCTCTGGCAGACGGTAGTTCAGACTTGACTAATGGTAGACTATTAATAGCAGCAATAATAATTAAAGCAGTGCACTAAAATACCCTTGGGTGCCGTTGCTAAGTTAGACTGTACCCCTAAAATTCCAGAGGAAAAGGCATAAATTTTAGTTATTTCCATCCACAAAGTGAACAGTTGTCTCTTTCAACAACTGGGGTAAACTTTCATCCCCTCTGTGGATGTTTCATTAGGACACAGTTCTCCCAGAGGGCCATGGTGCAGTTTACATTAAACTCAAGATAAAAATGACATTGAAGCTTTGCTCTTGTATTTTCTACACTGCCTGAAAACAAATGCATGACCTACAGCTAGTTCATTGGCTTATTGCCTTGGTGTTATTAACCCACGTGTACCCAAGAGACAGGGAATTTGTGTTCTGTTTGCTCACAGAGGAGCAGTCGACTCCTTTGCCTGACAGATCTGGTGAATCTCTGGAAGCAGTGGGGGGAAAGTTTTTCTAAGTACAGGTTTGAGCAAATAGTCTGGATGAAACAGGGTGAATGTGGCTGCCTATAGATGAGGGATGAAGAAGGGCATGGTTGTGCACACAGCCTCAGTCTGCTGGGCAGACGGTTAATGGGAATAATCTGTTCCCCCAGTGCAGAGCACTCACTTCTGGGTTTCTTTCTGATGACAAATTAATTTCAATCTGCAAACACTGAGGATGTGACTTCAAAATGTCTATGGGCAAGTAGGAAAAAACACCAGACAACATAAAGTGAAAAAGGAAATCGGTTCTTAGCAGGCAGACTGAGGCAAGAGCAGTGCCTGAACGTTGAAGTGTGACAATGGCCATAGCTTCTCAGAGTCAGGAAGAGACTAGTGTGTGGCCTTGGCCCGCTCAAATTCACGATCATACTTAAGTACGTCGCCTGGTCTAGGATATGTGCCTCGTTTCTGTCAACCTGAGTGAAGACTAAGCATATGCTGACCTGTTTTTCTGAAGTTGAAGTGTTTTGCTGCTATGAAGTGTGTGGCCTATATGTTAGCTTTGTGCTAGACAGTAAAGGTGGCTGGATTTTTAAAAAATGTTTTTATTTCTAACTGTAACCAAAATTAAATTAAAATGCAAGAGTTTCCTAAGAGCCCAAAATAATTAGAAGGTAAGAAGCTGTTGTTAACAGTTAACTTCTAATTGCATGAAATTGTTGAATACTGTGCTATTCACCTCTAGCTAGCCTCTAATTTAAGCAAAAGCTATAAAAGTGCAATTAGGCTCCAGTCCAATGAAGCACTTAAATATGCTCCTCGTTTTAAGAGTATGAGTGACCCCAGTGAAGTTCAGACATGCTTAACTGCTTTACTTGAATAGGACATTTCATAAAGTAGCTATAATACACAAAGAACAATCCTGCAACTATCACTGGGAAGGATGGAGAGAGGAGTAAAGTCCTATCTGCACTTCAGGACTTGACTGCTCTTGGGTTTTCACGAAGCTGGTTTTGCCCAGTAAATTATCCTGCAGAGTCCTGATCCAGAGTTCATTGAGGTCTTTGGGTGTGCTCCATCATCTGTTGTTAAAGAGGCTTAGTTTGTCAGGCAGTTTCCTACCCCTGTCTACCGAGGGAACTACATACGGCGCATGCACCTTCATTTGTCCTCACTGCTTGACTCAGAGACATGCCTTTTTATAAACATGCTGCTACTACCACCAGGCTCTCTGCTCAATCCCACATAAAGCATCTAAACATCATGGATTTAATGCTCCCATTTTCAGTGCTAAATCAATGTTCTCTATGCATTTGTTCTTGGAACACTGCTCTATTTGAACCATAATTCTTCCCACATACCATAAACTTGGTCTGTTTTCAGTATGATAGAAATTGATCATTTAAAGCAAGAGGAAAAACCCTGTGACTACTGTTCAAACACTTCAAGGCCATTGCTGGTTAGTCCAATCGGCTTCTGCATCACCTCAGCACATCAAGTGCTGTGATTACCAGGGAAGCATTATCTTTCTGGGCTATGACCAGCTTTGTAACTGCTGGGACGAGGCAAAATAAAGAGCTTCTAATTATGGTTTTTGGAGGCAGTGAGGGGATAGGTTTACTCAGGGTTTTTTACTCAGTTTACTCCCATTTGTTTGTTTACTCCTCCAAGTGTCCTGTATTTGTACATAGGTACAAAGAAACATTCTGCTGCATAACTAGATTTGACCAGAGATTAAAGCTGGTCTCCTGTGAAACGCACTGGAGCCCATTACAGAAAGGATTGTTTGCCAAACATTGTTGTATGTCCTCCCGAGACCATAAAAAACATTGTTAGCTGAAGTAATAGTGGAAAATGATTGCATTCCGCTATCCTCCTCCTTACTACCACACTGCAACGTGACAGCAAACCTGTAATGAAATCCGTGAAGAGCTCTGCAGCAGTTACCTTGAAAACTTTTTTATTGCCCTACATTTCTAGATAACACTGTGGAACTCAGCCTCTGTCCCGCACAAACAGCATCAGCTGAGGGATTGAGATAGTCAAAATTAAACAAAAGTACCTTGAATTTTTAATATTAAATACTTGCAGTAAATTTTTTTAATAGTCAAGGATAACTTTCTGTATTTACATGTTATTATCTGAATAACAAATAGCTTCAAGGGTACAGCAAGCTGTTCTGTGCAAATGGAAAATTGTGAGTTTACTCTTATACATTATTTATTGAAAATTATTCCTTTGATTTCATCCACTCCACTATTTTTCCCTTACGTCTGGCATAGACTTGGAGTACAATGGGAGAGACATTTCAGAGAAGGTGGTATCTTAAGATAGGTAGTCCACTTTTGGATATCTGGGCTGTTACCTTCTTATTCCCTGCAGACATGCTGGGATTAATTCTTCCTTTGCCATAAAGGTCCTTTTTTGGGATCTTGATGCATCACCTTGAGTGGAAGAGTACTTCTTAATGGGAAATCTGCTAGAAATCACTGTTGGAAATGCAGCTAAATAGCTGACTTCACATTGCTAGCTGGAGAGCAATGACCCTTGGTGGCAGGAACAAGAAGTGGTGCCACAGGGTAGCAGCCAATTTTGTGAATGCACCCTAGAAAACATTTTCTGGCTTCTTGAATGGCTCATTGTGAACTTTCCCTATTTGAAACATGAGGTCTGGGTTTAGGCAAAGCACTGAGATGAGAGTATTTTCTCTCTCCTCCATAGACAGCATAGTTCCCAGAATTAAGTTTCAAAAAGTTGCACAAAAGGTAGTGTTTTCTGAATATATTTTGCTAGTAAGAACTTCGAATCAAAGCACTGCTATTGTGAATTGTCAAAATGCCTTTAGTTTTGTCTTTATTTAGTATCACTTCATTGGTTTCACTGATGTTTGTATTTCACTTAACTTCAAGTTCAAAGAGCTCTCCAGTCTCAAAGAAGAATTTTGCAAGATCATCTTTACGTGTATTTTTTTTAAGACAACTCTTGTCTAGTTTTTACTTTTAAAGGATGCAAGCTAAAAATCTGATTGGAACAGGGACTAGGATCTTTCAGAAATCTTGAGAATCACTTGACAAATCTAAATAAGCCATTAGTGTTTAATCACCTAAAATTAGGCAAAATACATGTCATTTGGCATTTAGTTGGGCTCTTCCTTAAATTTAAAGTGCAGCACCATTAAAAAGACAGTCTCATGGGGGATACATTTTCTTTGGGGATTTTGAAAAGCAGTTGAAAGCAGATTTCAGCTTCTCCATTAACTTCCAATCAGCCTAATGCTTTATGATGCAGCATGCATACAGCCATAGGCAGATCTGAATGGGCACACTAGGGGATAGAGTGGAAATTTTTTACAGATGGTATTTCAAAACATATTAGTGACTCAAGTTAAGTTACCAAAAAAAGGCAAATACTTTTTACTACAGAATGATCTGAGCATGAGCTTTTAGCCATTTTTCATGTTAATAAAGGGGCTTGTTTTAAAAGTGATTGGAACTAGTTTTAGCATTTTTATATGTATAAATCAATATGACTGTTAGACATGATGGCATGTTTCTGGTATTATTTGCCTGAGGAAAGTCAGAAATAGCTCACTGAAATACAAGACCTCTTATTTTAAGTGACTGGCAGCTACTTTTGAAGAGTCTAATAATCTTAAATTTAAGGGTTAATATTCTTTACAGGGGGGGCCATCTTAATGCTGCATGTGTTAACTATGCATATATATTGTGCTATCAGTCACTGATTGACAGTTCTCAGGGCTTTCTACCATACACATAAAATAATTTGTCATAGGGATGGGAGGAATTAAGCCAAATATAGCCGCAGGTGTGATAAAACCCAAAAGATACAAACACGTGCTGTGTTTTTTGCACGGAGAAATTAGTCCTGGTTGTACTGGCCTGGAATTTAAAAAGAAAGGTAAAAGGACAAAAATGAATGTCTGATTCTCAGGAAGCTCTTGTCCCATGTGGATTATTGCAACTTCATCAGGAGCTTTACCCTACCTGTGGAACTGCCCATGTCCCAGCTTGAAAGGGCACTCTCCTTCATGGAAGTATTACAGGATGGAAATTCCTGGAAATTTGGTCTTTTCTGTAGGAAATAGGACAGAGAAGAGAGAGAGTCCAAAGGTATAAAAGACGTTTATTTTAAAGAGCCTGCTGCTGTTCTTCATTCTGCAAATCCTACAGGCATGAAGTCCGATTGTTCAGCCTGGGAATGTGGGGAATTTACCAGATGTGTGCTGGTAAACTCATGGCATACTGGAATCATTGGTTTCTGGCTGATACAAAAGGACACTTTTCCTTGATACAGGAAGTGTTTGAGATTAGCACAGATTGATTTCTTTCTGATGAATGTAGGTGACTTCTTCCTTAGACTTTTGGATGCAAAATAAAGAAAAATGTGTCAAGGGGCCAAGCAAAAAAAGCTGCTGAGAATTCCCACAGTATGGAGTAGATTTGAGATCTCAGTTTATTATAATCCTGAAAATGACCGTCGACATCACTGTGTACCAGAAAAGCTGGAGGACAGATTATTTTCGTTGACTTCTCCTGACTCCCCTTTAATATGAAGCACTGAAACACTGTGGGAGGAGGAACAGACACAGTTTGTACTCAGGAACAGTTGAGGAGGTGTCTTTATTTTAATGAATATCTTCTTCAGGGATAACTGCTGAGAACATGCTGCATGGAGTGTGGCCAAGGGAGCAGCTGAAGTCGGGTAGAAGTTATTCAGGGAAGCTGACCATTTAGAGACTGTAAAGTCCTTACAGAGGAGTGTTTTAAGTAACGCATACTGTGAAGATGATCTCTCGAGCAATAGAAAGGGCAGTCGGTTCTTCGGCATTACATACAGTTCTTGAAAAACTGTCGTTCAGTTTGTTCTTTCAAGAAGAATCAGGCAGTACAGCTCAAAATTGGCTTTTGATGCTTTGGCAAATAGTTTCTTTGCTGAGGACCCAAAAAACAGGTGGATGCAGGAAGTCAGTGTTAATGCTGAATGTCCAAATACTGATAGGAGTGTTACAGTACTTGCAGAGGCAGAGGGAGAACTAGCCCAATTTTTTTAGCTGTCACTCAGGGCAGGAAATTCACCCACCAAATCCTTTGTTCATCAGTGTTGGTGTTTTTTTGGAGCTGCCTAGACTACTAAACTTACAACACCAACAAGAATTGCACTGTATCTTGTATCTGCACTTCCCCAAATAAATTCAGGAAAAAGGAGCAGGTGTTGATTTTTCTTCCATATGATAAATCAAAGTGGAGGCTGTTCCAGAAAGCAACATAGACTGTGAAGAAATAACCGTGGTAAAAAGGTATCTTTTGGTATCATCATAGTTTCTAGGCTTTTTCTGAAAGCAACTGTCACTTCTCTTTTTACCTTAGTTGTAAATACAACGGGCTGCTTCTCTCAAGATACATAGACCATTAGTGTTCTGTACCACTGCTCCCTTGTTCACAGTTTTGAGTATTTATATGACATGATTCTTAGCGAATGCTGTCCTTGAGCTGCAAAACAGGAGGAGAAGGTAAGAGCAAGTCTTGAACTAAAAACTTTTCTGGTAGGGTTTTTTTTTCCTTTTGGATAAGGCAGAAAAATCCATGCTTAATAGAAAGAGAATGTTTATGGCATAATACAGTTAACACCTTCTATTGAGAAGGAGAATTAATTAGGAAGGAGTTGGAGCCCTCTGCCTGACAGATTCATGATCCATGAAGCTAATCAGTTTTGTAGCCTGTCGTTGCTTTTGCTGCAGACTGGTCAGCAGTTGAATCCCATGCTGGGGAAGGAAATGTTTGCAGCTTGTCACATTTTCACTGTTGTGCCAATGCAGAACAAGAATGGAATGCTAGTTTATTTCTGCATCTGAAAAGTTACTGTTACATCTAGCACTAACTGCAAAGCCTCAGTGGTTCTCTGGTGAAAGAAATCAGGCATTGAACCAGCCACGAAATTTAGTGATTTATTTGTTGTAAATCATCTGCCTACAGAAGTCACAGCAGCATTTAGGTACTAAAAGGTAACCGTGTATGTAAGATTACTCTGAGTCTTTGGTTTAACTGCGTTCAAAACACACATTGACCTGGTGATTAAAAGTAGTATTTGTTAGCATCAATGAGCAAGGATTCGATAATCTTTTAAATATTTATCTTTGTCCTTGCATTGATAATGTACCCAATGAAGTGCTGTTACACCTCTTTCCCCTGCTGTGGCTATAAAACATGAACAAAGACCATTCTGCGGCTTTCAAGGTATGGAGCATGTTGGGGCTTTTTTGTGCTAGAACTGCAGGGGAGGTTTCTTCGTGCCCGGCAATTTCATCAAGTTTGTGAAGGAGACAAGTCCACAGTCATCTCCATCCCAGTGGTTCATTGGAAAAACATATCTTGTATTAAATACTTTAAAGATTCATGAAGAAGCTTTAATTTTGTTTGCATTTCTTCCTGAAGGGTAAAGCTGTCAGAAATCTCTAAATGCATGGCCTAATCCATTTCCAAACTCAGTATATTAAGGTCTGCAAGCAAAACTCATTTTTGGAGTTTAGCAAGTATGCAGACAGGAGAGACAGCAGGTGAAAGAGAGTAGGAAAGATTTTTCTTTCCTTGGTAATGCACTGAACTACCTGCATGGCTGTACTGTCAGCCCTTCACAAAAAAATAGTGCAACTGAAATGGACTGTAAGACCAGCTCTGATAAATAGAGGACTTCACAGGTTTCCATTGGATCAGATACAAATAGAATAAATACAGCTATCAAGGAATGAAGGTTCAGACAAAAGAAAATTTCCTTCCCTTTATTGCCTACAAGCTCACAGGACTGCCATGAGCAAGCCTATGTGCAGCTGAGAAGCTTTTGTTTTCTTGTTGTCCCAGTTTCTAATCTGTAACCTTTTTTGTCTTAGTACATGATTTTTTTCAAAGGTTCTGGTCTGCCAGCTGAAGAGCCTTACCTATTTTCTTATGCCTGCATAGACAGTGCTCACAATTGGACTCAGGGGGCTGGCTGGGAAATGTTCATTTAAGGAACCGGTTCAATGCAAGTGAAAGGATGAGTGAAAATCATCTTCAGAGTAGAGAAAAATGATCTGAGATCAAGCTCTCTGTCACGTAGAAAGGAAATACCTCTGGGTTGCCAGCCAAGCTCTGCAGTAGCCAATACAGAGCAAGAACACTCAAAGACTCTTCCCAAGACAACAGCAGAATGCCTCAGGTTTGATGCTTGGCATGTTGTATGAAGGTGCTTGAAGGGCTGTTTCACATATCAGGTCTAATCCATCCTCAGCTGGCCCATGGAAATGTTTAGCCACGGCACCATCAATCTTTGCTTGGAATCGTTAGTCCTAAATGCATCCAGTGGTGTGCTTCTCTACCGCATACCCATTTGCCCCAGAGAGAGGCATTGCTTCTCATGCAGACCTGAAGTCCTTTGCTGATTGTACGCTGTGAGACTTGATGACAGTTCATAAGACTGATTTAGAATCACAGTAATATTAAAAGGTGAGCTATGCGTGGCCGGCTTAGGCCGTCGTTAGCTACCACAGAGGTCAAATGTATCCTCTACATTCCTCCCAAACTTAGTACTGTTAGACAGATGTTAATGAGGCCAAGATTTGGCTATTGATTACTGTAGTTGTCCTCCTGCACCCAGTTGCAACAGTTCATAATGCGATCAGACCTAGCACAGAGAAGTGGAAACCATGGTGGTACCCAGCTCCCTTCCCTGGCAGAGTTCTGGGTGTAGTGCTGGTGCTGTGGGCTCCCAGAGCAGGGCAGCCAAGCCTCTGCTCCCTGAGAAGGGCTGCCTTAAACACTCAGGCACTTTACTGCACAGTATCAGGACTGCCAGAAATGGATGATTTCTTAATTTCATGAGCAAAGTCCTGTTGGTGGTCAGGTTGAAGCATATAAGGGTGTGCCTTGCTAGGACTCTTTTGTACAGTTTGATGTCTTCACCTTCTGGTTACTTTTCTTCTCAAACTAGATAATAAAAGTGACTAGTCTCATGTTAAGCTCCTCCATCGTTAGCTCATGGATTTCTTGCCCAATGCTTTCTCTCTGTTTCCAGACTGCTGCTCCAACCATTTTCTGAGAGGGTGCGTATGCCTTATTGAAAGTCAATACTCTTGTTATAGCCTTACTTTTCCTGGAACTTCTCTGGAATGACCTCTCTCCTGCTGCCATGCACGAGGGCCAAAATGAAGGGCAGTTCCCAAGGTTCACAGTCTACAGCATGTTCCCTGTCATGTTGCTGCCTAGAAAGCAAGCTGATGGAAATCAAGTAGCTTACTCTTGACAGCATAGACTCTGTACCCTTTGCTCCTGGGTCAACTATGGAATAGAGACACACTTACCAATGCATTTCCAAAAAAATATTAGTCCTCCTAAGGAGGACTTCATGTGTCCTCCTGACACTCTGACTTTCTCAACCTTGCATACAGGCACAAGTGACTGAATGTTCCATTGCAATGCACTCGGTCTGTTGTCAGCATCCTGCCAAGAATGAAGCTGCAAAGGCGTTATAAGGTGACAGTGGGCATGGTTGTGCTTTGATGGTAGCACATCCTTGCATGTGACTTGCTAATGTCACTATTTGGCTCAGAGTGTCAATTGCTGGTTAGAGTTTCTTGGAATGAAGGAAGTATTAACTGTAAATTGCTGCAGCTGGTATCTAATTACAGAATACATTGGGAAGCACTTGGGCGACAATCCAACAAAGCACTTAAGCACCCACTGATTTTTAAGGAAAGGCCCCCTGACTGGGATTGCTCGTGCTCTCAGACATCATCAGAAATGTTTGTTAGTAGACCAGTACTTTCTCCTGACTGCCTCAGCACATCCATCTCATTTTCTGAAGTGACTTAAGAAGTTGGAAGTTCAAGGTTGACTGGAAGTCTGCAGGAAATAAGCTCCTAAATCACTGCTGTACTTTGAAAACTCTACTTAGCTGGACAGCTTCTTTTGCTGTTCTTCATCTTTGCTGTAATAAATAAAATTATGACAGCTTTTAAACCACTGCTAAATTCTGAGGTTTGCCTTTGCCCATCTGCATGTTCCTGCTGCAGTGGGGTTACCCAAGATATTCTAATAGGTAATGGTTGGAGTGCTCTTTCCAAATGCAGACATAATGTAGTTTTTCAACTATGTCCTGCTAACAGAGAAAGGGGAGAAGTGGCACAAGGAAGGCTGCAGTGAGAAGTGATAGGAATAACTTAACCCAGATGGGATAACAAATTCAAACCAGCCTTTTATCTAAAGTAGTCCATGATGTCCCACAATGTAAGTAATCATTGAGAACCATGGCATGAAAAGACTTGTGAACCGGTGAGATCATGGAGTGACACTTAGGATAATGCATTGATTTAATATGATGAAGAATAAATAAATCAAAGGTGGAGGTTATGGTTTAGGTGTGATGGTTTTAAAGCTTGAATTAGAAATACCGATTGTCTCGGAATGTAAGTGGGAGGATGGAGGAAAAGCACTGGGGATTAGTCCCACTCAACTTTTCAGTCTGGACAGGAACACATAGTTGGGTGCCCAGGCATTTCAGTCCACTTACCAAGAAAATAAATACTTTTTACTCCAGAAAAGTTCAGCAAAATTCTTTGATCAGAAGATAAAGGAAGTCCAGCCTAATCCACTGAGGTCTTGTGCTACTTCAGTGGTTCCCTGTCTTTTCCTAGGCAAATTACTTTGGTCCTTCCACACATGCCTCTCTGCTTCTGACATTTGTGTTCATCCTACCTTTCCTTTGGTTGCTTGTCCCTCTGCGTTGCAAGTGCCACTTTGACTGCCCTCTCATTCTCACTGCACTTCTTCTCCCTCTGCCACAGTCTCCTTGCTCTCTCCGGACTTTGACTACATGGTTTCTTTGCTTCCCTTCTTTCCTGCTAGCTCTGAGTGCTGATGCAGGACCCCACCAGGATCCATGGCCTGGGGTGGGCTTCATCTTCTGCCTCACTTCTGCCAGCAATGTACCCATTCCTTGGGTACCAGTCCCATTTACTGAGGTGCAATTTGCTAAGTCCTGCTGATACAAGTGAGGCTCTGAAGCAAATTGCTGTCAGATCAAAGTTGTCCCTCATTAAGGGAAATCTTGCAAGGTCCATGTTTTTAGCTGATGGCTCCTTCCTCTTTGTGAAGTATTCCTGATGGACTTCTTTGATATGTTAGTGTGGTCAAGAGGAAAATCATATTCAAAAAAGAAATTAAAAAAGGAGTCTCTGTCAGAGCATTCACACCTCCTGTAAATCTCTGTCCTTGTTCCAGGTTTATTTTTAGATTTTGTAAGAATGATGCTTAGCCAGAAGTCTTACACAGTGGTCCTCTGTACGGTACAGGCCCCCCACAAGCTGCTAGTAAGTAGCTATGGTAACACTGTAATCCATGACAAGTGCTCAGATCTCTGAGCAAATAGTGCTGGGATGCGTAGGAATTATGAATAATTGCACTTTACTAGAATTCATAACTGATTTCCAGAGGTTACCCAACAGTCGAGCATTTGTCACCCTCCCCATCCCCATGACTGCTGATAGTGGGTAAAAAAAGAGATTGTTATGCCAAAGTAATGAGCAAAGGGGTCAGAAAGTTTGATAAGAGCAGGAAAAGTCATTTCCTGTGATATCATTAGCAGTATTTGAGAGAGCAGGTTCAGTAATTGCTATGGTAATTCTGAATGGCTTTTGACTGTGAGAACACATAGGTAATTTTTTAAAGTTAACATCTTTGCTAGTGGGAGAGAATTCCACTAAAATGAGGCAGTGTGGTGTTACAGAGGGGCATGGGCTGGGGGCTTGGGAAGCAGAGGCTCTGCTCTGTGCCGTGTGACTTCTCCAGGCCTCGTTTTTGCTTCTCAAAATGGTCTATGGTAATGTATCTGCATCATTGAGCAAGCACAAAAGGAGTTTCAGGATGTAGCTGCCTACCAAGGTGACGTCTCCGATGGAGCAGATCTGTTTTGCAAATATTTCAGCAAGTGCCTGTCTGTACAGCAAACATCACGCATTTGTTATTGCTGCACAAATGGCAAAATTGGAAAGGGTGGCAAATGCAAAATTTACTTGAGTGGGTCCTGGTTTTAAAAGTATGAGATCTAATTGTGAGTTAACAGCAGACCTTCTGATGGTTCCCCTGGGAGCACAGACAGGCTATAGTATTGTGGGCCTTCTCCAGGTTGTTTTTGAGCAAAGTCATTGGATATTCCTTTGGTTTTCAAGAGATGCTTTTAACCTTCCAGAGAATGAGGGCCACTGCAAGTCTGTGTGCATGCAGATGCACTTTGGTTTTCACTGAGTTGATGGAAAGTTTGCCGCTCTTAGCTGTGTTGCTTCTTTTGAGCTTTTACCACATCTTTGTTTGGGATTAGAAAGAACAAAGCCTGCAAGTCCCTATATGCTGGAGAGCAATGAGGGAAGGACACTCTTCAGTGTATTTTACCTCCCAGTGGTTACTCGGGGTTTAATTCTTTCTTTCCTCTCTCCAGGTGCAAACAGATGACCTACCCAGATGACCTGCCGCAGATCTCTGTGGTCTTCATATTTGTAAACGAGGCGCTCTCTGTCATCCTGCGCTCTGTGCACAGTGTTGTGAATCACACCCCATCGCACTTGCTCAAGGAGATCATTCTGGTGGATGACAACAGTGACAATGGTGAACACATGTAACTTTTCCTCTAAGTACTGTATCCTGTGTGGTTAATGGATGTGAAATGTAAATCAAAGGCAGTTTGGTCACTACTAGCTGAAATGCTTTTTTAAAATGTTGGGATGAAACAGCATTGAGTCATTCTGCATTTGAACAGCCAGGGGATGAAGGTCATAGATGCAACCACTGATTTATGGCTAATAAGCTAGATCATAAATTGGTGTGAATTAATATACCTCTATTGAAGTCAGTAGAATTTACAAGAGTTTGTGTTTGTTGATGAGAGGGTTGACTGAGCCACTTGCACAAAGCTGTGAATAAATATTAACTATTTGTATGGCAAATAAACATTAGGTGGGTAAACCCTGCTGATTTCATTGAAATCCTCACAGGATGAATGACATTTGTATAGGCAATCTTAATATAGAAATGACACTTTTCTCCATATTTTCAGATCCAGAGGAATATCACCATTAATAAACTAAAAGTTTAAATTCTGCTTCCAAGGAGAAGTGGGGCTACAGATTCTCCTTAAAGATAGTTTCTACTCTTTTATATGGCAGCACACTCTGCTTCTTCATGATTTAAACAGTTGTTGATAATATCAGATTCTGAGTCTTATTTTTTTGTTGTTGTTGCTTTTGAGGTAGGGAGTAAATTAGACTATGAGAATGAAACAGAATGGGCACAAAGCACATGCAACTTTCAGGTCATCTAGTTCATTAGCATAAAAATAACACTTCTGTCACAGTGATCAAAACTCAAAATATTGGTGAGCATATACGGTGTTATTGATCAACATGTTTCATAGGATGGTCGGGTTTGAAGAACTTTTAGGATAAAGGTGACAGTGTTGTGTTTTAAGTTGTTATACCTTAGACTTCTAGAACTGTTGCAGCTTCTTAAATCATATTTGTTAAAATAAGGCTTAAGTTTAGTATTTCCTCCACAGATCAACAGCTTTAAATCTTTCAGTTTTAAGTTGCTGTTCCTCTTCAAGATCCCTGAAGAGAAAGGAGGGTTGAGAGAACAAATCACTAAAACAAAAATAAGTTAAAAAACCTACAGATTTAAGAAACTTTTTGTCTAATTCTTTCAGCTACAGCAGTGTAACCTATGGAGTAATTATGTGAGATTGCAAAGTGTTTGAGTCAATGTAATACTGAGAAGAATTGGACTTGCTGTTTCTGTGAACTCTTATATGGCTTTTCTCTGTCATTCTTTTAGATAACTGGAGATTTATCAGGTCTTTGATGCCAATGATAATGGTTCTACTGTGTAATATAGATGAGAAGAATGAGGCTTCTAATGTCCTGGAAGCTTCTACTAGTTTTCCTAATAAATATATTTGAGTAAAAACCTCATTATGAGTAAGTTGCAGTGTAAATGAATTACCAAACTAGATTGATTTAAAAAAATACAGAGACCATTTTGGTAATTTGCCTGTTTATAAGCCTATTGAAACGAAGCTGAATAAAGGAGTGAATGAGTTCTGCTCCATCTGTGGTTGAATGCCTGAAAATGAACAAAAGAGAAGAAGTCTATTTGAAATCTTCAATATCTATTTAGTTCAATGGGAAAGAAGCCTGGTATTGAGGAGTCTTAATTATATTTAAGGGAAAACCCTTAAAATTAAAGGAAATTAATTCTGATCTGAATTAGCTCTTGACCAAAAATCCATTGAGGTTCTTTTTCAAACTCTTACTGAATAGCATAGATCAGAAAAAAAAATCACCAGTCTCCCATGTTACACTGCTATAAGGTCAGAATTGTTCCTCCAGATACCAGCTGTAACCTAGTGCAAATCATCAGAGAATTAGAATAGTAATTATTTAAAAACATTTAGACAAACTACCTCTTCAAAACAATACTCAAATCCATCAGGCCATATTAAATCTGTGCAAGTCTAACATTAACTGCTCTGATGCGTAGAGAATTTCTCTGAGCTGATACCCCTGGAACTAGTCCATGCCACAACCGCAGTACTTGGTTTGTATCTGTGAGACTGACTAACAGTTTAGAAATATTTAAGGATTTCTTTCCCTTTCTATTGCAGAATAAATCAAGGTAAAACATAACGTTGCAGAGCTTTTCTCATTCTGAATATTTTTGTGTGGCTTTTTTTGTCCTGCAGTTGAGCTAAAATTTAACCTGGACCAGTATGTCAATAAAAGATACCCAGGTCTGGTGAAAATAGTGCGGAATAACAAACGAGAAGGACTGATTCGAGCCAGAATCCAAGGCTGGAAAGCAGCAACCTCTCCTGTCGTCGGATTCTTTGACGCTCACGTTGAATTCAACATTGGCTGGTAAGTTGTTGGGTACTCCTACAGGGAGAGCAGTACTGTTACACTGTGCCCTGTGTCTCAAAGGCTGTGAGATTTACTCAGCAACAGAGAAGCTGAAAAACTGTAGGGATGACATGGCTGCAGGCTGGTGTTATCACATTAGCAATTACTTTTGAATAATATTCTTGATTATTGCAACATTGCTGACAATCTTCTTCAGTGGCTGCAAGATCCATAAAAAAGCTGTTGTGCCTGCTCTAGTACAGCTCAGTGGAGAGAGAAGTAATTTAAACCACAATGAATATGAAACCTCCAAAGCAGTCAAATGGGGAGACACCATTAAGGAGGCTCTGGGCTGGAGGCAGATGCATGCTTTCAAGTACTTTTTTTTATCTCCTTGTCATTTTCTATCATTTCTTCTTAGAAACTTGAATACCAATCTGATTTCCTCATAAATTTTCCTGCATTTACGTTTGAGGGAAACATTGCATATTTCCTAGATTTGTAGTGGGGCTTGAAATTAGCACGCCTTTCCTCATCCCCTTTGTTTTGCAAGGGAGCAGTATTGACTGTGGCAAGCAGAATTTTGGGCTTAGTGGGCCACATCTGCAGTTGGAGTAAACCTTTGTAGCACCACTTAGTGGCCAGTATTTGGCATTACTGGAAGTGGGAACTGGAGGAACTGATACGTAGTCAGCTGAAAAAGGGCTGCCGGGACCTTCAGTATGTAAAATGTGTATTTTCCAAAGATAGTCTGGTATTTGATAATGATGATGCAGGGTTATGGTGGAGCTGATTACGCTCTGCAGTTCTGGGAGATATCCCCAAATTAAAACTAAAAATAGCTGTACTTACAACCAGAGAGAAACTTAATTGCAAAGGAGTGGAGTGTTTATTTTTATATGTTCATGAATATCTTTATAAAATGGAAGATGCAATAAAATAAGTCTTGTCGTGCACCTGGTTTATGTTCACCCTGGTTTTTTCCCCAGGACTATGAAAGACTATAAAAGCAGTTATAGCAGTTTTCTAGAAGCTTAAGATCTCGTTTAATTTATTTATTTACTTTTAAAGCAACTAGATCTTTCAAATGATTGTAAAAGTTCACGTAGGATAATATCAGCTACTGGACAGAATTGAGGACTGGGGAGAGCATGCTCTGGGTGCTGTTCCCAGTGCTTGTCCTGCCCAAGCTGCAGTTTTCTGAGCCTTGTGGAGAATTTTGTTGTGACTTCCATAAAGGACATTGAGATCTTACTGGTTACTAGAGAAGCTAGGCAATGGTGTCAGTAAGCAGGAAAGGGTTTTGTGGTTGCTTTTGGGTTGGTTTGTTGGTTTTTTTTTTTAACCTTACTGCTTTGCATTAATGTTAGAAAGTGGTGAAATCAGCATAGCAAGAACCTAGACTACTCAGTAAATGAGAGTGTGAATATATCCGAGATAAAAAGTGTTTGCATTTACTGCATCCTCCCTGGTGTACTCTCCTTTCAACAAGTGCGCTTAAGTCTCACTAATACTGCTGAGCCAGTCTGCGCAGCTGCTTTGAGACCACTTGGTTTCTGGAGTAGCCGCAGAGGAAGAATGAGAATAGCAAACATGCACCAGAAGCATCACATATTCCTTTGTTTCAGAGCCACACGTGGAAGCTCAGAGCGTTCCCTTCTGGTGCTTGTCCTGTTGTTTCCCTCAATCTTTGGGGCTGCTGACAGCCATCTCAAACCTTGTTCTATCTGTTTCCCCCTAGTTTTAATTCTGTCCACCTGTGCATATGCGGTTGCCTGTCATTTCAATTTTCGTCTCATCTTCTTTTACTAGAAGGGACTGGAAGTCCTTCCGTCTGGACCGCTTTATTTTTTTCCCGCTAGGTTAACATTACCCCTACTCCATAACCCTATAAACTTGGTAGTCGTGCAGGAGTATCTTGTTAAAGTACTGCTGTTCTATTCTCCTACTAAGTCTCGTCTTGCATGAATATTTCCCCCCATTTTCAATGTATATTCGTGTATTTAGGGGCCACATGGATTGCTTCCACTCAAAGCTGTCTGTGGATTATTTGTGAGGCAATTAAAGAGAAGCCATTCCTTTACCACAGAAAAGAGCATTAGCTTTCTGTTTGGTTTGTGTTCCATCTAAAAGTCAAGTACCTGCAGTGCAATTTTAATCTCCCAATCTGTGGCTGCTTTACCTGCTAATCAGTTGGCAGATTAATTCATAAAGAATCAGAGAAGGACTTCTTCACTTTCTCATGAAATATGCAGGCCTCTGACAACAAAAAAACTTTTCTTTAAACAATAGTTGCCCTATTTACAGGTGAGCTTTTGCCTTATATCGCACTATAGCATTTTACATGCTCTCACAGCATTACTCTCCAGGGACACTTCTTCTAAACTAAAAAACAATCTGGTAGGATATAAAAAAAATCCTCTACAACCTGGCAGGTCAAATTAACTATTGAATTATTTATTTTGCTGTGCTTAATTGCTGCTTTTTTGCTTCTCAGGTGTTGAAATGTATTAGCTCAGAGATTTTCTACTGACCTGTTCCCCTTAAGGCTTTTGATAGCGTGAGCCAATACTGCTGCTGTGAGAGCAAAAGTGGAGAGGACTAGCTGAAAGGGAGGCCATTACTATTAATTCTCAAATGGAATTTTATATTAAAATTACATGGTAATATATATGTACAGTTCACCTGTACAGTTCTACCTGTCCTGCAGTAGAACCTTGTCTGTTTTTAATGGTTACTTAACATCAGTAGAAAACAGCATGTAGAGTTGGCAACCCAGCAGAACCAATAGGTATGAAAAGCTCCTGTACATTCCTCTCTGAGGGTATATTTAAGCTTGTATAGTTCAGTTTTCCCTTCAGTCCTCTGAAGATTTCAGCATTCCTGCTCTGACTTTTGTATTAGGCCCACCCACTGTGCGTTAAGCAGCCCTCAGTAACACTGAGTACAAACCATTGCGTCCTGGCTGCTAATTGTGTTGCAGAAGATGTAGAGCATTATATAGACTCCTGTCTTTGAGAGATGGGAAAGAATAACATGACAAGGAGAAGAGAACTTCACTACATTATATCTGGGAGCAGGAAAGAGAGATGGCAGACATGGGATGTTAATTCCGGTGAGAAAAAGGACACATTGAGTGAAGGAGAGCAGAAATCAGTAAGTGAAAGGCAGAGGCCACAATATATTAGCAGCTGTAAAGAGGGTGCTAGGAGCCATAAAAGAAGACATAATGATAGAGTATTATACTTGCATTCTATCTTAGGAATTGCTTTTGCTCCTATCACAGAGGTAGTATCAGAGCACTGAATGGAATTGTGCAGTACTGTAGTAATTCAAATTTTGCCAGACAAAGGGGGAGTAGCAGTAAGGAAGCAGTGGAGTAAGAAGATTTAATCAAAAGATTTAAATATACCAGAGAGACAGAGACAACCCAACATGAGAAAGAGGACCTGAAATATAAGCGAGTATCCCTCAGATTGTGCCACAAACATCCCATCATCAAACATGTCCTGGTTTCAGCTGGGGCAGCGTTAATTTTCTTCCTAGTAACTGGCACAGTGTGCTTTGGATTTAGTGTGAGAAGAATGTTGATAACACACTGATGTTTTAGTTGGTGCTAAGTAGTGCTTATCCCAAGTTAAGGATCTTTCGGTTTTCCATGCCCAGCCAGCAAGCAGCGGCACAAGAAGCTGGGAGGGAGCATAGCCAGGAGAGCTGACCTGCACTAGCCAAAGGGATATTCCATACCATAGGATGTCATGCTCGGTATATAAACTGAGGGGAGTTGGCCAGGAGGGACTGATCACTGCTCAGGCATCGGTCAGCAGGTGGTGAGCAATTGTGTTGTGCATCACTTGTCTTTTCTTGGGTCTAATTTCTCTCTTTTTGTTATGTTCCTTTTCATTACAATTATTATTATTATTGTTATTATATTTGTATTGTTGTTATTATTTTTTTAAAATTTGGTTATTAAACTGTTCTTATCTCAACCCACCAGTTTTACTTTTTTTTCCCAATTCTCCTCCCCACCCCACTGGGAGCAGGGAGGAAGGAGTAAGTGAGTGACTGCGTGGTGCTTAGTTGCTGGCTGGGGTTAAACCACGACAACGGATTATCCCTGAAGTTGGCAGTGTTTTAAAAATATAGAAAACTGGTATTTTAATGAACTAAGAAGAAGAGCTAAAGATCAAGATCCCTAGGTCTATGGATGACACTTTGTAGGTACTATTTCATGCTGTACTATGTAGTGCAATTTGCTGTGGTGACTGTAAGCAGTGGATTCTCGAGGAAGTGTGTCAAGGAAAAAGGAAGTTGATTTCCTGCTAATCTTCTACTGACTTTGGTTATTCCCAGTACTGTGTAACAGAGACATGGTTGTGCTTTTGTAGCACAAGGTCCTTGCCCCCCTGAAAGCTCCCTTATTAATATTTTCATATTACTGGAAGCCAATCTCTGCCAGCAGGTAAACCCCCCACCTGCCCTGTTCAAGCTCAGGTGGCTCTTTGGGGACTTGGCAAGGTCCAGGTGGTTCTTTCCTTCTAGTGAGAGAAGTGCTGAAGATGAGGGTGAAATTACCTTTGCAGTCCTTCTCCTGTGCAGTCCCTCCCCTCTGGAGGGTTCAAGCCTATCACTCCTGCTCAGGACATGGTTCATTGCAGCATCCCTGGTACCGTGCTAAGTTTGGCCTGGCAAGTTTTAGTTATGCAAATGCAAAGGACAGGATGTGTTTATTAAGGGAGTTTTTTGTCTCATCCAAAGCCTCTACCATCACTTAGGATCAATTTGGTAACCTAATGGAATACATGTTTTAGATAGCAAAAGTGAACTAATATTATCTGAGTGAAGAGGGCAACGTGCAACATAAGCCATGTGGGCCTTTCAGATTCATGGGACAGTGCCAGCTTACGGACAGAGGACATGCCAGAAAAGCAACTTCAACTATTCATCTACCTAAACAACCTAGAGTGTTCATTGAAGCATCCTCATTGCTTTTCAGTGGTGCAGAAAAGAGCTATTCAGATTTGGCAGCCAAAGAGCTGATCTTTAACTCTCCAGCAGGCATTTATGCTGCATTCGCTCCATTCTGGCTGGGGGCTGCAGGTCTGAAACCTCCCAAGGCACACAGGAATGCTGATAGAGACGTCAGGTAGAACAGATGGGGAATTTCTCTCTCCTCTTAAAGACTGAGGAAGGGAGTATGAAATTTTTTTTTTTTTTAGTTCTCTGAACACTTATTTACAGGAAAGGCATTCTGCATGAAATATTCCTCAGTTGGCCTCAGTGAAGAATTATGTATGTCAGTAGATCTGCTTGTCTGCATCTGATAAATGTATATTGCCAGTGAAATGTGAGGTAGCGTATAAAATCACATGCAAAATAAGCTTTCAGTTTACACAGATCTTTTTCTTATATTTCCGTGTTAAGTTTTTACTTCATGGTACCTGACAGTGGTACAGCCAGAGTAAAATACGGTGTTAAACCCACTGAGCCATAAAATCTAGCAGATGAGACCATGCTGTCTTTCATTTATGTCTTATAAGGACTCTTCCTTAAGTCCTTGCAAGAAAAGAAAAAAGAAATTCTGATTTGTGAAAGGGGGAAAAAGAAAGGTTGGATTTTTTTAATGTTAGTTCTTCATTTTTTATTTGAGTAAAAATCACAATAGTGATGGTGGAGAGGAAAAAAAGACGTTTATCTCAAAATAAGCCAGAGATTAGTGTATTTGGGTACTCGCCTGGGACAGGGCAGATTTTAAGAGAGACGTTTCCCAATGCAATTCCTGTCATTTAGGAAAGGATTTACTTTTGGGCAAATTCAGAAAAAGTGACTTGCAGGCGGGGCAGGAAAGGGAGGTATTGAGAAATGCCTAGTGCAATAATTCTAATTAAGAACTGAAAAGTATTCTGAGTCCACTCCTGAGATGATGCATGTTAGCAAGGCATCCCTGAAGTTGTGAAGTCCATTGAAGTGGAAGAGTTGGACAGCAGAGAATCTGGCCTGCAGCATGCATGTGGTTTCTCTTAGATCACATGCATTTATTCCTATTTTGTGCCCTTTTAAAAGTCTGCTTGAAGTCAGCAGGTATTTTTACATATTTAAAAAGGTGAATTATATAATCCTGTGTGCTGAGGAGCTCATTACTAACTTGTTTTTATCTGTTTTTTTATGTGGAAGAAGCTGTTCTTTTTAGTGCTGTGAAAAATCAGACTTCCCCATTGGCATGAACTCTCCAGCAATCTGATAAGGATGTAAGACAGCATACAATTTTTGTTTGCTGTGGTTTCCTGTGGGGTTTGAGCTGCTCTGAACTGGCCCAATATTAAATACATGATGTATATATGTTCAGAGATAGACTTACAATGGGATTAGAGAAGCCTTTGTGATCACAGTATGACCCCTGCCTTTGCTCTCAATCTTCTTACAGGCTTATTCTATATTCTGGGTTAAATTCTGCCTTCCAACTTTTTTCCTAACTCTAATGTTTACCTTGGGAGCACTTTTTCTTTGAGGTCCACAGTACTGGCATTGCTGGAGCTCCCACTGAAGTCATTATGGGTGCTCAACACCTTGGAAAATCCAGTGTTAATCCAGAAATTGACCCACTGGTAGGCAAAAGCATTAAATGCATGAAATGCATGGGCTATATTTGGTGATATCCTCAACAGTCTTGGACAAATCGACACATCCTTGTGTTGTGAATTTGCTACTCATCAGAGATTCCTTCCACAAATTCCCCAAGAGAGTTTCTGTAAGGAGTCATCACTTACCAAGGCACCTGCTGTGGATGTTCCTCCCAGCACGTCCTTGTGCCTGTGGGAAGCTCACCAAAATCATGGGGCAGCAATATGCTTTGTGGCTTTTCAACCAAGCACTGTCAATCGCAGGGCTGAGTCCTGGGAATTAGACTTCAGCAGTGTGTTGCTGTATTTCTGGAACTGCTTCAGAGAAATAGAACCCAAGTGAAAATACCCTTTAGCCTAGTGGAGTCTGTAAATGAACTAAATTTATTGTCCTTTCTCTTCCGGCTTTAACCATTCACCAGCAATCTATTCAGAGTGAGAAGAGGACACTGGCAAATATATATTTTTAGAGAGGATAGAAGGGATGAACTTCCTATGTCACTCAAATTCCAGCCCAAATTGTCTGCTTGGTTTTTATTAGGTGGAAAAAAGAACTGGATGATGTGAAGCACTACCTTTAAAGCTGAATCTTTTGATTATATTTAGTTTACTGAAATCTGTCATGTCCATAATTATGCCTGGGAGAATTTTTCCTCTTGCTCCAGTAAATAACATGTTAACCATATATGCTACTCTGTGGCCATAAAGTACATTGACTCAGATACAAGCTATGAACCTAATATTTTTGCATCTGTGAAAAATAGAGATGAATCTCAAAATTCACATCTGGCTTATGTACCTGATCAGGCAGGGCTGAATCCTGCCTCACTGCCAGCAGTGGCCACGTGGAAAGGAAATACTCAAGCAACATATTGCAGCTCATTAGCATAGCATGTCGAACATATTTGGACTTCAGCAACCTTTTCCACTCTGTCCTTTTAGTCCTGGAGCACCTGACTTCTGCAGATGCACAGTGCAAAAAACAAGAAGGAGAAAACAAAAAACAGGGAAAGAACACTGGTGTCTCTAAAGGGGATGAGTAAATCTACATAATAATGTAGCAGCTTAAAATTAGGAAAAAAATTAGAAATTACTAGGAAAGATTTAATCATAATCCTTTCAAAAACCTGAAGCAATTAGACAAATCCAGAATTACCAGCAAAGTTGACAAAGGATTTGATGAACGTGCAGCTCAGCTTACAGAGACAAAGACACTGTGTAAGTCCATTGAGCCTAATAGAGCTACTCCAAGGCTGGACTTCGCTAGCAATGAATAGCAATAACCCCCCCTTCATATTTCATGGATTACCTAAGATAAGCAATGTAAACACAGTCCATTACCCAGTTCTGTTCAAGCTTATAGTCCTTTTTCATTGGCCATTACCTAGGGAGCTTGGCAGGCAGAAAAATAGAGCACAAGCAGTGTCAGTGGTGCAGAGGGCATTGGCAGAATCTGGGATTTGAATGTGCCTATAGATCTCACTAAGATGAGCTAGGGCTTGGCATTCAGATGCCCATTGCTGTTTCTGCTGTCCCTGACTGGGCAAGACAAGCTGTGAAATGTCACGGGTGTACAATGTTTAATTAAATGGCTCTCCATTCTGAGGTCTGCTAAGTAACAGAGAACAACTCTGCACTGGATTTTCTCTTTCCATCTGTGACTCGGAGCCTGCTCTCTTACTTGTAGGTGTGAACATATTTTGGAAGTTAGATAAATGTGCAGCCTGTCCAGATACTGAATCTTTCCTGTTCCTAATACCTGCAGGGATGTGACTTCCACACGTGTGGATACAGACAGAGGAGGAAAGTCACTTCCATTGATGGGGATGGGAGGTTGCGAAAATGAAGTTCCAGCAGTTGCCTTCATACCAATTCACTCCATAACCTTGGCATGGTATTTTACTTCATCTATAACCTGAGGGTAGAGATACCAACGCTTGCTGAAGTAGTAGTATCTTCAACATTTACACTTCTTGAGTGCAGGGGACCAAAACAGATCTTCCATCACAGGGACAGCTTTCAGATGCCTCAGATTTCAGGAAAGTTCAAAATCTGAGATTTCAAATTAATAGAATGATAGAGATTAATGAAATTTCATCATGTATTTTGATCCGACTGTTGTATTACACTCCAGAGATCCCTCCTTGTGCCATTCAGATGCAAAGTACCAAGTCAGGTGGTAATAAATGTAAGCCATACAACTGGAAAAACACAGGAGTTCAGTCAACTGTAGAGTGACAGGAGTAGTTTGGTGATGGCTGGTGTGACAGCAGCACCAGAGCTGGGAACGGAATTCTCTTGCTGTGAAGAAAATGAGGACCCAGATTAGTATTTCCAAAACACAAGTATCAGATGAACACAATCACAAATATGATTGAGGGCTGAAAATCTGAGTGACTGTTAAATATTTTCTTCATATTCTTTCTTTAACCATTATTGGGGATACACTTCAACAGTCCAATTTTAAGCTGTCTTACAAAGTAACCGGCTAAATTCCTTCTATATTCAAAATAGGCTCCTCTGGAACATTATTAATCTTACCTATTTTCAGTGTCTACATTATTATGAGAAGCACCTGAGTATAAAAGTGCCAGCCTCTGCCTGTCTCTGCTGAGAATGGAAGTTTGAGGCAATTACCTTGGATGTGGGGGGTCTATTGCAGACATCTGACTTTAAGGGAGAAGAATTCCTTATCTCTTCTAGCTTTTTCATTACATGATCTCAATCTACCCTTCCAAGGAAAATACTTGCAAAATGAGCACACAAGGAGGAAATGTGGAAGGAATATGGAAACTTTAGGATAGTTTTAAGTATGATGGGTGAACAATCTTGCTCTGTACCAACATAAACTTCCCAATAATTAAGGACTTGAGGATTTGATGACCAAAGAACTCTAACCAAGAGAGATAAAAATAGTTTTAAAAACTCCTAGTCTTTCCTCGCTTGTCAAAGACCTGTTTCCAGAATCAGATGGTAGTGAATAAGAATGACAGAATTTGATTCTTACAAAGGAAACCCATTTACAGATTTCTGCTTCAGAAGGCATGCAGTCAGTTTTCCTGCTTTGCAGGGCAGATCTGGAAACCAACTCAAACATAATAAATTTGTGCATGCTATGGAAGTCCCTGGGTGCCAGTGTGCCCTGCGACGTGCACCAGGTCTCACTGGAGGATGTAATCACTCTGCTCGGTGACTTCCCCACTGCACCGAATCTGTTGAAGCAATGCCCAAGGGCTTCAGGAGTGGGCTGCATCCCAAGGTGTTGTTTAGTTTGCAAGGAACTCAGAGTCGGTTTTGCAATGAGGCTTCTGCCGCAACTGCTCCACATGGAAGGTGACCTGCTCCAAGGTCATTTTTTTTCTCCACAATCACAGAGGAGGATTCTTCTTTCAGTCAATTAGTGGCCTGTCATTAGTGACATCTATACCTGTTATTTGTTATTTTGAAAACCTTTGTTTCAGAGACTAGAAGGGAGTGGGAGAGCCTCCTGCTGATATTATGCACAGGGGTTACTACAGCCATGCATGGAGGCACCTGATTCATGATGTGAGAGGTGTGTCTGGCTGACATCTCCACTGTTCTGCTGTATTTTCTTCTGCTGCCTCTAGGATGATAAGCAGAGATAGCATTATGGAAAGAACAAAGCATATTCATTCTGCATTCTTCTCTGCTTTCTTGGAGTTGCGAGAGTTTTTCTGCTGTCCACTCACTGGTTTTTAAAATCATTAATCTCATAAACATAATCTCTTATTAATAAAGGAAGCGGCTTATCCTGATTTGGTAGGTCATATTAGCTCTTTATGTGGGTACATGAGTGTGGCCTAAAGACCACACAAATTGGCATTCTGAATCAGGTATTGTGCTGTCCTGAATCTCTCTCTGTTGTTACTTGTCTCTCCCACAGAAAGAAAAAACAACAACAACAAAAAAATCTCCTTTGAGTCTGGGGTGCAGTTCTTTAAATGCCAGGCAAAAAAAGGGGGAAAAAGAAACAACATATGATGCTGCTGACTAAGGAAATATTTTAAAGCCAAAAAGGTACTTAACAATCTGAGCTGAAATCACTGTACCTCCCCTGGGCTGATGCACTTTCATGCTTCTATGGAGATCTTTGGTACCTTGCAGGACTGGGCTTTCACAACAGTAGTACTGCACCAAAAATTGCAGGTGGCAGGCATTAGTAAGAGAGACCTCAGGCCATTCCAGTCATGAGGGATGCGTTGATTTATTCCCAAAATAAATCAAGTAGAGTAACAAAACAATATATGTTGCATATGAGATGAACGTCTCTTTCATAACCTTCCTGGCCAGGGGGAATTTCTGCAACTTGCAATGTCGTTCTTCTCTTCCCACCATGCTTGTGATCATCCTTTTAATTAAAACTTCCATGCCCTGTGTTATTGGCATCCAGCTGATAAATTCAAATGTCATTTTTCTAAGGGAATCCAAATAAAACTAGTTTAACTCTCTTCGACTTCTCTCCAAATGAAATGCTGTGACACCTTGACTTTTGTCAGTTATGCTCTTATTTTACATTGTTTTGTGATGGTTTATTTGCAGTAAGTAGCTCATCATCAATACTCAAGGGGTTTGCTGACTCTATCTGTCTTTTTACTGATGTGGGAGGGGTAAAATGAAGAGAAAGCGAGCAGTATACGACCTCATGTAAGCCATATGGAGTCTGTGCATGTAAAAGGTAAATATTTTGGCCTTATTCAAGCACAAAGAAATTGCTGCCTTCTTATGGAAGAGATCAGAAAATTTGCAATATTTCAGATCAAGGCAGTAAAGCTTGAAAATGGAGGTTGCATTAATTCCATAACTTGTCCCTTTCTGTTGGCCTACACAAGAAAATACATGGTAACAAACTAAATATAACAAACAAAATATAAGGCAACAAACTTGAAACCACAAAGGAACAATTGCCTTTTAACCAACAACAAAAGAAAAAAGAGAAAAGATCGGTGTTCAAATCCTACTACCTTTGTGAATCGCAGCAAACCACCATTCCCTTAAAGATACATGTGAGAGCTCTGCACAATCTTCAAAGCTTATTTCAAGGAGAAACACAGTTACAAAGGAGTCAACTGGTGGCTGTTTCTAATACTGCTTTGAGAAGTGCTTTCCACCTTTATGTAAGTCTGCTACCTCTTTGGATCAGTTTGTATGTAAATTCATAGCAACTTCAGACTACCTTGCTCAGAAATGAATGTTTGCATGAAGCTTTTTACTTTCCTGAAACACTTTGGGATGTAGCTTCTGTTGAAAGCACATTGATGTTTTAAAGCCTTTTGAAATGATGGCACATTTCCTGCAGTTTGCTGCTTTTGCACCATCTGGCAATTGAAATCTTCTCATCACCAAAGAGGTTTTAGAAGGCATAATGCAGTCATGCTTGTCATTCAAACTAGATCCGATGGGGTCAGTCCTTAGGAAACAAGATTAAAACCTTTGAGTAACCTTCAGATTCATTCACTCCCTGGTGTGTGTTTTGTTCTTCAGGCCTTGGCAGCAAGAGCAGGTATTTAATCACCACTGGGCATCCTGGTGGTGTAGCCATTAGGACACCATTTAGTTATTCTTGGCCCTAGTGTCTCTCAACACTTGTGCATTGCAAAATGAACTGACAGTCTCCAGGCCTCAGAATAAGTGTTTGGTAAAATTTTGTGGTGTTAAACTCTGGTACAGCTTCATAAAGGTAACAATTCATGTGCTGTTGCTATAAGAAGTACCCACATCAGGCTCCAGCCTCTTCAGTGTATGACAGTGATCTATCTGTATTTGATCCCACTATGCCATGTTATGGGCTGCCATCTCTCTGGGTTACTGCTGTCAGTATTAGAGAACTTCATTTTACCAGACTGCAAAGCAGGACCTGGGATTACTGGATGGCTGTAAAACATTTTGCTGTTTTTATTGTTCTCAGGGTGGAACCTGCACTTACCCGGATCAAAGAAGATCGAAAGCGGATCATCTTACCAGCAATTGACAATATCAAGTACAACACTTTTGAAGTGCAGCAATACGCCAATGCAGCCCACGGCTATAACTGGGGCCTCTGGTGCATGTACATAATCCCACCACAGGACTGGCTTGATAAAGGGGATGAGTCAGCTCCCATCAGGTAAATCTCCCATGTGCTGTCATTTTGGTACTAGCAATGTTTCCGTCTCCGCTGTCTGGCAAGGGGGAATTGAAGTGAAGCAAGGCTATAGGCTTTGAACCGGGGTAGCAAAATGAAACTGAAGAAAACAGATGGCTCTGCAAAGCTGTGGATGTATGCATCGCATCTCAGAGCTGCACCGCAGTGCACTCAGAAGTGCGTGTGCTCTAGTTGTGAATGAGTGGTTCAAGTTCACGTTGGAGCGCTTAGTAGGATAGCAAGATCTTTTTCATCTATGCTTTTGTTTTCTAGTGGACTCTGGCATGAGTAATAAGCCAGTGAAACGTTGTGTGTATGAGAAACAAAGGTATTTTGTATGTGATTACAAAGAGGCTGGCTTCACTTTTGCTCTGTAGGCAGCACTCTTGGCCATCAGCCCAAGCCAGAGCTTCCCAGGAGCACTAGTAGGAGATGTGTTAGCCTTGCCTTGTTTGAGAGTTGCTCTTTTTTTTGAGAGCTTTGCACATGTTCTGAGTTTTCCTACTGGATGAATTTTAACATTAAGTTGGAGCACGTAGTCAGAGTGTAATTTTATTTTTCTCTATAAGGGAACATTTTACCTTACAGAAATGGAATTTTCGAAGGAAATACTGTTTCAGGAATTGTGATAGTGTTTTCAAGAATCGTTACAGTGGGAAAACAGGAACTGATAAGAAAGGGGCTTTCGTTCCCCTTTATTTGAAAATTTACAACTTTCAGCCCTTCATCTCCAGTGCAGATGCTTGTCTAACAGCTCCTCTGAGATGTGCTGTGGTGGGTGAAGGGTCCTGTTGATAGCAACTGTTGAAATAAATGCTAAAAAATATGAAGGCCAGGTAGGCACTTTAGGTTGTTCTGCCCTACTTTTGAGATTTCTTAGGAAGGACACAAATTACCACCTTAGAGTCATCTCCATTTTGATGCATATCAGCTTCATCCTAAAGTAAGTTAAAACTCTATTGTATGGTCCCAATGTAGGTTCTGGCAGAGAAGCTGAGGTACTTCCCTTCCAGTGTAACGCTTGAGCTGTCAGGTCCTGAAAAGTCCATCCAAGCACTTCAAACAACATACCTAACTGAAAGGATCCAAGTGGTCTTTTGGAAGTGAAGGGACACAAACTGATCTCATTTCTAAGTGATCGGTTGGATGGCATCATCTCACAGGACCCATCCCTTATAGAGAGAGTAATATTTCAATCCATTTTTGAGCAAGTGTTGCAAGTTGCGCTTAGGTTCATTCTCATGCCCTCTGACTGCAAAACAGAGCTATACAGTAACATTAACCTTATTTACTACAAGACAGCACAGTCCTTCTTCACTGACCCTTTGCTCAGCTTGAAACTTCAAGAAGCAGGAAAGTAATTACTTAGGAAATCAGTTTTCCTGGATATCATGCCCTGCTCTCCTCACATTGTTTTAAAAGTGCAGAGTTTTTTGTATCTATTTTGCTCAGTCCTGAGAAATAATTTATTGATGAAGGAAAATTAATCAGCCAAAGCTTTCACTCCTGAAATAAGGGTTTCATTCTTTTATTCCTGAAAGGTTTTGCACACTTCATTACTTCCAGTTTATATGTGAAATCACTGTATTAATCTTCACATCAGTTGCTCTAATATTTGAGTATCTTCTGTTCTGGAGACAATGATCACACATCAGATAAGACTGAACTAAGAGGTTAAACCTCAGCAAATTCTTAGACATGATTTTCAGTGGTGGTAGCTCGTGCACTCCCTAAAATATGGAATTGCATCTGCAAAACTCTTCTGAAAATTCAACTACAGATCTTTTTAATAGAGTATAAGGAATCTCATCCTTGTAATGAGGGGATAAGAGGGTTTTTTAAGCGGTACAGGGCCTGATTTACCATGGGTTTTCCTCAGGTTTATATTCAAGCTCTTGCCGGAGTTATATCAGCACTGAGTTGGACTCATACAGAAGTGAATAAGGTCCAAACTCAAGCACTGAGTGGTGTTGAAATCTGATGCATTTAAGTAGCTGGCTCCTGAGAGCAGCGACTTTATTCTGAACCTGAGTGAAGAAACCCTCTAATTCAACAGTGCTTAAACAGCCCAGAGACAGATGAGACAAGCAGCACAAGGAGAGTGCCCAACCCTTGATGACAAATATCAGTAGCACTGAGACCTTGTGATTGCAGAAGTATCTCTCCTGCAAATTATGAATTACATGCCCTAAAATGCAGAGACATCAACACTGAACCGTGAACACTTACCTGTCTCCCTGGGAACATGTGCTTTGAAGGCAGTGATCTAGGAGAGCAGAGCATCCACCTTATACCCACACTGCACTGATTTCTCATGGGCCACTGAAGCAGTAGCACCTGGATGGATTTGCTGAAGTATTTGGCTGTGCTGTTTCGTGCTCTCGTGTTATGCCTGCCTATAGAAATACAATGCAATTTTGTGGCTTTTAAGTGATACACCAGCATAATTATGGTAATGGAAAGAGTGAAGGTGTGACTGTTATCGATGAAAAGGATCAGGAAGTCTGTACTTAGAATTGAGATTTGAAAGCACCCATGATGGGAACTTAGTAGCTGTAGAAAACTTAAGGTATATTTTCAAAAGGAAGGGGAAGTCAGACTAGTGAGCAGACTGTTTCAAAAATCTGTTGGTTTGGTACAGATTTTGGTTTTGTAACCAGCTTTTCAAGCCATGTACCGCAACCATGATTTCTCTTTCAGTCCAGTTTGCAAGGCATGCAAACTGGTCCACACTGGTGGTGTTTGGATCCATGTGTCTGTTTAGTGCATTCATAAGATTGCAGGACTGCTCATCAGCATGAAAACTGCAAGTTCATTTAGTCCTTGCTGACACTGTCCCTCTTAAGGCTTCCTCTGACACTGGCTTCAGCAAACAGTGGGTTTGTTTTGTGTTTCTGTGTGTTTTGTAAAAGAAAAGGCTAATAACTAATAACTCCATGACTGCTTTTGCAGTTGGTGTAGCTGAATACTTCCTCCCAGATCTCCAAAGGGATTAAAGATTTTCAGTGTTAAAAAAATTGCGTACCCTGGTATCAGTGAGGATCAGAGCCCTGGCATTTCTGATGTTTGCATTGTATGAATAAATATCATTGATCTGCAGAAAGTAGAGTCCAATTCCTGTCTTCTTCTGGGATTACACAACAGATGTGCTTATGTCTTTTCTCAGAAGTTTTCTATTTGAAGCCTGATCCTCTACTTTCTTGAACACTAAGAGTGGTGTGATCCCACTCAGAGCCTTGCTGGGAAGGAGCAGGAACTGTCCCTCAAGTCAGTGGGGCACCGTATGGGCAGTCATGTCAAGTGCACACCGTAAAATGTCAGATCAGCTATTGTGGTCCAAGTGACAAAGGGGATGTGGCCTTGAAGTGCAAACAAAGGCAAAGAAATAGCAAGAACAAAGTGTCAGATTTTGTAAAGATTTCTGGTACAGTTTAAAGTCGGTTCTTTTTTTTTTTCCCATGTTAATACTCTGAAATTCAGAACAATTGATGTTCCCTGAATCAGCTTCTGCAGGCAATCCATTTTGCATGTTTGACATTTGAGATGTAAGCTGTCTCTAATGTGAAGATTTAAATGAGGATTGTTATTTTGACACGCTATGTCCATCATATCATTTTCCATTTGTGTTCCTGAGAACACACTGCCCCAAAACGTCCTTATCATCTGGCAACAAACTGTGTAACAAAGGATCCTATTTCAGAGGGTTTCTAATGAATTTGACTATGCATTGAAACAAGCTGGGTTTTTTTCTGTGTGCAGAAGATAGTACTGGTTTTTGGAACAGCAAGGAAGATTTCTGCTATCCTGAGCTCTGGCTCTGGCTCATCTTCCCTCACCTGCCGTGATTATGATGGACTGCTCTGTGTTTGATTTCTTGATCAGCAGCCACTAACATTAGAGTCATTAGTCAGCCTCACTCAGCCAAGCGCTGCACAGCTTTCCATTTTATCTTCCTCCAGCAGCAGTGGTGCATTTCATTGTTGCATATGTTCTCACTTATTGCTTTAATATGCCATTGCTTGGTACCAGTAGGAATGTGTATGTACATGCACTGAACCAGCCACTCCAGAAAGCACGTGTGTCTCACTCATGGTTGTAAATTTGCGTCCAGTATGGCCACAGTGAAGTGGTTTGTGCTGCCTACTTTAGCTGGGAGTGTGCATGCCCATCTCATGTGCAAGTCAGGCCCCGTCCTGGTCTGTCACAGCAACGGTGATGCAGCCATGTTGGGTCTTCGTTGCTCTGGGAAGAATTCCATCTGTGTACCTGCATTTAGGAATGGCCTCATCTGTAAAGTCTTTCAGGCTAAACCATGGTGTCATGTAGTAATAAAACTGGTGACTGTTTATTGATTGATTATGGCCATCTTTTCTGTTGCTGGTTCACAGGAGCCTGTAACAGAGCAGTTTTTAATTTGTCCAGGTTCTGATGGGTATCCTGCCTGTTCCAAAAAATACACTTCCGTGGGGCATCAGAGAGTTATTCTACATCCCTATGGCCGTGCTTTTCCTAGCCAAGCATTCTGGGTTGCTTTTTTTTCACACGCTATAGCTCTCCAAAAGCGTTAACAAACCTTCCCATCATTAAGCTTGTCAGGTTTTTTTCCTGTAGATCCTGAGCAGCAAATCTGTCCTTGAGTTCTGTTCTCATGGGCTGGTGTGACTCTTTCTTGCAGAAGACATGAGTTGTAAGAAAAAATAAATGCTTATGGAGGTACCATGCAGGTTTTCCCCACTTGTCTGTCAGGTGAGTGGTAAGGGCCTGCTTAGTAACCTGAATCAAAGAGACATTCTGCCAGGAAAGGTGGAAAACTCAAAGATATGGTTTGACATGTCATTTGAATCTCTTTCTCTCTGTCCTTATCCCTGTATATATATGTTTATGTTTATATATTTATTTACAGTTATATTTGTGTTTGTAGTTATGTATTTGTGTGTGAGTGTCTGTAGGTCAGTTGTTCTGGAAATTGGACTTGTATGCTCTGAAAACTGTTTCAAATGTGACCTGACTGCATGTACACTGAGCTTAAGGCAGGGGGAGAAAGATGCATAAGGGAGAGGAAGACTTACCGCATCATGTGCAGTATGTCAGTCTAGCGCTCATCTCTTTCCCCTTTACTTCTTCATGAAGCCCCCAGGCAGCATCCTTCAGTTGTCTGTAAAGGGAAG